>NW_026125444.1:18402500-19602500 GCF_943737965.1 Phodopus roborovskii | reverse complement strand
AGAGAGAGAGAGAGAGAGAAATAATATGCTGAAGACACAAACCACACTTGCAATCTGTAAGTCTTCCCTATTTGAAAAAAAGTAAATTTACTTTGCTAATATTTGCATATACTATCAGTGTCCAGGAAGCGATGAGGATACTGAACAGAACATATAAATTTTCTATCCTTAAGGAGTTTGCATTCAAACCAGAATAGACAGAAAGGAATGTAATAATTCAACAACATAATGATTTTAGATAGTGGAAACAACTCTTTAAAAAAACCAACAAAATAGGCAGGGGGGCAGAACACAGCCAAAGGCCCGCCTGCTGCCTTGGGCAGGTGCCACTACAATGAGCAATTATGAGGTGAGAGAGGGGCGAGAAATTGATTTGTGCCCTGTGGAGAAAGGCGAACTGGTGACACAAGGGTGGCTAGGGACAGCCTGATGCCACCTGAGGTCATGGTGATGCTGCTGACCAGGGCCATGTCTGGGTCTATGGTCCTACCACACCTGGGGGTCTGTGTTGATGGCCCATGTTACCACCAACAGCCATGCAGATGTTGGTCTGGGCTGACACCTGAAGTCATGCTGGTGTCCTAGGGAAGTACTGAGCTGGCCCTGCCTTGCTCTCTCTGGTGGGCACAGGCAGGAGAGCTGGCTCCGCCCCTCACCTGAGCAGGGTGGGAGAGCTGGCCCCAGTGATTTCTTCACGAAAGAACTTATGGGCTGACCAACTCACCTACCACCCAGGCCCACCTCCAAGGTTTTCAGCTGGTCCACCCCATCTACCCCACCTATGAGCTGCTGGAGCAGGGGAAGGGCTGCTCCGGCAGGACCACAGCTGAGGATTTCCATGACTTGGAATATCTGAGGATTCTTGAGGAGGGTCCAGTGTTGATGGTGTAACATCAGCCAGAAGCCGTGGAGCAGACCCATGAGTTGTTGCAATGAACGCTTGCAAGTAAAGCTGTTTGGGCGAAAGGGTACATTGTGTGACACAGCACAGAGGAACTGGAGACAGAAACAGCTGTGACGGGTGTGAGAGAAGGCTGTGATTGATAGGGGAACAGATCGAGCCTAGAGGGATCAGTGAAGGTTTTTGTTTTTGTTTTTGTTTTTTTGTTTTTTTTTTTTTTTTTTTTTTTTTTTTTTTTAGTTTTCTTTAAGGGGATGTTGCAAGGGTAGAAGGCAGACATGGAAGAGTTGGGAAATGAGTGGGGATGTGAAATCTTTAAAGAATTGACAAAAATAAACGATCTTTTAAAAGCAAACAAAGTAGGGGCTGGGGTGTATGGAGTGGAGAAAGCCCTGAGAAGCCGTGAGTGAGTGTGTACTGTTGAAATAGGCCCGGCCACGCCAAGTGCTCCTGTGCCTTAACCGCACCAGAGTGGCAAAACCTCCCTTGGATATGGCTCAAGAAGATGGCAAAGCTCTTTTTTGGGAGTCTGAGAGGGAGATGGTAACCAGTCTGTAGGAAAATTAGTGGCTTCGGTGTCTTCCTGGATGTTTACAGCCTGGGATGCTCATGGACTGACATCCTACTGAGGCTAGCTAACTCTGCCCCTGTGCTTTGCAAAACAAAACAAAAGAAACCACATAAAAACAGCAACACTGAAATTCAAGGTTGCTGTTGCTGGAAGTAGCCCTGTCCCCACTGGATCCCAGCTTTCCTGTGTGTGTCTGTCCTTTCTTCTCTGTCTTGGAGTCTCTGTCAGGGTTCCAGCACCCCAGCTGTGTGGGGCTCAGTAGTGGGAGAGGGATGGGATGATGGTCAGGATGTTTCAGGCAGGGTGTCCAGGTATAGTTCCTTCTGGCAGGATGAGACAGAAGGCACTCAGTGGTAAAGTGATTGCCACACACACACAGAGCCCTAGACTCTATGCACAAACCCACAAGCAACAAGCAGCCTGGCATTTGAGCAGCATCTGAGGAAGGAGCGGTCCAGGCTGAGGGCAGTGCACAAAGCAAAGGCTCATCTGTCTCTCAGTCCCATTATGAGAAAAAGGATGAAGATCTGCCTCCTCGGGTAGGGGCCCAAAGAGGTTCCCATCTTCTCTACTCTCGAAGCAATTCAGCCTGAATGCTAATGTGGAATTCCAGTCCTGGAGGTGATGGTATGAAGAGGTAAATGGAGGGGCTGGAGAGATGGCTCGGTAGTTAAGAAGATATACTGCTCCCGCAGAAGATCCAAGGTCGACTCCCCAAACCCTGGTTGAGTGGCTCACAACTGCTTGAAACCCCAGCTCCAGAGGATCCAGGACTCTCTGCTGGCCTCCTTGGGTACCAGCACTCAGCGTACATATCCCCACACAGACATAGACTGTCTTAAATTAAAAGTAAATGTCTTCAAAAGAGCTGAGCGGTGAGGTCTGAGCTCTCAAGAATGAGAAGAGTGTTTTATGAAACAGGCTAGAAGGGGCTGGAGAGATCATCCAGCCTTGTTCTAGTTTGGTGTCTGTGGCTGTGATAATATCAAGGTTAAAAGCAACCTGGGGTCGGGCAGTGGTGGCGCACACCTTTAATCCCAGCACTGGGGAGGCAAAGGCAGGTGGAACTCTGTAAGTTCAAGGCCAGCCTGGACTACAGAGTGAGTTCCAGGACAGCCAGGGCTGTTACACAAAGAAACCCTGTCTGGAAAAACAAACAAACAAAAGCAGCCTGGGGAGGAAAGGGCTTATTTGGCTCACGTGTCTACATCACAGTACATCATTGAGGAAGTAAGAGCAGGAACTCAAGCAGAAGCTGCAACAGAAACCATGGAGGAATGCTGCTTACTGGCCCACTCACTCACTGGCTTATGCTTAGCTATCTCTCTTCTATAGGCCTAGACCACCTGCCTAGGGATGATACGGTCCACAGTGGGCTGAGCCCTCCTACACTAAACATCAATCAAGACTGCCCCAGACATCCCACAGGCCAATCTGAGCTAGGCAATTCCTCAGTTGAGGTTCCACCTTCCTCTAGGTTGTGACAGATTAGCAATAAAAACTAGCCTGTGCACCGCTGCAGAAGGCTAAAACGTGCTTTCTAGTTCCCATGCTGGGTGGCTCACAACCACCTGTAACTCCAGCCTCTCCAGAGACCCAGTGCTGTCTTCTGGCCTCCTCAGGCATGTGTGCATAAATAAGTAAAAGGAAAGTGAGCCTATCAGGAGGGCAGAGGCTAGAGAGGGCACCTGGCCCCTTCCTCCGTGTGACAGCAAGCTTCTACAAGACACCTACTCTACCAGCACCTCGCTCCTCAGGTCCCAGCCTCTAGCGTGGAGAGGGCGCCTTTGTGTTGTTCACACGCCGTTCAGGCTACAGCACATTTCCTTAGCAGCCCAAACTGCCGAAGTCAGCCAGCGGGGAACCTGGCACTGGGTTAAGAGCTTTGCTGTGGCAGCCTTCCAAGCTTTGCTCTGATCTGTAGAGATCTCCTCCTCCTCTTCCTCTTTTTAAAGACGGTTGAACCGTGTGTGCTTCAGGAAATATAAAGCGATGCCCTTCTCCATCTGTACCACGCCTGGGAGGGGGCAGCAGACAAAACAAAAGCCAGGTCCCTGCCCTTTCCACGAAGAGTGCCCATTACCTTCTCCTTAAATATTATTTCTTTCAAAGGCTTTTGCTAAATTACCAGCCACTTTACAGCCTCAACACGCCCTGTTGTAGTGCGTGTATTATACTTAGCCATAAAATGTTTTTGAGGTCCCTTGGTTTGGGAATAGGTATAAAATTACAGTCTATTATTATCATAAATTTCTTTTCATCACTCTTTGTTATGTTTCTCCGCTCTAACCGAAATAACTCTCAGTCTGCTGACTGTTTGCAGCCTTCAGATACCAGGAGATGGTCCCCCAGTTCCATCCCATCATCTTTTGCTGAGCTCCAACTGTGCGGCTCCTTTAATCTCTCTCCATAAATCAAGTTGTCTTTCTCCATCACTCTCGCTGCTTTCCCCCCAAACACTCGGCCCATTTGTCTGTTCCTGGCTGGTAATTAGGAGCTCTGAGCGGAGAGCATCTTCCAGGTGGGATCTCGGCAGAGTCATCGAGTATTGCTGAGAAGATCCATTCCTGTTTCCTCCTGGGCCCCACATTTCACTGCAGACAGAGCCAAACTGCCGACAGCACAAAGAACAGCAGAGATTACTGAGGCCCAGCGAATGGGTCTGGGAGGAGGAGACGAAGCCAGGCTGCATCCTGTTTAGACAGCGGAATTGTTGCAGGAAAAGGTGGCCAACAGAGGGAAGGGATTAATTCCCTCCTCCATCTTCAGTGACAAGCAGTGTACCCAAGCCATCGCTCTTTCTATCTCGTGTGATGGTGTAGATTATGTACCTGCATGATCAAGTGTCATCCCTCTAACAAGTTGGTCTAAGGGCACACATGCTGAATGCCACACAGGAGACCATGTCGGTTTGGTGTTACATGTGTGGGTTTCAGCTTCCCAGGGTTTCTCTCCTTCTAGAACTAGACGTCTCCTTCACAGTGAAATAACAGGGTTGGCAAGATAGCTCAGCAGGTTAAGGCACTTGCAGCTAGGTTTGATGACCTGAATTCAATGCCCGGAACCCACATGGTAGAAGAGCTGACTCCCACAGGTTGCCGTCTGATTTCAATATGAAAGCTATGGCAGGGGTGTGTGTATGCACATGAACACACACACACACACACACACACACACACACACACACACACACACACGTTAAAAATAAAAAGCAGCCAGTTAATAGTCAAAGTGGAACCTCTCACCATGCTGAGGTCATAACCAACAACCTATTCTCTCTCTCTCTCTCTCTCTCTCTCTCTCTCTCTCTCTCTCTCTCTCTCTCTCTCCACTTGTATCATTTTTGAGACAGTCTTGCTATGTAGCACAGGTTGGTCATGAGCTCAGCCTTTTGAGTGACAGGCTCTCAAACTGCTCTCTCTCATCTGCCTTTTATTTCCTCCTTTCCGTGTGTGTGTGTGTGTGTGTGTGTGTGTGTGTGTGTGTGTGTGTGTGTGAGAGAGAGACCATTGTCACAAAAAGGGGCACTTTCCTAGCCCCTCACCCACAGGGACCTGGAATGAAACCATTTTCTCATTAGCAGTTTTAAGAAAGGAGAAAACTACACCGAGCGCGTAGCATGAAGGAGTTTGAATCAGTCCCTGGCAATTTTGCCAGCTCAGTGTTTACCTGTCTTGGTGACTTTTCTGTTGCTGTGAAGAGACACCATGACCAAGGCAACTTATAGAAGAAAGTGTTGAACGGGAGCTTCCAGTTTCAAAGGGCGAGTCCATGGCCACTGTGGTGGGGGGCCTGGCGGCAGGCAGGCAGGCGTGGCTCTGGGACAGTAGCTGAGACCTTACATGGGATCCACAAGCCAGGAGGCAGAAAAGGACTAACTGGGCCCAGTGTGAGCTTTTGAAACCTCAAAGCCCACCCCCGATGACACACCTCCTCCATCAAAGCCATAACTCCTAATCCTTCCCAAACAGTTCCAGCAACTGGTGCCCAAGCCCTCAAACATATGAGCCTAGGGAAATGATTCTCATTCTAGACACCACACTGCCCTTATTAAATGCCCACTCCAGCCTTATCCACAACAGTGTGTTGTTGTAGAGACATTTGGGAGGGAGCCCCAAACAGTGTACTGGCGTTCTTCTGAACAAAACAGCCCTGGGCCTGTCACCTGGTGCTCCTATTAGCTATGCCATTTGATAGGTCACTTAGCCACCCATGCCTCTGTTTTGTCAAATATAGGTGAGAAGGCATGCTCAGACCCCTGACTACGAGCAGGCGTTTAGGCTTTGCTGGGTTTCTCCCCTGCAAGGCAAACTCACACTGGCAACAGACTGGTAGACCTTGCAATCGCCCGGGCTCGTGGAGTTCCTATAATCATCCTCACACAGAGAACGTCAGCATATGGGGAAAATTCAAAGAATGTTTTTAGTCTAATCCATTAGCAAGACAGCATAGAAGTTCATAACCCAGCTTTGATCTGCAATTTGGAGGGAAAAAAATTCCAAATACTTGTGGGACCATTTCTCCCCCTTGATGTGATATTGGAGTTTAACTCCCATTAACCATAACAGGCATAATGAGTCGGCAGCCAGGGGCAACGTACCCTCCAGTGCCTAATGAACACAAAATAAAACATTTCCTTTTATCTTCAACATCTACCAGAGTGATTTGAATAATGATATTCGTATTCGTGATGCATAAGACCCTTCCATCAGCTCGGTATTGTCACTCAGGCTCCTATGGAATGCCAATAAGCATGGAGATCTTCCGGTGCTCCATGACAGCCAAGCAGCCAGGTCAGTGAGACACGTGGAAGGCGGAGGGCATTCTACAGTCCTGCCATTTTACCCTGCATCTTGCCCGCCAAGCCAATGGCGCTGGGTGACCTGAAGTGATAAACTTGAAATAGGGCACAAGTCACCTCCAGCAGAGTAGGGATACTGTCACCTGACTGGATAACAATGGGGCTGTGGTAATAATGAAGGGGTCTGCTATGGGCCCAGGCGGGACTCACAGATATTTTGAGAAGGAGCATCCTGCAAGGTACAAGCTATATTGGAGTCCCAAATGGAGGGTGAGGAAGATCTCAACAGTCATATGTGTTGCTTTTCTTGTTGCGAAGATGAAGTACCCAATGAGAAGCCCCTGAGGGTTAGGGAGACGGCTCTTGTGAAACTGTAGGAACTGGAGTTCAGATCCCCAGCATCAGCATAAAAGTCAGGTAGGCATGGCTGCTCACCTGTGATCTCAGTGCTTGGAAGGCAAAAGCAGTCCCTGGAGCAAGCTGTCTAGCTAGACTAGTCTAGCTGGTAAGGTCAGCAAGAGGAAGTGGAAAGCATTCAGTGAAGAGACTGACCTCACCCTCTAGCCTCCACAGTCACACATGCTCATGCACAGGTAAATGTGTACACACGCGTGCACACATATATGTATCCAACACACACACACACACACACACACACACATGAAAAAGCAGCAACTTAAGGGAGGAAACGTTTATTTTGGCTTCGGTTTAAGAGTGGACACGATCCATCACTGAGGAGAAGCCATGAAGCAGGTGTGTAACATGACTAGTGGCGTTGCAATCTGCATTCGGGAGCAGTGTGGACAGGAAGTAGAGCTAGCAAGCATCAAAGCCCCTCCCACCACTGACTCACTTCCTCAATCAAGACCTTTAAAGATTCTTTAACCTGCAAAACTGCTCTGCCAGGTAGAGGCCAAGTTTTCAAACACACAAGCCTATGGGAGGCATTTCACATACAAACCACAGCAGCAAAGCTGTCTGTTTCCCACATCGCCTCTGAGATTCTTGAGCCGAAAGCCTGTGTCTTCCAAACCTTTCTATCCCCACCGCTGAGCAGAGTGAACTTAGAGAGTGAACAGACGTGAGGCCCTCAGCATGCTCGTGTGAAACTCTTTGCATCATCTCATTTATCCCTTGCTACAAATCTGGGAGGGAGGTGGGATGCTACGTCCATTATGAATAAAGACACTTCAGGGCATGATCACACATGCATACTCACACACGCACGCGCGTGCACACACTCACATGCCCACAGGCACACCTGTAATCCCAGCAATTCAAGGTGGAGACAGGAGGACCAGGACTTCCAGGTAATCTTCAGCTACATTGTGAATTTGAGGCTAGCCTGGGCTACACGAGATTCTGACTCAAGCAAAACAAGAAAAACAACAGAGAACCTGGATTTGGTTTCAAGGATTCTAACGCTTGAGCCGATGTCTCCCAGTAAATGTCAGGGCTGAGCTACGAACCAGTCCTTTGTGGCATCATAGTTCATGAGCTGATACCTGATTTGCTTAATAACATCGGCATGGGGGACGGTGGCTTGTGCAAAGTGTGTGTTTGAGTTTACACATATCTGTGAACCTTTCACGGCCCAGGAGTGCATGCCCCAAGGACCTAAGATGCTGGACCCTTAAGGACCTAAGACTCTGGGCCCTTAAGGTCACCGTGATTAATGTGGAACAGTGGCAACAAATCCTTTGTCTCCCTGAAATGAAATTAAAGATGCAGGTCCTTGTGGGAGTAGTCCAAGTGGGAGCAGGTTTTTATTAAGAGTTCTACAGAAAAGAAAGAATATGAAAAAAAAAAAAAAATAAGAAGAAGAAAGAAAGAAAAAGTTAGAGAAACTCTTGAGAGTAGAAAAATTAATTTCTTCTGTCTGGGGGTTTTATAGTCCAACAACAGAAACTAGGCAAAGGCTGGCTGGGTGGTTGCTATGGAGGTCAGTTAATTCTGTGGGCTATCCTGGCCTAAGCCAAGGGATGGCCACATGGTCTGTGAATGATATTCTGGTTTAACTGGTTTAACTGTACGTCTGTGTGTTGCCCACATATTCAGGAGGAGGAGGAGCCTCCCTCTGTCCGTCCACCTCTGACTCCAGCCTGACAGCCAGCCTTGACTTGTGGTTGTCACGTGGCCAGGGCTACCACCCCTGATTTTGTAGATATCTCAAGGGCTGTGAACCACACCAAGCATTCTTCGCTATCCGGGATCCGAGTGTAGCTCTACCACGGGAGGCAGTTCAGCCTACAGAGCTTCAGGGTTACAGAGCTTCAGCCTACAGAGCTTCAGCCTACAGAGCTTCAGCCTACAGAGCTTCAGGGTTACAGAGCTTCAGGGTGGTGGTGCTGTGTTGTGTTGTGGTGTTGCTTGTTGCTAGCTCCTGGTCTGTGGGGCATCTGCGACTTCTTCCCTGAGGCAGGTACAGACTCAGTGGAAGCCATTCTTATTTATGGTTTAACCTGTCATTAGCAGCTTCAGTTGTTTACCCACAGGCCTGTTCTTCCTGCTGTTATCTAACTTGGTTATCTCATATTCAACTACTAACCCCTTTTGTTATCACTCCCAGTGATCCAGGCCTCATCTTTTTAACCCAAGCATTACCTTTTAGCTCTAACATCTATTACACTGTGTGAACAACTTGTAGTTTTCACCCATGAGCCCCTTTCCTCTCTTACCTACCGTGATTAGGTAACTGTTTCTTAACAGCATTATGTAGGAGACGTCTAAGAAAATGTGACCACAGTTAGGAGAGTCAACTCAAAAATAATGACACGTCGGGAAACAAGCAACGGTAGGAAGTAAGTCCCAACCCTAGGCCCAAAGGGACAAAGAACAAAAGGAAAAATCATGATTCTGCCATGAGTGACATCGGTTGAGGTGGAGCCTTCCACTGGGAATTATGTCTGGAGGTAGATCGATGGCAGCCATCGCCACAACCATAGCCTCAGTTCAGGCAGCAGGGAATAAAGTCGCTGAGCTCTCATTCTGCCCTTTAACCTCTCAGCTCACTCCTTCTATATGCCAAACCCACCCAAAAGCCAGAAAGCTGATTGTCGATGCCCAGAACAAGATAGACAGGGATGGACTATGGAGCTGGGGAAAGCAGCTGTTGTCAATGAACAGGGGGAAGGTCTGCTCCCCTAAGCAACTGTGGTTTTTACTAATTAGCACCACCGGTGATCTTCTAAACCTTCTACCTGCTTTGGGAGTTGGGACAAAGAACTAGAGAAGGGTCATGCTCTGGCATGTCCAGTATGGCTACTCTTTACGGAGAGCAGCCTGGGCTCACTGCCTCGTCCCACCTGCTGAGTGTGAAGTAAGGCCGCATGGAGCCAATCAAAACTGAGCAACAAACACCCAGAGAGGAATAACAATAGCATCAAAAACAGACCGTCCCCTCCCAGTGATGGGAAACTGAGTGTTTTTCATTTTATCCAATGCTTCCTGTATTATTATATTCCATGGCAAAAGAAGAAGGGAAAAAATCAATACAAAGAAGAAAACGGAAAGAAACAACAGCCTTGATAGCACACCTTATAGTCCAGGTGGATGTGGTCAATCAAACTAATTAGCATAGCCATCGCTTCACTATTTTCCCAATTTAATATTTAACGGGCTATCAGCATTGCACAAATTTATGGGGTATGGTGTGATACTTTTGTACATGTATACCTACCTATCAGATTAGAGTAGGCTGGGTGTCTAGTATCTGAAACACTTTATCACTTTTTTATGATGAGAATATTAAGTTTTTATTCTTTCAGCCAATTTGAAATGCACAATAATTCCAGAATTATTAACAGGCACTACAATAGACCACTAAAACTTATCTTTTTATTCTAGCTGAAACTTCATACCTCTGATCACTCACCATCTCCCCTTCTCCGCCCCTTCCCCTGCTCCCCCGTCTCCGCGAAGCCTTCTAGTCTCCACAAATTTTCATTTTTAATAAAAATCCCGACCACCACATCGATGCCTCGTGGGAGTCAGAGTCGATATTAATTCTGAGTTCTTTTCATTTGTGGAGAACTGCTTTCCTCTGCCCTCCCTCAAAGAACAGGAGGGAGGGAGGACAAGGTGGGTTTGCCAGGTGCCTGTTGGCATCCCTGCCATGAGGAGCAGCTTCCACCAAAAGGCCTGGGAATGCTGGTCCCTGTCCGGAGCGCTGCGGTGTAACCTCCAGCAAGCAAATCGCGCAAGACAGCAAGTTACAAACACCGTATGTGAATAACAAAACCCTGATGACACATCAGCCAAAACCTGTGGGAGGGTTTCCGCTTCCCGTGTCCAGAAAGTGGGCTGGGACACGCAGTTACCACTGCACCCGAGGTCACTTATTTCTGATAAGCTATCCGCCAAATTAAGAGATCCGACATCAGATCCCTGATGAAATGCTTCCCGCTTGGGGTTAGGTAGTGTCCTGTCCTGACCCTTGAGAGGTCGTGCTGAAAAGCCCTGTGTCCGGTGTCTTCACCCTCTGCAAGAACTTATCAAAATGCCGTCAGTGCAAAAAAAAAAAAAAAAAAAAAAAAAAAACCGGAAGAGAGACTATTAGCCACAAAGATCTCTGGAAACACGGCTCGGTAAGAAAAGTCAAGCCAGGCTGTGTGGTTCAGACCCTGGCTCAGCTTCTGCCTGCCCGGAGTGTTATTCAAAACTAGATTTCCTTATCCCCTTTGTACAATCCTGTATTACTCTGCCCCCCCCATCCCGGTAGTAATATATGAGACCACAAGGTATAATGTCTGACAACAGTGCCAAGCACCAGCCCGCTGTCCAACAGAGAATTCTGACATACAATAAAGGAATGTACTAGCACCAGGCATGGTCTAGGCACAATGGCGGCATCCAAAAATCACTGGCATCCTGGTATCTACTATCAAATGGAAGAGACTATCAATAAGAACTAAATTTGTAAAGATATCGGCGCTGGAGAAATAGCTCATTGGGCTAAGAGCATTTGCTGCTCTTGCAGAGGATCTGGGTTGGATTCCCAGTATGCATATGGCAGCTCACAACTCAAGAGACCTGACGCCCTCTTCTGGCCTCCACAGGCACTGCACACATGTTCCGCTTAACATGTTGCCCAAACATTCATACACAGAAAAATAAAAATGAATAAAAATTTTTAAAAAAGGACCATTGCTCAGTAAAGACCTTCCTTGGAGAACACGGTGATCGCAGAATTAAAAGAACGAAGAGGAAGCCACGGATATACCTCTTGGAAGAGTATACCAGGCTGAGACGGTACCAAGGCCCCGGGACAGGAATGAGTTGTCACAGATGGGGACTAGGAGAGAGGGAACAGGGGCCAGGCCATAAGTTGGACTGCAGTGAGAAGTCTTGCCAGGTCCATGGATGACAATCTCACTGATGAAGCCAAGGGCCTCTTGGGTCGGCAATTGGAACCATCACGAAGGTGGCCTCTGGAATCAAACCCATTTAGCTCTTCAAAGGTTTCACAACGTGCTGCCACTCTGGGAAGCTGTTAATCTCTCTAAGCCTCCTTTTCCTCATCCATCAAATTGATGTGACGCATGAATAATGTCTCCCTAGGTAATGTGAGCTGAGTAGAAGGCCTGGCACAAGGGCTCCACACCTCTGCCAGGTGCATTAGGCTCTTTCCCTGTGCAGCATTGGGAGGCACGCCCATATTTCCTATCCTGGTGCTGGCCGCATAGCCAGACTTCTCATGAAGTTCACAGACATACAAAACAGCAGTAGAAACCAGCTGAGTGACAACTCAATTCAGAGTGCAAGAGCCGAGAGGGAAAGAAAATGTGCCTCCAGATTCCTAAACTACCTGCCAGAAAGAGTATCACCAGTCATGGAGACCTCTGCTCCTCACTTATTTTGGAGCTCTGGCTGCAGAGACAGAGAAAAGAACAATGGCCAGAGGCCAAGAGGCTGAACATAAACACAGCAACAATATGAGACAAGCCAAAAATAAAAGGGTTAGAACTCAGCAACGGAACCTAGAAATCCAACCATCCCCTTTGCTTTTTGGTTACCGATCCACTCACTCTACAATTGTTTATGTGTTCATATCTCATTTAGGCACTTCTGCTGGAAACTGGGCACACAGAGGGACAAAATGTCATCCTTGTCCTCACAGAGCTTAAGAGGTGGTAAGAAAACGATTCAGGTAAATGCTAGGCTGGGTGAAGACCAGTCACTAGAGGGCAGTGGCGGAGCGTGAATCAGTGACGGCCTGCAAGGAAGGATTCCTGGAGGAATGGGGGACTGTGGCCTGGGACTCAACAGGTTAGTAATAATGGAGGTTCAAAGTCTCCGTGCTGAGTACTCTGAGCACTCATCTGTGCTCAGTGGACTTGAGCAAGCAAGGGACTGCATGAGTGTCGTTCATGATGATCTCCATACAATGCATTTCAGTTCAAAATGGATTCCTTATCTGAAAATTCTTTCTACTTCATATGACCCGTTTCCTACTGGTATTCACTCTTTTCATGGTATATAATGTGTAATGTTTTTGTTGTGCATAAATATTAAACTATTGCTTGGCTGGCTTTAATTTTTAAAATAATTTTTAAATATTTGTTTCAGTATTTTGTTTGTATGGATGTTTTTCCAGAAGTCATAGGGCTGCCATGTGGGTTCTGAGGATTGAAACCTGGTCCTCTGCAAAAGTGACAAGAGGTCTTAACCACAGAGCCAACTCTTCCAGCCCAAAGATAGATCTATCTATCTATCTATCTATCTATCTATCTATCTATCTATCTATCTATCCATGTATCTGTCTATCTATCTACTCATGTATCTATCTGTCTGTCTGCCTATCTATCTATCTATCCATCCATCTATCCATGTATCTATCTATCTATCCATCCATGTATCTATCTATCTATTCATGTATCTATCCATGTATCTATCTATCCATGTATCTATCTATCTATCTATCTATCTATCTATCTATCTATGTATCTATCTATCCATGTATCTGTATCTATCAACCCATGTATCTATCTATCCATGTATCTATGTATCTATGTATCTATCCATGTATCTATCTATCTATCTATCTATCTATCTATCCATGTATCTGTATCTATCAACCCATGTATCTATCTATCTATCTATCTATCTATCTATCTATCTATCTATCTATGTATCTATCTATCTATCTATCCATGTATCTATCTATCTTTGTATCTGTCTATCTATCTACCCATGTATCTATCTCTCTATCTACCCATGTATCTATCTATCTATCTATCTATCTATCTATCTATCTATCTATCTATGGTTGTTCTAGAAAACCTGTGTAGCTGTTCTCTGTGTAGCTCTAACACTCCCAGAACATGATTGATCTGGAGATCAGGCTAGCCTCAAACTCACAGAGATCTGCCTGCCTCTGCCTCTCGAATGATGGGATTAAAGGTGTGAGCCACCACACCTGTCTTGTTGTGTAAAACATCTAGAACTATGCTTGGCCTTGGGAGACTTCGAGTGTTATCACTGGTCTGGGAAGATAGTTCTGCGGGTAAAGTGCTTACCATGCATGCAAGCATGAGTTCCAATGTCCAGAGCCCAGAAGAGGTAATGCATACTCCAGCATCCCCCTACTGAGGGACGAGAGGCAGAGACAGAAGTCACTAAAGCTGGTGTGCCAACTAACCTGGCTACAGAAAGGGGACAAGAGAGACTACATCAAACAAGGTGGAAGCTAGACACTGACACTTGGGGTTGTCCTCTGCTCTCCATGGTAAATGCCTGCCTGAATTCACACAGCCATTGTATACCACACATGTACGAGCAAGCACACACACACACACACACACACACCGACTGAGGGAGAGGAGAGTTAATGTTATTAATGCTTGCATTAGGTACAAATGCAAGTCAGACAATTCACTTCATTTGGTTTCATCACTAAGTTATAATAATAATAATAATAAATGGTCTCGAGGTGGAGACATGGTCTTTTCTCAGTTAATCTAGGAGGGTAGGAACACTCCTAGGAGGGGTGTTCAACTTAGACAACATACATTTTCTTCCCAGGAGTTTGTCCTAGAGGAGGCCCTGTGAGCCTTCATGAGGCTCTGGAAGATCTGCCTCCCACTCCTGCTCCAGCTCCCCTGACTCCTACCTACAGGAGTCATTTTTCTTCTCTTCTGTCTTCTTTTGGATGCTGGCCAGAGCCCAAGAGTGCTTCCCCTGGGATTCCTGGCTTCCTTACAATATTTTTACTACTCCCCTCCCCACTCCTCCCCTCCTCTCCCCTTCCCTCTCCTCCCCTCTCCTCCCTCCCTCCTCCCCTCCCCTCCCCCCCCCCCCCCCCCCCCCCCCCCTCCCCCCCCCTTCCCTCTCCTCCCCTCCTCTCCCCTCCCACCATGGTTTATGTTGTTGTTTTTCTTCTTCTCTTTTCCATGCTACTCCCCAGTCTCTAGCGTGCAGCTGTGAGAGTCTTGCCTGCCCCAAGATTTTTCTTTTAAACTCTAATGAATTGTGCTCAAGCATCCATTTGAGTCTCATTCATTAGTGAGACTGGAACATCAAGAAGGGACCCTGACTCTCCTGGTATTGTTTGAAGGCCAAGTTGCAGTTCCCCCAAATTTCTGGTGACATACCCACTTAGTTTGTTCAAGAATACAGCGATATTCAACACAGTGCCATTCGTTACAGCGAAGTATTGGACAGCCTCAACATCCAAGAACAGGAGAGCACTTGAGTTGAAGATGTGGCATTCTAAATGGAGCACTAAGGGTGTTAAGAGAAACACGTGGTCGGGTGTGGTGGTTCATTGTGCCATCCCAGCCCTCAGGGGAGAGAGGTGGGAGGCTTAGCAGGAGAATTGCTGCAGGTTCGAGCCTGGTCTCCATAGCAAGTGCCAGCCCAAGACTGCATAGCAAGACACTGTCTAAAAACAAACACACAAACAACAACAACAACACGGAGAAGACAGCAACAGTGACCACAACAACACCAGGCTGATGTGGGCAGTTTCCAAGATATATTAAAGAAAAAAATATTGTGTAACAAAGTATCTCTGTCTGCTTGCTAGTGGGAGAAAGCACAAGGCACAGTGGCAGGGTGGCTGAGTTACTGGGTTCAAGGGAAGGGCACCCGATTTTAACCTAGTGTCTTTTATGACTTTTGGACTTTTGGCTGTGAGGTTGTAAACAAATTTTCAAAGGGCAAAAGTAAACAGGGTCATCCACACGAAAGGGAAAGGTTATCTAACACATAGCGCAGGTGTCAACGGAAGGTGCTTGGAGATGACCACTGCTCTCCTGGACCTGCTGTTTAGAAACTAATCAGAGGTCAGGGACCACCAGCCTTAAGAAGCCTCAGTGTTTGTCCTTTACCTGCCTCTCACTGTGAAGTCAAAGGAAAATTTGAACAGATATTCCTGTATGTGATATATGCTTGACTCATAAGTAAATAAAAAGATGCTTAACCCTCCTAATCATTAAATAAATTCTGGTCAAAATCTGAACAGAATTCATCTCACACACCTTAGAACAGTGGTCCTCAACCTTCCTAATACTGCGGCCATTGACGAAATCTAAGGAATTGCTTGTTGCCAGAGCATAACAAAGAGTGTCTGAGACTGGGGCAGGTGGAGGATGGGGAGGGGGCTTTGTAAGGAATAGTCTAGAGCAGTGGTTTTCAACCTTCCTAGTGCTGTGACCCTTTAATACAGTTCACCATGTTGTGGTGACCCCCAACCTTAAAATTACTTCATTGCTACATCATAACTGTAATTTTGTTACTATTATAATCATAATTTAAATATCTGATGTGCAGGATATCTCAAAGGGGTCATGACCCACTGGTTAAGAACCACTGCGTTAGGGTGACTACCCAAAGACATGGTTGTGCTGACCAGCTTTATGTCAATTTGACATAAGCTAAAGTCATTTTGAAAACTTGAGAAAGTGTTCCCATCAGATGTGCCTATAGACAAGGTTGTGTTGCACTTTCTTGACTGATGATTTCAGTGTTTGAAGCTCACATGTTTGGAGACTTGGTTGATGGGAGATGTCATTCTGTAAATATGTTTCTCATATTGGGTAATGAATAAAGCACTGTTGGTCAATAGGAAAGCAAGATAGGCGGGACTAGGAGACAAGGAGGAGAGAGGAAGTAGTAGGGAGGAGATTCAAGATGGAGGACTGAGAGAGAAGAATGTCGGGCCTCTCTCCGGTAAGATGAGATCACGCGGAAATACTTAGATTAATAGAAGTGGGTTAAAATTAAGACAGCGCTAGCTAATAAGAAATGATAGTAACAGGCTAACAGCATTGTATCTAACACAGCGTCTCTGTGTGGTATTTGGGGCTGGCGTGGCTGTGGGAGCAGCAGGGAGGAGCAGTTTGGAAAGGGTTATGGGGAGTGGCCTTGTTAGAGGAGGTGTTTGATGCATTCTCTGTCTCTTGCTTGTAGATGAAGATGGGAGCTCTCAGCTGTCCATGTTGCCATACCTTTGCTCTGCCATTATGGAGTCTAACCATTTAAAGTCACACACCCAATTAAACTCTATTTTACAAGTTGCCTTGGTTGTGGTGTTTTACCGCAGCAGTGGAAAACAAATTAGCACAGACGTTGGTGGCAGGAAGTGGCTGTTGCTGTGACAGGCCTGACCATGCTGGGTTTCTTTTTCAGAGGAATGTGGAAAAGGGTTGAGTGTGTAAGTGGGGTGTAACAGGCCATTCTAGCAGGAGCTTGGAAGACAGCTCAAAGACTGGGCTCAGTGTGGACCTTGGAAGCCCAGCTCTAGAAGTTTCAGAGGAGAACAATGTTAGCAATGGGATGCAGACCATTGTGATAGTTTGGCTTCTTTCTACCCTCTTCCTGAGAACTTGCCTGAGGTTAAATTGAAAAGCAGTGGACTACTTTATTTAGCAAAGGTTTGGAGACAGCCCACCTAATACTGTCTCTGTGGCATGGTTATTTCAGTCATCACTTTTATGCAGTTCTACTATGAAAAAAAGAGTCCAGTGGAGGAGAGGTTGTATTTCTGAAATACACAGTTTAAAGAGAAAAAGAACACCAGGAAATCTAACGCCGGAACCACAGCTCCAGCTGAGAATAACGAGGAGATGGAGGAGAGGCGCCGTGACTGGAATTGGGATAAAGGCAGGTGTGCCCTCAGGGCAAAATCCCTCTCAGGTAAACTCCTGATCTGTGGAAAGAAAAGGTCTGAGAGTTTTCCAATCCTAAGAAGCATCAACAAATGAAAGCTCCTGCAAAGGTGATTCCAAGAGGCCTGGCTGCATCCCAAGTGGGCAGCCAATTCAGCAGTGTTGTCCATATGGCTGCACTTTTACAGTCATGAAGGTTACATGAGTGCAGAGGTTGTGACATCTTCCTCCATGCTTGAGGAGAGCCACTGAGGCCAGGCGTGTGGCAGGGGGTGGTCTCTGAGTAGAGGCCCCGAGAGGCCACCATGTGAAGCTATGAAAGGGAAGCCTAGATTACGTTGGAGACCCCAAGATTTTAGAGATGCCAGAGCTGCGTGATGCCTGCCAAGGGCAGCTGCAGACGGGAGCGGTCCAAGAGTGTGTTGCAGTCAGAAGAGCTGGCGCACAGAGCCATCTGAGCCCTTTCGGTCACGGGTTTTTTTTGTTTTTTGGTTTTTGGTTTTTTTTGTTTTTTTTTTTGCAGCAATAACACCATAATTTAGACAATGATAAGCAATAGTAAGAATAAAAAACTACTAATATTTGGAAAAATTGGAATCCTTGCACTCAATAAACAGTAAAGAAGCTGTGGAAACAATATGGAAGTTCCTCAAAAAAAAAAAAAAAATGCACATAGTATGACCACACGATTCAGGGACTCCTTGACAATTGAAAGCAGAGTCTGGAAGTAATATCTTTACATCCATGTTCCAAACATGAATCACAACAGCCAAGTGGCAGATGCAACTCAGTTGTCCATCAATGGACTGCATTAGACCCTTACCTGCTACTATAACAAAATACCTCTGGTCCGGGTACCTTGTAAGTAAAATAATAAACGCATTTGACTCGTGATTCTGGTGCCTGGAGGATCCAAAAAGCCTGGTTCCAGCTTCCCCTCGAAGCCTCTTTGTTGTGTGAACACATGCAAGGAAAGCATGAAGGGAACCAGTAGCATACAAAATTGGTGACTCGCTTTCTGACGGGTGGTTCCCATGTGACCTCCCATAAGAGTAAGAATACGACCTTAGAGAAAAGCATTAATCGGGTGTTCTTGGTAAGGTAAGACAATGTAGAAATACATTTATTAGTAATTATGGGTCAATAATTAAGACAGAGCTAGCCAATAAAAAGCTCTAGACATTGGCCAACTGCATTATAATTAATACAGTGTCTCTGAGTGTTATTTGGGGCTGATGTGGCAGAGGGACCAGGATGGTGGGAAAGTGCTCATAACACATTAATCCCCTTACAAGATATAAACATCTCCGCTAAGTTCAACTACCTCTCAGTATCACCACACTAGGACCAAACTCCCAGTACCCCATCCTTTGGGAATAAATCTAAACCATAGCAGTGGATAAATGGGTAAGTACACATTTACGTATACAAAGCAGAATACTATTGTGGCTCAACCATCAGCATGAATGTACCTCCAAGGACATTATGGCAGTGAAATAAACCAGACATTGGAAGATGAACTCTGTGTGAGATCCTGTTTGTGTGAGTAATCTGTGGTGATACATTATTTATGGTTTATTAAAGCTTGCTTGAGGATTGAGAAAGCAAAGCCAGCCTCAAGCTATAGTGATCAGGCAGTGGTGGTACACCTTTCATTCCAGGACTCAGGATTAAGAGATAGAAAGATCTCTGTTAGTTCAAGGTCATGGTGACTACATGAAATTGATTCAGTCCTAAAAGAAACGCCTCACACAAAGGTGACTTCAGCACCTGGAATCGCATGCCTTTAATCCCAGCATTAGGGAGGTATGTAAGACAGGAACAGGGTCTCAGAGCGGGCATTCATTCTGAGAGTGAGTCTCTAGCCACGTTGAGGCGAGCATAGCAGTCTGACTGAACTTGAAGAGCCGGGAAGTCAGGAGCAGTCTGAGGATATTATTGTTGGTCTGAGCTGAGGTAGAGGTAAGAGCAAGTAGCTGGGTGCTTTGCTTTTCTGGTCTTCTGCTTGAAGCTTGAACCCCAATATCTATCTCTGGGGTTTTTATTTAATCTGCTACAGTAATCAAATTCACAGAGGTCAAAAGTAAGAGGTTGCCAGGACACAACCCCTGCCTTGGCACCCTGGTTAAGAAGCTTTCTCTCCTCTCCTCTCCCCTTCCTTCCTCCCTCCCTCCCTCTCTCTCTCCCTCTCCCTTCCTTCCTTCCTTTCTCTCTCTCTTCCTTTCTCCCTTTCTTTTTCCCTTCTTCCCTCCTTCCCTCCCTCCTCTCCTTCCTTTCTCCCTTCTTTCATTTCTTTTTCTTTTGAGACAAAGTTTCTGTGTAGCTCTGGCTAGCTGGGTCACTCTGTAGACCAGCCTGGCCTTGATTCACGGAGATCCACCTGCCTCTGTCTCCTGAGGGCTAGAATTAAAGTTGTGTGCCACCACACCTTGCAAAAAGACACCCTCCTTATCCAAAACTCTGTTCCTTACCTGTAGTAGTTGGAAAAGAAAACCCGACAGATGAATAAATGCCTTTGAAGAAATGAAAGTCATCGGGCCACCAGGGCATTGCGTGAGTACGGCTTCTGAAGCGCATAACGAGATGATTTCAACTTTATAAAATAAAGCCGGAGTGATATTTATAGTGTGCTGTCCTGTGAACAGCTCCAAGTACCCCAAGATTTATGTGAAGTAGAGATGAGAAAAGCATCCTCATATGATAGATATGAGATGGAAAACATGTTCTGGAAAAAAAAATTCTAAATGACAGATCTCTGTAGGGTTGTCAACTTGAGGCTTATCAAGCAACATCCCACAGGAGTCATCTTACTTAATTCTTTGTCAACAACTTGCCTAAGTGGATTTTATAAATGATTCAAAATATGTCTGAGTGGCTGGGACGAGGAGTGGATTTTTTTTTTTTTTAACATCCTTGACACTTCTCCCCGCTGACATCACTATGGAAAAGATGATGAATGCTCCCACAGTGTCTGGGCCTTTTCCTCTGTGTGTGTGTGTGTGTGTGTGTGTGGGTGTGTGTGGGTGTGTGTGTGTGTAAGAGGTGGAGTGCAAATCTGTTGAGCCTGATTGGTATTTAAGATGTTGTTACTCAGCAGGGTGGTGGTGGCACACAATTTTAATCTCAGCCCTTGGGCGGCAGAGACAGGCAGATCTCTGAGTTCAAGGCCAGCTTGGTCAACAGAGTGAATTCCAGGACAACCAGGGCTATACAGAGAATCCCTGTCTCAAAAAACCAACCCCCCTCAAAAAAAAAATATGGCATGAGACAGCATCGTTTGAATTGTTAGTCAGGGTTATCCAAGAGACTCTCAAAACATTATAGACTGTTTCTATGCTCTTGGTTGCTCCCTAGAGATGGACATCAGTCTTTATTGTCAAAGAAAACATCATGCACTTCAGACACAGAGCCAAGAAGGTGCTATGCAAGCCTCCCAAGGAGGGAAACAGATTTTCGTCACCGCCATCCTATGCCTGTAACATTCCCCTGTGGATATCTTACTGTCCTAGCATCTCCAACATCTTGGGAGCGCCAGTTCAATTTATTCCTCACCTCTCCAGCATCAAGCGATGACCTCTTGGGTCCTACTTGCGGGGAATATGACTCTAACAACCATTGCCTTGCCTCAGACTTTCTAGAACCTGGGTATAAGCTTGCATGACCCCCTTCACTCTTACATCTTTCATACTTTCAAAAGTGTACCACAGAGGGGGTGATGATGCCAAGTTCTGCTGGCAGCTTACGACGTAGTGTGTCCTCTTCTGTCCCAGCTGTAGTGGCCACTGTGCGCCTTGGTGGGTGGCTGAATCTGAGAAAACACTGTTTTTGAGCAGAAAAATCCCTTCGGTAGTATTTTTAGTTCAGGTTCTCTCGTTTCAACTGGTTTGGTATTTTCATGAGTTGTAGCCTCCTATGGGTGAGGGCTTACCCTCAGGGCATATTTCTCTTGTCCCAGTGGAGAGTACTAAGCTTCTTATTTGGTTAATACCTTTATCAATTACAGCTATTTCCATACCCACTCCATCTGCTTGTTAAAACTCACTCATGCATTCGTTGAAAAACACACTTTTTGTGTCTTTTATTAAGACAGTGAGCGGTGAGCTCCCACAAGAGTGGTGCTCAGGAACTAAGATACAGCTGAAATGCTATCCTGTCTTGAAATTTTACACACACACACACACACACACACACACACACACACACACACACACGTTAGTCTACCACTTTGCAACTCAGCCATACTCAGTCTCAGGACACAGGCACAATGCAACCAGATTCCTGGCCCGAATGAACTCTAGCCCAGTCCCTGATACTGTCCTTACTCCCTCTAAATCCCCATGAGCTGGGCCTCTTTCTTCATTTTGGTCTTCTAAGCACCCGACAGCATGGCCGTTTGGTCTCTGTTTATAGTGTTCAGGGTTTCTCTGGCCTGTAGCTCCTTGCTCTCCCACATCCTCTTTCAAAGCAGTTCCAAAGACGTGAGACCCACGTGTTCATCATCTCAGCGATGGCCTGTTCTTTTGTACCAATTCTCTGTGTCCATTGCTTTTTTTTTTTTTTTTTTTTTTTTTTGCCATGGCAAAATATTTGACAGAAGAAACTTACAGGAGGAGGAGTTTCTTTTGGCTCACAGTTTTAAGAACATTTTGTTTTATATGTGTTGGGAAAGTTAAGTACTCGTCCCTTACAGGTCTCTTCTCCCCACCCAGCTGTAGAACTTCCGTGCATACAAGGTTGTTTTCAAAACTTTCTAGTGTGCAGTGCCGGTGTGCCTTGACCCCTTTATTAGTCCTCTCCCATAGTGAGCCTGGGTTTGGAACCTTGTAGCTTATGCTGGTGACACTCTATGACTTCTGAAGCATTGTTTGTCTTCAGGAGTCTCTTAGAATGCTTGTTCTTAAGGCAGTGCTTGTCAACCTGTGAGCCTTGATACCTTTGACAAACCCCTATCTCAAAAAAAAATTTACATTGCAATTCATAACAGTAGCTAACTTACAGTTATGAAGAGGCAATAAAAATAATTTTATGGTTGGGGTCACCACCACATGAGGAACTGTGTTAAAGGGTTGCAGCATTAGGAAAGCTAAGAATCACTGCTCTAAGGGGAAGCAGCTGGCACCGGAGAAACTCATGGTGGGGTCATCTTGGGTATCAACCTAGTCAAGACTCAGCACGATTCTGGTCATGCCAACATCTGGCTGCAGCTGTATGAGAAACCCCAGAGAGCAGCGCATCTGGATGCTGAGTGGGTATGTACGGTCAGTAAGCAGAGTTGTGAGAGAGAAAACAATGATGTTTTGATTGGTTGCTTGATTTCTGTTTTGTTTTATACTTCAAATCAGTACATTTTGGTGTACTTCATTACATGTTACTGGGCAACTTGAATAGTGTCTTAGTTAGGGTTCCTGTTGCTGTGAAGAGACACCCGACCATGGCAACTTAAATCATTTTTATTAAAACAATCTTTTTTTGTTTTACAAACCAATCCCAGTTCCCCTCTCTCCTCTCTCCCCCCCCAATCCACTCCTTAGAGAGGGTGAAGTCTCCCACTGGAGATCATCAAATTCTGTCACATCCTTTGAGGCAGAACCAAACTAACTAAAAGTCAGAGAGAGAATATTTAAATTAACATAATCAAAAATAAAAAGGGAAACTATAACCACAGATACCAAGAAAATCCAAAGAATAATGAGGTCATACTTTAAAAACCTATACTTCACAAAATTGCAAAATCTACAAGAAATGGATAATGTGCTTGATCGATACCACTTACCAAAGTTAAATCAAGATCAGATAAACAATTAAAAATAGATCTCTAGGCCCTAGTAAATAGAAGCAGTCATTAAAATTCTCCCAACAAAAACAACAACTACTACTACTACTACTACTAATAATAATAATAATAAATCAGGGTCAGGCAGTTATATTTTTTTGCACAGAATTCTACCATACTTTCAAAGAAGAGCTAATAATATCAATGCTCCTCAAACTATTCCACAAAATAGAAACAGAAGGAACACTGATTTTTTTTTTAAAGAAGCCACAGTCTTCCTGATATCAAAGAGAATTGCAGACTAACTTCCCTCATGAACACAGATGCAAAAAATACTTAATAAAATACTTACAAACTGTATCCAAGAACACATCAAGGAAATCATCCACCATGATCAAGTAGGCTTCATCCCAGAGATGCAGGGATGGCTCAACATACAAAAATCAGTCAATGTAAATCACCACATAAACCAAACCACACGATCATCTCATTAGGTGCCAAAAAGTCTTTGACAAAAATCAACCCCCTTCATGATGAAACTCTTGGAGATATTATGGATATAAGGAACATACCTAAATACAGTAAGGAAAATTACAACACACCAATAGCCAACATGGAGAAAAACTCAAAGCAATTCCATTAAAATCAGGAATAAGACAAGGCTGTGTACTCTCTCCATATTTATTCAATGTAGTAATTGAAGATCTAGAGGAAGCAATATGACAATTGAAGGAGATCAAGGGATTACAAATTGGAAATAAAAAGTGAAAGTATCATTATTTGCAGATGATATGATAGTATACATAAGTAACACCAAAAATTCTGCTAGGGGACTCCTACAGATGACAAACACCATTAGTGAAGTGGCTGGATACAAGGCTGGATACAAGATTAACTAAAAAAAAAAATCTGTAGCCCTTCTATACACTTTTTTTTTTTTTTTTTTTTTTTTTTTTTTTTGTATACTGTGAATATGGGTCACTTAGATTGGATAATAAAAAGCTGATTGCCCAACAGCTAGGCAGGATTTTGGGGGCAGAGAAAACAATGGGAAGAAGGGGAAGTCACCAGAGAAGCAGCATTGGCAGTAAATGAGACAAAAAGTAGCTAGATAAAAATGGGTTAATTTCAGTTGTAAGAGCTAGTTAGGAACAAGCCTAAGCTAAAGCTTTCGGCTTAGGTTTCTTAATTAATAAGAAGTCTCTCTGTTGTTATTTGGGAGCTTGCTGGCAGGACAGAAAATGTTCAACTACAAATAATATAAAATATCTTGGGGGGGGGTAATTCCAAGCAAGTAGTGGTGTATGAAAAATCTTCAAGTTACTGAAGAAAGACATTGAAGAAGATATCAGAAAATGGAAAAAAAAATCTCCCATGCTCATGAATTGGTAGAGTTTACATAGTAAAAATGGCTTTCTTAATAAAAGCAATCTATAGATTCAATGAAATCCCCATCAAAATTCCAACACAATACTTTACACCTACGGACATCTGTTGTTTTATTTTTTTTTTTTGTTTGTTTTTTATAGAAGCCATAAATATACAGTGGAAAAAAAGAAAGCATTTCAACAAATGGTGCTGGCATAACTGGATCCTAGCATACAGAAGAATGCAAATTGATTCAGAGCTATCACCCTGCATGAAACTCAAGTCCAAGTGGGTCAAAGACCTCAACATAAATCCAGATATAGTGAGCCTAATAGGAGAGAAAGAGGAGAATAGCCTTGAACTCATTGGCCCAGGTGGCACAGAACCCTGATAGTGCAGGCACTAAGAACAACAGTCAATAAACGGGGCATCAAGACACTGAGAAGACACCATCAATAGGGCAAAACAGTGGCCTACACAATGGGGAAAGATTTTCACTGTCCCCACAGAAGGCTAATATCCGAACTATATCTGAAGACTCAAGAAACTACACATCAACCAACCAAACAATCCAGATTAAAAAATGGGGTACAGATCTAAACAGAAAATTCTCAACAGAGGAATCTCAAATGGCTGGGAAACACTTGAAGAAATGTTTAACATCTTTAGTCACCAGGGAAATGCAATATCTCAAAACTACTTTGAGATTCCATCTTTGTAAATGGAGTTCTTAATTGGTCTAGATAATAAAAACCGATAGTCAGATATAGAGGAAAATGCTTAAAGATCAGAGAAAAGAAGCAAGCCACCAACGTAACCTCCTTTGAGTCTCAGCAGACAAGAAAGCAGTGTTCTGTTTCTCCCTGCTTATATCCTGTTTCCACCCAGCTAGCTCACGTCCTGCCTGTCTGTACAGACCTCCAGGCCTCTATGGTTAGCTTGTGGCATGGTTAGCTAGTGGCAAGCTCCATTCTCTAACCTTCAGACAGGCTTTATTTGTACAAGCAATATATCACCACACATCTTATACCTCTCAAAATGGCTAAGATTAAAAACACAAGTGGTAGCCCATACTGCCAAGGATGCAGAGCAAGGGGAACACTCCTCCACTGATGGGCATGAAAACTTGTACAGACACTTTGGAAATCAATATGGCTGTTCCTGAGAAAACTGGGAATTGATCTACCTCAAGATCCAGGTATACTAGTCTTGGGCACACACTCAAAGGTTGCTACATCTTATCACAAGGACACTTGCTCAACCATGTCCATTGAACATTTATTCATAATAACTAGAAACTGGAAACATCCCATACACAAACAAACCTACTCACGCCAACATTTAAGTGAAAGCTTCCCCCTCCTCTCCCAGCTGAAATCTCATGGCATTTGTTACAGAGCTTCTTGGTGTTTATTTTTATCCAACAGCAATAGAAAGAATGCATGGTGACAGCTAATTATGTACACAGCCGGCGCTTTTGCGTTCTGTGTTTGTATAGTATGTGTACACCATGCATATCTAGCAATGCATTAACAATCCAGTCCAATTCCCTACTTCTGTTATGCAGTATTAGTATTTCTGCTCAGAGCCACGCCACTTCTTATGACTAATTTCAGCCAGCACGTGATGGGAGGCAAATTAGGAGGAGGACGAGTTTTTTTGTTTTTTTATTTCCCATGAGACATAAACAATCTGACATTTCCCTCAAGATTCACAACATACTTGCCAATGGTTTTCCCAACTTGTGACCTAGAGACTGTATCAGAATCCTCCTGGGTGCATGCTCTAGTGCTGGTGACAGGACCCGGCTTCAGACTTTGTGGATCATAGTTCTTGTGAATGGTCCCGAGCTCTGTATTTTCAGTAAGCACCCCAGGTAATGCCAACGAGTTCTGAAGTTGTGAACGGCTGTCTAAAAAGGAGAACAGAAACAAGAACTATGGTGAAATGAATGCCCTAAATTCAGTATTTAGTGAGCACCTTACGTTGGCAAAATGTCAGAACCAGACAATATGTGCTCGTTGCCGCCACACAAATCATAACAGAAAGCAATACACTTACAGAATTAGCGTTTTCTACAACAACCAATAAGAGGGGCCCATCTTCCCCTGCAGTGAGAGTGGGGTGCTGATGCCCTAAGCAGCCAGTGTAAGCCAAGGCTCTCCCTCAAAACTTTTGGTTGCAGCATTTCCCTGGGAATCGGTTTAGAGAAATGTCTACATTGTCTCAGTTTCAGGAAAGTTGTTTCTGGTGCTAGAACACTCTAATGAGCGGTAACAGGTCTGTAACTCCAGATCCCACCAGCTACTTCCTTGGATTCTCGCTTCCACCTTTGTGGTACGGGAACTCCATTTCCCAGAAAGCCCCGCAGCATTCGATCACGCGAGCCTACGGGGAAACTTGCCGGTTTTTCCCCCCCACTCCTGCCGTAAAGGCGCGTGGTATTCTGGGACTTGTAGTCTGGCCAGCCCTAGGACGCCCCCTCAGATGAATGGGACCGGGGATGACTGAGAACTACAGCTCTTGGGCTGGCTGCGTCGGTGGCAGCCACGGAAGAAGAGTGGACTGAGACAGCCCCCGGGCAACGAACAGCGGGCGGTGGTGATGTTCAGTGAGGGCTTCCCAGGGTAGCGATCTGGAAGGGCGCTCTGCGCGCTCGCACCCTGAGCCCTGCATCGGCCATGCGCCCGGCCTTCGCGGTGGGCCTGGTGTTCGCAGGCTGCTGCAGTAATGTGATCTTCCTAGAGCTGCTGGCCCGGTGAGTGACCCTCGCGGGCCGCGCCCGGGCTCCCAGGGCTGATCCCGGGCTCCTTGCCTTGTCCACCTCCCCACTCCACTGCACTGGGTACCCGCGCTGCCTGCTACTCTGCAGCACTGGGTACTGCTCCATCTCTTAGCATCCAAGTGACAGGGACGCCCAGGGTGCTGCTGTCGTCACTTCAAAGCCACACTTTGGGGATTTGAATCTTGGAGACTTATTTTTCACTTGACTGAACCAAGGTCTCAAGGAGCTTGCGGTAGAGCGAGTTCCTCCACCAAACCACCCTCTCCCTACTTTTGATCTAATTCTAGCTCTTTTCTCCGTCCAGTTAGTGAATGACACGTGCCTGTGCGGAGCAAAGCCTTCTCACGTGCAAAGCAGTCCAGTTTTGTACACGTTGCAAAGAAAGTTTCGTTTGCAAGCATAGTCTGCAAAAGATTTGCTCACATTGATGGCAGAGATGATTGAGACTTTATCCAACTCGCGTGTGAGTGATGTGGATAACTATTGGGCTGTCCCCATGGTCCCTGAGCATTTAGCATAGTGCAGTCTTTAATTGAGAAGCGTGCACTTTGGAGGATGACTATGACACTTTCCCAAAGGGTTGGCTTTATGGTGGTGTCTTACAAATAATGTTGGGTAATAATGTGCAAAGTTCAGTGGGCAGAAGTTAGAGATGAGAGGAGGTGGAGTGGAAAACGCTTAAGACTAAACAGCTCAAGTTAGTCACTTCAGATTTGGCCCCGTTAACCTCTGGCTATGCAGCCTTTTCCAGTCCCTTAACTTCTCTGGGCCCCCTTTCCAGGCAGTTCAGTAACAAGTCGGCTCAGTAGTAACTACGTGTTTCTAAATCTGTATACTGTGTCCATTGACTGTCTAAACAGCTCTGAGCTTCAAGAGTTACATTGTTTGGCTGAGAGTGAAACAGAGGCAAAGTTGGGCGGCCTTTTCACTGCTTGCAAAGAGCAGAGCAAGAAATGGTGTCTAAGATGTCTGTCTAAGCTCCTAGCTCAGTACCATGTCCCATTCCCTTTCATTTGTTAGTTTGAGTGGCCCATAGTGAGAAGTCTGGTAGGAATGTATTTTATTTGGTGCTGTTGGTTTAAATTCTTTTGAAGCAAGCAGTTCACTTACGGTCAACTCTGTGTGGATTGATTTTTGCTGTTAAAGAGCCTGCAGTTTTGTTATGTGGAGTGTGGATGAAGATTATTTGTCTCAGGAGTGGTAAGGAATATGAAATGAAAACAGAAAGTTGCTGGCTATAAGCATGACACACTTCAAGGGAAGGAGACTTTGGAATTTTTATGTATGTATGTATGTATGTATGTATATTTAATATATGTTTAAATAGAAAGGTGATAAATTCAGGCTGGCTATAGAAACAAAGTCGGATAATTGCGTTGGACATGCCATTAAATTAAGTGAAGGAAGCCTGTGTGTGCTAGCTTGTGAGCTCTTGGCTAAAGTACTTGGTTTCACCCATTAAAGGGGCATGTGTGTGTGTGTGTGTGTGTGAGCTCCTTCATCCCCATGGGTTCTGAAGGGTTGAGTAAGATGGCGGCTTCCCCCTCTCCCTTACAACTTTGTTTCAGTGCAGCACAGGCATACCTTGTTTTTGTTTTGTTTGTTTTTGTTTTTGTTTTGTTTGTTTGCTTGTTTTGTGATGTGTTTACTTATGGGTAAATTATCTTATCTTTGTGAAGTTTTTTCATTCCTTATAGGAACTTTCATTTAGAATTTTAAGAATCCAAGTTCCTTTTTTTTTTTTTTTTTTTTTTTTTTGTAAATCTGCATTTTGATGTGCCCTGCAGTGGTAAGGAAGTGAGATTATTAATGCAATGTGTAGTACATTAATTAGACTGATGGCCTCTTATTCCCGATTTGCATCACACCTTCCCATTATAGAGCAGTAAAATTGGACCTGGTTAGACCAGAGGGTCTTTAAAGTTCCTTCTTGACATCTGTAGCTTTAATCTTGAGGAATTACCATAAAAATCTCATTATAGAGCAGAAATCGTAATTTTTAAATGGCTTTCTTGGAGCCCTTAGGTGTCACTCTAAATACAAAGGTTGAGATGACTTGTTGAAAGAAGGGAGTGTTGAGCCATTTACCCCCAATTGGAAAACAAATTTAGGTTCTTCTTACTGACTTTTGTAGACCTCTGGTTGGGATCAGTAATAAAACGCACACCCTGTGCATTGAAGGAACAGTAGCATAGCAATAAGTGAGATCTTGATTCCGCTCTCAAGGTGCTTCTGGTCAACCTTCAAAACATGATACCCATGCATGATCTATGTATGTGCTGTATATACATACATACACACACAGAATTAAATAATGCAGACAAGACATTGTGTGTCAGGGTAACAATCTGAAAGACTATTTTTTTTTTCCCCATCTAGGACATGACATTGAACTAAATAAGGAAGTTTTATGTCCAGGAAAAAAAACGAGGTGTGAACCATCTGCCCGAGATTCATTCTCTTCAAAGTTGATTTTTTTTTTTAAGGTTGAAATTTGGGTTTTTGCCAAGAAAATCCCAAGCAAGAGAAGCTGTCTGCAGTTGATGGCTGTAAATGCTAAGAAATAAAGAGAAGGAAAGATCCAGGGAAGGCATTTCACATTTTTATTGAAGCTTTAAAGTGAATTATTCCAGTTCAAAGAACACCCCCGCAAGCCATGACAGCAGCGGGTCCCTAAAATGCTCTCTGTATTACCTTAAATGAACATTGGTCGTAGGGTCATGGGATTGCACAGGGAGGCTTACACATGCTATGGAAAGACAAAAAGAATAAAATTATTAAAGGTCCTGATGAGGGAGAATGGAAAAGTGATTCCTCATGGGACGTCTTTTGGGGTGTCCTAAAATTAGATGGTGGTAATGGTTGGCTAATAATAGTATTGTTGATACACAAACCCACTCATTTGCCATGGAGTACCATGTCGTCTCCATGTCTTTAGTGATAAAATATGTATTCATAAAGGAGAAATAGCAAAGATCACCTGAAGGATACCATTGTAAATTTGCAAAATTTTAAAATCTTTTACACCAATGCTAATATCCTAGAGCACATTTGCTTAAAGTGACGCCTCCCCACCCTCACCGACTTGCTTGAGTGAAGGCCAGACCCTGTGTGGGCGTGCCCAGATGAAAGGGGCGGGGCCCTGTGTGGGCGTGCCCAGATGAAAGGGGCGCGGCCCACCTTGTGAACATTTCACGATGGACTGGGTTCTCGCTGCCTGTAGTTCATGCTTGGCTCCCGTGTGTTTTCCCTTCTCTTGAGGGCACAGATCCCGGTCATTCCCACCAGGAACTCCGGATTCTCTGCAGAGTGGCTTCCCAGTAGCCACCCTGTGAGAGCTTCGGCCCAGGCTGTTGGTAGAAAGAGGAAGGGAAACCCAGAGAAGTGCTGATCCTCCGGCCCGGTGCTTGCCTCTTGATGCATGTTTTCTCACGCAGTTTTCGCGGCCACGTATATCGTTTTCATCTTATAAAGGAAAGTGTCCAGTGTGATTGTTCAGAAGGATAACTGTCGGGCTGAGGAGAGACCTCACTGGTTAAGGTGCTTGTTGTGTAAGAGTGAAGAGCAGAGTTCAGATCCCCACGACTCACATAAAATGCCTCTAATTCCAGCCTGGAAAGGCAGCCACAGGTGAACCCCAGAGCAGGCTGGCTGTCTCTGTGCGCTCTGGCCTTGACTGGGAGAGCCTGCCTTAGTGAATGAGGCAGAAGAACCGTTAAGGATGATTCTGGACATCGACCTTGGCACCCCATGCTTCCATGTGTGCATGTACACACGTGTACCCCCACACATGTGAAGATCTACACGCACACATGTACAACACATACATGCATACATGTGCACCTATATCCATGCACATACACACACAGGGAGGCAGGGGAAGGACAGCTATCGTTAGACGAAGACCTCTGAGTTCTAGGAGCCTGGGCTAGCCATCACCCTGGTTCTGGTTGCCTTGCCATCGTGGGGCAGGCACTGTGTTGGGTGCTCTCCCTCTGGGACCTGTTCACCAGGGAGATAAGCACTCACTGTTCTTAGACTAGAGAAAAGTGGATTTAGAAGTTGATTAGCTTCCACACCACACCGTCAGCGACAAAGGCGCTCTTGCATGTCAGTGGAAACCGTGTGCAACACCACCATTCTCAACTCTTTGTCACCATGAGCTAACACACACACACACACACACACACACACACACACACACACACACACACACACACGCTTGAATGCAGCACAGGCACGCCCTTTTCCCACTAGGATGGAATGGGGGCCTTTGAGAGCATAGATTCCCAGGGTCCCAACCCAAGACAGTGAGGTCAGTCCTGGGAAGGTGAACCTCTCCAGGAGCTTCTTTGTTCATTCATTCATTCACTGATTCATTCATTCACAGAAGTGGAGCTTGAACTCAGTGCTTCCTGCACACTGGGCAAGTATTCTGTATTGCCAGTAAGCTATGTCCCTAGCTAGCGCCTATACTTTTATCCCCCTTTTACTTTTGAAGCAAAGTCTCACTAAATACTGCCTCACCCACTCATAATGCTAGACTTACAAGCCCGCACTGCCACGCCCAGCCTGATCCATGGGTTCCTGAAGACCAGCCAGGACAGAGTTGACTAGCACTGTGCTGGGAACCGTCTAGAGTTAAAGTTCTGCGCTCTTGTGTTGACTAATGGTTTTAATTAGATTCTTGAATGAGATGAATGGCCTACACAATTGTTTATGGATTCCTACAAAGTTTAGCCTTGTCCCTTGAAACCAAGAAAGACAAATTGTTAGACTGCATCTAGAGCGGTAGGCTTCAAGAAGCCTTCACGGGCAGCAGAGGTTAAGTACAGCACTGGGTCTGTTAGAGGTGGCAAGCTTCGTTCTTGCAGAGTGCTGTATTCCTTAGCTATCTCTGTGCATGAGGGGTGCATTTAAAGATTTGCACTGGGTAAGTTAGTTGTTGATCTCATTATCAGGGAAGGGCATTTATGGTTGCCTTTCCACGGTTGCTCAGTTGGAGTCTTGTAGGTCTCTAGACCTTTCTTTAGGTTCAGTTTTCTCTTCAAACCTATAATGGCTCCCTCTTTTATGTTCATTCTCTCTCTCTCTCTCTCTCTCTCTCTCTCTCTCTCTGTCTCTTTCTCTCTCTCCTGTCTTCTGTTCCTCCCCTGACTCAACCTTCCTAACCTTCCTAGTCCCACATGCTTTCCTCTCCTCCCTCTTTCCCCTAGTTCCCTCTCCATTCACTGCCCCCCCACTCCCCTGTGCTCTGGAGGACTTGTCCCTTCCCCCTTCTGTGAGGGATCTTATATGAATCTCTTAGGATCCACCTTGTATCCTAGTTCCTCTGGTGGTGTGAATTATAGGCTGGTGATCCTTTGTTCTGTGTCTAAAATCCATATATGAGTGAGTACATACCATGTTACTCTTTTTGTGACTGGGTTACCTCATTCAGGATGGTTTCTTCAACTTCCATCCACATGCCTGTGAATTTCAAGATTGCATTGTTTTTTTCTGCAGAGTAGTATTCCATTGTGTAGATGTGCCACATCTTTTGTATCCATTCTTCAGTTGAGGGGCATCTAGGTGGCTTCCAGGCTCTTGCTATTACAAATAATGCTGCTATTTGAGCACATGTCTTTGTTGCATGGACATGAAGCCCTCACCTAGTACCTGGTGGAAACAGAAGCAAACACCCATAACTAAACACTGAATCAAACTAGAATCCAGATGCAGAGAGGGAGGACAAGACCGCGCTGCAGAAACACATAGAGACAGCTGACCTGAACAGGGAGGAGCTAACGGGCCCCCAGACTGATAGCTGGGAAGCCAGCATGGGACTGACTCAGACCCCCTGATCATGGGTCTTAGCTAGAAGGACTGAGCAGTCTAAGGGACCTCAGACAGTGGAGCCAGGATTTATTCCTGGTGCACGAAAGGACCTTGCTAACACATCCCCCATGGAGGGATAACTGCCTTAACCTAGAGACAGGAGAGAAGTCCTAGACCCTACTTCAAATGACTTGACAGATTTAGATGACCCCTCTTGGATGGCATCACCCTACATGTGGAGTGGGGGGAATGGGAGGGGAGGGTGGTGAGGTGCATGTGAGGCAGGGAAAGAGGGAGGGAGGGAGAGGGAACTGGGATCGATATGTAAAAGAAAAAGATTTGCACTGGGGGTATATAGCTCAGTGGCAGAGTGCTTGCTGGTTTTGTGTGTCAAGATGACACACACTAGAGTCATCTGAGAGGAGGGAGCTTCAGTTGAGAAAATGCCTCCATAAGATCGGGCTCTAGGCAAGCCTCTGTGGGCGTTTTCTTAATTAGTGATTGATGGCGATGGCAGAGGGCCTGGCCCATTGTGGGTGGAGCCTCCCCTGGCCTGGTGGTCCTGGGTTCTATAAGAAAGAAGGCCCCGGGGAGCAAGCCAGTAAGCAGCACCCTCCATGGCCTCTGCAGCAGCCCCTGCCCCCAGGTTCCTGCCCTGCTTGAGTTCCTGTCCTGACTTCCTCAGTGCTGGACAGTGGCGTGGAAGCGTAAGCAAACAAACCCTTTCCTCCCAAGTAGCTTTGGTCTCGCTGCTTCATTGCAGCAATAGTAACCCTAACTAAGACACCTAGCATGTTCCAGGCCCGGTGCCTAACTGTGTGCCTTGCCATTAGTGTTTCGTATTCACAGCACCGGTAGAGAATAGAGTTGGCTTTGATAAATAGCATTGTATCAATAGTATTAATCTGAAACGGCTTTACAAAGCCTGTTCTGTGGGGTCAGGTGGGTGTCTCTGGTTAAGTTGAAAAGACAGACCCTGAAGCTGGTGATAGCAGTTTTAGGGAGATTTTGATGCTCACTTGTGATGTCTTCAGCTATGGAACAGAACTGGGGAGGGGGGTGGTTCTAGAAAACTGTCAGCATTTCAGAATGCCTCAAGAGGGATGTCAGAAATAACATTCATGCTATGGCATGTGTTCCTAATAGTCACTGTGGAAGACTCCTGGCCCTTCTGTAGAGCACCGATGAGGATCTGTTGAATTGCAGGAATATCTCTTGACTGGCTAATGCACTGAAGAACAATGATAAAGTTTGTGGACAACTACCGTGTGGGAGAGCAGTATTTTTCAATCATCCTTTGCTTACTGTTCCAGCCCTAGAACCTGTTTTGACAGTTTGTCTTAATCACCCTTGCAAATACACAGTTATGTTGATTTGTGTACAGATATGTATCTGTGCCCGATTAAAAGGGCAAGCCTCCTCTCCGACCCCAGAACTATTTAGACAGTGTCTAAAGTCACACCCCTATCCTCATGTGACCAGTAACTTCCGACCAGTAGAAATAGATGAACATTCCAGGTGAATTCCAGCATGTGTCTGTCCTTGACTAGAGACCTTTTGGGTAATGGGGGGATGTATGTGAGTTTACTAGGGAATTTCCTGCCGCTTACCGGGATAGCCATCTCATGTACTGTAACAATGAGAGGAATTCTCATGCAGGGAGGGCCTGCTGCTCTAGGGAACCCTGACAGAGCAGAGCTGTGCATCCCCTGTGATGCACAGTGTCAAAGCGTGTGATCCATGGCGAGCGAGAGCCAAGGTGAGGAAGGACAGTGACTGCAGAAATCGTTATTATTTTGGTGCCATGACTATAACAGGTTGCAGTGCGCTTTATCTGAGTCTGAGCCTTGTCTTTTTCCTCTCGCTCTTAACTGTACAGGGAGCACCCAGGATGTGGGAACATCGTGACGTTCGCACAGTTCTTATTTATTGCTGTGGAAGGCTTCCTTTTTGAAGCTGACTTGGGAAGGAAGCCACCAGCTATCCCACTAAGGTATGACGCAGTGAGGTCTTGTTGAGTCCTTTGAAACCGAAAACAGTGGCACCTGGACAAAAAAGTGTGAGGCACATGTTTCTCAAGTTTATGTTATGGGTAACAGCGGAGTCATTAGTTTTATGAATTACATTGTTATGCTGTAGAAACCTATTTTTAGAATAAAATTCCTGCCCAGGACATTTAAAGTAACTGCGATGGCAGTGAGGGCACATGTGTATAATACAGGGTCAGAAGGACTAGGGTGACCACAGATTTCTAATAGTTATGTATTCGTCCTATGTGTTGGCAGAGTTATTGATTATGCTAAGAGTGCTATCATTAAGCATCCTGTTAAAAACAACTGGCTTTTGGAAATAAAAAAGCAGTGGGTATACAGCATAGCAGACTACTAAATGCCACTGAGTTGTTTGTTCACAAATGGTTAATTTTATGTTGCGTGAATATCGCTTCAGGTAAAAGAAAATGATTGACAAGCTAAGAAAAAATTGTTAATGCCAGCCAGACTTGGGTCCATCAGTCCAGGTTTGCCCTAAGTATCTTCACACACAGGGCCAAATATGACATTTCTCATGACGGAGATGAGATAGAAGTTCCTCCCCTTGGCAAATGGTGTCACTCAGTTTCTATGGGAGTGACATTCCCATGTGAATGTCCCCCACGTGCCCAGGCTCATCCTTGTCAGTGTTCTCTTGCTGCCTTCTGTCATTGACTGTTTTCCTCTGTCTGTCTGGCCCCCCTAGACATGTTTCTCTCCCATTCATGGGCCCCCACAGCTATTTATGGAATAATCACTCAGAGGCAGCTGGGTGTTGGGGCACACGCCTTTAATCCCAGCACTCAGGAGGCAGAGGCAGGTGATTCTCTGAGAGTTAAAGACCACCCTTATCTATCTATCGAGTTCCAGCCCCCCTCCCAAAAAAAAAAAAGGAAGGAAGACTCTGATTGTAAGTATAAGTCTATAGAAATCAAAGAATATCCTCATTATTTTAGAGTCTTCTGATTTACCGTGTGGAGTAGTTTCTACAGTGGCTAGGCTGAACATGAGCTTGACTTAGCAAATCTTTGGCATCTGTTTTTTTTTTTTTTTCAAAATTAAGAAAAATAATATTGTATAAATATATACAGGACATAATTAAGGTAATTAACCATTTTCAGATTCTCCAGAGGCCTGTGAAAAGTATATACAAAGAACTAATACATTAAAAAAGGATTATCTGTCCACTTAAAATCTCTTACTATGGATTAGGTGATGTTTGTAAAGCCTAGTACGTCTGCTGAAAAATATTCAGGTGTTTCCCTAAACATATTCAGTAATTCAGACTTTCCCCATGCTAGTCTGACTTGGTGACATATTCGTATATGTCCTTAGTATTTGACTTTATGTGATGATGGTTCTGTATACTCTCTCAGCAGAGATCAAGGAAGCCAGGTGTCTTTTAAACCGCGTGTATGTATTTCCTCTGTGTGAACATTTCTTGGGGAAGTGGGCTCGTGTGATGCTGTTCTCTCCCACTGCAGGTACTATGCCGTCATGGTAACCATGTTCTTTACTGTCAGCGTGATGAACAACTATGCCCTGAATCTGAACATCGCCATGCCCCTGCATATGATATTCAGATCAGTAAGTGCCAGCTCACACGCACGCATGTCCTCGGAACAGCACGGTGAAATGGGCAGACCAAGCACGGGGCAGTCGAGTCTGGGGCATACAGATGGGCTTGCATGGAGTCTTTGAACAGGATAACGTTCATGTGCTGTGTAAGGCAGAAAAAGAGACCTGGGGAGGTGGGAAGTGAATGGCTAACTTTTATTTATCTCAGGTCTAATATGTGGCTAATAAAAATAAAATTAAAATCTCTCTGGGAAATAGATTTGTTTCCTGTTTTCTTCCTCTGGCTGATTTTGAGCTCATACTGACTACTGAAGCCTTTGTTTTAACCCTTCCCCCCACCTTGCAGTGCTTTGCTTTGCAGCCCAGGCTGGCTTGGAACCTTCCCCACCTCTACCTCAGCGTCCCCGAGTGCTAGGTTTACAGGCTTGTCATGCCACTCTCAATATGATTACCCATTTTCTTCATTACTTTGTGTATGATGAGCTCTTCCCGTGGTTGCTGCGTAAACAGGAGCAGACTGTCCCCAGAAGAGGGGGGAATGGGAACATGCGGGCGGAGTTGCAGCATGCTGCACACTGGGTGTGATGGGAGTGACTTCACCCTGTTGCCTGAGATTTTTGTGAGGTTCAGTGTCCTCTTCCTACGGGGACTTGCATAAGATAATTGTAACTATCGGGTGACCTCCAAGGCGCTGTCACATAGCACTTCCATAAACTCTTGTTGGTTGATTGACACCTTCTAGAGATGAGGGAGGGTCCCTGCATGACTTCGTCCATTAAGGATGGAGGCAGCACAAAGCTCACTAGAAGCTGTATACACTAAATGGTGGGGGATTTGATGGAAGTAGGTCCAAAGTATGGTCATAGCTTTTATTAATGAGAACAGATCATTTCCCCCCATTGTACCTTGCACTGATTTTATTATTTTTCACAACAGGTTTGTTTTTATTGGCCTCTGCTCTTTTCCTTGGTAGCTTTTCATCCTCATCCTTGTCTTCTTTTACAGGGCTCTCTGATTGCCAACATGATTCTAGGAATTATCATTTTGAAGAAAAGGTAACAGCACGCCTTCATGTTCTATGTGGAAATGATATTTCAGGTGGCCTCTGTGTCTGGCTACCTTTCTTTTCTCAGTGGTAAAAGGCTGCTCTAGCTCATGAGCCTTTTCCTGTATTCTTTCTCTCAGAATCATGGGTAATGATGGCTTTCCCCAGGCAGCTGACCAGGACAAAGGCTCTCCTTGTGGCTTCCTGTGGGACCAAACGGCTCTTGTTACCACTGTATTTTACATGCATATCCAGCACACATGAGGAACTCATCAGTGTACTGTAATAAACGGGAGTAACTTTATATGATAAGAGAGTCTCTGGTAAAGGCCCAGATAGACACTAAGGAGGAGCAGAAGGTTCTGTGTACTGATGCCAGGAGTGTGGTAGGATTGGAGTGGGAAATGGTGGGCGCAGCTGGGATGCTTCTCATAGAGCCCATCCCTCACTTGAGGGGAAGACAGCAGGGAGTCTACAAGATTTCTCAGGGGGAAGGCCATCTTCATTGATGAGACCAACATTGTGTAAGTGATGCCATGTTTTCGGTTGTCCAGTTCTTGGTCGTCCAGTTCCTGGTCTCAGCACAAGGGCTCTCTGGGCTTGGGAAGAATCTGCCAATTCGGAGAGGAAACCTAAAGGGGTTTTGTTTTTGAGATTGTTTTTTTGAGATAGAGTCTCACTGTAGCCCTGGCTGGCCTGGAACTGGATATGTAGACCGGGCTGGCCTCTGTATCTTAAGTGCTGGGATTAAAGGCGTGCAGTACCACACTGCTTGACTAGAGCCTACAGTTTTTAAGGGCTAAAGCCTGTATCCAAACAAGGACAACTGTCCTATCTTGCTAGGCTCCGTATCATGTGTCCTTTTATCTCTGGAGGCCTTGGAGCCCCAGGTTAAGTCTAGCTTCCTGTCAGCCCTCGCTACAGCCTTTGTGCAGACATTTAAATGGCCAGGTGTTTTGTTTAAGATAAAGACTATACTTGATACCTAGACTGCACCTTGGAGACCTGGGTTGTTCCTTCCTAAGCTTTGATTTGGTTCATAACAGGAATGAGCTTGCGCGCGTGCGTGCGTGCGTGCGTGCGTGCGTGCGTGTGTGTGTGTGTGTGTGTGTGTGTGTGTGTGTGAATTATAATCTCCTGATGCAACCTCAGCTGTCAGTGGCTCTTTTCAACACCTGTTTCCCTTAAAAGTTTACTTGGAATCTGTTGCCTTGGGTCTGAGCCTTTGACTATCAACTGAGCAGGAATTTCTCTAACTTCTCTACATGTATTCATCCTACACCCATCCCTCCCTCCATGACGCTGGCCGTCAAACTCAGGGCCTTGTCCATGCTAGGAAAATGTCCTGCTGCCAAGCTCTGACCCAAGTCTACCTTCTTATTTTTTTGAACACAGCCCTTTGAGAATTTAAAGACCACATCTATATTTTTCTTAACCATGATTTTGGCTTAAATTTTAAACTACTTCAACTTGGTGTTGTTAGACTGAACTTTTGCTATGTAAGGTTTTATTAGCTTCTGTTAACCATATACAGTTAACTATGTGCCTTATGATAATGCCATACACACATGCATACATACAGAATGTATTTTGATTGTATTCATCCCCAAGCCCCCTTGTCCTTCCCCCACTCCTGCTGAGGCCGAGCCCCTCTTCTTCCCAGCCAGCCCCCTCTACCGCAGTACCCCACTTCTCTGTAGTGGGGCTCTCCTGCATCCCTGTCAGCTCCTCAGCCAGTCAGACCAACTCTGATGAGGTATTGTCGCCAAAGGATACAGTGTCCTTGGGTAGAAAAGTAATAATGATTCATTCTGCAAGTTTAATTTCTTTTCATCCTTCCTGGGGCCTTTCCCTTGATTACCAAGACTCTGAGGAGGATCATAATGATACCATTTTAGTTAATGGGAAATGTCACCATTATGCTGCCCTTGGCTCTACAAACTACATATTCCTCCCTTTATCCAACTGTGCCGACATTTAGCAAAATCATTTACGTTATTCAGATTGTTTTTTAAGAAAATACCTTCCCTGGAGAATGGACATTATTCCCCAAGTTTTGACTCTTGCCATTCCTCTTGAATGGGGTGTGTGTGTGTGTGTGTGCGTTAAGACATAATTCTGGGCTCTTAGGATTGGAACAGCCACAGGTACAGGTGAAGAGTGTGCAGGCTGCATTGGTTTCTGGAGAGCAGAATGCAATGTCACGTGACACCTGGTGTGTGTATGTCTGTTTTCTGGTTTTGTTTACCTTCTCAGTTTCTGATAAAACAGCCTACTGGTCAACACGATGAGGATATTGTAGAGGTTTGCATTTGAATCGCATACTACCCGGCTGCAAGTCCCATTAGATGCTGTCCCCTTTCCTAAGCTGCTCTTGTCCTTGTTTTTCAGATACAGTGTATTCAAGTATACCTCCATCGCCCTGGTGTCTGCAGGGATATTTATTTGCACTTTCATGTCAGCAAAGCAGGTGGTAAGAATCAGCTTTCAGTCATTTGTATTCACTACTTGTCACCAGGCTCCATTACCTATTAATAAAAGAATCAGAGTGCTAATGTAACACAGGAACCGACCTCTGAAAGAAGAGCGGAAGGAAGTGGACAGCATAAATATTCCCCTGGCGTCTCAGACGTTGTTTGCGGTTCTGGCCTCCGTACCTAGTATATTTTCTTATTTCCTAGACTTCCCAGTCCGGCTTGAGTGAGAAGGATGGATTCCAGGCATTTGCATGGTGGTTACTAGGCAAGTACAGAGTTACAAAAAGCTAATTACCTCTGCACTTTTGTTTGCTGAGTTTTCTCCTGTGGGACATGCTTCTTGGCAAGAACTTTAGACTAAACAAATTATGCCAAGGAGGAGAGTGGCACCTGGGACCATTATGTCTCTGAATCCTAGTGTTCAAAAAATTAAAAGGCCAGTGTTCACATTTTTGGCACCGTGTGTTTCGTGGGTCCATGTTTCCCAAGGTTGTCACTGGCATAGAGAGGTCTGTCATTCTCTTTAGGAACACTACGTAGGGAGTCTTCTGCTTCCTATTGGCCAGTCCATTGAGTAGAAGTACCTGCAAAAGAAAGGTGACTTAGAACTCTTGACTCTGAGTTTCCCAGGGACACAGGGCGTCTATTTTCTTCTTAAGTTAACTGTGCTCCATATGGCAGAGTTCCCGAATCAACTCTCGTGAGAATTTTAAAAATACAAGTATCTCTGTGTGGAATTAATTAGACAGCTCCTGCAAGGCCTCATCCTCACTTGGGTTTGGAGGGGAAATGTTTGCAGTAGTAACAGGGGTGGCACCACACTGATTGGCTGGAAGAAAGTGGCACCAAAGCCTGTGTCCTCATCTTGGCTTTGGACGTTAACCCTTTAGCTGCTGTTCTTTATAGAAAAGGTCTCTGCACTATTGGGAAAATACGTACCCCAATGGGAAAATTCTCAAAGATGTGAGCAAACAAATTTATAGGGAAAAATTAATGTCCAGTAATCTTATACCCTCGTCAGCTAGTAATCAAAGAAAACCAAGTACAATGACTTTTCGTTTGTGACTTACCCTATTGGCATGGTGGCAAATGCCACTGTCGTTGCTGTGAGGGTAGTAACAGCCATTTTCATAAAAGCTGTTGGCAGAGTATAATCGATTGCCCTTTTCAAAAAAAATATTGTGTATTGAGCTTTTTAAAGGTCTTCATTTTTTTTTTAACGTTTGACTCAGCAGTTCCATTTATGAAAAATTACCCTAAGGAAATAATTAACATTTTAAGTATTTACTTGAAATCTAACTAGTCTCATTGCAAGACATATAAGTGCGGTGCAACCACGTGATAGGGTGATGTTTGGACCCTAAGTCACACTTTGAAAACACATTCAATAAAGCACATAAAGGGAAGGTCCAGAAGAACCTCGTGAGAAAAACAAGGTAGAGAAGGTGTGGACACTCTTCTGTTTTAGCATTTAGAAACATGCGTAAGGGCATGGAAAGGGGAAGCTAGAGAGGCTTTCATGGCAGCATTGTGGTTTTGAAATGTGCATGTCCTAGTGTGGTAGTTATAGAACTATAAATAATACTGTCGCCTTAAGAAAATAGGCCAAAAGGCCTTTGTAACCTGATCCTGTTCTTTAGGCATTGGAGCCCTGACCTTTGCCCTGCTGATGTCAGCAAGGATGGGCATATTCCAAGAGACTCTATACAAACAGTTTGGGAAACACTCCAAGGAGGCATTATTTTATAATGTAAGTAACTTTTTGAGCCCTGGGAAGGTGAAAATTTCCGACTTATGATATGTTATGCCGAATGGCATCCTAATATTATTGACAGCTTGTGTTTTTGTTAGTAACTGGCCTGGAGACCAGTACACTGAGGTAGTTTGGGCAGGGGGATAATGTGCATTTTGTGTGACAGTCAGTCATCTGAGCTGAATGAGCAACCAAATAAAACATTTAAGGAACAAGGAGACAAGGCCTGCAAAGTTCCTACAGGTAAAATGGTTAAAATTAATATGGAAATCCAGAAAGAGAAAATTAGTCCCAAGGCAGGAAGCCAGGAGTGTGGACGTCAGCGGGACAGCTTGGGAGATGGGGATTCAGGGCCTGAGTTCCCCAGGGGGCTTCACTCACAGAATAGTTTAGTTCACTGCAAGTGCTTGTCGAGCGAGTGTCTTCATTTTAAAGGGTGCCAGCACTCCGTCCTATAACTTTCCTCCATCCCTCCTTTATTGCTATTGAAATATGCCCCGAGAACTGCCCCCCAAGGCCATGGGGGGGGGGAGTTCCCTCTGTGTGCAACTGATCCGGACAGGCAGTTTGACACATTCACTTGGAGCTAGAGTTTGTGGCTGGGGATTTTAAAAAACGTAAGCATTTGTGTGTGTGTGTGTGTGTGTGTGTGTGTGTGTGTGTGTGTGTGTGTGTGTGTGTGTTTTAAGACTTATTATATATAGTGTTCAGCCTGCATGTATGCTTGTATACCAGAAGAGGGCACCAGATCTCATTACAGATGATTGTGAGCCACCATGTAGTTGCTGGCAATTGAACTCAGGACCTCTGGAAGGGCAGCCGGTGCTCTTAACTGCAGAGCCATCTCTGCAGCCCCTGGCTGGTATCTTTCATTGAGAACAATGCCAAGCATAGTGACAGCTTTGCAATGGGCACATGACATGATCTCGCATTGTACTGCTGCAGTGAGGTGTGTGGCAGTTGTCAAGCCTTCCTCTTGAGCCTCACATCATTTGTTTTCCCTTGACCTCAGCTTGCCTTCAAATCTCTCCTTGTACTAGTCCCTGAATTCTGTGCAGTCTGTGCGGTCCTCGTGACTCTCAAATCCAGCATGGAGCCAGTCCTTTTCGGGCGAAGTCCGCTTTCCCTCATTGAGGGGAAGACCCTGCTTGCTTGGTTTTCTTTCTCATTGGTGATCATCAGCTCCCTAAGACGTCATGCCACATGATGTCAAGCGCACAAAGGCGCTGGCGCATTTGCCTTAGAGGGGCTGGCTTGCTTACTGGGCAGCTGCAGGCGATTGTAAAGGTACCCTAACTGCTGTAATGGCTTTGCACTTACCAGTGTGTGACCCATTTCTTCCCACAGCACGCCCTTCCGCTTCCTGGTTTCATCTTCTTGGCTTCTGATATTTATGATCATGTCATCCTGTTCAATAAGTCTGGTAAGTTTGCCGTCATGTGGCAGCCTCGGCTTTATCTCGTGTTTATCGGACTTTTGCACCTTCCAGGTGTCTAGGTGGGGCTGTTTGTCCGTACTTGGAGCAACAAGGGCGTTTCTGTGCTCTTTTCCCATTCCCTGCAAATAAGAATGCCTTCCCCTCTCCTCGTCTCCTTTGGAATTGTATGTTTGCGTTTGAACGTGGAGTGTTACACGCTTTGAGAATGCAGACAGGTAGCCCCAACTCTCACCTGGCACCGGAGCCCTTGAAGTTGGGTGGCAGGCTCTGTCTCCTTGTCTGTCCTCTGCTGTGAAAGGCAGAGCTGCTCACGGAGCTAAACTGCCTGGCTCCAAGCACTAGGGAGCAAAATGATGACATGGCTCATTTCCTAGCTACAGATTAAATAAAAAAGATAAAGTAATTACAAGCAAAATAAAATTAAAAAAGGAATATAAAAGAATATATGAAGGTAAGCTGTTGCTTCTTAGAGTGCTACTTGGTAAATTGATAATAGTCAGTTGCCTTGAAAGAGCTCACGTGGACAATGTGATCATCCAGGAATGTCACACAGGTAGGTGAGCACATAAGAAAACTCTTTTTGGAGGAGGGACAACTGGGATTGGAATGTAAAAGTAAGTAAATAAATAATAATAAAAAGGAAGAAAGCCCTTTTTTTAAATCAAGGCTTTATGTTGCCCACACCATAGGTAGTAAATCATTTTGTGCTGTGTTGTGTCTGTCATTTGGCCTAAAAATGTGTTACAGGAGTAGGTAGTATGGGAGAGAATCCACAAGGCCCTGACTCCCAAAGCACCATTTCTCACTATTAATACCGTAGTTAGTATAGAGTGGAATCAAGGTAAATAAAGTCATGGATGGGCCAACTTTTTTTTTTTTTTTTTTTTTTAAGGGAAATAATGCCCCTGTGCCTGTTACTGTTTTTCCTATGTAACCTCATTCAAAAGATGAAAAGTGTAACTGTTCACACTGGCGTGATTGCTCCCTCTCTTCCCCTGTGCAGAACTCTATCAAGTCCCAGGCATCCGAGTGGCTATGCCCATCATGTGGTTCTACCTTCTCATGAACGTTGTGACTCAGTATCCTTTTGTGTGCCCTTTTATTTGTGACTCTGTGATGCTTTGGCAGAGCAGTGTTCATTCTAACAATATAGAGGACACAAGTTTGGGGTTTGCCTTGACTTCCTCGATAGTGAGCTGGAGATGGGTAGACCCTTCCATGAAGCTCCCTTGAGGAAGGGTAAGAGACTAATGGTGCAGGTCAGGTAGGTCACCCGCAGAGGAAACAGGACTAATCCACGGATTGGTTAGAGCTAGTCATGTCATGAGAGGAAATGATCTGGAATTTCGACAAGGTCCCTGGTATCCTAGGATACTCTTTATTATTTCATGACTGTTACAAGTCACTGCAACATTCTGAAGCAAACTTCAAATTAAGACTCACTTAAAAGTAATTGTTTTAATAGAAGCATCTTGCCATTATAAAAGTTGTGATGTCTTTAAAGTATTGAAGCGGATTGGGGTTGACTGCCTCCTTCTGAAAGCACCACATAGATTCCCTATTCAGCTCTACTCTGAAGGGGAGGATGGAAGGCCTGAGGACAAGACAGGGTAGAGGTGAGTAGGATCAGCTTCGTGACCGTGTGGCATTGTAACCTGCAATGGAAACCTTAGGGATGGCAGAGCTGGAATCTCTCAGACGTTCTGCCGAGGAGGGCCCTGAGAGCGGAGCTTCGTGTGAAGGCAGGAATCGCGCCTAATGCTCCTCCCTCCTCCTGCCCCCAGCATTTGCAGAGAACAGCCTTAACCACTCCTCCAGATACGTGTGCATCCGGGGAGTGTTCATCCTCACAACAGAGTGCACCTCCCTCACCGTCACACTGGTTGTGACTCTGCGGAAGTTTGTGAGCCTCATCTTTTCCATCTTGTACTTCCAGAACCCGTTCACTCTGTGGCACTGTCTGGGCACCTTGTTTGTCTTCATTGGGACTTTAATGTACTCAGAGGTGTGGAAAAACCTAGGGACCTCGAGGAGTCAGCTGCTGAAGGACGACAAGAAGGACTGAGGTCTGCCTGGGACAGACAGAGCAGCGTGGCACGGTAGATAGAGGCCTCTGGGCGGATCTGGCGCTGCGGACTTACCACAGTATTGAACCTCTGAAGAATGGGACCCATCTGCTCTTTCCTGGCCACCCAGGCCGCGTTTGTAGACGCCGCATAGACATCCCTGAGACAGAATAAACACCACAAACAGGGCTACCGGCAGACTGTTGGCTAGTCTCTGCATTTGCTTTTCTGTCGGTGTGCCAGGACAGCAGAGCCTCACTTGTCGGATTCCTCAGAGCTACTAGTTTTCTACCCGTGCGTGGTCTTGGATAAGGCCATGCCCTTGTTGCCACTGATGATTTTTTTGTGTTGTGACAGCCATCGCCCTCCTGTGGCTATGCACCTCTTTTCTCCCGTCACCCCTCCACACTTCAGCACTCTGGGGTACCTCCAGTGTCCCAGGCACAGTCAGACACTGGGTGACCCAGCGGACATGTGAAAAATTAGACCCCAGGGACGATGATGCTGAACTCCCTCCAGTGTGCTGGGAAAGGCAGAACCCTGGTGATGCATGAGCTGAGTGCTGGCGATGCCGGAGCAGATATCGGGGAACCCTTCCCACATTTCATTTATGTTTTTAATCAGTGCAAGGAAGGATCACATGCGTCTTTCACCTGCCGCTTTCTGGGCTTAGAGCAGCCCTGCATCGCTCGTGGCAGTTAGGAAGGAAGAAAGATTAAGAGTGGACTGAGAAGGAGGGAGACCTCCATCATCTCCCGCATGGGGATGGGAGTGTGGCCCAGCACCCTGAGACACCGTTGCCCCTGTGAAGCCAGGCACACAATCATGTAGGTTTCGGATATGCCCCGTAATCGTGGCACTCTGAGAGCTGTCGCCTGTCAAGTCACCAGTGAGTCAATGGATGCGTAGGTGTGAATGCGATGTATAAATCAGGTCAGATCCCTCTACCACAGAGTGAGGTCTTGTCTTCCCATAGATACCAGACTGTTCTTGATGGGTGTGGGTATGAGGTTGCATGTGGGCAGAACATGTTTACGTACAGAAACACACCTCTTTCCTGCTGATCGTTCTGGAGGTCTGATTTTCCTGTCATGGATAATCCTGAGAATGAGTAACCCTGTCAGATAGCACATGTGTGCGTGCTTATATGTGCCCTCGGCTGGGGTGTATGTGATCGAAAAGAATGGATGTCCGTGTTGTTTTAGTTCCCCTTAGCCCCAGACCCTCATTAACCTCACCTAGCTATCTACTTCTCCGCAAACAGCTAAGCTCGAGGTTTCTGTTGCGTATAGACAAAGGCCTTTCATCCTTTTGCTGTGTGCAGACTGCGCTCTCCATGTCTCCTGGGCTCACTTTAGTTCTCTTCCACTGTCTGAAGATACTCTTTGATGGGGCTGAACATCAGCAGTAGAATGAAGTGCCCTAATCCTCTGGGTCCCTGGGGAAGGCAGTTCAAGCTGCCTTGCTTTTTTTTGTTAAATTAAACACAGGTACTGTTTCTCCACCTAGGTCCCCTGGTTTGCAGACTGATAGTCATTCTGGCCACTGACAACTTCTCAGTGCTGATGCCCTATTCTCAAAGATGCTAAATTAGATGTGAACCCATCCGCAGGCCCACAAGCTCCTTAGCTGCTTTGAAATATGTGGGGCCGCTTGGACCAGTGTTGCTATAAATACCAAGTGTTAAATGTCCTCTTACAAAGCTGGGATAAAAAGTACTTTTTCCTTCCTGTTCAACAGAAGAACCTGCCCCTAGGGGCTCTTGAGGCTCTGTTCTGATTGTTCCTACCAGGATAGAACCTTCAGCCACCCAGCACTTTCCAATCTATACTGGCGAGAAGTACCACAGTTGGTAGTTACCTGAGACTGGCTGATACAGACAGGATTTAACTGGAGCTGCTAGGGTTCCGGAATGTGTAACTCTCTTAGTACGAATACTTGGCGAGTTTTATTAAGGGAGATGTAGGGACAAGTAAGAGCTCAGAGCGCTCACACAATAAAACTTGCACCTGTGGGAACAGCACACGAAGGGCCCAGCCTGCTTCCTCCCACACTCCCGTTAGATAGAAGAAAATGCTTTTAAGAGGCAGTTTTGTGAAATTGCTTTTCTAAAGGTTTTGTTTTAATTTCCGTTGTATGTCTTCATAGCACGTGGCCCTGTGGTGGGACATGTTCACAAGTTCACACAACTGAGCACTCCGCCACGCTCACCCCTCGTCCTCCCTGCTGCCCGCCTCTCCGCCCCTTTGTTCCTCTGGGCAGTTCAGCCTCTACCTTCAGATCACATATACAGCCGTGTTTTCACGTCTACACGAAGTAGGACCCACACAGGGGAGAACAATATGGTGTTTTTGTCTTTCCTACACTAGTTTCATTTGCGTACTAGGATTATCTCCAAACCCATCCATAAAATTGTTCTTTAAAAAAAGTTATTCCTCTTGCCTGATTTTTTTTTTCCTCATGCGGATTGTAAAAATATTAAAAGGGCAATAAGCTATTTTATCAAGGCCGCTACTGATTGTACAGGAATGTCCACTAAACATCTTTGTTCTTCCAGCTTCTGAAACAGTGTGTAGTTTGACTCAAAGTAGAGCTTAAAGACATGTAAAAAATCAAAACAAAACAAAAAAAACCGTACGCTAGAGCAAAAATCAAATATGATTTGTACTGTTTCTCTGTGCCCATGGAATAGCCTGTCAGGTGCATTTGTTGAGGTAGCGAGAGAGGACTGGATGCCTGGGTCCTATTTATTACCTGTGTGTCCTTTAGCCAGTGTTGTAAACGATACCTTCATCTCTTTACTAGAAATGTAGTTTCAGTTTTTGAACTTTGTTCTTGGAGTGCGGAGGATCAGACCCTGGGTCCCATACATATTGTGGATTCTTTGATTTTCTTTCCATCCCACTAAAACAACCATTAACACGCTAGATACATTTATAGTTCAGTACGTGGTGGGTTTTGCTTTGTTTCCTTCCCCTTCTTCCTTCCCATGACCAAAGCCCAGCCCTGCAGTTCCCTGCCAGGGTGGCTGGGGCCCTAGGAGGAGTACAGGGTAGGTCCCAGGGCTCTCATTTCCTATGCCCCTCCTCCTCCCTTCCTGGTCAGGCTTTGGTTTCCTGGGCCTTTGTTCTTCATGACTCCCCTGTTCCTTTACTGTACCCGCGTTCGCTGGTGTTACTCCTTACTGAGCAACACCTGTCATTCTTGCTGTACTGTCTATTCTTTGGGGCTCTTGATATGTTGTAGGAGTTTTGTAGGTACTTATGTTTGCCCAGCATGTTGTGCTTAGTGTTCTGTAAGCATTGCTAGTAAGAGCGTAGGGATGGGAACGCTGGGCAGAGTGCTTAAAGGAGTGTGACCAAGGAAGCTTGTCCCAAACTGTCTGCATATTCTTTTCCAGCTCAGCCCAGGGGCAGAGGAACTGTCCCTGCTACCTGCCCCTTCTTAATTGATCCTTTTTAGCCTCAAGATGGGGAAAGAGAAATATGAAGTCTGGGATAATTGTAAATCAGTGAATTAGCTGTGGGGGGCAGACATGTCACTGGAGAACCAGTTTTAATGAACCTGAGCAGATAAACACGTTGTAAACACGTGGAACTAAGATTCTCTCTATGGCTAGAAGTAGATAGAATTAAGAAGAATTCTGCTCCTGTTTGGTCTCAGGGGCTTCCTGCCGAAAGCTGTTGACTGGATCTTGCCTGTGGGAGTTCACGATAATGTAGAGAGAACTTCCAATACAGATGAAATGTGGTCATTGTTACTGTTAATTGGTGTGAAGTTCGGAAATAAGGATGAGCAACATTTAAGGACATATTTAAGCCTTGGGATATATTTGTAATGACCAGAGCTGGGGTGGGAGACTGATAGCTCTCAACTTTATGGTGTGTTCTCTCTTTCTAGAAGTTTCCTTTCTGTAGACATTCCAGGGATGGAAGGGGCTGGAGAGCATGCATAATTCATTTCTGAACTGCCAGCTCCTGGCATAGTGTCTGACATGTGTTATATGAGAAAAGGAGAAAAGGGATGCTTGCCAAGGCCTCGCCCTCCCTCTTTATAATGGTTCCTTACAGCTATTCCCAGTTCTCGTGAGCCGCCGGCTGGCAAGAAAGCCAGGGAAGGGGACATAGCCCAGTGACTCCAATGTGAAAAGGAATGGGGAGCAATTATTGGAGGTGGCTGTAGAATACTACCCAGCTTTTAGCTAGCTTGACACCTGGTTAAGGTAGGGGCAAAGAGACTTGTGCATATTGCCAGGTACAATTGATGTTCAGGAAGAAGCTCTCCAGGAGGTCGTTAAGACTCCTAAGGGTTTGAAGTGGCTTCCTGGTGACTGCCACACTCCCATCTCACAGCCCCCGACGTCAGGGTTGCCGGCTGCTTCCTGGAGAGCTGCGTGGTGTATTTGTCTACATTGAGTATCACCGATATCTGCCCCAAGCTTTGCCTACAGAAATCACCTGCAAGAGGCAAGCAGCCGAGGAGCCAGAGATAGAAAAGGCCTGGTCTGCACTCGAACCCATATTTGAGGGGAAGACTGCAATGGCATCTTTGACAGATCGAGTTATATTACGTCTTTTCTGGTGTAAGGTACACTCCTCAAGCAAAGTGAGAGGCAGCAATTATTCCCCAGCAACACAAGAAAGCCTGTGTGCTTTGCTCGCAACGGTGAGCGTTTACGTGCTATTTGCCTTCTTTCCAGAGAATGGCCTCAGCATCCCAAAAAGGATGATTTGAAAGGTAACAAATTATGGTCATGAGGATTTTATTCATTCAGCCTCTGAGCCCTTCGATGAGTGTTACATTTTAAGGACAAAGATCGGAGAAGGAGGGAGTCCGTCGTTGCCATGTGTGCAGAACAGCCAGAAGACATTAGTGAGTATTCAGATTTTGAGCTGTGTAAATATCAGACACCACTCCCAGCCTTATGAGATATTTGAGCAGTTAAGGAGGAAAGGGAGGGCTCTTTGAATAAAACGATTTGCCACACTGAATGTGTCTTTTTACTGTCATTTCTTATAAAGAGCCATTTTTCACCCCTGAAGAAAACCCATCAGACATCTGGTTTTTATCTTGGATTTGCAACCATTGTTTCTTAATAAAAGTGGTAAATCCCTGCAGGTGCGTCCAATCACCATTGCCTTCAGGGGCGCATGTGTGCTTTCAAGAGGGCTCTCGTTTTTTTTTTTTACCTTGTGTGGTGGCGGGACATTCCACTGCGGGCTGCTCTTGGCAGCGGATGCCTCCTTGCAGCTGGATCAGTAAAAGACCCCTTCCTGGGCTACTGCCTGATTTCTGCTTCACAAATTTAAAATAGATTGGCCTAGCTTTGGGGTCCTAGAAGACTGTGACAGTGTCTGCAGCAAATCTCTCCAGTATATTGATGTTTACCATTTTGTGTGACGAGCCCCCTTTCTCCATACACTACATCCTTTTCCATGAAATCTTGACACAAGTCCCCATGCTCCAAGCAGCTTACAGTTCAGTCTGTTGGTAGTCACGCTCTGCAGTAGCATGTATGTGCAAACATAAAAGCACCGTGGTGCTAGAGACAAAGAATTCAAACCCTAGCATGTATGTGGAAACAGAGTTCAAATCCCTCCTCCTGACAGCTATTTCATGGGTTGTCAGGCAGAGCTGGGGATTGTAAGTAGTCCCGAGCTCTAGTTTTGTGCTGGAATGGCCTCTGAAGCCTCTCCCTGCACACTGAAGTCACGCAGGTATGACCTGTTGAACTCTACAATGTTCTGAACCTCAAGCTTGAGGAGAGACAGACCTGTCGAGATGGTAAATTACATTTTGCTTCAACTCTTAAGCCACCTGTGAGTTTGCGTGAGCAGAGTGCTTTTCTCTACGCTGCCCCGTGACTCTGATGCCGCAACAAAATAGTTACACACCTTCAAGTGGATCTCTGCCCCAGATGCCATTCACGGAGAAGAGTTGCCAGCACTTAGGTCTGTCACAAGGATCCATTTCCTGTGCCCCCTTTCTTACGTGAGCATTCAAGAACCCATCAAAAATGAGAGCATACCACTGAGTTTCCTGTTCATGTCATGGAATCTCTACCAGGAAAAGCAAACGCGTGGTTATGCAGCATTTTTCAACAGCCAAACCTTTTAGTGATGTTCTTTATCTGCAAATGAATGTAGTCATCTCATCATTAAAATGAAGTTATTTTAATGTATGATTGTTTCTTAAGCAGCACTTCAAAGACCTAGCATATGGCTCTGTTATTGCACATGACTCTGAAGCACAAGTGTGCTCTGGAGCCAAGGAAGCTTATGATGATAATTACTGGAATGTATTACAGTCAGTGAAGTGGATTGCACAAACACATCCGGGTGGGTTTCCCAGAACCTCTAACATTTGATTTCTATTTATATAATGCAATCCCCATGGGAAACCAGCAGTGTAAGGAAAAAAAAAAAAAAAAAAAAAAAGATTAGTTTTGTTTGGCAATCCAGGAGACCGAGGTACCAAGAACACCTAACTTATTTCAGCGGTTGGAGCTGTTAGACTCCAGAAACTGTGTTCTCTGTACTGTGCTGCCTCTAAAGTTCCAGGACTGAGATTGCTATCTGCCTCTACTCGCTGGTATAAATCTCCCTGTGCTAAATGCCATCAGTGAACCTCGGCCAGCTCTGTGTTCTTATCATATTAGTTTTGCCGCGACTCCGATTTTATTCTCCCAGAGCTCATGCCCTGTTCTTCAGCACAAACAAGAAAACAAAACCACAGAAATCTTGTCACAAGACTGGTTCCTCGGTGTTCACACCAGAATGTACTTATTTTTCCTGGTGCACTATCAGATGTATAGCACAGCATAATCAAATCACAGCTTTCACAATGATTTGCTTAAGTCTCTGTAGTTTGCAGATTGTTTAATGTATGTGTTAACTGTTCATTTCTCCCAGTTCTGTCCCAGAAAGCTTCTTAATTAGGTTATCTCATCTACCTGGCCAAGTGCCATCCCGAATTATACTTAGATAACGGATCTTCAGCCATTCTACAAGAATCATTACAGAAGTTTTCACTTTACGTGATTCAGAGTCCTTGGCACTGATGAAGTTTAATGCATTACCCATTATCCACTAGGTCGCCTCATACCCTCTATTTAAATGAGAATTAGTGTTAGAGTATTGCACAGTCCTAGCTGTAGAAAACATTTGCATCTGCAGAAGCATTTGCATATACAATTCTCTCAGGAAATGAAAACTGCCATCCCTTTGATAGAAATTGCGTCAGGATTATATTGAGCTGTATGGAACAGGAACCCAGTTTAGTCTCTTAATCCGACAGTTTATCCTTTACAAGGATGGGGGGGGGGTGCGGTCAGGGCTGGTGTGACCTCCCCAGGAAGTTGTCAAAGAAAATGGCAGAAATTGCTGTAAAATAGCACAGCAGCAGAAGGTGTACTGCAAACACCGGAGAGCAGTCCAATGGCTTCTGCTTCGTCCCGCCGCCCAGATCTTAGGAGTTCCTGCTTGTCTTCATTTTCCTGCTTCTGTGATTAAGTACCCTGATGAAAGCAACGTATGGGAGCTTATTTTGTCTCCAAGTTGCAGGCTGTAGCCCCTGTCATAACGCAGAAGTCACAGTGGGAGGAGCTTGGAGACACTGCTCACACCTGTGGTGGAAAACAGAGCCAGGAATGCACGTTGCTTTCTCTACATCTGCAGTCCTGGACACAGCCAGGGAACAGTGCCACCCACGGTGGGCAGGAGTACTCACCTCAGTACAGACAAAATAACCCCCCACAGGCTTATCCAGAGGTGATTCTAGATTCTAGAAACTGATGACAGTTGGCATCACGTTATCAGAGGAAGTAATCCAAGAATTCTGCTGGGAAGGATTGGAAAACTCAGACTCCAAGAATTCCATGTTCTCTGAGACAGGAAGAGATCAGATAGAGAAATAAGGTTGAACTTCCCACCTGTGATACCGCAGCCTTCATCGCTGTAGAGAATGCCTGAGTGATGATTCTTAACCTTTAGACCCAATTAATTAGCAGCATGTCAGCCTATTATGCTGCTTTTGCTTAGCTATGTCCCCACAAAGTTTCACACGCTGGGATTTTGCTCCCTAGTGTGGTAACATTGAGGTGGTAGACTATGGTTTGGATTGACATGTCTATCCAAAAGTTTTTTGTTGAAGGTTTTGTCCCCAAGTTATTGTTCAGAGGTAAGGTTTTGGGGGATTCATTAGAAAATAAGGGCTCTGACCTAATCAATGGACCTAACACAATGATAGACTCATAATCTGATGGTGATATTAGGAAATAATAGCCACTGGAGAGTGTGGCCTGGTTTGGAAGAAGCCAGTCACTGAGGGCATGCCTTCAAAGTCTCCCCAGCTGCCTCCTAGCCACTGTGAAGTCAATGGCTCTGCTCTCTCCACCCTGGTGTTTGGCTCCCCTCTGGCATGGTGATGAGAGCCAGCAACCCCAGGCTGACAGCTGCAAGCCAGGGGCCAAGTAAGTGTTTCTTCCCCTAAGTGTTTATTCCCAGGTGTTTTATTGCAGTGACAGATCACTAATGTACTGGACCTTAAAAAGTGGGGCCCAGGGACAAGTGTTAGCTTATTGTGAAGGTCACCCTCAGAAAGGAGTTAGCTCAAGAGGGGCTTTTTTTTTTTTTAATATTTTTTTCTTACTTTACATATCAATCCCATTTTCCTCTCCCTCCCTCCCATACTCCCCACAGGACCCCCCCCCCCCAATCCCATCTCCGATCCACTCCCCAGGGAGGGTGAGGCCTTTCATGAGGGATCATCAAAGTCTGCCAAGTCATTTGGGGTAGGGCCTAGGCCCTCTCTTGTGTCTCTAGGCAAAGGGAGTATCCCTCCATGGGGAATGGGCTCCCGAAGTCCATTCTTGCACTAGGGAACATCCTGGTTCCATTGTCAGAGGTACCATAGACTGCCCAGGCTTCCTAACTGAGCCCCATGTTCAGGGGGTCTGGGTCGGTCTTATGCTGGTTTCCCAGCTATCAGTCTGGGGTTCATTAGCTCCCCCTTGTTCAGGTCAGCTGATTCTGTGGGTTTCTCCAGCCTGGTCTTGACCTTTGCTCATCACTCCTCCCTCTCTGCAAAGGAGTTCAGCTCTGTTTAGCTGTGGGTGTCTGCTTCTGCTTTCATCAGCTAGTGGATGAAGGCTCTAGGGTGGTGTATAAGGTAGACATCAATCTCATTATCAGGGAAGGCATTTAAGGTAGCCTCTCCACTATTGCTTAGATTGTTAATTGGGGTCATCCTTGTAGCTCTCTGGACATTTCCCTAGTGCCAGATTTCTTTTTAAACCTATAATGGCCCCCTCTATTATGTTATCTCTTTTCTTGCTCTCCTCTATTCTTCCCCTGCTCAATCTTCCTGCTCCCTCATGTCCTCCTTTCCCATCCTCTTCTCCCCTTCTCTTTCTCCTAATTCCCTCTCCCCTCCGCACCTGCTCCCAGTTTGATCATGATATCTGGTTCCTTTCCCCTTCTCCAGGGGACCATGTATGTCTCTCTTAGGGTTCTCCTTGTTTCCTAGCTTTTCTGGCTGTATAGATTGTAGGCTGGTGATCCTTTGTGTTTAAAATCCATATATGAGTGAGTACATACCATGTTCATCTTTTTTTGTGGCTGGGTTACCCTGCTCAGGATGGTTTCTTATAATTCCATCCATTTGCCTTCGAATTTCAAGATTCCATTGTTTTTTTTTTTTCTGCTGAATAGTACTCCATTGTGTAAATGTACCACATTTTCTTTATCCACTTTTTCAGTTAAAAAAAAAAAAAAAGGATAAAGGTTACTTCCTTTATCTAGGTTGCTTCCAGGTTCTGGCTATTACAAATAATGCTGCTATGAACATAGTTGAACAGATATCCTTGTATGAATGTGCATCTTTTCGGTATATGCCTAAGAGTAGAAATCCTGGATCTTGTGGTAGACTGATTCCCATTTTCCTGAGGAGCCACCATGCTGATTTCCAAAGTGGATGTACAAGTTTGCACTCCCACCAGCAGTGGAGAAGTGTTCCCCTTTCTCCACAACCTCTTCAGCATAAACTGTCATTAGTGCTTTTGATTTTAGCCATTCTGACAGGAGTAAGATGGTATCTCAGAGTTGGATTTAAGTCTTGTGCATGGCAATAGACGTGGGTCTATCTGCAGTTTTCTACACACTATCATCCAGTTGTGCCAGCACCATTTGTTGAAGATGCTTTCCTCCTTCCATTGTATAATTTTAGCTGTTTTGTTAAAAAAAAAATCAGGTGTTTATAGGTGTGGGGTTAATATCAGGATTTTCAATTTGATTCCATTGGTCTACCTATCTAGTTCTGTTCCAATACCAAGCTGTTTTCAGGGTTATAGCTCTATAGTAGAGCTTAAAGTCGGGGATGGTGATGCCCCTGGAGGTCCCTTTATTGAACAGGTTGTTTTGTTTATCTTGGGTCTTTAGTTTTTCCATATATAATTGATTATTATCCTTTCAGGGTCTGTGAATAACTGTGCTGGGATTTTAATGGGGATTGCATTGAATCTTGCTTTTGGCAAGATTGCCATTTTTACTGTATTGATCCTACCTATCCAAGAGCATGGGAGATCTTTTCATTTTCTGGTATCTTCGTTAATTTATTTCTTTAAAGACTCAAAGTTCTTGCTATACAGGTCTTTTACTTGTTGGGTTAGCGTTGCCAAGATATTTTATGCTGTTTGTGGCTATTGTAAAGGGTGATGTTTCTCTGATTTCTTTCTCAGCTCATTTATCGTCTGTATATAATAGGGCTACTGATTTTTTTTTTTAAGTCAATCTTGCATCCTGCCACTTTGCTGAAGGTATTTATTTGCTGTAGGAGTTCTCTGATAGAGTTTTTTGGGTCACTTATGTAAACTATTATATCATCTGCAAATAATGAAAGTTTGACTTCTTCCTTTCCAATTTGTATCCCCTTGATCTCCTTTTGTTGTCTTATTGCTCTGCTAGACCTTCAAGTACAATATTGAAGAGATATGGAGAGAGTGAGCAGCCTTGTCTTGTTCTCCATTTAGTTTGATGTTGGCTATTGGTTTACTGGGGGAGTGGGGTATGCATTGTGAAAATAAAATCAATTTGCTAAGTGTCTATAATAGTAATTAGAGTGTGAGGAATAAAATGTGTGCTTCTGAGTCTCTGTTTAGGCAGCTCTTCCTGCGGCCATCACTAGTGCCAATGACACTCTTATTCCACTCACTGGTTTTACTGCCAGTGAGCTCCTCCATTGTCATGGGTCTCAATCTTGTGGAATGACCCAACCCTCCACTCTTGAAGAGTCTGCCCTGGCTCCTGCTTAGAGCAGAGGAGGAGTCTTCATTCGCTTTTAGTTCTGGACCTGGGAGTGCCGTGAAGTTCCCTAAGGAATGCCTCCAGTTTCGAATATTCCCATCTTCATGATGGGATAGGAAGCCGGCCTTCCCTAGACTGCTGCTCAATTATCCACCCCTTTGTTTCAGTGGTTAAAAAAAAGCCAGTGCCTCTGACAAGAGGCTCAGTTCCCTCAGCAAATGAACCTTTGTTGCATTCTGTGGCTCACCCATGACTTGTTTCTTTGGGATGACAACTTTAAGCTAGAAGCCCTTCAACTTGTAGGCACGGACAGACATAAAGTGTTCCATGTGTGTTACTGGGATAACAAGGAGGAGCTTTGACTTCCCCTTGTTTTCCACCTCTGGATGAAAAGGTCTAGTCTATAGGCTGCAGTTGAAACATATTCCATATCTTGTAGGATGTAAGTTTTCATTGATTTTACACTGCTTATGTTAAAAGGATTTAGGTAACCAGGACATATCAACGTGCCTGGATTCTTTTTCTTTGGCTGACATATGGTCAGTTTCAGATGTCTGTTACTGGTTTAATATGACTTGAATGGCATAAGGAGATTTAGCTACCTCCATCTGCCTATGATGTCTTCCTTAGACATTAACACATGCAAATGCCACGCACGTACATTTGTGCCGGTTTTGCTGCAAATTCCAAAAGCTAATTTTTTTTGTCTTTCTCTTTTGAAGGCTTCCCAGATTCCCTCTCCCCTTCTTGGTAAATGTGTTAAATCTTGGAAAAGATGTTATCAAAAGGAGAAAAACAGGTGGGAAAGAGAGAGATGAAAACACCCTGACAGTTCACTTCTGTTTTGCAGCTGTGAGAACTGTTGTTGGAATTGTTACCTCCCTTACCAAGATAATTAATTCTCTTTTTTAAAAAATGGAAGGCATGCCTTCTTCCTTCAATCAGTGTCAACAGCCAATTACACTCTTTGATCACCCGAAGTGTAATAACACAAATCTTATCAAGGGAGACAACAGTTGGACTGACAAGATTAGCAATTCACTTCTTAATCTTATAATCACATGGTATGCAGCAGTTTACAATAATACACACCCGAGTTTGCTAGTAAATTTTTTTTTTGTAAAGGCCCTGTGCAAATCCCCATCACATCGTCTGCATTTGGTGCAGAAGACCTTGTCTTCCTGTAGGAGGCATGAGATGAATTAAGACCACCTCTTCCTTGTAGAGTTTTCCCTCACCGTTACCCTCAGCATACAGTTGTTAGTTATGTAAAGAGAGTCAGTCATACCCAATAGAATATATAACTGGGAATGGCTCTTAGGGGTAACAGAAAAATCAAAGGCAGCTGATGGTAACAGAAAACTGGTTTGCATCATCAGTAAGATTAACACTGCTGTCATCTTCTGGGAAATGAAAGGCTTCTAGTCTTAATGAGGGTCAGACATTTGTTGTGTCATTTGGAATTTGTCCCTAAAGTCTTTGGGAAGTCTGACTTTGTTATTGGTGCTCAAAAATCACACTCCTCACCCGAAGTGTGAGTGTGATGTGTATGAGTGTTGGATTATGACAGAAATGACACTTGTAATTGACAGGGGGAAACTGATTGAGAAAACTACCCCCCAATCTGCCAGGGTGGTGATATTGTCACACTCTGTCTTTGCCACAGCTCCTTTATCTCCTTTAAGCAGGGCTGGGGAGCCAAATAATGTGCCGGTCACAAGATGAATGAAGGGTTCTGTCCTTTCTTGATTATTGGGGTACCTTGAAGCTTTGTGACCCAGCAGCTCAAGGAACTGCCCCTCAACACATGGCCTTGGCTTTCTCCCTAGGTGTTGTTACTCCTAGAATTTTCCAGTGTAGAAACTCTTTCACCAGAGGAGCACAAGGGCTTGAAGTGGAGGAGTTAAAGCCAAACAAAGTGCTTTTGAAGGGTCCAGACCCTCACCCGGCTCCCTGCTTTGGCAGCCATAACAGAAAAGACCTAGCAAGCAGCAGACCTCTGACTCAGCAGCATGTGCTGAGCCCCTGACCTTGCCCTAATCACTAGGAATTGTGGCGCGCCCCTGACCCGCAGGGGAAGAAGACCACCGACACGAGGATCCTTCTCTGATCACACTTTATTGAAGTGCTTCTTGATTGAGGGAGAGCTGGAGGTGAGGGGCACGCAAGCAAGGAAGGGAGCGGCTTATATCTAGGCAGGATGGGCGTTCCTTCCTGAAAGGACACCAGTCAGTCTGGGATTGGTGCATAGCTGTTGCCAGGCAGACTCGAGGAGGGCATGTGCCAAAAACAGGGTTGTTTACAACAATCCTCGGCGCCATCTTGTAATGGCGAATTGTGTGGGTTCCCACAAGGAATCTACAGCCAGATAGCTTCCATGTGGTGAGGAACCAATCAGAAGTTAGCTGGCAGGCTCTGGGTGGAATGCAAGGCTTAGCAACTGCCCTGGGAGGGCCTCCAGGTACAGCATCCTGTCTGCAGCTGCGGCTGACCAATCAACACAGGACAGGTTCCTCCAGCCCAGAGGTGCACCAATCCTGAGACTGTGGCCATGCAACTAGCGGACCCCCAGCCACTTTCCCTGCTCTACCCCAATATGTTTCCTGCCCCACTGCTGCTCCACTGCTGCTCGGGATCCCTCCTACTCCACCTGCGGTGTCAGATGGATGGAGGACCTGAGTTAACCGGTAAATTAAAACAACTCTGCTTTTGCATTGGATCTGGTCTCTTGGTGTTATTTGTTTGTTTGTTTTCTTTTCTTAAACATTTTCTCCACATTATAGAGGGATTTCTTTATTGTTTGCTTTCTTCTCAATCATTGGGAGTTGAACAGCACTGAATCCATCACTACTTTGATGATACAGGTAAAATTCCAGATTCACATTTCCAGGTACCAAGAGTTCCCTCTAATGCCACGACCCAGTCAACATTTCCGTACTTCTACTGAGCACAGCAATGCCCATTGGTATCTCTGAAGCCTAATGGCATCTGTCTGTAGGTCGGTATTTCTCCAAGTAAAGCAGCTGTTTGGAATTGTATGCTCCCCTTCTTCTGTTTTTTTTTTTTTTTTTTTTTTTTTTTTTGCTTATAAACTGAACAACATCTTCATACTTCATTCCACATTCAATCAATGCAAGAGCAACTGGCACAGGGACCCTGCCACACGAAATGTGGTTGTTAACAGGTTTAGCCAATCATCAACTATTTGATTAGGGGGTGGAGCTCCATCATCAAATAGCCAATCTAGAACGTGGATTCCCGCTTTTTCAACTGGAGCTTTATCATATTTAGCATCACAAACTCGAACCAAAGTTGTCGCTCCATACTTCTTAAATTCCTCTGTGAGAGCAGCGTTGTTGAGAGTAACATCGGTGGGGTTGTGAGTTATCAGAAAATTCATGTTCTCATAAGAGATTTCCACAGAGGCTGGACGGTTGGTTCATGGCAAATAAAAAGTGTGAGCATGCCTGTGTGACTGTAGAGGGGGAAATGGTAGTTTTGGGAGTTCAGAGTCTGGGCACAACACTTTCAGTGGAGAACATTGTGAGACGGCAAAGGCAGACTCGTGCTCAGTGGAACCAGCACCCAGCTTTCTTTCTAGCTCTTTTCTCTACCTATATACCACTTGCTAACAGAATCTGATTAAATATATAGTTTTGAGCTATTTTATTGCTTTGTATATACTTGTTATATTCTTAGAACCAGGAGTTTTAATGAGTGTGACTATCTAGAATGGGGGTGTTTCATGGTCACTTAAGTAAATCCATTCACATAACATCTCCAATCCTTATCATGAGAATCCCATGAAAATCTTCATTATAAATGCATCTGCATTGATCAGATTTCTTTCTTAGAAAATATCCCTTGAAATGGATGCCCTGGTCCACAAAGTATGAAGATTTTCAGATTTTTAAAGACACGGGTCCAACATTTTGTGGGTCTATACAGTTGTGCCCAGACTCTGAACCCCCCAAACCACCAAGAGACCAGATCCAATGCAAAAGCAGAGTCTTTTTACTTTACAAATCAACTCCGGTCCTCCATAGGTTCAACACATGGGTGAGGAGGGACCCCAAGCATCAGTGGAGCAGGAAACATATTGTGTTAGAACAGGGGAGTGTCTGGGGTCTGCTAGTTGCACAGTCTCAGGATTGGTGCACCTCTGAACTGGGGCAACCTGTCCTGAGGTGATTGGTTAGCCGCAGCTGCAGAAAGGTTGCTATGCCTAGAGGCCCTCCCAGGGCAGTTGCTAAACGCTGCATTCCACTATTATCAGTAAAGCACATCCAGAACCCGGCAGCTAACTTCTGATTAGTTCTTTACCACATGGAGGGGATCTTTTGGTTGCTTTCTAGTGTTTAGGGCAGGGTCCAGCAAGGTCAGGGGCTCAGCACATGCTGAGTCAGGGGCCTACATCTTGCTGGGTCTTTTCTGCAGCCCAGCCAAAGCAAGGAGCTGGGTGAGGGTCTGGGCCCTTCATATATGTCACATAATTAATTCCTCAACTAATTAATGGGCAACCCACTATACACAAAGTGCAGGGCATGAGGAGGGTAGTGACCAATAAAACCAGCAGAGTCCCTTGATCTCACAGGATTTATCACTAGACTCGCAATCTGAGAACAAGAGTTTTTGTAAATTCAGAGTTAAATTCATGCAGAATTGAGGCTGTCAGAGGGAAAAAGGAAGAACAAAAGGCAAGCTTTGCTGCTCATCATGCCATTTAGGCACATGAGTCCCACAAACAAATGGCGCCAGAGTGTACTGAGAAATGCAGCAGCTGTCAGAGCGCCCATAAACTGAGCATTACGTTCACTTAGTTAAGGTCATTGAGGAATAAGAAACTGAATTGACTCCAAATGGTTCTTAAAGAGAGAAATAGAAAACAATTATTTCACTCCCCAATTCACAAATGAAAGGGAATAATTCACACGCCAAAGGGCCGTCTATTTATTTGTTCCGGCGAGTTATTTAAGAAAAGAACTTTAGGAATGGTGCAATTAGGAGTACAAAGAGCCTCCTGGGGTTCCTGTATAATGTGATGGGTTTCCCTCCTGTTCCAAGTCTGGTGAGAAGTGCAAGATGGTAGAGAAAGTAGGGTAAAGTGAGGACAACATATTCATGTACTGTACCAGTCTATACAGAACTCTTAAAACCAACAAATAATAAACAAATACACAGAAATAATATTTCATTTTTAAGAAAAAGTGTTTAGAAAAGATGAGCAAAATTTCATAAGATATATTTCACAGAATAAAAAAAAATTCAGTGGTCAGAAAACATGAAAGGACACTCATTCTCAGTAACAGGGAGATGTGTACAGAAATCAGAGCCGTATAGCACATTATGTGTCTCATATTGGCTGAAATTGAAAACCCAGAACATACAAGTATGAACAAGGATTTGTATTTGCAAAGGCTCTTTGCAATTCTGATAATGCTGTTGGACAATAGTCTGACACTTTTTTAGACAGAAAACTCTGTTAGCATGAGTTTTCTGGCCTCGCAGGTCCCTTGGCCCTTGAGCCCCAAATGAACACACAGATGCTATATTACTTATGAAACTGTTGGCCATTGGCTTGGGTTTTTTATTGGCTAGCTCTGTCTTAATTATTAACCCATAACTACTAATCCATGTATTTCCACATGGTCTTTAGTGTCTCCACAGAGGAGAGAGGGAATTCCTGTTCGTCACTGATTATATCCTGACTCTGCCCAGCTACATCACTTCTTGTTTGGCCAATCAGTGTTTTATTCATTAACCAATAAGAGAAACATATATACAGAAGAATATTCCCCATCAAAACTTACTGTTCATAATTGAGCCTCTTATTTTAATTTTACTTATTTAAATTGTATGTGTACCTGTGTGTGTGTGTGTGCATGCACGTGTGCACATGCACACTTGCACACACATAAATACAGATGCCTGTGGAGGTCAGAACAAGGCATCAGATTCCCCTGGAGCTGTTGTGACAGGTGGTTGTGAGCCACCTCACCTAGGTGCTAGGTGTCTTCTTTGAGAACAGTTAGTGCTCCAACTGCTTTGCCATCTCTCCAGCCCCAAGCTGCTGGTTTTGAAAATGCAAAGCTGGAAAGCATCAGCAGGAACATGAGAAAAAAGCCAACAACGACAAAAACCGGAAAAGTAATGAGGTAACTGTAATTTCATCTATCAACAAAACTGAACACCAGAATCTTAATCGAGAGTCTGAAAATGCAATCTCAGAAGAATGACAGCATTTTCCTAAAGCTTGAAACTTGACAGCATTAAGCCATACCTCTGTGGAAACTCAAAGTCTCCGCCTTCCTGGGCTTCATGTTAGTGAGGGGAAAGTCACTTTACAAGACCAGTAATGAAAATACGTGGGAGGTGATGAAAAGTGGTCCGGAGACGATGAGGTGGAGAGGGTATGAGGTGGGATAGTGGCGGGTCTCTGGACAGGTCATAAATAAATTGATCAGAGAAGATCTGAGCCAGGGAGGTGGGAGCCAAGCCTGAAAAGGGAGTGATCCCCACAGTTGTCTGGGTGAGGGGGTATTCAATTTACCAGCACTGTACAATGAAGTAAGCCAACCCACTCACCAGAGGTTAGCTTCCCCTTTCTGTCTTTATTTTCCCCCTCATTTCTAAACCATATTTTGTATTGACAGTCTTTATAGATTTTTCCTAGACAAAGCAAATATGATTGTTTGTTGGTGTTTTTTTTTTTCTTTTTTATCTCTTCTTTTTTCCTTTTTCTTTTTCTTCCTTCCTTCCTTTCTTTTCTTCCTTTTTTCTTTTTTCTTTCTTTCTTTCTTTCTTTTTTTTTTTTTTTTTGAGAAAACCGTGTGCGGTAGTACACATCTGTGATTCCAGAACTTTGATTTTATTTCATGTGTGTGCGTTTTGCCTTCATGTATGTATGCACACCACATGTGTTCCTGGTTTCCTGCAGGGGTCAGAAAAGGGTGTTGGATTCCCTGGACCTGGAGTTAAGGGTAGTTATGGGCTGCCATGCAGGTGCTGAGAATAAGAGAAACAAACGTTCTTACCTCCCAGCCATCTCTCCAGCCCCCACTTTAAAGACAGGGTCTCAAGTATCCCACCCAACTCACCCACCTGACTCCATTCCCCCAGTGCTGGGATTACAGGTGTGGCCCACCACCTCTGGTTCATGTGGTGCAGGGGTTCGAATCCTGAGCTGTATACATGCCAGTCACACATTCTATCCAGCTACATCCCTAACCCACAGTTACTCTTTCGGTAACTTAGTGGCCTGAGTAAAGTCTGTATTGTGTAAACCTCCCAGCTAGCTCGGGAATTTTGCTATGATTTATAACTACTGCAGTTTCAGAGAAAATCGATTAGATAGCTGCACCTAAGTTCAATGACCCAGTAAATATAAAATTTAAATATTTTACTGTGGCAATTGAGAGTATTTTTGGCTTGACAATCGGTAGGAAGTAGTGTCTTCTGGGAGTTGAGGCATTAGAAACATGCATTAGGATAATAGAGTTTTCAAGAGAACCTTATAAACTAGGGTGAAAATTAGATTTGGGGCTTTAGTGGCTGGGATTCTAATTTAACATGCTGTGGAATTCACCTCATCAAATGGCTGAACTAATCTCTCACGCCAACAACTGCCTGGGTTAATAAAAAAACCCAATGTGGTTTGCATGTCAATAAATAAGAGAAAATATAAAAACTGCAGACCGCTCTCCTTCCTGAGTGCAAGCTGCATGTGACCCTAATCGAGCCACTTGGAGTTGATGGAGGCATTCTAATTAGTGGATCACGTTGCGCTCATGTTTCATAGTTCCCATTTAATAAGACTGCTGCTTGTGCTCTGAATGCTGTCTGTTGCTGAGCTCATTATGGTATGGGGTAGATGTTCTTCGGGTGTCCATTTCATCATCTTCCTATACAGCTCCCCGTGCTAGCAATATGGCTGAGCACCGCTTGGTGTTCATTAATCACAACTTTCGGGAAGAGTTTTCACCCATGAGCATCTTTCATAAAAAGCATTAAAACCATAAACATGCTGTGTGCGTTCTCAGATACACAGGCAGTGTCCCATCCGTCCTGTCACCAGATGACTTGGTTAAGGGGTGAGGTGTCTAGCAGGCCTGGCGTGGTTTAGGGCAGGAGGATAGTCCCTGGGAGCTGCCTTGGGCCCTGCGCTGTGTCTATCTGAGGCCTTCTCTGAGTTGTTGCTGTTCTCTGTCTCAGCTAAGGCCTGGTTTCCAAGCCTTCCCGTTTGCCTTCCAGGTTTTGGTCTGTTTTTGCTAGGGAAATATTATGCACAGGTAAACGGGTAGCAAATGCTTGTTAGGTAGAGCTGTATGTCCTTGGGGTTTCCTTGTTTTATTTTGGTCTTTCTTTTTCATGTATATTCATTCATTCATAAATGTGAACTGTTTAATGTTAAGGGCTATTCTTCCCTTTAAGATTTATGATTACATGTCTTGATGCAATTCTTTAAAAATACTAATTTTGAACTTGGGAAGTTAATGTTTTTACCTATCTATCATTTGGAAATTTTCTACTCTGTGATATTATATTTTTCCCCAAATTTTCTACATTTGGAAATATTTTTTCCCCATTGAGGATTTTTACTCTTTACCTCTTGGTTTGAAGTTCTTGCTTTTCAATCCTCAACTATCTTATTGATTCAAACTTTTATCATTGTGAAAAATTGTTTACTATCTCACACTTGTGAACAAAATGTGGCCCCATATGAGCTGTGAGAAAAGTGATATAAATTCTTCTCTACCCGTTTCAAGAGCCAGATGGGACCTTGTTAACAATTTTGCTGGCACAACAGGCTCATCTGGGATAGCCCCAAGCGAAACAGGGTGCAGGATCACTCAAACAACAGAGGCTACCTGGGTCTCTCTCCTCCTCAGCATCCCCAGGTTCCATGGATACGAAGTACTCCCACATCTCTCTAGCTGACTGTTTCAAAGCTTCCGGATAGCTCCTCCCCAAACCAATTATAATAATATAATAATATAATGACAGTCTGTTACCTGGAAAATGCTTTTCTTAAACATTCTGGGAGGAATGGGGTATAAGTTTCTCTTGAAAATAGACATAGTTTTTGTTTGTTTGTTTGTTTTCCACCAAACTGAGGCGAAGCAGCTGGCTATTCATAATCTGCCCTCCTCTGTGTTTGAGTTTTTATTACACACAAAGCCAATGGGCTAGGAGTTAAAGACATGGTTCAGTGAGTAAGGTGCCTTGCGTGCAAGCATAAGGATCTGGATTCAGACCGCATGACCTGTGTAAAACCCCAAATGGCATGCCCCTGTAGTCCCACACCTGCCAGAGGTGGAGTAACTGTGCCCAGTTAACACCAGGTTGAGTGAGAGACTGTCTGAAAATGATGATAGTGCATTATCGAAGGAGACCTCAATGACAACATCTGGCCTCCAGATGCACTCATACCAGTGAAGGGGACATCTCTCAGTAGGGTACCCTACTAACACATCTCAGCTGCCTCTGAGGGACAGATGGCTCCTTGGGATATCTCTCCCCACCATATGGTATCAAATCTAGGATCTTATAATATATACAATCATTTTATATTCTACCAAGAAAGAAAAACAATGCCATCAGTTCAACCATGGCATGCTGTCAGATTTAAAATATGCCCCGATTTTTACAGATATTAAACTGTGACAAATGTGTCTCTTAGAATCAGCAGGGAAATACTTTTAACCCCCCCCCCTTTCCATTTCATACCACTTGATTATTAATTCTCTTTCAAGACCCAGCCATAGAGGGTTGGGACTTGAAGCTGGAGGCCTACCTGCTGTTGTTTAATTTGATTCATTACATTCCCCCAAATCTTTCCCCAAGCCCTGGTTCTATCGAATGATATATCCATCAATCCTCATGCCTCAGTCTAACAATTGAAGAAACAAAGAGCCAAGGAGACTGTCTAAATCAAATTTGCCTGGTTCGGGATTTGAACTCAGGAATCTGACAACAGTTGCACATAGCACATCATCGCATCACTGCATACTCAGACACAGCCTCTCTAGTAATGGCCTTGGTGGAGGTGAGAGGGAAGATGTTTTTATTATGCAGTCTACACTCGGGACACGATCAATGGCTTTGCCTGTTCAGAACCTCTGGGATGCCCAAGCTACACACGTTCTTTCAATGCCTGCTTTGGGAGAACAGGGAGGGAAATGCCTCAAATTGTTCTTGGTCATCTTTGTAGAAGCAGTGTTGCTTCTACAACCACTTTCAGATTCTATCTTAGGTCACCGGAAGCTATCAATGTTCCTCTTTGTAATAGCTTCTTTGATTAAACTGAATTTGCCTGTGTAAGTGCCTAGACCCTTCTGGAAGATGGCAGGTGAGGACATCTACACATGCATATATCTTTATGAACTATGAAAATTCAGTCCTTTCTAGAAATTGGAGCATGGGTTTCTAGAGTCACATGGCAGCATGTGAATGCCTGTCCATCCTATCCATGAGTGATGGGTGATGGGGGATGTCCTTCTCTTATTGGTTGATGAATAAAACACCGATTGGCCAGTATCCAGGTGGAAAGTAGACGTGGAGCTATGATATGAGGAGAATTCAGGGGAGAGACGCCATGTAGCCACTGGAGGAGTAACATGCTGGAGCTTTCTTCAATAAGTTAAGAGCACATGGAAATACTTAGATTAATAGTTACGGGTTCAGCTTTTTCTCTACTAGCGTGTCTACCTACATGCCACCAAGTTCCCCACTGTGATGACAATGGACTAAACCTCTGAAATGGTAAGCAAGTCCTAAGTAACTGTTCACTTTTGTAAGAGTTGCTGTTATTCTACATCCAGGTCCACAGGCGGCAGGATGAAAGAGACCCTGGAACTGGCTTGGGCTTTTGAAAATGCAAAGCCCATCCTCAGTGGCACACTTACTCCAGTAAGACCACACCCACTCCTACAAGCCACACCTCCTAATCTCTCTCAAGTAGTGTCACTCCCTGATGACCAAGCATTCAGTGAGCCTATGGTGGCCATTCTGATTCAAGCCACCACACCTGGCCTCCAGTGCCCTACCCCACTCAAGGATTCCTTATTCCCTTTCCCACTTCATACCACCTGTGTTCTATCCCCCGTTCCTTGAAATCTTGCCTCCCCCCCCCCCATACATGACTCCTTACTATTTTCTTAGCTCCTATGGATACTTAAACACACATATCTGAAGAATCAAAGCTAGCTTCCACGTACGAGAGGAGACGTGATGCCTGTCTTTCTGATGTTCATCTTTCAGGATGATTGCTTCTAGCACCATCCACTTACTTGTGAATTTTGTAATTTCGTTTTTCTTTACAGCTAAATAAAATCCCATTGTGTAAAAAAGAAAAGAAAAAAGTTCTGAAATGCCTGTCTTTCTTCACTCTCTGCTCTAGTTGTAGACTATGAAGGCTTAGTAGGACAAGTGCACTTACCAAGAAAGAAGAAGGACCCATGTCAAGATCCCCGGCGCCATGTAAAATCCTGGTACTGGCACGCTGGTACATGTCTGTGATCTCAGCATTGGGGAGGTGGAACAGGAGGACCCTGGGCCGTGCTGCCCAGCTAGTGGGGCAGCTAGGTTCAATGAGACTCTGTCTCAAAAAGGCCAGTGGGAGCCAGGCATGGTGGAGCACACCTTTAGTCTCTGTTCTAGGGAAGCAGAGGCAGGTGAAGCTCTGCATTCAAGGCTAGTCTGGTCTACAGAGTAAGTTCCAGGACAGTCAGAGCGATGCCAAGAAAGGGAAAAAAATTGTAGTTGAAAAAAAGTATGGTGGAGAGTGACTCATGAAGATATCTGACATCAACACACACACATACACACAGACACCACACACACACACACATACACACTTACATACACACATACATACACACATACACACATACATACACACACACATACATACACACACACATACATACACACACACATACATACACACATACACACACACACATACACACAGACACCACACACACACATACATACACACATACACACACATACATACATACACACATACACACCACACACATACATACATACATACACACACACACATACATACACACAGACACACCACACACACACACATACATACATACACACACACATACACACATACATACACACACATACATACACACATACACACACATACATACACACATACACACCACACACACACACACATACACACATACACACACACCACACACACACACATACACACACATACATACATACACACATACACACATACACACACACATACATACACACATACACACCACAACATACACACACACACATACATACACACATACACACACACATACACACACACATACATACACACATACATACACACATACACACAGACACCACACACACACATACATACACACATACACACACATACATACATACACACATACACACCACACACACATACATACACACATACACACCACACACACACACACATACATACACACATACACACACACATACATACACACATACACACACATACATACACACATACACACACACATACATACACACATACACACACATACATACACACATACACACACACATACATACATACACACATACACACACACATACATACATACACACAACAACACACACATACATACATACACACAACAACACACCACACACACAGACACACCACACACACACACACATACACACACACATACGCACATACACACACACATACATACACACATACATACACACATACACACCACAACATACACACACACACATACATACACACATACACACACACACATACATACACACATACACACCACACACACACATACATACACACATACACACCACACACACACACACACATACACACATACACACACACATACATACATACACACACACATACATATACACACATACATACATACACACATGCACACCACAACATACACACAGACACACCACATACATACACACATACACACACACATACATACACACATACACACCACACACACACACACCACACACACACACACACACCACACACACACACATACATACACACATACACACCACACACACACACATACATACACACATACACACCACAACATACACACACACACATACACACATACACACCACACACACACACATACATACACACATACACACCACAACATACACACAGACACACCACATACACCACACCCACACTCAAACATACACACACATATACACACACACACATGCATGCACACACATACATACACATACACACACCACACACACACATTCAAACAGACACACACACACACACCACATACATAGACACATAAAAAATAAAATAGTTTTAAAAGAATTTGACAACGAGAAAGTACAATGATTAGTATTATAGTAAACACCGAGGGGCTGGAGAAATGACTCAGCAGCTAAGAGCACTGGCTGCTCTTTCAAGGCCTGGGTTCAATTCCCAGCACCCACTGTGGCATCTCATGACTGTCTACAAGTCCAGTTCCAGGGTTTCTGACACCCTGACATATATGTGCCTGCAAACACCAATGAACATTAAAAAAAAAATTAAAAACCACTGGAATTACTGAAAAATTCAGAGAGGAATAAAACAATACAGGTATTAAATATAAAGCAATACAAATTGTGAGGCCAAAATAGGAACGATATGCCTTGCAAGTTAAGACAGTTAAGAGTAAGTTCCTGTTTGTCCTGTGAAGGTTAAGGTTTCTGTTCGTAGTTAAAGAATAAATTACTGTATGTCCTGTGTCAAGTCCTTGCAACTTAGGGTTTCTGTTGAGAATTAAGGAAAAGTTCCTGTTTCTTAGATCTGATGTAAAGGGCAAAGCGTGGTTTTCAACCTGCATTCACATATCCTCACCCTTGTCCCTCCCTTTCATTGTGCTTTTCTAACAATGTCTAGCAGCCCACTCTTGCCCCTGTGAGCACCTTTTATCACCTATGAAAGGACTTCAAGAGGCCAGGAGGGGCTGCTCCCTGCAACCCTGAACTAGGGAGCGGCATCTGGGACTGGCCGGTCCCGGGTGCACCCCCAAATAAAGCCTGCTTCCAGTGGACCACTGTGAATTTGGTCTTTCTCCCTGAAATTTTCAGGTTTAATGAAACATTAATATAAGACAGGTATTAAAGGCTTATTTGGGAAAATAGTAAATCTATGTCCTTTTTTTTCTATCATGGATCAAACCCAGTGCCTTGTACATGATAAGCAAGCACGCTACCACTTAACTATATCCCCAGCTCTTGGGTTTTGATTTGAAACAAGATCTCTCTGCGTGATACAGACCAGCCTTGAAGTCTTTATGTAGCCTAGGCTAGTCTCAACTCCATAGTCGTCCTTTGTTAGCCTCCCAGTCGATAAGATTATACCACCATACAGAGCCTATAACTCTTAATTAATTGTATAATTCTAGGACTGTGAAGAAGAAATACAGGTATTTTAATTTGCTTGACGAATAGCAGGGCAGTGAAAATGTGCCATAAATAACTGTAGGTGAAAGGAGCAATCTGTACGGCAAAGGAGGAACTCATCAAGCTAAACCAGCACACCATCACCAACAAAATCACAGCTCTAGCAGTCTCAAACACACCTGATAGAATTAAATAAAAAACAGTATTGTTCCATAATTGAAGTAAAAGCCAGACTTGGGTTTGGTTCAAGAAACACAGACAAATGAAATTGCAATCAAAGACTCAGATTAAAAGGAGAGGTGAGTGGAGCTGTCCCCAAAGAGAAGTTCAAAGCAAAACCATCCACTAGAACACAGAACAAAAGGGTCCTTTGATACTAAAACACAATGACATCTGTGGACTCAGAACAATAGCTCTGAGTATTTATGGACTGATTAACGTGACATCAAAATTGATGTAACAAAAACTATTTTATACATGAAAGAGACAGAAACATAATTATAATGAAGCCCTAAATACTGTTATCATGTATTCTAGAGCAAATTGATTAAAAAATAAAGGATATTATCTGGCCATTTAAATAGCACAATTAATAAAACCTAATTAGTAGAAATAGCAATATTTTACATTCTAGATTTTTTTCAATTCCACTGATTTTTTCTTTTGTTTTTTGAGTCTTCAAGGAAATAGCACATGAAATTGATAAATATTTTAAAATGTAACTATTTTTAAAAGCAATTTTATTTACTCATAATCTGCACCACCCCCCCAAAAAAAATTCTGAAAGTAGCTGTAGGGACCTAAAGAGTGAAATTATGAATTTCTGCTATTAGGATTTTCAACACGGTAGTTATCAATCTCCTATAGTATTTTCATTTACACTAATTACAAGCTAAGTTCCTCAGTCAAACTTGTCACAGTCAAGGGCTCAATTAGTCCCTCTAAACAAATGGCTGCCATATGAACAAGACAGGCATCTCTGTATAGTTGACCACAGAGAGCTCTCTTGAACACTGAGTATTGTTTCCAGAAATCAGAATTCATGAACACACCAAAGCGAATACCACAGAAGAAAACAAGACATAAAAGTCTATTTAAAGTACATACAGACTATAACAGTGGATTGGTGTAACAAATGGATGTGCATAACAAATAAGGACTACATAAATAATATGTAATAGACTAGGTCACAAGAACTGTAGGAGAAAACTCTAACATCTTAGAATAGAAACAACAAGGATGTGAACCAGTGGATTGACTAAATAGAATAAAAATAAGTGTATAAAAATAGTAACTCTAGGGGCTGGAAAGATGACTCAGTGGATAAGAACCCTGGCTGCAATTCCAGAGAACCTGGCTCCAGTTCCTACCGTCCACGTGGTTGTCTACAGCCATCTCTAACTCCAGCCCCAGGGGAATTTGACACCCTCTTTTGGTCTCCGAAGGTACTGCATTCACATGGGGCTCAGACATACATGCAGGTAAATAGTCACACTCATTTAAAAAAAAAAATTAGTAAGCCTATTCAGTAAGACAACATGTCTTCAAATACTATAGCAATATGATAAAATAATTATGTTGTGTGGTGAGAGGCTGCTCTTAAGTTACCGAAGGCAAAAATATCTTAGTAAAAACCATTCTAGAAAACCCCCTCTAAACTCTGGAGAAATGACTCCCAAACCTGGCTACACACTAGAATTTTCTCTGGAGACTTAACAAATGAGAAGCCAGAGCCTCCGTCCCCAGACACCTTTATTTAATTGGCTTGAGAGAGAGTCTGGGCATTGATGTTTTTCATGTTATGGAAAATCTGATGCATAGACCAAGTTTGGCACCATGGAGCCAGAGGCATAGCTTCAGGGGCAGAGACAACCCATTTAGATGCAGAGCATAGAGAATGGGGGCATTCACACAGGTGGACTCCCACCCTATAGCTCTACCAAACAGCAGGACCACCTAGCAACTAAAGCATCTTCCGTCTGGTGGGAACTAGTCAAGGAGTGTCAAGGCAAAGGGCAGCTGAGACCAACCCCAGAACAGGGAACGTTTGGCTTATTATGTACTTTTATGAAGGAAACTAAAAGTGCCTTAAAAGGAGGATGGGTACAATTGACCTGAAATGGTAGAAATAACGAGGTTGTGGGGATGGACTAGCAAGCAAGATATATCCAACAGAGACAGATTCAGGAGACAGATGATACCTCCCTGTGTTTTGAACAACTATAGCTTCTTGGAAGCTGGCTTTAATTCAAAATGAAGAGCTAGAAAGGGAGAAACCTCAGATGGACTTCAATAGTTATGAGTGGACTAAGGAGTAAGATTAAGCTTCCCTCACATTAGGGTTTAAGTTTTTGGCATGAGGTTATCTTATTTAACACATGCTGGGAACTTGGCTCCTGATGCAGCAGTGTTAGGAGCTGGAACCAACTGAGGCGTGATGAGATGGACAAGGTTCTACCTTTGTGATTAGATTGGTGCTGCCAGACAGGAGTTACTCTCCTTTATTTAGCCCCAGTGAAAATGGCTGTAACATCATCTGCAGTTATCAAGTTTCACAACAGCAAGAAGTCCAGTGCTAAGTGAAACAGTGCTGACTAGGGATGCACCTTGAGAAGCCAGAGCAAGCTGATGAAAGATGCCATTTTGTAAATATGTTTCTTGTATTGGTTAATGAATAAAGCACTATTGGCCAATAGGAAAGCAAGAGAGGAGGGACTAGGAGACAAGGAGGATTCAGGGAGTAGTAGGGAGGAAATTCAAGATGTAGGGACTTGAGAAGAACTCTGGACCCTCCCTCTGGTAAGATAAGACCACGTGGAAATACTTAGATTGATAGAAATGAGATAATATTTAAGACAGAGCTAGCCAGTAAGAAATGCTAGTAACAAGCCAACAGCTTTATATCTAATACAGTGTCTCTGTGTATTAGTTGGGGCTGATGCAGCTGTGGAACCAGGCTGGCAGGAAAACTGCTCGTAACAAAATGGTGCCTGTAATGTGGACACTAAGAGCTTCCACTTAAAGCTTAACAAAATAAATAAATAAATAAAAAAAATAAAAAATAAAATAAAACAAAACAGAGACAAACAAATCTTCTTAGTAATAACATTTTTCTTAGTTGGACTCTGTTTTGCTAGAGACAAGCAGAGACTTGCACAGCTCCTTTAAGGGAGGTTTCCTGACTCAGCATAGTGGCAAAAAACCACAAGGCTTTTAAGAAGCCCTGCTAACAACTTAATGGTGTGTATGAGAGTATGAGAACTGGCAATGGCAGTGACCACATCTCCAAGCAGGCAGGATGCTGCTCAATGGTAGCATAGACCAAGGCAGTGAGCACAGCTCTCAGTTCTGGGGGCAAACATACTCCCCTTTCTCCCTGCCACCACCATCTTTGATAGACGGCGGCTAATACAGCTGTGGCTTTCATTTTAGCAATGTTGTTTAGCAAATAAAAGACTCGTGGCCACAAAAAGATAAAGATTTACAGTAAAGACAGATTCAGATAAAGAAAAACCTCTAAAGGTTTACATTAAAATAAACATAGGCTTGGGAGAGAAAAAAGAAACAGAATAAAGTGGTTTAAAAAAAATAAAAGGAAGAGTGCATGTGAGAGGGCAGAGAGGGTAAAAGGGAGGGAGGGAGGGAGTGGTGGGGGGAGGGAGGGAGGGAGGGGTGGGGGATGGAGGGAGGGAGGGAGGAAGAGGGAACTGGGATTGACATGTAAAATAATAAATTAAATTTAAAAAAAATGCTTTGACTCCAAAATTTAAGTTGGAGTTACTGGGGAAAAGGATTTCTATTTTTGTTTCCACAGAAAATGAAAAGATGTAGATTCCTTCCGACTAATGTGGTTTGATCACGCCAGACCGCCTGAAACATAGTACAAGGTGATCCTACATTCAAAACAGCTGGACAAAACAGCCCTACAGACTACAGCCAGGATATCTGAATCTTCTTCAAATCCCCCATGACAGCGCTCCTTACCAGCAGGAAGTAGTTTGAAAAGAACGACGCCCAAATTCCCAAATATTGTGTATAAATGTTTGTTTTCATTTAATTGGACTTTGTTATATAAAATAAAATAAAATAAAGAAAAGAGAGTAGTTGGGTGTGGTAGCACAGGCCTTTAATTCCACCACTTGGGAGGCAGAGGCAAACAGATCTCTGTAACTTCAAAGCAAACCTGATATATAGAGTTAATTCCAGGACAGGCAAAAGTTACACAGAGAAACCCAAGCCACCAACCAATAGTTTTATAATTAATCCTCACTATCATCACCATCATCACCCCACCATCATCCTCATCTTTACCATTATCATCATCCTAATAATCATCATCACCACCATCTTCACCATCATCTCACCATAATCATCATCCTCCTCCTCATCATCATCCTCATCATCATCACCATCACCTCACCATCATCCTCATCCTCATCACCATCATCATCTTCATCATCATCACTATCATCATCACCATCCTCACCATCATCATTCATTCTCAATATCATCACTATCACTACCATCATCACTATCATCATCATCCTCACTACCATCCTCATCCTCACTATCATCATCCTCGTCTTCACTATGATGATAATGATAGTGATTACAGTAATGATGATGATAGTGATCATGATGATGATATTTATGGCAATGATAGTGATGATGGTTTTGGTGGTGAGGATGATGATAATGATGGTGATGATGATAAAATGATGATGATAGTGAGGATGATGATGATGAACATGATAATGAGGATGATATTGATTATGAGGATGATTATATTGAGGATGATGATGGTGGTGGTGATGATGATGATGATAGTGGGGAATCAATAGCTCATGTTGAAGCTGAGTTTCTGTTATAGAGAAGTTTATTGGCAGGGCTAATGTTTTAAGATGGGGATGTCAGTAGATAATGAAAATAGTCAACAATAACCATGGTACTATGCACAGGGTCTTGGATGCACTGGTCATCAATGCATGACAAAAAGACCCCTTGCCAGTCCAGAAGGATGTGTTTCCATATGTTCATAGTGAGGACAGCCTTATGGGTACATGTTAACTGAATACCAGCTTCAAGTACTCAATATTATTAAGCTGCAAAACCATGGAGTGAAATCACAAGAATAATGAAAGTTTTTGAAAATATGTCTAATAACAAGCAGTACATAATTATTATGGGTGGGTGAAATAAAAGAATTATATGTTTTATTCCTGAGTAGTACTAAAGAGCTCCCCAAATTATATTAATTAATTGTCTTTGAGAGATGCAATTGATACATGTTGGCCATAAGTTAAATGGTGTTTTACCATGTTTTCATAATTACAATAAGAAAGCCTTAATATTTTGAGTGCACCATCATAGTCCTGAAAATATGAACCATACAATCACAGTTCGATATATCCAAAGGTCACACTGTATTGGGAGATTTGAGTATCTTAGATCTCAGAACACAAAGCAGCTGGGGAAATCAGTTGTGAGAAGAGAAAAACTCAAATGACATTTTTCAAAGTCAAGAATAACTAACATTGCAAACAAACAAACAAAACAACAAATTAAAGATGATCTAGGTAATTACAATATAAGCTGATTGAGAGATTTAGAATTTTTCTTTGGTCATAAGTTCGTAGCATGAGAAATAGCTGAGATCCATGGCTATAAAAGATGGAAGGATTAGACGTCATTAGAACAAGGTTTCCATTTTTCATGTTTCGATCAGATGTCAATGGTGCTGGTCTATCTGTGGTTGTGTGGAATTGGAGGAAGGGTAGGTTTGGTGTTGGAACCAGGGGAACTTATTGGAGCTGCAGAGTATCTTTTGTGCAGGGCAAGTACTCTTTCTGGCAAAGATGTTGGTTTGGGCAGCACTGGAAAAGACAATACATGCTGTTAATGGCTTGGTACACCAAGACAATCAGTTTAAAATTTCTTCACCACAAAAGATCAGCAATAATTACCATCCTAAGATCAGGTAGGAGGCCAGCCATCTCATGCACACAGGGTTAGCTTGTGTAGACTTGCCCAGGGGCTAGAAGCTTTTGGGAGGAGGAGGCAGTACTGGGGGGTTAAATTGGGGCATCATGCATGTGAGACACAGCATCTACCACAATTGGTTTTTTACACTTTTATTTGTTTTAATTCTTTTAAAGATTTGGAACTACTTCCTACTAACACAACCAAGGAAAGGGAGAGTCACTGCCTTCAATCGTGGACCCTACTGGTGACTCCACCAGGCTCCAGTGGATAGCTCCAAGTCCTTCTTCACACAAATGGCTCTGGCTAAACTAAATGTGTGACAAAACCAAGCAAAGTCATGGAGTTGGAAAAGGGACAGGTAGGAGACAGAGGTGAGAAGAGAGGAGAAGGAGCAATCAGCCAGCCTAGTCTTCCCTCTCCTCCCTGTGGACTCAGAGACGAAGATGTCTACTTTTGATTGGCAGGTCCCTGCCTTAGTTGTTCCTTCCTTTAGGTAACATGACCCACTGTGTTCTCCTGGCCAGGGCAAACTGTGACCTCTAGCTTCTTTTGAGATCCTCCAGTCATTCATGAGCAGGGGTTCAGGAAGAGCATTCTCTTTCAGTCCCCAGGCAGAAAAAGCTCCTGGTGCTGTACATGGTCCCTTCCTTCCTAGTAAAAGTGAGGGCATTCTTCAACACTAACCCATCCGAATTCTGTCAACCAGCGCTCTCTTACACAGGAGACTGGACAGCAGTTTGAAACCCTGTGTGCTTCCCTTCATTTTTACTAGATGGAGTCACCACAGATAACCCCAAGAGGGCGTGTTTTCTGGCCCAGACCCTCTAAGGTGCTAAGTGACCAAAGGTGAGCTTCCAACTATTTGGAGCTTTGTTTACCATCTGCAACAGTGGGGCACAAACCGTAAGGAGCTTCTGATTTGAAACAGTCATTTGCTTTCCAATCATTGGGAAGAGCACAAGAGTGGGAGTCGTCATTATGGAAGTATGTATAAACCTCACGTAGGACAACACATACCTTTCAAGGCACGATCTACTTCGTTGTCACTTGCTGCTGATCCTGGGCGTGAAGAAACCCCTCCCTCTGGGTGCTGGACATAAGGAATTTCTTTGGCCCACGGACAAGGGTGGGATATTGTAGAATATTTCATAGAAATATAGGGATCCTTGCTAGGGAAAACATGAAAAATGAAAGTGATTCGAGATTCAAAACTCCTAAACTCATAAAATTCACACCCATGACTTTTGTCAAGTAAGGTCAGTAGTTTAACAAATGTACCGCTATTGACCTAGTTCTAAACAGTATCTGCAGCAGGTGACCTGGCTGAATGTATGCTAAGTACTGTATGTAAGAGCAAAAACTCCTTATCCAAGTGCAAACAGAACACACGACCTACAAAGAGTAAAGCTTGGATGTAGCTGTGGGTATGTAAAACAAGATGAGCAAGCATAGATCCTATGCCTAGGAGCTTAGAAACAAGTGTGTGTGTGTGTGTGCATGCACACACATATGCATGTATGTTCAAATGGGTACAGGGGTATGAGAAATACATTTATGTTTCTATGTAGTATCGGCCCATAGAGTTTTGTTGTAGCAGCCTCAGTAGACTGAGACATTATTAATTCCCACAAGTGAAATAAATGGCCCCATAGTAAGTACCGTTTTTAGGACTCTGATGTAAGTGCCCGTGCTGGTTAGTTCAACACATTAGAATCACCTGTGAAGGGGAAACCACAATTTGTCTCCATCAGATTGATATGTGGCATGTGTATGGGGGCAAGCTCTCTATCTGTGACTGATGTGGGAGGGCCATCCTTGGACTGCGCGGTCCTGAGCTGAGCCAGCCCTGGGGAGGACAGCTGTAAGCAGTGCCCCCCCAGTGGCTTCTGCTTCAGCGCCTGTGGCCAGGTTCCTGTCCTGACTTCCTTCAGCCACAGGCACCTGGATGTGGAAGTTGAAATAAGCCCTTTTCTTCCTATGTTTTTTGTCACGGTGTTACCACAGGAACAAAGAGGCAAACGAAGACGATTCCAAGATGATTTCCAAAACGCTGCAGATTTCCCCCTAAAAAAAAAATCTAGGCCGGCCCTTTCACGACATCTTTCTCTGCTCTGCTTTAAAAATAATTAATAAGGGGCTTTGTTAACTCTGCAAGCAAGGATTGATCCATTACCTGAAACCGCTTTCCAATTGCAAGCACGATTGAACACTATTCCTCCGATGTGTTTATTACCCCCCAAGCCCACTTCCTCTGTAAATGGCGTATAACTTTAGTATTTTTTCAAATCACTTTGTATAAACTACGTGCTAATCTTAAATGTTCATAAGTAATCAAAACTTTTTTCTGACTCCTATATTTTTTCACATCTTCAACATTTTAGTGGCATTCAATTTCATTTTTTAGGAGGGTGTGTGAGAGAGAGCACATGTGTGTTCATGCATGAGCCACAGAGCACACGTGGAAGCCAGAGGACAACTTGTTGACTTGCTTCACACGCCCCACCTTTCTGTGGGTTCTGAGGATCAAACTCAGGTCATCAGGGCTTGCACAACAAGTGCCTTGCCTGCTAAGCCATCTTGCCAGCCTTTAATGGCATTTAAATTCTTTTTAAAAGTGTGTGTGTGTGTGTGTGTGTGTGTGTGTGTGCGTGCGTGCGTGCGTGTGTGTGTGTGTGTGTGTGTGTGTGTGTGTAGGCCAGAGGTTGCCGTTAACACTCGATGTCTTCTTCAATCGTTCCTCGACATTTTGTTTTATTTGGGGGTGGGGGCAGGGCTCTCTCACCAAACTTATCCAGCAAGACTGCCTGGCCCACAATGCCAGGGACTCCTTTGTCTGTGTCTCCTCAGCTGTGGAATTACAGGTGTGTGCTGCTGTGCCCAGTTTTGGGCGCTAGAGGTCCACATTCAGGCCCTCATGCTTGTGTGACAAGTCTTTTGCCCACTAAGCCATGTCCTTAGCCCTCTCTAAATAAAAATTTAAGCCACCCGTTGTATGCAGCATTTGTCCTGCCTTTTGCCATATTAGAATAATAGGACCTTGCAATGGCCTTTTAAATGTCAGCTATCACTCAGAGATATTAATTGCAAATGACAGGTACCGATGTGGCTCACTTTGATATTAAAGTGGGTGCTATTGAAAAGCTATTGGATGACTTGAGAACCGGTGGAAACCAAGAGAATTTCATTAAATACTGGACAGGGACAAAGGTAAGCCAGGAGTCAAGGTCACAGCTGAGTCCCAACAGGATGAGATTGCAGGCTGTCACCCTCTGTTCTACTGGAAGGGATGTTTGCAACACTGTCATGATGTGGGGTGATGCTCTTGTATACGGTAAAGGTCTGTCACTCATGTTGGTTTAGTAAAATGCTGATTGTCCAGTAGGCAGGTAGGAAGTGTGGGGCGGGGCTACCAGAGAGTTCCGGGAAGAGGAAGGCAGAGAGTGGGCCCAGCCAGAGGCAGAGGAAGCTAGCCGAGGACGCCTTACTGAGAAAAGGTACCAAGCCAGGAGGCTACACACAGATAAGAACTATAGGTTAACGCCAGAGAAGCTAGGACACAAGGAGGAACCTAAGAGATTAATACAAGGCCCCTCACAGCAGGAGAAAGGAACACGATCTCCTGAGCATATTGTGGGGGGGGGGGCAGTGAGTGGAGAGGGAGCTAGGAGAAAGAGAAGAGGAGGAGAGGAAAGCATGTGGGACTAGGAAGATTGAGTCAGGGTAGACGAGATTAAAAAAAGGGGGGGGGAGCCATTATAGGTTTGAAGAGAAAACTGACTATAGAGAAATGTCCAGGGACCTACATGGATGACCCCAACTATCTGAGCCCTTAAATGTCCTTTCCTGATAATGAGATTGATGACTAACCTATCCACCATCATGGAGCCCTCATCTAGTAGCTGATGGAAACAGAAGCAGACACCCTCAGCTAAACACTGAGCTGAACTGGAATCCAGATGCAGAGAGGGAGGACAAAACCAGGTTACAGAAACCCACAGAGACAGCTGACCTGAACAAGGAGGAGCTAATGGGCCCCCAGAATGATAGCTAGGAAACCAGCATTGGACCAACTCAGACCCCCTGAACATGGGTCTCAGTTAGGAGGCCTGGGCAGTCTAAGGGACCTCAGACAGTGGAACCAGGATGTATCCCTGGTGCACAAAAGGACTTTGGGAGCACATTCCCCATGGAGGGATACTCCCTTAACCTAGAGGCAGGAGGGAGGGCCTACACCATACTCCAAATGACTTGACAGATTTAGATGACCCCTCCTGGAAGGCATCACCCTCCCTGTGCAGTGCGGGGCTGGGGGAAATGGGATGGGAGGGGATGGGGGAGCACGGAAGGGAGGGAGAAGGAACTGGGATCGATATGTAAAATAAGAAAAAAATAATAAATTAATAAAAATGAATTACAGGTTAATTTAAGGGGTAAGAGTTTGTTAGCTATAAGCCTGAGCAATAAGTCAAGCAGTTTATAATTAATATGAGCCTCTGTGTGTTTACTTGGAGCTGAATGGCTGCAGGCAGAAACTTTGTCGATACTGTCATGTCTTTGTTTTATCTGCCGCTGGATGGGATAGCTCCACCTGACCTGCCTTGCTGTGTCACTCCCTCAGAGGGCAAGGACCTTCCCACAGTGCCACGGGCTCACTGCTGGCTCTGCTCCTCATGCATCACGGTGAGGGGTGGACCCGACGCGCAGTTTCAGAATTTCTCTGAAGCTTACTGATGAAAACCACGATTTTAACAAACCTGAAGGAAATAACTCTTTCTGTGCAACTAACCTCATTTCAGGGTATGTTTTAGTATGATCTTCGCAGATCTCAAAACTCTTCTGTATTTCCTCTAATGTTGTAAAATATTGTAGGCCACTGGCAGTAGGTATTGGTACTGGACCCCTGAAAGCAGGAAGAATTTCATATTGCTATCAAGTATACACACGTGAAAAAGCTAAATACTGGCCATTGTAATCCAGGGAGCTACAGATGCCAATAGATCTACTTGCAATCACTTGCCTCAGGACTTGCCCTAGATGGTTGCATCATTGCAGCCTAACTTGAAGATGAAACATACACACACACACACATATTGTAGGAAACATTCCTTATCCATGAAACTACTGATAATGGCAAATTACCTCTCTTGCAAAGTGTGTGTACTCCATTAAAACCCTAGTCCATTTTAGTCTAACCATAGAGCAATATACCAATTGCTAGAAAAATTGAAATAGATGTTTCCCTATTTCATTTATAATCTAATTCTTTGAAGTGACCCCCAAGTAAAACATTTCTGAAAATTCTAACATTATATTCTGAATTAAATACCAGCTATGAAATACTTACACATTTATTCAAATGTGTAAGATTTATAGGCCTGCTCCCTCAATTGCCTTGCAAGAAGAAATAATCATTAACTAGGCATAAACCCTGCTGCATTCACCTTGGCCTTGCTAGAGATGCTATTACACAGCAACCAAATTCCACTGAAATGCACATAAGTTTCCAGCATCCATCTGCCTGTGATGGTCCATGTGGATCTCATCATGGGTGTGAAGAGGCATGGAATCTGCTACTCAGTGCTCACATAGGCCTTGGATTCAGATGCAGTGCAGGACACTATCTTCTAGATACCATCTGCTCAAACCCCAGCAGAATTTTGTAGATATCACACAGTCTTATATTTTGCATTGGGCCACCCAAAGATAGCCTAATGTGGAGAAGACTAACTATGCTTTCTTTGATGTTATAGAAAGTAGACAAAAATTTCATTTCATTCATACTGACTAAAGGTTCCCAACATGTATCACAGACAAACGTGGCACCAGAGAGAAAACTTCAAATGGCTTTTGAGATTCAGCTTCCTGGGTCTTTGCATTCTCAACTTTACTGAAAAGCATTTTTGAATGCTGTATTTGAGATTTGGTTATTGATCTTAGCAATTTTATAAAACCTGGGACGTCTCCATTTCATTACTCAAACATTCTACACTTGACTTCAGCCCAAAGGCCAAGACGTGATCATTACTCAAATATACTAAAAGGTCACATAGAACGGAGAATTCAGAACACTGAAACCCATGACATTAATGAGAAAATGACAAGAAATATATAACCATTCCATGATCTGGCTGTTTTGAGTAAAACCTAAAAAGGATGAGTATGCCTTTTAATACATAGTAATTAATATAACAATAACTGTCACATCCAATAATATCTGTGACATCCTCAGTATATGACAGGCACTAAGTAAAACATTTTATACCCAAAAATTCATGGATTAATAAAGACACCATGGTCCCCACACTTCTGGGATTTATGGCTTAGAATGGAAAGGAGACACTGAACAAATGACCCCACAAATAATTACCATTGTTTGGACAGTGGTGACAGACAAGTACAGGGAACTCAACAGGATGTAATTAACCTTCAGTCATGAACAGCCTTGGTACAGGCTTATATTCAAACACTACTAGAAATACCATTTTGCTTTCAGTCAGAAAAAAACACATCAATTCTAGTAGCTATAGGCATAGTGTGCCTCTTAAAACAATAATATATAAATGAAGATGTACACCAGAGTTTACTACTGAACCACAAGCACCATTTAGGTGCAGAGGTCTCTGCCTAAATTGGTGACTGAGGGTTCATTTGGCATACGTAGACACTGGAACATCAATCTGAGATCTCTCAGGCATTAACCAGTGTGATAAATCACTACCTTTGAAAGAGAAGCGTGTGACCAGGGGGCGTCTTTCCCATGAGTGCCTGTCGGGCTGTCTCATGCTGTCTTTGGAGAGACTCTTTTTCCTAGGCAAGATACATGATAAGAAAATTAATGTGAGAAAGATGTCAGATGATCAAAATTGCCATAATCGTTTTTTTTTCCTTACTAGAGATTTCCAAACACATGAGGGGGGCAGGTAGAACAGGCAGGCATAAAAAACAATTGATATTTATTTCGTGGAAAGATAAAAACAAATTTTATAAATAAACCAAATATTTTCCAGACACTAAAATTTAATAGGGAAATTTTATTTGACCAGTAATGATGTCGAGGCCTTTAATTTGTAATTTTGCTTTTTATTTATTTATTGAGACAGGAAGTCATGTATTTTAGCCTGGCCCCAAACTCACTATGTAGTGAGAGATGACGTTGAACTTCTTCAGATCCTTCTTCTAGCTCTCAACGCTGGGCTTATAGGTGTGTGCCTCTGTGCCCATTTCATGCCCTGTTAGGGATAAAAACCCAGGGCTTTCTGCATGCTAGGCAAGCACTCTACCAACTTAGCCACATCCAAGCCCACAATATGACAGTTAAAAAGAAAAAAAAACTTTTTATTTATTCTTTGTGTCTTTCATGTCATACATCTCGATCCCATTAATTTCCCATCCCTGACTATCGGCCCTCTGCCTTTACAGCACTGCCCCTCCCCACCCCATGAAATATAAGAGAAAAAGAAAAGAAAAGACTAGGGGGTAAATCTGGTCATGGAAGCTGTAGTGTGGCATAGTGAGTCATGCAGTAAACCCTTTTGTCAATTTTTCACTTGCAAGTGTTCATTGCAGAGTCCTTGGTCTGGTTTGAGACTTCTACACTATGGATGCCCTCACTGGGACTCCTCTTGGTTACCCTGTGTTGTGGAGATCCTGTAGCTCTGGGTCTGTACACTCCAGCAGTTCACCCATATATCCCCAGGGTGGGCCAACCTGGTTCTGGGCTTGGGCTGCTGTAGGGTTGGTCAGCCCAGCAGCTCTCCCCGGTCCTCGCCACCAGGGGGCGCTCTCCAGCATTGCCCTGGCTGGTTCATCCTTTGCAGCAAGGAGCAGGGGGCGGGGCCAGTTCTCCTGCTTTCAAATCCTCAGAGTCTGCTCTTCGCTCTTCCACACCTTCAGGGCCAGCTCTGCTGTGCTGCTTGGCCTGGCTTAAGGGCCACTCTCCTGAGTGCTGCAGCAGACGAGGGGCAGGACTATCGCCCGCTCTTGTGACCCTAGGGACCAGCTTTCCTACGAACCTCAGGCTTTGACGGCTGGGAGGGCACATTTCTCTCTTGCCCATGCTGCCACATGACAGATGACTAATGGGACAATTCTCCCTTACATCTTCGGGGCTGGCTCACCCACACCGCTGCCAACAGGACTGGCCCTAATGTGCTGCCCAGGCGAGCTGCAGGGCCTGGCTCTCCCGAAGGTTGTAGCTGGCAGCGGGCAGGCACGGGCAGCTTTTGCCCTTCTAACCTCAGGGCCAGCTCTCCCACTGCCTCAGGTGGGAAAATTTTGTCTTTACAATTGTTTACTATTTATGTTTTAAATTATTGCTGTTCCATATGTACATGCCATGAGATGATGCCACAGTATACGTGTAGGAGTTCAAAGACTTTGTGGAGTCGGTTCTCGTTTAATATATTTTATTTAAAATTTTTTATATGATATATTCTGATCATATTATTTTCCCTCCTTCATCTTCTCCCAGCTCCCACACCTCCCTATCCATCCAGCTCCATGGTTTTTTATCTCCCTCAAAATACTACAGAAATGAAAAACATCAAAACAAAAACAAACAAACAAAAATGCAAAAAACATAAAAGGAAGCACACACAAAAAACATGGAGTGCATTTTGCATTGGCCAATTCAGATACTCCTGGGCCTGGGGCCTGCCCTGAGTGTGGTTGATATACAGTGAACCGTTTCCCAGCAGGTATTGACGGCGAATAGCTTCTTGGTCGGGGTGGCGCTTCTTGTCCGCGTCCCCTTCTCCGTGCTGGGATTTTGTCTGCCTTGAACCTGTGTGGGCCTTGTGTGTGCTGCCACGGTGAGTTCATATGGGCACCAGTCCTGTTGTGTCTGGAACTCGCTGTTTCTTTGTGCTCATCTCCCGCCACTGGCTCTCACAACTTTTCGTACGGGTTTGGGAAGACATCCATCCCCTTGAGGACTGAGTGGTCCGTCTCACTCTCTGCAAGTAGTCCAGTTGCGGGGTCTCTGTGTTAATTACTGTCTGACTTTTCTGGAGCCCAGGGATGCACTGATCTGTGTGAATCCTACACAACTGTCTCCCCTTCAGTACCCCAACAATTCCAGGGACTGAGCTTGGTCCCATAGCCTAGTGCAGCTCATGCCCTTAGCCACTGCGCCTTCCAGAAGGAGCCTCGCTGCCTTCTTTCTTGTCATTATTCAATGTCACGTAAATTTCTCCCTGAATCACTCTATGCTCAAGCATTAACTGCTGTGGCATCTCTTATGCTCTTTTTCTTACTTTGATAATTTGAGGCCGGACTTAAATTATGTCGTAACTAGGCAGATGACTCCTCCTGGTGGAATGCCAACATGGGTTTTAGTTTTGTTTTTGTACTGAGGTTCAGGGGATAAAAATCCCAGGCTCGCATGCTAGGCAGTCGGTCTTTGCACTAACCGCTCCGCACTCTTTAAGTCCCAAGGTAAATTTTGGATCTCTACGGCCTCCATATAAAAATACACAGCAACCATAACTTCCTGCCTGCAGTCACAGGAGCAACTCTAATTACACTCAGTTACACTCAGTGGGCCACACACCGAGGGTTCACGGGGATGGGGGACACTCTTGTTAGGAAGAAGGAAGGCTTCAGTGGGGGAAGGGTGAGGGATGTGGGGGGTAGGGAGAGTGAAAACTATTAAAATTTATCATAGCCTTGTATGGGAGTGTCAAAGAATTAAAAAACTAGGAGCCAAATGCCAAAACCAAAACCACAGAGGGGTCGATTGAGGGCCACATATTCAGATGCCTGTGGATGCTGGGGTGAGGGGTCTCATTCAAACCGTCACACACATCAAGAGAAGCTGAGGAGCATGGAATACAAACTTAATAGGACAGCATAAACAGAGAAAAAAAGGAAGTTCTAGACTCAGGTAAATCAGGTAGCAGACACTTCCAGCAGACCTCGGGAAGGGAACTGCCATATATTTTAGAGTTGTTTGAGGAACCGCGGTCACTTCAGAGACTCTGAGAAAACTAACTTCATGTAGCCGAGCAACAAGAAGTATCTCGTCGAATTTCATGTGTAGTTATCCCAAGGGGGGAAAAAGATGAACACTTTCCCTTCAGACAAATCAGATAAAACCTGTCATCTAGTGCTTCAAAGTGAACACAAAGACAGGGGAATAAGACACAGAGCATTAAAGAACGAATCCATTGTAATTAAAACCCACAAACATGGCAGGACTCAGGAGTGAACTGGAAATACAAGGACAAGATCACTACAGAAACAACTAAACCAGAAGAAATGCATGAATGATTACAGAAAGAGGGAAGGAGGGAGGGACGGAGGGAGGGAGGGAGGGACGGAGGGAGGGAAGAACGAGAGAGAGAGAGAGAGATTGAGAATAGCTTCAGAGAACTAGAAAGTGAATGAAGGAAAAAAAAAAAAAAAAAAAAAAGAAACTAAATTCCAAAAGAAAGAGGTCAAAGGATTTGCAAGAAAAGGACAAATATTTCAGATGTGAAGATCCAACATACAAATGCTAATAACACGAGACAAAAATAAACGAGGAAAACCATAATTTGAATATAGTGCCTCAGAGCAGAACAGACTGATAGCAGTCCACAAGAACTCAGGGAATTGTTTCAGTGGCTCAGTCTGTATACAGAATGATTCATACAAAAGCCAGAGACTGAGCTATATCTAATGAAGTCTTAGGCATATGCATATTTCAGAGTTGTTATAAAAGGAGAATACAGAATAACAATGTGTAGCTGTCGCACAGCCATAAATAACATAATGGAACATGAAAATGGCTCACTCCTGGCTGAGAAGATCCCTCTAGCTGACAGCTGCTGAGAGAGGGAGAGTCTTCAGGGGTGTGGCTCATGGTGGGTTGACAATCCCCCCCCAGGGAAGACCACACATCCAAGAATGTATGGGCAGCTCCAATTGTACTTAATGAGGTTTGAAGAATAAACAAGGAACACAAAGTTAGCTGGGTAGGGAAGTGGAGAAGGATCAGGGAGGAGGAGGGGTGAATATGATCAAATGCTTTCTATGAAATTCTCAAAGAAAAAGGGAAAATGAAATCTAAAAACCACATTTCAGTTTCCCTAACAGAGGCTGGTTGTATTAGTATTGCTATTCAGAGGCTGTTCTCATGATGTGGGATAAGGCAGAAGAGTAATTTAACAGGCTATCATAATCCTATCATTGCCTAGGTCGTTGAGAAGCCTTTGGGAAGGATTCTCAGTGTGGAAGGAAGATAAAGGTGTAATAGAAAAAGCAAAGCTCACGAGGCCCTGAATTTTAATTAGAAATATCAGGTTGAACTCACGGAATATTTTATCTGGCCAAAGGACAAGACTATAGCCCAGCGGTAGAAGCTTGCCCAGCATGAACACTGCCCTGCGTTTGGTCCCGAGTGTCTTTCCCCCTAAAAAGAAGTCCAGAAGTAACGGCCACTCCAATAGCAACAACCATCCCTAATGACCACAATGTGTTGATGGACTGCAACCTCTCACTTAGCCATGGCTGTTTAGTGTAAAAACAGCTCCGAGTTCTCTTAGTTACCTCTCTGTGGCTGTGACAGAATTCTCCAGAAAAGCAGACACGAGGGAGAAAGGGTCTATTTGGTTCCATCACGGCAGGGAAAGACATGACTGCAGGCAGAGAAGGGATGGGGCAGGAGTAGGGGCTGGCCAGTCATGTCACATCCTCAGTCGGGAAGCGCACCAGTGAGTGACCCACCTCCTTCAACAAGGGCTCACCTCACAAAGGTTCCACAACTTTCCCTAACAGTTACCACCAGCTTGGGGGGGGGGCAAGTATTCAAACAACCTATGGGGAACAGTTCACGTTCCAACCGCGGGATCAGGTCTGCTCCGGGTAAAACACAAGAGCATGGAATAGCTGGTCATGCTTTCCAGTGTCAAGGTGGCTTCAAAGGCTCTGTTTCAGAGAGGCAACTGAGAGAGCTCATCGCTGGCCAAAGGTGAGGGTATTTGAATTCTGACATGGGTTAAAACGGCAAGAGGTCAGTGTCTTTCAAACATGCTTAAATCCAAGTGTGTACATTGCTGTACATGGTTCATGGTTCATTATGTATGTAACATTTACACTTCTGGATTTCCAGTATAAGGCCACTGTGACTGATGCTATTGTAAAATACTCCTGTACTTTTGGTCTGGTGGGGCGTGCCTCTCTTTTCTATTGGGTACATGTTCAGGAATGTCGTAACTGAAGCATAGGGCACGTGCATGTTCAACATTAGTAAATATGTCCAACCGCTATCCACACACACTGTTTAACTTCCCCTCAGCTGCCTAAGAATTTCCACTATTATGTGTTAAGAGTCTGTCTTATAATTTTAGAACTTTTAGTTTATTCTTATGAATGACTCATTATAATTATAGCTTCCACTGTCTCTCACGGTGATATGCACCTGTCATAATAACATTGGTCACGGGGCGGGGGTTTCTTTGTAAGAGTTTCCTGTGTGTTACCTGCTTTGTCCTTAGTTACCTGTAAGAGCTCTTTATATATTGTGGATACAAATATCCTGTCACTTATACCTCACAAGTATCTCTGTGTGGTTTGCCTTTTTAAAAATTAGTGTCACTTTTATTGACGGAAGTTCTTAATTTAAATTTTTATTATCTTTATTTATTTAGTATGTATGTGTATGTATGTATGTGGTACACGTGGCACTCAAGGAACAACTTTCAGGAGTTAGTCCCCTCCTTCTATCATATGGGTCCCACTTATTGAACTCGGGTCCCCAGGCTTAGTGCCAGAGCCATTTCCCCTGATCAGAAGTGCTTAATTTTAATGTAATTCGGTGTTTCCGAATTGTTTTGTAGTTAGCACTGTTTGTATTTACATTTAATAAAATATGCACCATGTTGTAGTCATAAAAGTTTCTCTTACATTATATTTTAGAAGTATTGTTTGGGTTTTCATGTTTACATATTATGCCCCTTAGGTTTTTCACATGGTGTAAGGCTGGGTTTAAATTTAACCCCCCTAAAAAAATTTAATACCCTTTTGTGTGCAGCTAATTCTACGCAAAGGCCCTATCTTCCTCCTGCTCACCAGGGCCGCCATCCTTCCTAGGTCAGTCCCACACATGCAGAAGTTTGTCTCAGGGCCCTCGTTCAGCCTGTTCTTTTAGCTCTGCAATAATGCCAGAATTTCCATAGAAATGTTAAGATCAGCTTGTCAAGTTTCATAAAGAGTTGTGGGAATTCTTGTCCGGCTTGCTTCAGATCTACAGATTTGACGAGAGCTGGCATGTGCACAGGATCAGTTTTTAGTTTTCCATTGTATAGCTTGATGATTTCCTTCCATCAGATTGAAGGATTTATCCCTTACCTCTACAAGTGTGGCTTGTGTTCTAGCTCTTGGCTCTCCATTTAGGATCCAGTAACATGGCTGGGGCTTCTCATGTTAGCTTTATGCATCTTCCCTTTTGCTGTATTTTTTTCATATTGTCTAATAATTTTTCTTACTGGTTTTCCTGTATATTAATTCTATACTCAGCTGTATCTAATTGGGTACTAATTTCAGTTACTGCTCTCTGTCCAAGGTTTCAGAATTTCTATTTATACTTCTTGATCCCCACTTTTTGAATTGATTTTCTTGTACAACGGAGATTGTAAGTATAGTCACAGTAAATTTTGGAGGTTTCAAAAACTGTATTTGTTGCCTCTATAGAGCCTGCCCTAGTTTACATTCCTACTGGCATGTATGGCAACTATCCATCCTCTTCCTTGGCAGAATTTATTGGATTTTTTGTTTTGTTTTGTTTTTTGTTTTTTTCTTGACACTAGCCATTCTGATTTGGACAGAGAGAATTTCAGAGCAGTTTTAATCTGCATTCCTCTAAACAAAGGATGTGGAACACTATTTCAAATATGCTTTGGCCATGTGCATTTTTTTTTTTCCTTTGAGAACTGCCTGTTTATTTCATTATTCCATTCACTGACTGGATGGGTTGCTTTTGCGTGTACTTAACCTTTGGAGTTTTAAAAAACAGACCCCAGGTAATAATCGCATTGCTTACTAGCCTTTTGACTAAGATCGGCTGCAGCTATCAGTGATACCCAGCTGACAAAGACTGTTCCCCACCCTGTGACTGCCTCTGTTCTGCGGGATATAATGGTTTCCTTTGCCGTGTCAAGGCTTTCACTCCATGCAGTCCTACGCACAGACTCTGGGGCTGTTTCCTGTGCCAGCGTGGTCCCTGCCTCCACCTGGAGCTTTCCCCCTGTGCATCTAGAAGTTCCAGACTCCAGCTCTTATGTTGAGATTTCGTCACTCAGTTAGAATCTTGGTGTTTTGTGCAGGGTGAATGAAGCACGGGGGTCTAGTTTCTTTCCCGGGGTGTCGTGTAGTCCTGGCTGGCCCTGAATTCACCCTGCCACTGAGAGGACTTTGAACTTCTGATCTTCCTACCCCAGCCTCCCGAGTATTGGGTTTTAGACATGTGCTGCTGGAGGCAAGCACTCTAGCAACTGAGCCACATACCAGCTCACCAGTCCCATCCTTTCCCATGGGAACACCCAGCCCATCATTCTATCCCATTGGTTTACATGTCTGTTTGTGTGAGCCATGTTGTTTTGTTACCATAGCTCCCTAGTGTGTACCCTGAGATGGGTCGCTGTGATGTCTCCGGCCTTGCTCCTTCTCCTGAATATTGCTTTGGCTCTTCAGGGTCTTTCTGCTTCCATACCAATTTTGGATTCTTTTTCTAGTTCTGCAAAGAACATCACTGAATTCTGATGAAAATTCCATATCATGTAGAGATTGCTTTCTGTAATATAGTCATTTCCACGGTATTAATTTTTGCCAGTTCATGGCCATGGGAGGCATTTCCATTTTCTAGGATCTTTTAAACCTATTTTTTCTACCATCTTAAAGTTTTTATAGAGGACATTTACTTCCTTTATTAAATTATTATGTTGTTGTTGTTTATTTGAGACAGGGTCTCTCTGTGTAGCTCTGGCTGTCCTGGAACTCGTTCTGTAGACCAGGCTGGCCCCAAACTCAGAGATCCTCCTGCCTCTGCCTCTTGAGTGCTAGGATTAAAGGCCTGTGCCCCCACACCCAACCCAAATAATATTATTTTTAAAAAGTTTTTTAAATTCCAGGTGCCATTTCTGATAGCTGAAGTTTGAGTTCTCATAAATCCTGGTGGGTGGGGAAAATTCTAGATTTGGTTGGCTTTGGTTGAAAGACTTCCCTGCACTCAAGCCCCACGGCACCAGTTCATATTATTTACAGATGTTTAGGAGCTCACGCACATCCTTTTGCCTCTAAGAGCCCTTGGAATGGGGAATTGCTGAGTCTGGAAGGCCTGAGAAGCCCGAGGAGTCCGACAGGCTCACTATACTCTTCACCTTCAGCCATATGAACTGGAGAACTAGGGGGAAGTTCACAGGGATGTGGGAGGGTGCAATTAGTGAGTGGGTGAGAGAGGCAGGCCTGTCCACAGGCAGTGAAAGAGGTCCCCACAATTGTCACTCCTTACAGAAGAATGCACAAAGACTTGGTCTGCTGACTCTTTTGACCACTGGCCATGGTTCTGACTACGGTAGGTGGTGGTATAACTTGCTTTGAACAGGCTGGCCTGGAGTTGACAACTAGAAATTAGGTATATTCTGAAAAAGCAATTAAAACAAAACAAAACTCTACATTCCCAGATCATCACATAAAAAATTATCACTTATGGAAATGAGTACAACCTACTCTGAACACAGGCCTTATTGCCTATTACACACTCCTACATGGGCTGATTTCTGGACATTCCCAGAGGGCTGAGTTGGGATGACATTAAAGGCCTCATTGAAACACCACGAAACACGCTCTGTAGCAGACTTGTTTTTCAGCTTCAGCTCCCAGATACTCATACCACATCCCAACCCCGAGCAACTCGACCCTTGAAATATACATTTTACTGTGTTGTTTTATTGCGGTGTTTTTCTATTGCAAAACAGAAGAGTTGAATGGTAGTGTCTTTGCTGGGAGCCTTAGAGAAAGATACTAAAAAACTTACATTGAAAATTCAATTTTCGATACAGCAGCTGTTCCTAGAGATTGGGGAGAAGGAATTCTGTCTTCAGCCCATAGATGTAAAAGAAGAGTCTGGGAAAACTTAATCTCCAAATTCTAAACCCTTCTCTCTCTCTCTCTCTCTCTCTCTCTCTCTCTCTCTCTCTCTCTATCTATCTATCTATCTATATCTGTATGCAGTCCTGGCTGGACCCACACTCAAGAGAGACCCATCTGTCTTTGCTTCCTGAGTGCTTGGAGTAAAGGTCTGTGCCACCATGTCTGGCCCCTTTTTATCTGGGACAGAGTAAGTTTCTATAACCATTTTACCCCACCTGCCTTGCCCTTACCACAGGTGATTTTTTGGATGAAAGTTTGGCCCATAATTTGGTATAGTAGTTTCTGTCTGTAGGATCCAAGAGTTCACTTGTAGTTGAGACAGTGGACTTTCTGGGAAAGCCTTCAGATTTCAGGTAAGATGTCTTCATATCTGGTGAGGGAAAGGTAAATTTGTAAATGAAAAGTAAAGTACAGAGTATGTTTTCTGATGTGATAGCAATGTTTCCTATTTGTCCAAACATATGAAACTGTACACTTAAAGTTTGTATATTCCAACTTGAAAATACATGAGATGCATCTTACGGTACTGATAACACTGATAAGTCAGCCTATAGCATCCAAGGGGCACCACACTGGGAAGGTAACCAGTGCTCAGAGCAGGCTTGGGATTAGCATTAATGTAAAACATGTAAACAAACAAACAAAAAACCAGATTTTAATATTTAAAGTCACCCTTATAACCACATGTCATTTGACAAAAGTCTCCAAAAAGCATAAGAGAAAATTAAAACATGCAATTCTAAGAAGCTTTAAAGTTCAATGGAACAAGAATCATTCATTCATAATTAACACTGAGCCTTTCCTCAAAACATCAGACTATGCAGAAGTGTAGAATATACATTTGTAGCCTTGCTCGAGCACATAGGTCCTGGGTTTACATACCTTTAAGAAGTGCGGAAGCATCAAGCATTTCAGAGCATTGTTTATAAAGTGTTAAAATAAATGACTTCCCCATGAATCTTTAGTGACTATGCTTGATTGAGCAGGTATGGGGAATACCTCCCCCCACTCCATCCAAAGACAAAAGGAAGTTTCAATGTATCACAGAAATATGTTTTGCTTTTAATAATACATGCAAAACAGAATCAGGAAAGAAGAACTTCTAGGTGAAGATGTGAAGCCAGAAATGGGAATAGATGCCAAGAAGTCAGAGGTACCAGGGACTAAAGCTTGTGCCCCTGAACTAAGATGGAAGGCAAGGTCTCTGAGCTTGAGAGGCAAGGCCTGGGCTCTTGGATCAGGTGAGAAACTGTGATGATGTGTTTGGAACTCAGCCCACAGACAGAAGAACTTTGTAACACAGAGCCTCATTGGCCGGAAGATAAAAAGCCTACAAAAACATGAGACCTCAAGGCTCATTCTTAGAGTGATAACTTAACATGCACAAAGCCTTGGGTGCAATCCCCAGCTCTCATCAGCTGGGCGTGGTGGCATCTACTTGTAATTCCAGCATATAGGAGGGAGAGATAGGAGGGTCAGAAGCCAGCCTCAGCTAAAAGAGAACTTAAGGCCAGGCTGGGCTTTGTGAGGAGGAGAGAGGTGAGGTACAGGGGTGAGGTGGGGCCGGGCGGGGTAATGACAGAAGAGTGACCTCTTTTCTTCTGTGCTGTGCTGTATGCTGGGACTGAACATGAACTTGAAACAAACTGTGCTGATCCCAAACCAATGCTGCTGCACAGTAATCCTGGCTGGAGAGTCTAGAATTCCACATTGCAACACCTGTCTTCAAAGCAGAGTCACGTGCAGCAGATGATCGAGCCCGTATCCCAGGAATTCTAGGTAAGGAGGAATCTCGAGAGAGGAACATTAAAGAAGCCATACTTATCACAACCAAACTGATCAAAAGGAACTGTAGGTGGGACCATCCTTTGTTACATCTTCTTGATAATATCGATTCAATGCATATTTATTGAGCACCTACCATGTAGTGGATGTAGCTCTGGATATTGGAGATAAAGCAATAAACAGAAACTCCTTGACCTGTGAGGAATATATGAAATCTGGAGACAGACACATAACACATTTTAAAATGTGAGGTAATAAATACAATGAGGGCAGGTAAAGAGACAGAAAGAGATGGTATGGTGGTCAAAAGAAGTCCCCGGAAATTCTCTGTAAGAGATTGCTGGGGGTAACCCAGTCACAAAAAGAGGAACATGGTACGTACTCACTCATATGGATGTTAGACATAGAGCAAAGGATCACCAGCCTACAATTCACACCGCCAAAGAGACTAGGATACAAAGAGGACCCTAAGAGAGTCATACAAGGAGAAAGAGAAGGGGAGGAGAGGGGAGCATGTCGGGCTAGGAAGACTAAGTTAGGGGAGGAATAGACGAGAGAAAAAAAGGGGGGGGGGAGATACCATAATAGAGCAGCCGTTGAAATATCCAGAGACCTACAAGGATGACCCCAACTAACAATCTGAGCAATAGTGGAGAGTCTACCTTAAATGACCTTCCCTGATAATGAGATTGATAACTAACTTATATGCCATCCTAAAGGCCTCATCTAGTAGCTAGCTGATGGAAACAAGAAGCAGACACCCACAGCTAAACATTGAGTCGAACTCCTGGAATTCAGTTGCAGAGAGGGAGGAGTGATAAGAAAATGGGGGCAAGACCAGGCTACAGAAACCCACAGAGACAGCTGACCTGAACAAGGAGGAGCTAATGGACCCCCAGACCAGCATTGGACCGACTCAGACCCCCTGAACGTGGGTCTCAGTTAGAAGGCCTGGGCAGTCTAAGGGACCTCAGACAGTGGAACCAGGATGTATCCCTGATGCAAGAAAGGACTTTGGGAGCACATTCCCCATGGAGGGATACTCCCTTAACCTAGAGGCAGGAGGGAGGGCCTAGACCCTACTCCAAATGACTTGACAGATTTTGATGATCCCTCCTGGAAGGCATCACCCTCCCTGTGGAGTGGTGGGCGGGGGATGGGATGGGAGGAGGGTCAGGAGACATGGGAGGGAGAGGGAACTGGGATCAATATGTAAAACAAGAAAAAAAATAAACAAAGGGGAAAAATAAAGATAAACAGATAAAACACCCAATAACCTTGAGGGGTGGGTGGTGAACACTAGGTAGGGAAATCAGTTTTATATAAAGAGCCAGAAGCATAATTATCCTGAGTATTAGCATTAAGAATTCAGTGCCAGGGTAGATGGGAATGGCCACAGAGACCCACAACTGGGCAATTGCAGAGATTGTGAGACCTCTGTCATAAATGGGTTTCTATGGAACCCCTCCCCTCGGATTTCAGGGAACTCTGAGGAAGTGGAGGCAGAAAGACCGTGAGAGCCAGATGGAATGGAGGATGCACATATGAATTCACAGAAACTGTCAGCATACACAGGGCTGCGTGGGTCTGGGCCTGACGGGCCCTCTGAGCTATGATGGAGCGTGGACACATGCCTGCATTCCTAACCCAGGAGCCATCTCCAACTGACAACTACTCATAAAGGAAAAATTAGTTTTCTCCAATAGAGTCTCATTGGGCATACAAATCACATGTATGGGTGGGCCGCACGCCCAGCAGTAGATGCCAACACAAATGAACTCAGTGGTAGTTTTAGAGGGATTTTGTTTTTGTTAGTGTTTTGTTTCATAATGCTTTGTGTTAGCCTTTTTTTTTTTCTTTTCTTTACAGGTCTGTTGCTTACATATTCTATTATATATTACTTGGTTTCCAATTTTGCATTTTTACGGGATTTGTGTGTGTGTAAATGTGTCTGTCTCTGCATCTGTATGTGTTTCATGTGCTTTTTCTTTGGCTCATTTGTTTTGTCTTATTCTGGTTTGTTTGTTTTTACTATTTTTAGGTGTCCGTTTGTTTTCTAATGAGAGAAAGAAAGGGTGCAAACTTGGGTGGGTGGGGAGATGGGCGGGATCTGGGAGGGAAACCATATTCAGACTATATAGTATGTAAAGTCTATTTTCAATAAAAAATAGAATTCACTGCTAAGGCTGGAGAGAGTCAGTGTCTGCTACAGATGCATGAAAATCTGAGTATGGTTCCCTGGTGTCCACTTAAAAGTCTGTGTGGAAGCAGGTCTGTAACCCCAGTGCTGGTTATGGGATCACAGGCAGGTCAACCTCTGCATGCGCGCACACACGCACATACGTGCACACACACACTATGTAGCACCCCCCCCCAAATTCACTGTAGCTAAGAAGATGGGTAATGGAGGAGGTGTAACCCATGCTTCTTTTCTTTGCCCATAAAATACTTGTTCTGTTGACTAGAACAAAGTGAATCTGATCAAATTGAATAAATAAAATAAAATAAAAATTTAATATGTAAATATAAATGCTCCATACTTTTATTACCTTTTCATCCACTAACAGAAATTGTTGGCTAATTTAAAAAAAAAAAGGGTTAGTGTCAGGAATGGGTTAGCCCTTCTGGGGTTGTTACCAGAGGGGCCCCATAGATCCCCAAATGTTAAAGGCTGTTGCTCTTGTTTTTGGTTACCCTCTAGAACTTAGCAGTAAGATCCTTGCTGAAGAAACCACAAACATAAGTCAGAAACAGAGAAATCAAGCTGTTGCTGACCTGGCAGCTTCATTGCTGCTGACGAGTTTTTACAGTGTTGTACGGTGTTTTGCCAATGCAACCAGCTGTGAACCCTGAGAACTACAGTAATGAGTGACCTGGCCGGGTACACCCACTGATACAATAGTGGCACAAATGTCATGGGACTAACCAACCTGTTTCTGGTTGGATTTAGGCCTGCTCTTTAAGATAGAATCCATACCTGGTAATGTTATCAGGACCTGGGGCTAGACAGATCTCAGGGCAGGGCAGAACTTATGACTTGACTTTGTTTAGTGGGCATAGTTGTAAGCTGACTCCAGGCGATTTATCATTATACACCAGTGCATCCCTCAAAGGTCAGAGACCCACAACCAGTCAAGACATAGTGAATAAGAGACTATCGTATCTCCCACATCACACTCACTCTTCCCGACGCTCAGGAATCACTGTGGAAAGACTGTAGTGACCGAAACAAAAACAGTGTTTTCCAGACACGAGAGGGCAGAACTCACAGCATCTGTGATGGCATCTACAAGTTTAGGACAGCCAAAATCCAGAAAGGAAGTGGAGATAGGCAAGAAGGTCCAGGCACAAGCTGAGGAGCTATTGCAACGGGTAGATGCTAGGAGTGAAAGGGATTATTTTTGGGGGGTGGGGGGTGATCCCTGGTTGGTTGACTGTGTTCCAGCAGATGACCACATGCCCAAGAGTAAAAACTAATGAGGACACAGAGTTGGGTGGGTATGGAAGAGGGTGTGTATCTGGCAAGAGTTGTTAGGGGAAGGGAGGTGAATATGATCAAAGTACAGTGTATGAGATTCTCAAAGAATTAATAAAAATATTTTAAACATAAAATCTGGAGACCATCTTCATTGAAGTAATTGTCATAGAGAAGATCATATATAGCTGGGCATTGGTGGCACACGCCTTTAGTCCCAGAACTTGGGAGGGAGGCAGAGGCAGGTGGATCTCTCTGAGTTGGAGGCCAGCCTGGTCTACAGAGAAAGTTCCAGGACAGGCTCCAAAGCCACAGAGAAAACCTGTCTCAAAAAACCAACAAAACAAAACAAAGCAGGAAGGAGATGATATATAACAGGTATGCGTACATATATTCTCTTAACTACTTGATCTTTTCTATAGAAATATATTATATATAAGCTAATTCAAAATATGGTTTTAGTGTGGACCCCTTTTTCTAGCTTCCTAAGACAAAAGCCTTTGACACTATGGTATAACAAAGGGACACTCAATCTGATGGTATAGTGCAACTGTAATTCCCACAGCTTAATGTCTTACTAGCTAGCAACACATTATTCGAAGCACAGATAATGTGTTTATATTACTTAAACTGCATTAGAATGCCATCACTTTAGTGATATGGACTAGCAATTCATACCATTTTAAATATATTTTTCTAATGTCTTAAGACTACTGCAGAAGACAAAAGATCTCCCTTCTCAGCTAAAACCCGACAGAATTACCCATGTTCCAACACACTGCCTTAAACTTCCTGAGTGTCATCTTAAGTCAAAGTCTCTATATTTAGGTGTACCTTGAAGCAATGCTTAAAAAGCATGTAAACTACTTTATAGTCCACAAAAGTCACGAGCTCTTCATTATATAGGCCAGTTAAATTTATTTAAATGCCTACAATGAATCGTAAGCGAGTTTAATGAAGCGTGGCGGATTTTAAAGTTGCTTTATGGATAGTGTCATTACCAGACACAGGAGAATGAATGCAAAAGGGTACAGAACAACTGGAATGAATTCCCAAATGGCTTGCACCTTGTATTTAGACACATTCCTTTGAAGTCCAATGACTTAAATACTATTTGGACAATGCATTCTAAAAGAATAAGCACAGAATCCAATCAAAGCAGCAAATGTGATGGTGACAACACACTAGGAACAAACCATGTACATGTTTAATATTGTACCATACAGGCAGCAGGCTAATTCACACACAGGAAAGGAGAAAATAATCAATGTTAAGGATGCGCTATCACAGGAAAACATCCAGGGCGGGAAGTACTAGTTAAATTGCCATGTAGTAGCCAGGCTGTGAATAACATGGAAAGTCAAAGCCCATTTTAATAACCAATTTTTATATGGTAGTAAGACTACTTGCGTAGAGTATCATGTGACCACTGTCCATACTCGTAAGGTTGATCGTTTTTTCAAATAGGAAAGTATGTGGATACTTAGATAAAATTTTGCAAAGGAATTGTATTCCCACTCATTTTTCTCTCTTTGAAAGAAACAGTCTCTGGAATGGATGGATGACTTGGGAAATAGGCTCCAGTTTTCAGGAAGGAGAAAGTTTTCTGTGCCCGATGACTTCAAACGCATTCTTTTCTTTCTCCCATGAAAAGATGGCTCTAGAAACATGCACTTTTCTTTTTAATTAAGAGTAATTTATTCCTGCCACGATTAATACGTATCCATGAGTAAGTTTCCTTAACCCCCTACAGGAAATATAAATATGCATCATAAAATACACAGCCATGAAAAAAGGCTTAAGGCAACTTAGAACACAAAAATGTGCTATAGAATGTAAAATATTTATTTCTGATAAAATAGTTACACAATTTGTGGTGGAAAGTGAAGAAAAACAATGAGTTCATCAGGGAGGATTTTCACAAAGCTTAAGGTACCAAGAGAAGCTATTCTTCCAAGACAGAATTGCATCTCAAAACAGCATGTCTGTTTGTGTTCTAAGAAAGGAACAACAGCAAGCAGAAAAATCATTTCATATAATATCCATGATAATTTTCCATAGCAAAATAGGATGCTACACAGAAAGCTATCTCCTAAGTCCAATGAAATAGAGTAATAATGTTCATCTTTCTATGGCAAAATGAAAGCATCTGCTAAACTCCTGGAACAGTGAGATGCTCTGTTCTTCGGTGCCCAATCAGAGGGATAACAGAAACAGAAACAGATTCCATACCAGGGAAAAAAGAACTCATGTGAAAATAAAATTATAAAAATAAATAAATAAATAAAAAACAAAATAAATTCATATACAGAGAAAATGAAGTTCAAAACCTTCCTTCCAGACTTTGTATTTTCTAATGTCTTCAGTGGAGCTCAACTACCAAGCCAGCATTCAGGCACCAGCTCCAGAACATTCCAGTTAAAACATATGACAATGTCGGGACTTTTTACAAAATTAAGAACCTGTCATGAAATTGCTAGTTGTGGCTTTGGGAGATAGATTGCAGAGAGGAGCAAATGTCAGGAGTGGAAGCTCGTTCTATAAGATCTGCATCATATAAGAAAGTTGGAGCAAGGAGGGCTGGCAGTGGTAGGCAGGAGGGGACAGAAACCTGCAGCGAGCTTTAGCACGGGCCTAAAGTTTCCCCTACTTTGACCAATATGTTTGGATAAATATTACTGATGCGCCACACCGCCACCCGCCAAAACAGAGCCCCTTGTTTGCTAGTTTCTCTTGATTTAAGAGACCTTCTTCCCTCGGCCTCCTGGGTAGTGGGGCCCCAGGCACATGCTGGAGCACCTGGCAGTAATTCAGCCTCATGAGCAACTGCCCCCAGCAAAGGGTTCTCCGATTTTCTTCCCTTGGATGTTTAGCTTTGGTCTTGGAAACTGAGGGTTGGTAGATCCAGAAGTAAAAGCCAGACTTTGTCTCAACCCAGCACAAAGAGAAAACAAATTAATGTGCCTGTTTGTTACCCAGACACATAAAGTGACAGTATGTGCTGTCTACCCTGTAGAATATGCTTGATCTCTAGTGACAATGAGATAACAATAAGAAGGACAGATAGCACTTACTGAGCACGTACTACATGCCAACTGTTATCCTAAGTGTTTGATGTTTGTGTCACAAAGAAATTCACCATCAGCTCAGATTTGATGTCTCTCCTTGGTCTCCTGCAGGCTGCCTGTGACTGCCTATTGAAGAAGCCCTCTAGCTTAGAGATATTATGCTAAACTACCATTGCTTTTTTTAATATCATTCTAATTTTGTTTAAGCTCCTTAATTTTGTTAAGGCTGAAATCATAAAGGGATTTTCAGAGAAGACAATGTCATTTAACAAACACTTCTGTTTGTTTAAATAGGACACACTGTCCTAGTCTTATTTTGCTGTTTACATGTTAGTGTTAACAAAGGCTCATCTCAGTACCTACCACGGGGCCAGACATTATTCTGGGAACTTTCTGTATGCTCATTCATTTATTCCCAACTAGACTGAGTTTCCAAGGATTATTTTGACATTCAGCATTATTTCTAATCAAGACTTTCTATGGTTACAATCATTAACAGAAGGTCTTCAGTTTTTGCTGCCCGTGATGGTCATCCCATAGTCAGCTTTAAGAGATCTACTCTGCTAACATTACCTACCATCAACACACAGAAAGAGGGGCAGGCATTTGCGCTCTTCTTTGGATGCCTAGTCAACCCAGGAAAGTTATTACTGAAGTTAGTCTTCAAACCCTACCATGCATGTAAACTCACTTATGTTCATACTGTGCTACACACCATATCAGCACTACAAGTGGAATTTGGGGGCTCCTATATTGTAACAGTGTTGTTTACAGGGTTGCCATGGAGCTAAGTGCAAGGGAGTTGGCTAATTACTTACTGGTCATATTACCACTGATCAAGAGTGTTCTAAAAGTGTTTTTTTAAGCTTTATATAAGCGCTATTATAGCTATGTAGTTTGGGTATACTCAGGCTGAGGCCAAAAATTAACAAAAGACTTAACGGCCAATACACCAGATGCTGCTCTCAGAGAAGAGTTCAGTATAAACTGAGCTAGCCTATCCAACCAACCTGAAGGCAGATAGAGAAAATAGGTGACCTGACAAGTAAGCCCTAGAACAAGACAAGTTTGAAGTCCAGAAGACTCAGATCATAGCTTTTCACACTGCAGAGTGCAAACTACATTGTAAAATTTATTTAGTAAGCTACAACCTGCATTTATAAATTTAAACTTAGCACAGTAGAAGATGTGAGTGCATCGCCTATGAAAGGTGCCTTGTGATATTTTATTTCCTATATGTAGATGTGTTTACTGGGCCATGGTACTGTGAAACACACTTCTACCTATGAAGCTTGCTCAAAAATATTTTAAGTCAGTGAGCTAATGAATACTAGGAACGTTCCATTTTCTACTACAATAGCATGCTACTTAATGGAAAAGGCAACTACATTCTTCATAACCAACAAGTAGACCAGTTGTTATAAGTGGATCATAAATCATAAAGAGAAACTTCCGTTCCATAAACTCTACAAAGTCACCAAACACACGGAGGCTCTTTTGTAAGGTGACACATCTGATGTCTGGAGGAGCCTGTTCTGCTTTTCTGAAAGACACAGTTGACTCCCAGAAAGTCCTTTATTATGTCAAATTGGAATAGACCAACTAGACACAGCAGTCCTTCAAATTGGGTGTGGGGCGTGTGCAGGCGGACATGTTTACAAGTGCATTAATTCTATTTCCCTTTTCAGAATAAACATGAACTCACTGCAGAAGTTTAGAAAATACCAAAAACACAAATGAGAGAAAAAAAGAATAACTAGTCACAATCTAGCATCCCAGAGCTAACATGAGAGCCACACTGACTGGACCTCCTTAACCAAATTCTTTTTTTCCTTGTGTGTAATGAACATTGTCTTCCAAGTAAAGCTTCTACATTACTATAAGGGCAACATAAGGCAGATGTCTCTAGCAGATGGCTGTGTTATAAATGTATTTCAAAAATTCCATTACATGGAGTATTTCTAAGCTTCGTTATAAAATTTGATATGAACATTCTCACATACATTTCCTTGTGATAATTCTTGGATCTAAGTGATCAGATTAAAGGTCTGTAAACTGCAACTCTTTGACAGGAAGTAGGAAACCATTCCCCAGAAAAGGCATCCAATGTGCTTCCTACTGTTGACACTAACACTTCACTGAAATAGGTCTTAATCTGTGTTATATCTGGTATCAAAAAATTTGGTATCAGAAAAAGTCTGTTCTATTTTAACTGACAGTGAGGCTAAATTGTTTCTGACATGTTTATTTGACATTGTGAGTTGCTTGATAGTGCCTTCTCTGTCTTTTGGAACTCAGCTCTTTATGTATGTGAAGGTTCTTACACCTGATGGAGCCTCTTGTCAATTTGGATACTGAACACCAGGCTTGCTTAAGAAGGTGGCTTTTAAAGTCCACCATAGCTCTCTCTCTCTTTCTCTCTCTCTCTCTTTCTCCTCTCTCTCTCTTCTCTCTTTTGATCACTTAGTGACAAACCCCCGGCAGAAGCAATATGAGCTTTGCTTGTTGGTGTAGATGGAGAGTGGTCATTTCATATATTCATGCTCTGCACTGGAAAACTAAAGCTTTCCCCTGTGGTAAGGTAACCAATACTAGCAGTAAAAGCCCCTCTCCAGAGACATCGCCTGCCTCTTTTCAAAATGTCCAGCAGTGGCATAAAACTTCAGACCACAGAAAACCATAAAGAATAAACCCTCTTATTGTTATGAATTCCAGGGTTAGAGCCCTCCTCCACAGCAGAGGGAAACTTGCTTAATGCATCCCACTCAAACACTAAGGAAATATGCAGCTCCAAAGGCCTCCAAAACAGCAGCCAAAGAGGATACCCAATGTGGTTCCAGGGTCTGCTTCTCAGACGAGGCTCTGGCCCACAAAAGCACCCCAAACTCCTTATATAGAAAAGGTGTGGTGTGCTGGGCATCACAGTGTATGCCTTTAATCCAAACATTCAGGAGGCAGAGACAGGTGGATCCCTGTGAATTCAAAGCCAACTTGGTCTGCATAGCAAGTCCTAGTCCAGCCAAGGCTACATAGTGAACCCCTTTCAAAAAAAAAAAAAAAAAAAAAAAAAAAAAAAGTAGAGGAGATCCTTTGCTTGCTTGCTTTCATAATCATCTTCCCTCTTAGCCAAGCTAAATACCAACCGGATTGGACCACCCCTTACCTAGCCCTGTCCTAACTCCCACCATGGTGTGCCTGTCATTCTGTTTCTAGTATCGTCTTCCTCAACTTTATCCCTAAAGTACAAATTTAAGCAAAGCTTCCAAAGCTCCTACTCATGGGACAGATTAGATAGGCCTATAGTTCACCTGGCAGCTGGGTCCTTAGGAGACACCAGCTGATCCTGCCTGTGTGTTTAGACAACAGGGAGCATGCCCTTCTGCATCTATCCATTGACCAACTCTGCAGCCCTGAAGTCTCAGCTGAAGGATGAACTTCTCTTTGGAGTGTTTCCTGGTACGGTTCTAGCAGGCGGAACTCAGTGCCCTTCCTCAACACTCAGTGAGTGAGTGCCCTTACTACATACAGCCTAGAAAATTAAATGAATAGGTTTTCTTATCTGTGGGATGCCAAATACAGCTAAGTCTGCTTTGGGATCTCCAGGTACCCTAATTACATGGTGTAGTAATGGACCGTTTTATCAGAGTTCCCTGGAGTGTCAGCAACATCTTATGAAATACCTAGCAACCCTTACTTTGTCTGAGACATAGAAAATGCTCAAGAAAGCCATCTTGATGATGATTTCACTTAATGAACATAAATTACTTCAACAGCATCCAATAACTTTTATCCTGGATAAGGGAGATAAATCAGAGAATACCTACTACTATTTCATAGTTATGAGAAGATTCTTGTTCACGCTCTACATCCCTGATTTTAAAAATATCAGTAACCTCTATTGCACTAGAGATAACCTTTGTTATTCATGCAGGCCTGTGAGCACATACCTTTTGCATAAGGTAAAACACAGGCATTAGTCATTGGTTATATACTGAAATACAGGATATCAAACATAGCTTGCCTGTACACACACTAAGCACTTAATGATTATTTTCTTGTTTTAAAGAGTGGGATCGTGGGCTGATGGTCTTGACTGCAATTATCCTCCTCCTTCCCGGAAAAGGTCTCCACATGGAGCAGCGAACCCAGTGGGTTATGGGTAGTGGTAACCATGCCCAGGCCAGAGCTGACTGCTCTAAAAGAATGCTTGATCCAAGTAGCAATCAGCCTTTCTTTCTTTGGAGTTTTCTTTGTAATCTCGGGATAAGGATGATTTCGATGAATCCCTTTATAGCAATGGTGAGAGATGCCGCCAGATGTGTCGTGAGAGTTGTGGGTGGGCGTGTTCCTGCTGGGCTGCGAGAACGGCACACGCCCATTTGTAGTTCAAAGAATGGAGCCCACATGGAGAACGACAGGGGTGAGGTGTGGTGGTAGTCCCAGACAAGAACCTTGGTGATGTTCAATGGCTGGCCCCTTTCGTCACTGAGAGCCTGCTGCACCCTGATCCTTCCCACCGTTTGGTTGTGGGAGATGCACACATACTTCCTTCTAATAGATTTCCAGTAGGCTGGGTCTGGCTGTCCCTTAGTCATTGCCAGGAATACAACAGAATGATATGGAGAGACAAAAGAAAAACTGATCCCTCTGAATCTTACCCCTACAAATTCAACCAGACGCTTTGGCATAATGAAAAAATAATGGACCATGAGGTTCCTATTCAAAGGCAGGAGGAAGATACTCATGTTAAAATGTACAGACAAAAACATGCCAATTCAGACCTCCAGGACTTGGCCTGGCCAGTGTCTGGCTTGCAGAGAGAGATGTGTCCCCCGTGAGTTAAACACAGGCTGGCAGTCTCCAAAAACTGCAAGGTTTCTTTTTGCAGCATTTTTTTTTCCTTGCAGGCCCCTCCAATAATGCAAAAAAGCATGAAGAAATTTTCTAATCTAGAAGTGAATCTTCCTAATGAAGAGAACAAAACATTATGATAAGCTGCCCTTCTTCAGCCATACTTCCTATTGAAAGTCACAGCTGAACACAAGAGCCCCCCCCCCCATGACACCAGCAACAGGCCAGCTGTCTCCCCCTGTTGCTACCACAAGGGAACAGAGCTACAAAGACTTCTGGGATGCCCCAAAGCCAGGCACTGACTGGTGGTGTAGAAGGAGGCAGTGGCACACCTCCTTGCCTAACAGCATAACTTCCCGGGCTGCAGCTTCTCAGGAACAGCATAACTTCCCGGGGCTGCAGCTTCTCAGGAACTGGCGCTTACACTTTGATGCTCTGGCTGCCCCTGGCTCTCAGTCTTCCTGTCCGGCTGCCTGGCCCCTCCTCTGAGGCTTGATTCTGAGGAGCAGCAGGGCTTCTGTTCTGTGGTGCATCCCCATTTTTTCGAGTTCGTTTTTCTTTGGATTGCTGCTTAGACATACGGATGCTGTGCCTCTGGGCATAGCCCTGTCTGAGCTCAGTGGTGTCTTTAAGAGCTTGTGTCTCTTTGGCCCGCAGCTGGCTAGGGGCTGCAATCTCCTGCTCCGGAGGATTTCCAGAGACCCCTCTCTTCTGAGACCTTTCCTTTTTTTGAGCCTGTTCCCTATGCGCTGACTTGGCAGGGGGCTGTGGAGGCTGAGCTTCTTGGATTGGGTGATTTTCACCGAGGACCAGTTCCTTTTCTTGAGCTAACCCATCAGACATTTCTCCATTTGGGGACACACCTACAGACTGAGCCAAGTCCTTCTTTCCGGAATTGTGTGCTTTGCGGGTTTTCTCCTCCTGGTCCTGGGGGTCTGCTGGCACTACTTCTGTGTGGCTCAGAGGGGACCTGGTGTCAGGGAGATCAGACACACTCTTAGGAGTTGGCTTGCTGTGGGATTCCGACTGCTGGGCTGTCTGAGACTTTCTGGCTGGTATCCTTCTCGGGTGTGGGGACCCTTTAGCTGTCTCTCTCTGCCTGAGATGTTTCTTCCTAGCATCCTTCTGCTTAGCAGCCTCTTGGCTGTGAGGGGAAGCCTGCAGATCTGGAATCTTCTTGCTGGAGGCATGGCCTACTTTGGGAGTTTTTCTTCCCTTTGCAAGCTTCGAAGCTGGCCTTGGCCCAGTGTTCTGAGGCAGCCGAGGTTCCACGGGGGGAGCAGGAATGTGTGGGAGATGGACTGTGGGTGTCTCCTCTTCCTGGGGAGGGTTGGGGGAGTGCTGCTGGGCTTGTTCCTCGGCTGGGGGGCTAATTAGAGGGAGTTTCACCTCTTTGGCTTTTCCAGCAGGGGCTTGCTGTGGACTATGGGCTGCGTTAGGGCTTGGGTTTGAGGGTGGTTTGGACTCGGGAGGGCTGATGAGAGGAAGCTTATTGGGGTCACCCTGAGTTGGGAGAGACCTTGGAGAGGCAGCTGGGGTCTGATCGGAGCTTGTCCCCAAAGCCTCTTCCCTGCTGGGAGAGAGAAGCTTGGGTGTGGGTCTCCTGCTCTGGAGAGGTGCCAGGGTCTGGGGCTGGGGCAACCTGGTAGGGGCCAGCCGGCTCCTAGGAAGCAAGGCCACTGGCTGTTCCCTGACCTGGCTATGTTTTGAGTTCGTGGATGGGTTTTGGGAAGGTGGAATTTCTGGGTAAGGAGTACTGGCCCGCACAACTTCTGCTTTGGGGGTTCCCTCCTGCAGAGGTGGTTGAGGGTCCCCAGTGGGCCTCACTACATCAGAAGGGGGAGGGTCTTCTGGAGGATTGTGAGGGGAACTGCTGGGCACAGGGTTGGCTGGCTCAGTTCCCTCATCCTGCATTCCCTGAGGACTGAGGGAAGCTGGGTCAGGTCCAGCTTCAGCCGGTTCAGGGAGGGGTGGGTTGCTAGGGGCTCCTTTGATCTCTCTGGATTCCGTATCCTGGTCTGGTTGAGGGCTGGGTGGGAGAGGAGGGTCAGGTTGCTGAGGTGGCTCTTGAGATGCAATGGTAGAAGACTGGCCTTCTGCTTTTAGCTCATGGGGCCCAGGCTCTTCTTCAGGCCCCTCCATCTCAGTGGTTATCTTTGGAGGAAGGTCGGCTGGCTGACCATCCCCTTCCTTGGTCTGAGGTGGATCCAGTTGGCTGCTGGGAGAAGGATCCTTCCTAGGGAGCTGTCCCTCCTCTGTTGACTCTTGGCTCTGTAGGAGGCCTGGGTCCTGACTGTCGCTCTTTGCATGAGTCTGCACTTCCGGGGGAGCTTCTGGGTTTTGGTCATTTGCTTGCAGTCTTGCTAAGCGCCTGGGGGAGGGGACCAGGTGTGCTGGGACCCCAGAGATGGTCTTCTTGCTAGAGGGACCTCCTGCTTTAATATAAAGAGAAGTTAGCTACTGCTAGAAATAATCTACAAAATCCCCGTTCCCCTTGGTGTTGCACAAAACCTTTAAAAGAAAAACACAGGTAGATCTTCCCTTCTCCTTGTAGAGATGGGGTAGCCACAATTCTCCAATTTGATCGAAGTGAGGACCGTTCCTAGTGAACTGAAAAGATGAGCATTAATGAGTAAGCATCCAGACATTCGCTCAAAACCAAGTTCGGATCTGTGGATGGCAAAGAGATTTTTTCCAAATTTTTTGCTGTTGAACGGTTAAGACATAAACTGTGGTGCTGAGAGGAGTCTGTTTACTCACACCCTCGAGGCTCAGCATCCAGCAGGAACTCAGTAAGTAAGGGATGGAAGGAGGGAAGGCATGGCTTCCAAGCTTCAATCCTCAACCCCACTATCACCCTACATCTCCCAGAGGCCACTGCCAATTGTGGTACCACAGAGAGAGCCCGCTTCCCCCAGTCTTCCGGACACAGTCACCCCACCCAGCACTTGCTTATAAATGACAGAAGCCTTGGCGTGCTTCTGGTGACCTAAACACCATCTTAAACCAGCCCAGATGGCACATCTCTGAACCATGCAGTGGTCGTGGGTGACCCATCAGTCTGGAACAACTTAGACGAAACTAGTCTGAGTTTAACTTGGGAGAGACTTTGGTGGTCCATCTCTAGCAGCAAATGTGTCCCCGACCACTGTCCCCTCCCCCAAGGAAGGGTGGGTATGTGCTGCTCTAGGTTCGCCAGCAGTCTGGTCCTCTTTTGTGTCCAGTTAAACCAGATGCCCCCTGAGAGTGGAAGGGACCTGTGGGCTTACCTCCGTGGTAAGATTTCTAATGGTACCCTCTGGTCATCGCTTTTATCACCAAATTTACCACAGACGGAGACTAAAACACAACTTTAGGCAAGAAAGAATGTTAAATTGAAAAGTGAAGCTAATCAGAATGGGCAAATTTGCAGAGACCAGAAAGTAGATCAGAGGTTACCAGGGGCGGGGTATGACTACCTAGTAAGTACGGAGTTTCTGTTAGAGACGGTGAAAAACTTTGGAAACTGGTGGTAGTGATGGTTACACAATGCTGAGAATGTGGTTGAGGGCACTGAATTTCACACTTAAGGTGATTAAAATGGCAAACTAGGGCTGGCAAGATGGCTCAGTGGTTAAAGCCCTTGCTTGTGGCCAAGATCGATGACCTGTGTTTGATCCCTGGAACCCACATGGCAGAAGGGGACAATCACTTCCCACAAGTTGCCCTTTAATCTTCACACACATGCTGTCACACACACACACACACACACACACACACACACACACACACCAGTAAATAAATGCAAAAAATTCTAAAGCATAAAAAAGACAAATTATATATGCTGGTATGATGCATGCAATGCATGTATACAATTGAAAAGCAAAGCAAAAAGACAGTGAAACTCAACGCCGACGGCACTCTCCTTTTATCTTTATGGGCAGACACACAGGTTTTCTTTTCCTACTTTGATGATTTAACAGTTTAAGAAATCTGGTTAAATGACACCATGCTCTTTACTAGAAGATAAAAGCACCTCTTTATGGGCTAGCAAATTGGTCCATTTTCCCTTTATCATTAATCAGAATGAGGGAAAATATGATTTCATTTCATAACCTTTATGGCAAGAACTCAAGGCTGCTCATTAGTTCCACTTTCTTCAAGCCTGGCTAGAAGCAGTGGCAGAGAGAGACACAGGACCTATAGCAGCAGTTCTCAACCTGTGGGTCACGATCCTTTTTCTCAAATGACCCTTTCACAGGCTCGCCCAAGACCGTTGGAAAACACGGGCATTTGCATTATGATTCATAACAGTAGCAAATTACAGTTATGAAGTAGCAATGAAATACTTTTCTGTTTGGAGGTCACCTCAACATGAGGAACTGTATTTAAAGGATCACAGCTTTAGGGAGGTCGAGAACTGCTCTACAGAGACTGAAGGTGAACATACCCTTCCATGAGTTGCAAATCAAGTGAGTTTCTCCTTATGTCATAGAAACTGTACTGTTAACTTCATGCTTTGGAAACAAATACTTCCTACATTGCTCTGGAAAAAAATAAGACAGTGCCATACTTAATTGGTAGGCATTTAAAATCAACGACACCTCTAAAGCCATGGGAGCTTCTCAGCACTGAATACCTAAAGTCATTTGTGCATGCATTCAGTGAAATTCAACCAGCCTGTCCTGAGACGGTTCACAGTTCTAAGCTTAGGAGGGTGGATGCTACCCTAAGAGCAGACAGCCATGGGCTCTTCCAGCATTCTGTGTCATCCTCATTGTTACGTGGACATTATCATTGTGTTCCCAGGGACAAATAAGCATCTTATGATTACTAGAGATGAAGCCGTATATTATTACTTCAAATATTTGGGAACCGTCTTTAGGTTTCACTGACACAGGATTATCTCTTTTGGAAAGATGATGCTATTGGTGTAAGATCTTTGTTTGTACTGAAGCTCAACATACAGACACTCTTAATCCATCTGGGGAAAGCCCCAGCTCTCCAAGCCAGACTTGGGTAGTGCACCGCAACATTACATGCAGTCTTCTTTTATGTTTTAAGGAAACGATGATTTTACAATTTCATAGCTAGATTTAAGACAGAAAAGTAAGGCTTCAGATACCCATCCTGTTATCCAATTGTTCAGACTAATGTCTCATGAAATCTTAAATGTTTATTTCATTTTCTCTCCTTGGACATTTTAATTACTTTTTAAATCCTCTATACTAAGATGTTTGTTTTAATTTCTAGGATATATCCTGTCATAGAATATGACATGTATTATACACACACACACACACACACACACACACACACACACCTCACATATACATCATAGAAAAAAAAAAGATCAGAATAACTTACTTCGACGCAGAGGTAGAGATGCAAGGCCCCAAGCTAAACCCAGGATGGTACTTCTGCAGGGGACAGGCCCCTTCTCAGGGAGTCTTTACAGTTTCAGGGGGAGGCAATTATGCCTGTGCCCAATGATGACTACTTTTGTCAATTTGACACAAAACCTAGACTTTCCTGGGAAGAGAAACTCCAAGAAGAATGGCATACATTGGGTTGACCTGTGGGCACATCTGTGGGGTGACTGTATGTTAACTGTGACAAAAACTCAGCTCACTGTGGGTGACCCCACTCCCTAGGCAGGGATTCCTGAACTACATAAGGACAGGGGAATCACACTTGGCACTAGCAAGTAAGTATGTGTGCGTTCTGTTCTCTTCGCTCTTGACTGGGGTTGGGAAGTGACTAGATGCTTGACTGTTGCATAGTGATGAACTGTCACCTGAAGTTGTGAAACCCTTTGTCCCAATTGCTCTTTGTCATGCCAATTCACCACCATAGCAGAAAGGAAACCAGAACAGGCCCCATTCACCTGTATTGCCCCTTTAACCAGGTGACCTTCACCCTTGGCAAGGAGTTAACAATCCCAGAAGCCACAGAAGCCACTAACGTGACTCCTTGGGCCACTAGAGATACCCTAAAAGCTTATTAATAGTGACTACATTCATTAGAATTTCAAATATACTCACTTGAATACTGTCTGATCTATGCAATGCCACGGAAGTGGGAGTTTATCTTTAATTATCAACTGAAAAAAATAACTCCCTCTGCAAATTGACTGTAAACACGAGATAAGGTTTTTGCCTTAAGGAAACACATTCTTTTTCAGAATATTAAACCTTTTTAGAAAATACAGTTCTGTTGATGATATAGATCTGATGACTGATTGCGATCCATCTTACTTTTCAAGCTAGAATTCCATTATTCAATAACTAGATGCTTCAGTTTCGATAGGTAAATGTTTCTGAGAGTTATAACATTTTTATAAATTCTATAATTTACAGCCTTCACTGAATCAGATAGGCCTAAGCTAATTATTCCAAATAAGTAAGGTTTTATTATATAACTTTAACGTGGGAGTCTTGCCTATTAATTTGCCAAACAGCAGCACTGTAGTCGGTGTCCTGATCACTGTAGAAATAAGAAGAGCCACAGAATATCGTGATGGAGACCCCAGCTGTTGCCTGTTGTGCTAGGTCTTGCTCATTGCCCGGATATTCAGAAGCATCACACGGATACAGGCACAGTTTACACAGTTACTTTTCAGTTGTTCAGAGGACTCGGTGTTTATCCAAAATCCCCAAGAGGCTGATGTAAAAGCCAGCACACCAATTTATTAATTTACAGCGGGAGATGGGTCAGGTTCGGGGAGCAGGGCACTGTGTTCTCACGTAAGGTACAGCCCCCACAGGGGCCAGAGCCACCCGGAGGACCAAATTAAAGATCACAGGGTTGCTTGGCTAGCAAAGAATTAAAGCAAAGGGAGCCATATTTTCTCAAGAGAAAGCTCCATGGAGGCCAGAAGCTCGCAAGGCACACTGCATTGCAGCCTGTTTCGACAGCCTATTTCGAGTATTTTCTGGTTTGCCTTGCTATCCCTTAGTTACTTTAACATATGAGATACACGTGGTAAGAAAGTCAGCTAGTGTCTGTGAGTCTACTGGTACTCAGTCCAAAATACACAGACGAATTGACCTAGGAAGAGTGTTCAAAAATGCAAATGGCACAGTGAGCTTGAGTGTTTGAACTCTCTCAAGTCATGGCCCAGCCTCCCTCCTCAGTCTGCCAGGCAAATAGACCCTATCTGGACCACCAAGCTCCAGGGCATCTACAGAGCAGCAACAATCTTGGGTTAACAGTCTGCAATGCAAATATGTCCGTGTGACTGGAGTTCAGTCACTGAGGGGCCTTTAGACAAGACTATTGTTGTAGCAAACATAAATTTGCCGTTCTCACCACGTTGAGAGTACTCGTCAGTGCATTACGTCCATCAACACTGCTGTGCAATCATCACTGTTCATCTCCAGAACTCATTTCGCCTTCTGGACTCTTAAGCTCTACCCATTAAACAATGATACTCTATTCCCCACTTAGCCTCTACTCATCACACTTCCGTCTTCTCTCTGTTCCGTCATTTGACTGCTCGTAGGAATGTAATTGTGCAGTAGTGTTCTGTTCTGACCAGCCAATTTCATTCACCACACTGCCTTTGAGGGTTTCTAAACGTGAAATAACATCAAAGACCGTATACAACACACTCTTGGTCCATTCGTCCATTCATCCATTCACCATCACTGGACTCTGGTTGCTTCATCTTTTGGCTAATGTGATTGGCACTGCTATGAATAGGGAGGGAGTCTAACTCTTTCCTCAAGATCTCGCTTTCAGTGACTTAAGGGCATTTACTGCAACATTTTATATTCCTTTTAGCACAAGTTCTAATTCCTCCCTACACTTTTTAGTAAGTAGCCATCCTAATGGGTATGAGGCAAATTAGAGGGGCGAGCATTTCAAATGCATCTCAAAACAGTCATGTCCTAAAATTCTAAGCTTAGAATTCCTAGGTTCCAAGGGAAGGCTCTCAGATGTCCCTCGGGATCCATGAGGTAGGAGGGATGTATAGCATCTATTCTTCAGGACGAGAAACTGAAGCCCAGACAGCAGGGCTACCCCCCCCCGCCCTCCCCGATCACGTGTTCTGGGCAGTGAGCATTCTTTACAATGCAACATTTTCAGGACAGACAGTTCAAAGAAAGAGTAAGAAAGCTTTCACCCTAAAACTCTTGAACTAATATATACTTGATAGGTACAAAGCTCCAGTTCCACAAGGAAACAGACTTCTGGAATGCTGAGTTCTGAACCACGAGACCAACTCTTACCTACTGTCCACTTCCAAGGCACTGTCTAGTGTGTCCCTGGGGTGGGGGGTAGGGGGAGTGTCCCACTATAGACATGGAGAGGAGCAGAGTTACAGATCCAATGGGCTGATTCCTACATCCCAGAAAAAAAGTCGGAATTAAATAGTGTGAGCCAGCTTTAGCCTAGCTAATGAGGACCCACGTAACAACAGAGCTGTCTGATTTTCCATGGAGAATAAACTTGGTACAAAGGAGATAGGCTAGTACCTGTAGTTGGAGCCAAGCCCTTAGCAACTTCCTCAGTCAGCCCCAGGTATTCTCGGATGAGCTCACTTAGCTTTTTGTAGGCTACGTCCAGATCATCTACGATAAACAAGAGAACATTTTAACATACCAGGATCACGGCAAAACACAGCCAGTGTTCAATGGTCAGTGACTGCACTTCATTTTGTTACTGTTATGGCAGGTGCAGTTCTACAAGATTCTAGGGACACCTCCCCCCCTGCCCCGGGTGGGCAGGACCTATGGAGGTGAAGAGCGAGCGTTCATGCTCATGATTATATCACATCATATACAAAAGGGATATATATGCAGGTCTAATTAAGGTTACTCTAATGACACGGTGGTGCAGGATACTGTGGAGGGGGCTACCCAAGGGGTTCACTCAAATCGCATCCGCAGAGGGACAGCTTTGTCCAGCCGCTGACAAAATAAAAGTCAGAGGCTCAAAGCACAGAGAGGATTCACCTCGCTCCTTGCTGTCTAGAAGAGGGCTAGCACAGTACAGAAGACACCGGAGAGCAGCCTTGGGGACAGTGCACAGCCTTCAAGAGGCAGCCAGGCAAGAATGGGGGCTCAGGCTCACACCCCAAGGAAACGCACTCTGCCAATAAGAGCCTTCACGGGAGACCTTGGCTCAGCTGACACCTTAATCTCAGTCCCGTGGCACTGACTTTCCAGCCCTGTTGTGTCGCCCTAATCTGCTGGGTTAAGCATTAACTATGCACATCTGTATAAAACCAATTTGGATATGCAATACAGTAACAAATTTAAAGGTTTGAATAAAACAATGAAGTGAACCACATAAAATTGTCATTTGCATTATAGTTGAATACCTGAAGCATCATATGGCTTAAAGTCCCCCATTCTATCCAGGATCTCACCAAAAGGCTGTTAGGAAATTATTTATTTGTTTATTTGAGACACGGTCACACTGTGTAGTCCTGTTTGTCCTGGAACTCTCTGTGTAGACCAGGCTGGCCCTGGACTCACAGAGATCTGCCTGCCTGCACCTCCTGAGTGCTGGGACTATAAGGCATGTACCACCACCACCAACAACCTTTTTAATTACTGTGTTTATTTATTTGTTAGAGGAGATGCATACGGCAGTCAGATGACAATTTAGAGAAGTCAGTTCTCACTGGGTGTAGTGGAGCATGCCTTTAATCCCAGCATTCGGGAGGCAGAGGCAGGCAGATCTCTGAGTTCGAGGCCAGCTTGGTCTACAGAGTGAGTTTAGGACAGCCAAGGCTACACGGAGAAACCCTGTCTCAAAAAAACAGAAAAATAAAAACAGCTAGTTCTCTCCTTCTACACTCAGGTCCATGTGCAGGTGCCCCTATTGGTTGAGGCACCTCACCAAGCCTGGGTATCTCCTTATCTATGTACAGTATTTACCATTCCTTCATGGAGGTACAAAACAATATAATTAAAAACACACAGAAAATTCCACGTTTCAATAATATATCTTTCTCTGGCTTCTGCTCCAAATCAGTGGCCTTTTTTATTTGATAATTTTTTTTTGTTTTGTTTTGACCTGCCTCTTGTATTTATGATCACATTTGGGTAATTATCATATCCTTCTCCTCAAACATTCACTATTTCTTTGTGGTGATAAAATTTGATAATATCTGGGTAAAAAAAATGGTGTGTTTTATTCTAAGGTAGTTTTTGAAAAATATTTGTTTTACCCAGATACTTTCAAATTCCAATATTTTCAGTAATTGCATATCCTTGTAGAAGTAGATTATGATAAAATTACCTGAGCTTCATATGACTTTAGAAGTTTAAACATACATTTCAAATGAGATATTATCCATCTTTGTTCTCACAATGTCCTCAGGGGAAGGAATCTATGTGGCCCATCTTATACCAACCCTATTAGTCACAACTCTGTGGACTGATACAATTTAACCCTCTGATGGAAACAGTGGGGAACTGGATCTCATAGGTTCTAACCTGTTTCTGCAGCGTTCTGCAGCTTCTAATTACCCTGAATATCTCTGTCTCCTAAGCGTTTCCTTTCCATGACATAAATTGGAAAAGCAGTGATTGCATACTTCAAACATGAAAACATATTTAAAAAATAAATAAAATTGGCTGGGCATTACTGACCTGCATTGATGACTGCATCAAAATATCCTGGAAATTTCCGGTTAATTTTGACATAAACATCCACCCTAGAGATGGCGAATTCAATTTCTGCTCGACTAAATAAGCCCTTCCTCCGCAAGTATCCTTCGTATTTTTCCTTGTCCATGGGCACCACCAAGACATAGCGAGGCTCGAAATAGGAAAATTTCAAACTTCTTACGCCCTGGGTGTTTACAGAAAAGGTAAGTCAGATGCGCCACCCACTGTGAACATCACCGTGGACCGTGACAACTCGGATAGTGCACAGTTATCACTTTGAAGAATGTATATTTATCTGTAGAATCAGCTGCTATTTTCCTATAAATATTTCAAGGTTGGATACTTTTCTCTCTTTATCAAATATTAAACTATTACAGGAACCATTACAATTCATTCCACCTGGTTGTCCTCAAATTAATTGTCCTAATGAATATGGCTATTAGATATAGAAGATTACCAGACATAAAATAGGGATATTCATGGCAGTGCTGCCATTTTATTATCAAAAAGTAATTCAATTCCATATTTCAATAGGCATCCTTGAAGCACTAGAAGATAGAGATACTCCCAGGGAAAAAGGCTCAGTACCATTCTTGTTTCTAAACCAGCAACCCAGATATATGTATCTGGGGGGGGGGAGAAAAAGAGAGAGAGAAGAGAGAGAGGTACAGAGAGAGACAGAGATAATTTTAGCATCGTAATCAGACTACTGCAGTCACAAATATAGTCCTTGAGCTTGGGGGAGTTGGGGAAGGGGTTGCCAAACATAAGTGTTATCTAAAACACATCTTCTCTGTAGCAGCTACACCTTGCTACCACTGTCCTCGGCTGAGTTCACACATCTAGTCACCTGTAGCTTCCTTTTCTCTTCTCTGCGTCTCGTTCTCCTGCTAAGTTTTGTCTCCTGGCAGTAATTAGACTCTCCTGCCGCCACCATCGTCGTCGCCATCGCTGTGGCTGCTGCTGGAACCATGGGAGCCACCTTGCTTTTATGGTTTGTTAAAGTACTGGCCCCCACCATCTAGGGGCCGGTGCTTCTGCCTCCAACATTTCCTCCCTTTGCAGATGCAAAATTTTAAAGGCTGGTTGCAATAACTGCCAAAATCATTGTGCTTCCACATCTTGTAGCCTCCTTCCAGAGGGTCTAGGCCAGAGTCAGCACAGCCTGCTACCAAGTGACCACAGGATGAAGTGGTGTGCTGGAAACTGGGAGGACTGGGTTGTGACTTGGGCTCCTTTGTTCCTAGGGACTCTGTACATCCCTCAAACGCTCAGGGCAGAAGCTTCCTCCTAGGTGAAGCCTGAGAGCTGTTCCAGGCAGACTGGTAAAATCCCTTCTGTCGCAGCTCTCTTGACATCAGTTTAACTCAGGTTCAGAATTTTTGCTTTAACGATTCAGTGTGGAAGAAATACAGGCTGCTTTTAAAACAATTTCTGGACTAGTTGGTGACAAGGGCAGCCTGGGGTGGGGGGTGAGGGTGGGGGCGGGGAATACCTCAGCTGGGGAGAAGCAGGGGAATAAAACAGTTTATAGACTTGACCACCTGGAGATAAAGAGTAGTAAATTCTCAGGAAGAAAAAAGGAGGCATCACTCAGGAAGCTGCCGAGCTGGAAAAAGGTGGGCATGCAGAGATGGAACACTGCCGCACTCAAACACACATTAGTTTCTGTTTGCTCTGTCCAAGGCAGACAGTTTTTAGAATCCATCTTTAAAACTATACAGAGAAATAAAGGAGACTTCTCTTAAAGATCCAGATGCAGCCAACTGCAAAAAGATAGGAATGGGTAACGATGCAGGAAGTTGAAGAGTTGAACAAGTGTGCCCAGCTTCATTAAAGGCGGGGAACAGTTAACCAATACGGGAAGCCAAAAGGTGCCACTGTGGCCCCTCTGTGGTGTTGCAGAGGGAAATGAAGCTGATGCTCAGTGAGCAGGAAAGAACTGCCTTGTCAAGTTTTGTTTTATGGTTGTTTTAATTAAATTTATTTTGTCTGGTTATAATATTTAGTATTTGCTTAGTAAAAGTCATTTTTAAAAAATCAGCCATCACTGAAGACCTGATTTATTTAGCTGAGTTACATGCTCATTTCTCCAACAAGTGAGTAGGAAATTCATGGGTTTCCTCTGGCTCACAATTTTGGAAAATTGTCTGTCCATTCTAATTTGAGAAGGTTGGTTGTGATAAGTGGGGCATGGGGGAGGGACAAAAGTCTGAACCCTGCAAGTCTAACTTGCAAAAGTGTGAAAACATTGCGTCCAGAGAGCAACCAGTGCCAAACGACAGCCCCTGTGAAGAATGAAGGGACAGGGTGATCGCTCAGGCTGACACAGTCCTGAGGGGACAGGGGGCCGCCCACGCCTGTACCCACTTCGTATAAAGGAAGACGTGATGCGGTAAGAAAGGGATGCGTTGCTGAGGAAACAAGAGACAATAAGTCTTGAACGGAGCTGTAATCTAAATCTTGTCACTTAACTTTCACAGGTCTTACCTCCCTCCCCTACACGGACAATAAACTTAATACTTCACGCTTTTGTAGCATTTCTCTTGTGTCTAGCAGTATGTAATCCAGATATTGTAACCTCAACTTCAGACATGCAACACACACACACACACACACACACACACACACACACACACACACACACACACACACGAGAGCACATGTATTCACAGATGGATGAAAAATACTTACTTCTATTTCCATATGGATGCAGCTTGCTAATCCGTCTCTTGCAATACCTTCTACAGTATCCCTGTTTAATCCGTAATTGTGGTTACCATAATTAAATGTTAGAATAAACTTCCCCTGAAATTAGAAAAGTACAAAGATTTGCACATAACAGGTGCTGTAATGTGATGATAAAATCACTTGATGTCTTACTTTCATCTGATTCCATACAGATTAAAAAGAGTTAGTAAATACATCAGAATGGCACAATGGTGATGGGAATCTCAGAACATCAAACTCTGATGGGGGTTATTCATAATTCTTCCCGATGAAAATAAGGTTTATTGAAATAATCTATTGACAAAATATTTGAGGAAGGTTATGGGCAGAAGCTTCTGGAAGAACAGACCATGGTGCTTGTTTACCTATTTCCTGCCAAGTCCACATCACAAACCTCCATTGTCAAGGGAGGAAAGCCAATGGCTTGCCCTTTCCTGCAGTTACGCCAGCATCCCAGGGCTCCAGAAAAGGATCCCAGTCTAAACTCCTTGCATTTCAAGGTAAGCCACGAGGAATGGGTAATCCTGAATGCTGTGGGCATCCTAAAAGTTTGGAAAAATCGATTCAGCCTGGTTTTCCTCATAAAGATGGCTTTTGATTGAAACTGTCCCCAATGTTAGACAACAGAATTGTTACACAGCCTAGAGCCATTTAACTATAAATACTACCCTCTCTGCATATTCTGGAGGCTCCCTTCCTGTTATAACTGTATTCCCTTGCAAAAAAGAAAAGAAAATGTAGGTAAAAATATACCCTTCAAATTGTGACTTTTCTTTAACTATTTATTAACCATTAGATATAACCTAAACTGGGAAGCAGATTACAGTAGAAAGAATAAAAATGTGGTTGACCTTGGTAAATGTGTCTTCTGAAACGCATGACTTTAAAATAAATAATGCTCAGGGATGCATCCAAACCTGTTAAATGGCAGGAACACCATTAAAAACAGCAAGTGGTTAGGAGTCTAATACTGTCATCCTTAACAGCAGCAGCCACAGCCGCAGCCGCAGCCGCAGCCTAAAGCCTCTTGCTACCCTCCTGGCTCCAGATGTTCTGGAGATATGTATAGATGACAGACTGGCTATCTGCCAGAGGGATGTTAGGCAGGAGACACAGGATGCCTTTTGGGTTGATGGGTTTCTGGGGAATGTTTGTGCTGGCGGGGGGTGGGGGGCAGGCAGGCGGGAATAAAGAAAATCATCCCAATCAAAGATAAAAACCCAACAACATTTGCCCTTAGTTTTTAACTCTTTTGATGTCATAATTGCTTTATTATTCTTTGAAAAAAATATTCTGACTCTTTTTCCCTACGTATGCATGTATTTAAACATGTGCACCTATGCATGTTGACAATACAGCTATGGCTTGCCTTTCATGTTTTAGCTTATTTACCATATGTGATGGTTAAGTTCATGGGTCAAATTGGAGAATATTTGGGGGTGAGATTAACAGTGAAATCAGTGAAGCTGGAAGCAGCAGACTGTCCTGGGGTGTGGGCGGACTGCATCCAATCCCTTTAAGGCTTATACAGAACAGAAAGGTCACACACAAATGTTCTGTTTCTCCAGAGAACTCTCATACTCGATTGTGAGCCCTGTTTCCAAACTGTATGCGTATCTGAATCACTTTTCAGATCCCTTTGTTTGTTTACTTCCTCTGTGGATCTCATAAACACTTTCTGGAAGCTTGCATGATTGGAAGAGACTTTGCATTGTGTGTACAATATACAATATACAATATACAAGAGATCCCATTCAGCCAATTTATTAAGCATTGAGATGATGCAATTCCGCCAGCTCTGGCAGGTTCACTCCCTTCATTTTCTAGAACATGTGGGTTCCCTAATAAGTAGCAATGATCACACAACCAAATCCTCCAGTGGTTTCATTTCAGGAGAGGGAGGGCTTCTGCAGTAAAATGAGTAAGCATTGTTCCTCTAGAGAGGGCTGGTACCTATCTGGGGATTGGTAGGGGGAATGATCTGTTGGTTGGAGGAAGTGTTGGTTGAACAGACATTGTCAACATGAGAGAGGGTGGAGGTCCATATGCTTTCTCCATCTAGCAGCTAGGTGTGGCTGCTCGCAGAAAGTATGTGGGGTGGACAGGCCAGAGTGTCTGGCAGGAGAGCCAGGCTGTCTGGGCAGCTGGTGTGCAGAAGGATGACAGTGAAGGGTCTCTTCATGAAACAGTGTCACACTCTAAAGAAAAGGAAATTAACATCCATATTGAGATGGAGAGGGTGGGGGGTGCTGGGGGCTTCCATCCTAGGGTGCTGAAGAAAGTCTTCGTAGTACTATGCAGAGATATCTCAAATCTCTTTTAAAGGCTTTTAGAAATACAAATTTCCAGGAAACTCTTAATAAATCAAGCAGACCTGTCCAAATACAGTCCTATGAGAAGACACACGATGTTCAAGACATCCTTTTGACAGGATTATACGGAGAGCTGCCTAGGGAGTATGGGACTCGCTCACTTGTGTTTCTGTGAATACAAGATGAGCCCTGAGAACACGCACCATGGTAGAGTTGGCTGCCCAAAATTGAGCTAATGTAATTGCACAGCCTAAGCTTAAATGTTCCATGATATGTACCCTGGAGGTTTAAGCCAGGTCCATTGTTTTGGGGTAAAAACAGAGAAGAGAAAAGGAGAGTGAGGAGTTGTAGTACTCTGGGCTGAATGCTGACCACCCACGGCATGAAGACTGGTCCTCAGTAAGCTACATAGGAGGATGAAGAGGTGCGCGCTCCACTTGGTGGAAGGAAGGACTGTGATGATGTAAACAAAACTAAGGTTCATGTGAAGAAAAAGTAAGGGGCACATATTTGCTAGGAGTTATGGCGATCAGAGACGCACTTTCAGGGTAAGGAAGTCGGGCTGGGTCTGTATTGCATTGGTGTGTACTTACTACTGGTAAAACACACTCAGTTGTGAGCATTCCCTTCCACGTGGAGGCAAAGAGGAAACGGGGCTAAAGAAAATGCACGTGGAGCCAAGGGGATTGTGCCATCCTCAACGATGAGCTCATCGAGGTGCAGAAAACTTTCAAATTGAACCAGACTTAGAAAGTGAACAACATTCACTCTTTACCTTCTCAGGCATCACCATTTCCTCCTATTTCTGACAGAGAACATGGATTTCTTCTGTGATTAAGAAAAGGGAGAAAATAGCAGGCAGCGGCCTTACCATGCTCAGCATTTCATCAAAAACTTCTTGAGAGATAAAGTGATAATCAACCCGATCCCCTTCACCGAAGTATGGCGGTCTCGTGGTGTGGCAGGCCCTGGAGCCACAGAAACAGAGAATGCCGATCATAAGTCATAAAGTCATAAAGTAATTGGGAAAACGGTGTACCTTAGAAGTCTTAGACATAGTCAATCACTATCATCTCTGAGGACTATACACATTTTGGCTCATCAATACCCAATTTTTCCTTACATTATTTACCGCCTTCTGAATCACCCCCTCTGCCAGTACATGATGACAGTTTGAGGAGCATCCCGGGACCCGTGCTCACCCAGCTGCTTTCATGTTCTCTCTGATCTATGAGCATGTCCTGCCGGCTCTCCTCCTCTTTCTACATGGCCACTTGTTTCTCAGGACTAGGTTTCAGTGGTAACTTCCCCAGGCTTCTCCTAACGTCCTTTGGGTCCTTTGGTGTAGCTCGCAGGTCTTTATACTCCCACAACTCAGCCAACACCAATTCTCGAGTGCTTGTTCGGGGTCCATCTCTCCCTCATTCTCCCTGGCCTGTGGCTTTGTACTAGACTTATACATGAGCCTCTGTGGGAACACATGGTTCAAGTGGTGAATGAATTCTTAACCAGAGAGGCTTTGTCTATCCACTGTCTTGAGGCAGCATTGCTTAGTACACACACACACACACACACACACACACACACACACACACACACACACACACTCTGAAACCTCCTTTCGTAGTTTTTCCTGTCTTCCCAGCGCAATGTGTATCTGGGGAAATCTTTGTCCCCTACTTTGTCACTGCACAGAGCAGGCATGGCATTTGTTGAATTCATTGTGACATCAGGGGAAAGTAAAAGGTGTGAAGTGGTAACAGCCACAAAGCCTACCATTATAAATAAAGGTGACTAAGGAAGCGGTCAGTCCAAGGTCACGCTGCGTATTACTTTAAGGGTGTGTGTTTAATGATGTAGAGATGTGCTGCATTTGATTCCCTTGCCTGCCTAAGGCAGCTGACTGGCCTAATACAGAGCTGAATGGCCAATAGCTAGGCCGGAGAGAGGAGAGCAGAGGCTGACAAGCAGAGAGAATAAATAGGAGGGGAAATCTAGGCACGAGAAGGAAGAATAAAAGGATAGAGAGGGAGAAGCCAGGGGCCAGCCCCCCCCCCAGCCAGCCATGGAGTAAGAAGGAAAGAAAGATGTACAGAATGAAGAAAGGCAAGAAGACCAGAGGCAAAACATAGCTAAAGAGAAACAGGATAATTGAGTTAGAAAGCTGGCTAGAAATAAACCAAACTAAGGCAAGGCATTTGTAACTAAGAATAAGTCTTTGTGTCTTTATCTGGAAGCTGGGTGGAGCCCCCCCCCAAAAAAAAAAGAGGAAAAGCCAAATACATTCTTCCACTTTCCCAATATTAAGTTCTGGTGATAAGAGTGGATCTTGGATTATGTAAAAGTTCTAAAGTAGGAGATGTGAATCGATAGATGCTTGACATGCTAAATCATTTACCCCCCCAAAAAAACCCACAGAGCAGATATTATTTCTTATTTTACAGATGACAAACTGAACACAGTGATTTACATGGAACTAAGCAGCCATGCCAGGACAACTCCAGTCAACTTCTATAACGACATACCAATTAAGTGGCCTCCACATTACAAAGTCAAAAACACAGATTTAAAATTCATACAATGGTTTCCTTTATGTTATAATCAAGAACTCACTGTAGCTGGAAAATTTCAGGTCTCAATGTTGCGTTTACAGTGTAGACACCAGAAATGGAGTACATTCAAAACATGGTGACATTTGTTTTGTTATTGGAACACATTGGCATTTCTCCCTGTGCCAAGAGACCTGGGCCCTGCTGTCTGTTGGTGTCCCTGACAGTCAGAGGAGATAAATCTGTGGTCTGGTATCCATGGCTGCACACCCTCAGCAAAATCTTTACACGCTACACTGAATTTACATTTCCCAACAAAGGGATTGAGTGGCAGGGAGTTTTGAAGAATCTCTAGAAGGGGACTAAACAAAGACACAATTTGAAACATGTGGACAGGTAAACGAAGAGATGGCTCCAGTCATGTGGAGAATGGGCATGAGGACTGGTGACGGCTGTGGGACCTTCTATTAAAAAGGACCCAAGATGACCTGTGGTCTTTTCAATCTGTCACCCAATTTTACACACAGAAACCTCCACTGTGTCTATGCTGCCCGACTGTGAACATCCCGATAGGGAAATACTTCACGGTAAAAGCATCGTTTCACTAAGCTCAGTTAGGAACAGCAGCATCGAATTTAACAGAAATGGATTTCTCTGGGCCCTCCCCTTCAGCATCGCCGTCCCCCCCGCCCCCGCATATTTCTATGACTTTATTACTCACTAATTACATAATGAAATCGTAATACGTAATGATATCATGGCTTATAATGGGAGCCACACTCCCTGTTCGTTTCTCTTTACCACCAAAATGACTAAGCTAGGGACTTCATGTCTGATGACAAAGGACTAAGGGAGCTTTGGCATTCCAGAGCGAGCTCTCACCAAAGCCCCTAACAATTCATGCCCATGGAAAGGACACTGTCAGGAAGGAAAGGGATTTGGATGGCCATCCCTAATATTGGTGTTCTAAAGTACCTAGGGCAAGATGACAGGATGGAAAGATGTCCAAGAACAAAGAGTGAGCAGGTGTCTAAGGAGGTTGGCCATGTGGGTGTGACTCACACACACAGATTTAGAACCTCGGTTCTGGACTAGGTTGTCTCTGGAAACCATGAGCAGGACAGCAAGTCCTGTAGCAATATTTAGGCAGAGTTTGGCCGCGTACCCATGATTCAAGCACAAGGTAGTATGCCACATTGTTATGACTTCTCACAATGTGTAGCCATGAAAGTCCCGGTGACAGTGGAGATTATTATAAAACAGAGGTGGGGGAGAAATGAAGTGCTTCAGGTCATGTAACTGGCCTTAAAACTGGAAGATGGTCTAGTTTGGTGGGACCTCCTTCATCCAATGCTTTTCCAGGAACTCTCTGGCTTGTATGACAATATGGAGTTAGAAATAAATAGACAGTCAGGTGGTGGTGGATGTGCACACCCTTAATCCTAGCACTCAGGAGGCAAAGGCAGGTGGATCTCTGTGAGTTCAAGCCCAGCCTGGTCTACAGAGCGAGTTCCAGGACAGCCATAGCTTCACAGACAAACCCCTCTCAATAAACCAAATAAAGAAATAGACTTGGAAGGCAGTAACTTTTATCTCTCAGTAGCCACTACTAACACAGGTAAAGAAAGGACATCTGGCTGATTTCTATGCCAAGAAGAAATAGTGAAACCAATGCCCAGTCACAGTAGAATGCCTCAGCCCTACCACTGTTCGTTACATAGCAGAATTATGTTTATCCATACCTCTGTACATGCAACTTAGCATGTGAGAATGACATTGAATGTCTTGATCTTGGTGAATGTCATTTTTAAAGAAAAATAAAATAAATAGGAGGGAGAGAGAAGGGCCGAATAAATAGCCAGGAAAATGTCGTACAATGAGACTGTATCCATGGCTTCTTCCATTTAATTAAAAACCTATGATCAATGTGGGATAAGGAGCATTTAAAAAAACAAACAAGCAAAACCCTCTCTAACCGAGAGCGACGGGTTGTCCCTGAAGACGTTTCTCTATAGTTTTAATCAGAAAGTGACTTTGTGTAATGACACACTATCTTAGTCTTCTAGATGGATGAAGCCACTGGCTATCTAATGCCCATCTTTGTGATCTGAGGACATAGTCTAGGGCAGAATTCTTAGAATGACTTGCCACTGGCTCTCTGCCTCCATGGGGATGCCGAGGTACAGTGGGTGGACCCGCTTCTGAGCCTCTGAGGGAGGGGGACGGTGGCAGGAGCCGTTGGTGGCAATGGATACTCATCACCAACTCCAGGCAGGAGAGCCGAATCCCAGTGGCAGCATCAGCAGTGCAGGCACAGCGTCCATTCTGAGGGGCTTGCTTTACCACCTCACACCGCGCACAGATCTACACAGCACATTGTTACACACCGCACAAGGAAGGGGCCGCAGCGGTCTCTCTCACTGTATCACCAGGGTCTACAACAGGGGAGCAACTCAAGCAATACTTGCTGAATGAGTTCATTCGTCCACACATCCGCTTCTCCACAGACCCATCAGGAAAGCCATCTGCACTGCCTGGCACCTGCCATTTCAACTACATTTGCACACGTGGAAATTAACCTGGCTGACCGTTTGTTCAGTCAGTCTGCCAGTCATTTAACAAATGTTTGTTACACATGTATGAAGCACCTGGTCATATGTTAGACAGCAAGGGCTCACTGGTGAGCAAGGCTGATGTGGCCACTCCTCTTCCTGGCTTAGACAAGCCAGGAAAAAAGGACCCTGATGAAACCAATAGAATCGGGATGGGTAAGCATTTTAATAAGGGACATACGGGAGTGGGTGGCGATGAGTAACTCAGCCGGATAAGAACATATGAGCAGACTTAATTACAAATATTGATGGTAAGTCAATAAGCATTTTGAAAAACATATCAGACCAAGCACACCTTGGACCAGGCCACCGACTATTTGCCAGATGCCGCTACAGACATGGCAGCAATAAGAGAAAGCCCTGGTTCCCTAGGTTGAGTTGGTTTGGTTTGCTAAAATGTTGCAAATTTTAGCACAATGGTCAGCATACACCCTACCACTCTAGTTTGACCTTCTACTCACTGCACTCAGCTTATCTCTGAAAGCAGGCTGGGTTTCCCCAGGTGGACATAATGGCACTAAGCTTTTTAATGCTAGCATTAACTTTGAGCTTATTTTTGTTACTTTGTAATATTTACATTCTATAGTGAGTTGCAATTTTAAGCATCTAAATAAATGGGCCTTTTAAAGATGCCATTCGCATTGTTTGAACATACACAGCTGTAGGAGGGGACTTTTTCTGTAACAGCGTTAGGAACTCATTTTTCTTACAGGCCTATGCTACTTTGTGGTTACATCTTCAACTCCACTGGCAGACACCACTATTTCAAAGTAATTCCTTTGCCACATGGAAGGATCGAAGAAGAAACAGACCAGACAGTTCAATTCTAAATGTGATTTCCAGAAACTTCTAAAACACCTCTAAGTCTGTCTAATGGGCTGGTTTTCTCAGATATATTCCGTGTGTGTGTGTGTCCATCTGAGAAATATGTATGTATGTATGTATGTATGTATGTATGTACATACATACATATATTCATTTATTTTGATATGGGAACCCTTGAGCTTGTTGAGCCACTGAGGGAAGGGATAGGAAAGACTTGTGCTACCCTGTCCCTGCTGCTATGTGCCTCTGGAGAGGAGACACAGGACTCCAGAGCTGCCAGCCAGCAAGTGTCCCAAGCCCTGCTGGGGACTGACTGTCCCTGGAAGACAGCCCAGCAGGTGGCATTAGCAGTGCACCTCCAGAGGCTGCACTGTTGTCTAGCAATCCCCTCCTAACTGAAGGATTCCATTAAGACTCAGGGAGTTCTGAAGGGAAGTAAGTGCCTTCAGACTCCGGGAGTACATCCCCAGGAAGTACCAGACACGCCATTCGTGAGCATGCTCCCCCTCACCCACCCAACTGCCCCACCCGCCCTGCTCCCCCCACACCTCCATCTGGCCTAAGCTGAGATGGACTGTAGAGATGGTGATGTCGCTGCCTTTCACTGCCCACACTACTGTTGATAACCTCAATAAACCCATCAGTTCTATAAATAGGTCTCTAGCGGAATCACTACCTTGGTCTGCCATAGATTCCCTACCTGGGACCAGTAGACATCTGTTCACCTCTCCTCATCACACAACAGCCAGACCTTAGAAGGACACTTCCTTCAAACACCACTGTGCTCAATTAAGATCAGGATTTTCAGATCTTTCAGAGTGATTTGAGTTGGCATTGCATTAATTTAAACATTTGAAGGATTAAATATAAAACCCTATGTAGATTACAGTTCAATAAATGGCAAAGAAGCTAGGAGAACCTGCATGGGAAAGGTTTGTAGAGGAATGAGTGTGCCCTGCTTGTTTATGTGTTTGGCTGGTCAGCTGGTCACTGAGATATATTTACTACTGCTCTTGGCAAAGACAAATGTTTCTTTTCGCTAACTGATAAGTTCTATAATTTGTACTGTATTATTTAGAATGGCAGGTGAAACAAGATTCCAGATCAGGCAAGAGAAGGTATTCCTACCAATCTAATTGTAGCAATATGGTGGTTGGCATGTCTGAGGACTTATCTACCTAATGTTCACTTTACTTGCCGTTTCTAGCTTTTACATGTAACTTAAATAAATTGTTACATCTGTGTAAGAATTTGCTTAAAGCAGACAGAGCTAACAACATCTGAGAACTTTGTAGAAAGAAACTACTGATGTCCCCCACAAGGCTGAAGACTCTCCAAGACTTACACACCAACAGGCAAACTTACCCGTATCTGAAGTAAGTATTAAACTGTCTGCAGAGGCGGTGGGCGAGTTCGCGTTTGCCACAAGCTGCAGGACCAGTTAAAATCAGCATGGGATAAGGGGCATCCAGACTGGGCAGAGTGCTGCAACAAGATCCAGCAGAGATGCTGCGTGTTAGCCACCCGCTCAAGTTTTCTACATCACAGATATACTTAACAGTGCCTGCTGAATGCAGGCAAGCAGAAGGATGGCTCCGTTCTCCAGAAACAGGGTTATAATATACCAAAGGCAACATCTGGGGCTAGAGACACAAGGGACTAAGGGCACTTATTGCTCTCCTAAGAAGACCCAGGTTGGATTCCCAGCACCCACATCTAGCAGCTCACAGCCAACTATAACTCCAACTCCAGGGGACTCTGATATCCTCTTCTGACCTTCACAGGCACTTACACACACATGATGCACTCATGCACACTCAGGCACACGCACATATACAACAAAAAATAAAACATAACCTCCCATTCAAAGATAAAGGTACAATGCAAATTTCTCTCAATTTACTTTACCAAGTTTTTCTAAAGGGAAAACATGCAAGGACACTTGAGACCCTGGTTGCTAAGGTGTTTCTTCCTCTGGAATTCACCAATGAGCGAAGTGAGTGAGTTCTGAGGTCGGTGCTCAGCATCCCTATCCACTGCCTTAGAGCACAGTGGCCGTTACCATACCAAACGCAAGGCACTGATCTACAAGTTCTCCATGTCCCTTGCAGCATAATTACCACAGAGTGAAGGAGGCTGTTTCTATCATTCCTTGTTTAACACAAGGTAGAGCAAAGCAAGGCAGTTTGACTTGTTCAAAGGAAAGGAAGGGCTGGTATGTGACTCTAGACTGGAAGACTAAAGAATAAAAGTATTGCCTGCCATAGTGGCACAATCCTTTAATCCCAGTCCTCGGGAGACAGAGGCAGGAAACTCTCTCTGTGAGTTCAAGGCTGGCTTGGACAACTTAGCATATCCAGGCCAGCCAGAGTTACATAGAGAGACCCCATGCTTAAAACAAAAATGATTGTAGCCTGGTCTTGACCCCATTTTCTTATCATTCCTCCCTCTCTGCAACTGGATTCCAGGAGTTCAGCTCAATGTTTAGCTGTGGGTGTCTGCTTCTGCTTCCATCAGCTACTAGATGGCTCTAGGATGGGATAAACAGATACAGCTGACCTGAACAAGGGGGAGCTCATGGACCCCAGACTGATAGCTGGGAAACCAGGATAGGACCAACTCAGAACCCCTGACCATGGGTCTCAGAAGGCCCGGGCAGTCTAAGGGACCTCTGATAGTGGAACCAGGATGTATTCCTGGTGCACAAAAGGACTTTGGGAGCACCTCCCCCATGGAGGGATAGTCCCTTAACCTAGAGGCAGGAGGGAGGACCTAGACCCTACTCCAAATGACTTGACAGATTGTGATGATCCCTCCTGGAAGGCATCACCCAACATGTGGAGTGGGGGGGGGGGGTGAGATGGGAGAGGGATGGGAGGGGGAATAGGGAGGGAGAGGGACCTGAGATCGATATGTAAAATCAGCCTAAATACCATTCACATGTGAATGATTAAATTAATGCTGACACCTATGCCCTGGAATATTGCTTACCAATAAAAAAAAAAAGATTCAGCCCCCCCTCCAAGGATGAATTTCCAAGAAGGTAGCCTGCATGAGCTGGGAAGTTGAGAGTCTTAGGGTTATTTACCCTGTGTGAATTCTGTACATCACACTCTTGAAGTGACAATATTTATGAGATGGGGGTGGATCCATGGCTTCCAGGGATGAGAGAAGATGAGGAAGGGAGGGAGGGATAGAGGAGCCACAGATTATCTGGGAGCACCACAGGGAGGCCTGGGATGAAGCATCTTGAGTGTGGTGCTCGGATGGCAGACTCCTGTTGAAACTTGGCAGACCCAGACAGGGCTGAGAACACAGAAGACCCCGAGGGGCTAGAGAATCCTGGTGACTGACACGGACAGCTTCTGGGCCAGTCTCCTGGCTTTGGTACTTGCCTAACCCTTGTCCTGGGTGCCACCATTGTGGACTATGCTAGAAAGGTACACAGTCTGTGTATACCATTTCCTACAGCTGCATGTGAATCCCCAAAAAGAGGGACACTGATTTTCCAACAATGAAATATACAGTTGACAGGCCACATGTCCAAACCACTAGTGCCTTCCTTCAGCTGCCAGGGGCCGCTGTGTCCTATGCAGCCGGAAGGGCAATGGCTGGCCTTCCTGGCAGCCACTGATGGAGAGCTGTGAACCACAATCTACACCTACTGGACCTCTGCCCTTGTTTTTCTGGCAGCCAGATGTGACCAAGAAATACATGTTTATCAAACGCTACTACTGATGTCTTTGACACATGTTCTTACATAAATACATCCTAAAGCATCGAACAAGCAGCGAGCGACATTACAAATCAGGGAAGAGACCTTCTCTTCAGTCAAATGTACTTTTCCTTGATGCACACAACGGAAGGCTAGATCATCTCACCCGGAGGGCTCTCATAGACATGTTAAACCGTCAGTGTCAACATGACTACATTGTATGTAAAAACCGTGTCCGGGGCTGTGAAATAAGACATTCTGCTCTCTTGTGGGAAGCCACAAGCGCGTATATCCAAGAGCTTTACAAGTATTTTTAAAATGCCTGTGGGTATTGATAGATTTCTATGTTATACTTATGGCATAAATGGCCATCTGCTCTGACAGACTGTTTAAAGAGAAATGGAGAAAGGATGGTAAATCTGTCTCGGGAGCTGGAGGTGAGAGACTAGATTCATGTGCATAGCCAGGCAAGGCTGTGTTGATGGCAGGCTCAGCAGAGACTCTCAGGTTTCTCTGAGGTGAGCTTGGCTTCCTTCTAGGTACTCTCCTAAAAAATCTGACCTCATAGAGGGCTCGCTGGCAGGAGTATTTAGCATGAGCTGACAGTTAAGGACTGGCTTACAACGGACGGATGGCATGACGGTTCATTGTGCCTGCCAGCCTGTCTGGGTGAAATTAGCCAGGCACACCACACACCTTTGGGTGCATTTTTTTTGAGGGGTTTTTCCAGACAGATTAACTGGCGGGAATATGACCCATGTGTGTGGCACTGTGTTAGTTACTTTTTGCTGTGATAAAATATCATGACCCAAAGCAACTAATGACAGGGGACGTTTACTTGGGGCTCATTGTTCTAGAGGAAGAGTCATGATGGCAGGGGGAGAGGGGGGCAGCAAGCAGCTGGAGAAGGATGCTCAGAGATTGCATCTTATTCTCAAGACCCTTCCCCAGCAAGGCTGTACCCCTCAACAGTTCCATAACTTTTCCTAAACAGCACCCCCAGCTGAGGACAGGTGTTCAAATCCGTGTGCCCACAGGGGCCATGTCTCATTCAAACCACCACGGCTGCCACCCAGGACTGACTGTCTATAGATATGGAGGAAGGAGGAAGCTAACTGCATTGTCAGCCCCACTTCCTGATGTGCCCGGACGTAAGAAAGTTCCCTCTGCAGCTCTTCTTGGCAATTGTCCCTGCTTCGACTCTGCCTCCCAGTGACGGGGCGTGCCCTCTCAAACCCTAAGTCAAAGCCTGTCCCTCTACTCCTGCGCCACTTTTGATGGACCCCCAAAGCACTTCATCGTCAAAGCAACAAGAAAAGTGATCTGTGTGTTCACAAGGGACACACGTTTTCTGTTGATGGGTTCAAGCTCTGTGTGTTTCTGCCCTCAGAAGAAGAGCATACGTACACCTTTGACTTGAGAATCACTGCCAAGCTGGGATACAAGGGACCCAGTGGACCCAGTCAGACCGCCATTATGTCTGGGAAAGTCAGCAAAGTGAAAGGACACTCGAGAGCATGATGACAGGCCACGGTGGGAGGCTCGGCCCCTCACCCCTGACTATTTCATGTGCACAAGTGTTTTGCCTACATGTGGTCTGTAGTCCAGTCCGTGTACCATGTGTGTGCTTGGTATTCGTGGAAGCCAGAAGAGGGTGTCAGATCCCTTGGGACTGGAGTTACAGACAGTTGTGAGCTGACATGTGGGTCTAGGAATTGAACCCGGGTCCTGTGGAAGAGCAGCCAGTGCTTTAAACCTGTGAATCATCTCTCTAGCCCTGAGAAGACAGCTTCTATAGAGAAAGTGCATCACATGGGAGGGAGGGAGGGAGGGAGGGAAGGAGGGAGGGAGGGAGGGAGGGAGCGAGGGAGTGAGGGAGAGAGAGTGAGAGAGAGAGAGAGAGAGAGAGAGAGAGAGAGACAGAGAACAACAATCCTGTCTCTTTCTTGCTCACTGCAGAGTTCCACCTGTAGGGGCCCTAATAAATACCTGTCAAAGATCCTCTGTGGCTGTGACATGCTGTTGACAACATGGGTCATGTGATCTCGGGCAGCGACCACTTCAGGGGGAGGGTCATACTTATTCACTGCAGTAACCTTTTCCGGAAGTAAAGAGAAAGGAAAAAGGAGACATGTTTGCTTCCCGAAGGAACACAAGGGCTGTCTGTAGTGAATGTCCTAGCTCTGCCACCTAGATTGGCAAGTCACACAACCCCCAGCCTTGCCCTCACTCAGCCTTTCCGTCAACTCTAGCTTTGCTAAAATGCCAATAGTGACAGTGACTGTGAAAAGCAGAGTACAGCCTTTGGTCCTCTTTTTCTTTATATTCCCTGGTTTGGGAGGAGCGAAAGAAAAAAGTCTGAAGTACTCCGTGAATGTTAATACAATAAACAATCAAACTGCTAGAATGAGAAGACGGAATGCAGTGTACTGCTCAAGATGCCACGGAGTGGACAGCAGAGAACTGTTTTCTGACATCTCCTTGCCCAGGACTGTCCTCACTCTCTCCCAGACCTGTTCCTCCTTACCCTGGCTTTCTCCAGCCACGGACACAGGCTCTTCCCTTTGTGTAGAGGCCTCTCTTCACGGACCTCCTAAATAACATTATCCCTTTATTTACTGGTGACTTCCATTTTAATTCTACTTGTAAAATGTGAAAAGGGGCCCATACCCTGTGGCTGGGAGTGTGGAACTAAGGATGGGGAAGAAGCATCTGGAACTATTTTTGGTGCGGGCTGCAGAAAGGCATTTATGGGGTAGAATGTGTGTGCCTACCTCTCTATACCTTGTTTTCATTCCCATCTCAAATTGGATCTGGTATAAGAAGCTTGTCATTAGCAGCTATGCCTGCCACAGCTGTGGGAGGGATGGAGGGAGGGAGGGGGGAGGGAGAGAGGGAGGGGAGAGGGAGGGAGGGAGAGAGGGAGGGGGAGGGATGGAGGGAGGGATGGAGGGAGGGATGGGGGAGGGGGGAGGAAGGAAGGGAGGGATGGAGGGAGGAAGAGGGAGGGATGGAGGGAGGGATGGGGGAGGGGGGAGGGAGGAAGGGAGGGATGGAGGGAGGAATGGAGGGAGGGAGGGTGGAAGGAAGGGAGGGATGGAGGAATGGAGGGATGGAGGGAGGGAGGGAGGTGCTGGCCAGTCAAGAACTGTTCGGATTAGCGGGACCATTGCGGGACCATTGTAAAGAGCCAAAGTAAAGAAGCTACACTATCAGAGTAGTGACTTGAACACCTTTAGATTACATCAAATGACACGCTCCATTTCATTGTTCATTTTCAAAATAACATAGATGGAATTTCGGACTCTGCGATCAGGTGGGGAAGCTATGCATACTGCTATCAGCCACGCCGGCCGGGCATGGACAGCAGCAGTGGAGTGGGCACCAGTGCTCCTCACTGCCAGACTTCCCATTGTACCCTGGGAACTCCTGTCTCTGCACATGTTGGGAGCCAGCCTAACAGGGGCCTCAGCTGACAAATCCTAGCACCAGGAAGTGGCTCCTGAATAAAGAATGGATTTGCATACTGCGCTTCCCCGGGACTGGTCACACTAGTCCTGCTGCAAGCAACATGCCTTTTGTGAGCACATTAACCAGAAAAGACATGAAGCAGCATGATTACATACCTTTTCTTCCACTTTAATCTTCTGCTGATCTAATTCTGTCAGGCGCAGCAGCATAAATATTACAAAGAACCAGTAGTCGGATTTGTTCTATTAAAAACAAGAGGACTATTCAGTGGCTTTTCCTCTTCCCCGGGTCAGCAAACACCAGCCCCTTTTCGGGGACTTTCTATTCTGTCTGGGCCTTTCAAAACCTGCTGCCATGACCCTGGTCCCCCTACACACACACACACACACACACACACACACACACACACACACACACAGCGATCTGCATTTTCATGCTCACCAGCCCCCTTAAATTAACAACCAAGGTGCAGAATGTGTCCTAAAATTTATAAAGCTCTTCAAATGTTCAATCTCCCTAATCTCCCCATGAGATAAGCAGGGTGGCAGGATTATCCTCTGGGGCAGATGCTGAGCCTTGAAGAGGGGGGCATCTCATCTACGACACCAAACTTTCCTCTTCTAATGCCAGAGTTTCATTACTGAAAGTAATGACATTTGACTATTTCTTATTAATTCATCGCGGGCTTATTATTTATTGTGTTCTTTCGTATCACTTGGGATCATTCATTATGAACTTGCCTTACAATAATAAAATGTTACTGGCTTATGAACAAATTCCTCTTTACTCCCTGCCAGCTGTTGGGGTTGCCTGGCTTTAGAGTGGTAACTGAGGGGCTTGTTTGTTTGTTTGTTTGTTTGTTGGTGTAAGATGCTTCTTAAAGGACCAGGTAAGAGACTTTCAAGTGCAGGCTTTCCTGGACCTGGGGCAGTTGACAGTGTGTTGACCATGAAAGACAATCAGGCTCCTATCCTCTCCAAAAGCAAGCTGTTTGGAATGTTAGTTCATGTAGCTGTTCCAATTATTTTCAGAGAGGTGGGGGTGGAGGAGCTGCATTCACATCCCTGATGCCCCTTATCAAGAGCACAGGCTGGACAAGAATTCCAAGACTGGTCCCTGCTCCTTTCCCCATCCCACTTCTGACAAAAATAAACTCTCACCTGGATTGGATTCTTTAGCAGATTGAGGACTCGAAGGATAGGAAGATTTTCAATGTATTCTATTTCACTCAGCTCCTCAATCTATTTGATCAAAAATAAATTTATTATCAACAGACAGCTGGCAAAGACAATAGGGAACGCAATATAATAGGAGCCAATATGATTGGCTCCTTTAAATCTAATTTATTTCAAACGTGTCCGGTTGAGCATCCAGCTTTTTGATGAGAATGCTCCAAAGCCATTGCAGAGCACAGGAAATTACTGCACAACTTCAGTAGGTGTGAGCACGCAGGGCCCCATTTTCTCCCATCCCCGTGGGCTGGAGAACAGTAATCTCCCTCTCCATATCGATTTTAAGTAGGACTAAAATAGCATGGGAAGTAAGAGAAACTGAACAGCTGCCTCATTGCAGCCCTCCAAGCTCTGACTTCACTCCTGAGCCAGTTCCTTCTCTCTGCCATGTCTGTGACTGGCTAAACCTTCTTACTGTGGGAGATATGCAACTCTATGCCTTTCCCATAAGAATTACTTTACAGCAGAAATGATACGATTTGTGTGTTTGTTTTGAGCCAGGGTCTCTCTATGTAACCCTAGCTGGCCTTGAACCTGCGTTATACAGTGATATATCATTTATGATTTACTAAAGCTTGCCTGAAGATTCAGAAAGCAAAGTCAGCCACAAGCCATAGAAGCCAGGCACACACCTTTAATCCCAGCATCCAGAAGCTAGGAGGTGGTGCTCAGGATTAAGAGGTAGATGGATCTCTGTGAGTCCAAGGCCACCCAGATCTACACAAGCTTGATCCAGTCCTAAAGGGAAACAGCTTGCACAAAGATGATCTCAGCACCTGGGATCCCATGCTTTTAATCGCAGCAAGGTCTTAGTATAAGGCATTCATTCTCCAGCCACACTGAGGATAGGAGCATTTATTCTCCAGCCACATTGAGAACAGGAGCACCCCAGCCCTGTTAGAGGTAAGAGCTCCCTGGTAGCTTGGCTGCTTTGCTTTCCTGATCTTCAGTTTGAACCCCAGTATCTGTCTCTGGTCATTTATTTTTCATGCAACACCATTATATAGACCAGCTTGGCCTTGAACTCACAGAGATCCTCCTGGCTCTGCCTCCCAAGAGCTAGAATTAAAGGTGTTCACTACCCCACCCCTGGCTGTATGATCTATTTGTGATGAATGTCCACCTGCTGACTAAGAACTTCGATGCCTAGGTTCTAGTTTACAATTGAAAAAAAAAAAAAAAAAAAAAAAAAGGAACTGATTCTCCAGGTGGAGGTGTGGCTTTATTTAGCCAGGGGTACAGCCTGGGTTAAGGCAGTCTTCCATGTCTACGGCAATAATGACAAGTATAGGCTTACTTAAAATTTCTATAATAAACAATTACAATCTTATTGCAGGTACAGATAGTGGATATTGTAATAAATTAGTATTTCTCACAACATTCTGAATGTTTCATTAAAACATTCTTACCAACAGGTTCACAGATAATTTCTGAGTTATCCAAACACAAGTGACACCAAAATGCAAATAAACCCAAAACTAAGTCGGGGGTGGTAAGACACACATATCACGTTCATAGGATGCCATTTCTAATAATGTTAATCAGAAAGGCCAACTCCAAAGTTGCAACATACAGTGCCTCTCCCCAAATTAATCTACCTAGAGAAGTGGCAAGCTATTGTATTAGCTTTATCCAAAAGTAAGATAATGAAATTATCCTTTAGACTGACAGGTGAACCATTTATAATAAAAATAAATCAGTTGCTGTTACACTGACTTTTTTCGGGAAGGTAAACTTGGTTTGTATTTTTCCATCAGCAGTTTTGAGCAATGGGCTTGATGTCTGTGTAGCACACAGCTCTTGCTCCTGCACTTAACACAAACATTAAGAGGGAGCTGGTTCCTGCAGCTGTCACGTCTCACGGACAAGGCCTGGCCGTATGTACCCTGCAGTCACTGCTGCTGAGTGTGGAAAGCACACCTCGTTCCGTGAGTTACATGTACCCAGCCATCCCACTCCAGCGGACTTATGTTACAGAGATCATCACACGGGCAAAAATTACATATGAGACTATTCAGCCTAACTCTAACAGTAAAGACATTTCTAATTTCCTAAGAATCTTATCCATCAGTATGTGATTACATCTCTTATAACATTGTCCTAGAGTGGGAACACTATGTACTCATTTTAGAAAATAGTTAATATGTGTGGTAATTGACACAGAAAGGTCTTGATGCGTCCCAAATGCCAGGACTAGAATAATCATGTACTATAGATGGGTTACGGACAAGGTGTCATGGTCAAGACATCTTTGAACCAAACACAGAGGACGTACCATTCTTCCCAACCCTTCCAAGGGTAGGGTGAGGGCAGAAATAGGAGACCAGCATGGGACAGGGTTCCTGTCAAACAAGTAGCACGCAGTTCTGCTGGCTGTTTGGAACGCGTGCCCCTCCTCACAGACTCACGTCACAGCGGAAGTCACACTCACAGTCCCCCCCACTCCCCCACCCCCCGGCCAGGGCCACAGACCCAAGACTGTATAACAGCAGCCTTCTATCGCAAGTGTAGGAATCACAGTGCCCCAAATCACCGAAAGTCGAAAACTTCAGCCCACTAACGTACTTGGACCCTGGTAGCCACCCTCTAACCCTGAGAAGTCTTGCTATTTTTTTTTTTCTGTTTTTGCCATTTGTTTCTCAGCCATGTTCTTGAAGCATCACTGTGTAGGCCTTTAAAAAGTGATAATGTGTAGTGAGAGGGAGAGAGAGAGAGAGAGAAAAGAGAGAGAGAGAGTAGGGAGAGAGAGGGGGGAGAGAGAGCGGCAGGCATGTGCTCTGTCCTTAGGAAACTATAGATACAATGGTTTAAAGTGTTTTCCACTGCTTCGTACATAAGAATTTGCACAGGAAAGCAACATTTTCAAACTGGGGGATGGAGAAACTAAAGGATGATGATAACAATAAATGTATTACTGAAATAAAAATCAACAGGTGAAATAATAAGGCATAAAATAAGGCATAAAAATTCAGCAAAAAAACATTATGGGGGACTTTTTAGCATGGGAAATATGAATTTAAATCTTTCTAAACTATTAATTAAGAGTTGAAGGCACTGATCTTCCCCCTCCCCGCCTCCAATTTACCCAGGGGATCTTCCTAGGGTGATCTGTGTCTCTCTTAGAGTCCTCTTTGTTACCTCGCTTCTCTGGAGCTGTGGCTTGTAATCTGGTTATCCTTTGCGTTACATCTAATATCCACTTATGAGCAAATACATACCATGTTTATCTGTTTATCTTCCTGAGTCAGCATTACCTCACTCAGGTTGGTTCTTTCTAGTTCCTTCCATTTGCCTACAAATTTCATGATGTCATTGTTTCCCACACTGAGTAATACTCCATTTTGTAAATGTACCACATTTTCTTTATCCATTCTTCAGTGGAGAGGCATCTAGTTGAGCAAATGTCCTTGTGGTATATGCTCAAGAGTGCTATCACTGGGTCTTGAGGTAGATTCCCAATTTTCTGAGAAACAGCCAAACTCATTTCCAAAGTGGCTGTATAAGTCTGCACTCCCACCAGCAGTGGAGGAGTATGGGGAGGGGGGATGAGAACAAGAGGGAACAGGATGTGTGGGGGGCGGAATAGAAGAGCAACGGAAGAGATATCTCCATAGAGAGAGCCACTATGGGCTTAAGGAGAAACCTGGTGCTGGGCTAATTCCTAAGAATCCACAAAACCTCCTAGAAATAGTAGAGAGGATGCCCGAACTGGTGTACCCCAAGTATCATCACAGAGCCTTCATCCAGTAATTGATGGAACCAGATGCAAAGATCCACAACCAAGTACCAGGCTGAACTCCAGGAATCCAGTCAGAAAGGGAGGAGAGATTACATGAACAAGAGAGATCAAGATCATGATGGAAAAGTCTACAGACAGCTGAACCAAGCTCGTAAAAACTCATGAACTCTAGACTGACCGCTATGGAGACTCCAGGGGACTGAACTAGGCCCTCTATATTATAGTGGGAGACAGTTGTGAAGTTTGGACTACCTGAGGGGTCCTGGATCTATCCCTGGTGTATGATCTAGTTTGTTGGAGCTCATTCCGTATGGTGGAATGCCATGCTCGACCTTAATGCATGGGAGAGGGGCTTGGCCTGCCCCAACTTAATGTGCCAGATTCTGTTGACTCCTCATGGGAGCCCTTACCGTGAGGAGTGGTCAGGGGTGAGGGGTGGCCTGGGAGGAGTCAAGAAAGGATGGAAGGAGGGGTGGAAGGGAGAACTATGGTTGGAATATAAAATGAAATTCAAAAAAATAAATTATATTAAAAAAACAGTTGAAGGTATCTAAGTGTGCTGACACATGACTTTAATCCCAGCTCTTAGAAGGCGGAGGCAGCCAGACCTCTGTGATTTCAAGGCCAGCTTGATCTATATGGTGAGTTTCAGGCCAGCTAGTGCTGTCTAGTGAGAAGCTATCTCAAAACAGAAACAACAGTGAAGGAGCTGGAGAGAGAGACGTGATTAAGAACACTGGCTGCTCTTCCGGGAGACCCGGATTCAATTCCAGCAGCCACATGGCAGCTCACGTGTGTATCTCCAGTCCCAGGGCATCTGACTCCCTCTTCTGGTCTCAGTGACACTGCATGCATATGGTACACATACATATGTGGGGGCAAAACATCCATGCACATAAAAAAAAAAAAATGCCCAAAAAAGATGAGAGTGAGTTATGAAAGTCACCCACTCTTATAAGTTTTTTTTTTCTTTTTCTTTTTTTTTTATGGTGAAGAAGGAAAAAAAAAGAGTTGAAAATAGTAAAAAGATACAGGGGAAAATAGTTTATGATAAGCATCTACCAGATCCAGAATGGGGAAAGATTTTGCAAAAAGATAAAAACAATAGAAGAATATTCTACAGAAAATGTCAACATAATCTATACATTATTTTAAATATGTAGCTAAAATACCTTACATACAATAAGAAGCAAATTACAACTGTCATAAAAAATGATGGCTAATAGGAGCAGTGATAATTTTTAAAAAGGAAATAAAATTCAACAAAAGTGTTTAACCACATTAATAGTCAAAGAAATGTATAAAGAACAATATACAAAAACTAGTTTTCATTTCCAGGTTGGCAATTTTTAAATGATTGTATTGACAAATGAGTAGCCAGATAGGCCTATAATAACTTATCCTAACTTTATAACTGCAGTGGGAGGAATAAGCATGAATGTTCAAAAAAGAAATCAACAAGCTTTATGACATCCATTCCCAGTAATGACATTTCCAAAGATCCATCATAAGGAAATAATAAAAAATGCATGTAACGATAGATTTATGTGTGAGGATATATACTTCAACATTATTTTAATAGCAAGTTGTAAACACAACAAATTTCAATAAGTAAATAATTCAATAAATCCTGACATATCCATTAATAGATTATCTTATGCTATTAAATCAGATTTTTAAAATATTGGAACTATTTGTTTTCTATATGGGAATTCAATGTCTATTGCACACTCCCCCCTCACACACAAGTCCTAGTTAGATTAAAGATTAAATAATGAAAAAAATCCATAACTTAAAATAAAAAATCATGAGAATATTTTTTAAATTAAGATAAGGAAAATGCATTTAAACATAAAAATCAGAAATGACAAGAGATCAGAGTTAGAAATAACTCTCAGACTCCCCTGTGAAAAGGTCAATTGACTCTCAAAGGAGTTGTGACCCACAAGTTGAGAACAACTGTCCTAGAGGGAAGGAAAATAACTCTTCAAGATATGAAGTCTAAAACTGACATGCTATAATCTTGGGTCTAGGGAGAGTTTTTTTGTTTTTGTTTTTGGTCAGGACCGATAGCTCCCCAGTAGATGCACAGAGACTTGACATTAAATATAAATGCTTGGCTGATAGTTTGGGCTTGTCTTCAGCCAGCTCTTACAATTAGATGAATCCATTTCTATTAATCTATGTGCTGCCCCAAGCTTGTTTATACCACCTCCCATGTGGCTTCTTCCATGGCTGACTCCTGAATCCTCAGACTTCTTCCTCCCAGAATTCTCTCTGCCCCCCCAATCCTACCTATCGGCCAATCAGCTTTTTATTAACATTTTCCCAGTGTACAGAAGGATTACTCCACAGCACTTGGGCAGCAATACATACTAATGATGAAAAGCAGTGTGGAGGAGAGGCTAGCTGTCTGGAGCCCCTCAAGGAGACAGAAAGAAAACGATGACATTTTTGCCCTCTAAATCACTATCCAGAGAGCACAAGGCCCCATGCTCACCCCTAAGCCCACTGGTCTCTGCCCTAAGTTATGTGAACTGACCATACCAGGTCTTCTTTCCTCCACTGCTGGCCTAATGTCCTCAGTCAAGTCAAGGCCGTGACGTCAGCAGGCTCACTCCAGCTCTACTGAGTAGGTTAACAAGAAGCAGGCCATTATGGAGTAGGCATTAAGTAAAGGCCATGACTAAAGGGGAAGTCATATTAGTCTTGACGTGAAAGCTCAAAAAGGACTGAAGAAGCAGCTTAAGCACCTAAGGCTACAAGTGAATACCCTTAACATCTGCACAAAACCATGGACAGTTCCCATGTCCATATCTTTGGGTCTGGATAGCGGCTCAGGCTACCTAGCCTTGGCTGGCACTTTGGGATGTAGAGACCACAGCCTCCAATGGTGCCTCCTTCTTGCTTGTATCCAATGGCAGGAGTAGAATGGAGACTGAGTATAACCACGATGAGATCACTCCAACATCTCCAATAACCCAGCCCTGCCTATCTCTGATTCAGGGTCGGTCCCTGCATAACACAGGAGCCGCCAAGATCGTGTACCCAATGTTCTGCTTTTCAAGTTTAATAAATATAATTCCATAGAGAGATCAAGTTCACTTGGCATCAACTCTCACAACAGACAAAAGTATGAACCAGGATCCAAGAAGGTTAGGGTGATGTCATTCCATTGCTTGAGACATTAACAGGAGTGTATTGCCATTAGTGGAAGTCATATTTTTGTGATATGTTCCTTGATATTTAAGTTGTCCCATTATGGGTTTGTAAACTTGTTCTGTGTGTGCATGTGTACATGTGTACACGGATGTGTGTGTGTGTTTACTCATTGTTTGCTTCAGGAGACTGTCACTTACTTAATGATAATAAGTGATTTTTGAAGGACTGTCTAAAAAAAATTAAGAGTGTATTTCTGAACAACGAAAGCAAGAAACCCTTCACTATGGAACACACCCCATCTAGAGCATTGCAAAAACAATGCTTAGCTGTTGCCACCTCCATCCACATCAAGGGAGAATGTCCAGAGTGCTGTGGTTACCTAGAACTGAAGTTCTTCCCTTACGCCTGCTGTTTTATGAGTATCAGAGTGTTACTCCTTACAAAAGTGCACAAGAAAGACTGATAATAAATTCTAAGGCATAAACCCAGCATGGTGGCACACACCTTTAATCCCAGCAGCAGGTGGATCTATGAGTTTGAGGCAAGCTTAGTCTACAAAGCAAGTTCCAGAACAGCCAGGGATACACAGAAAAACTGTCTCGAAAAACAGCCACTTCCCGATACACACACAAAAACTCGGAGGTATAGCATCAAGATTCAGAAGTAGCCTAGCATTCCCTGAGTTACCCCGGACAAACATCCCACTGCTGGCAGGGAGGGTGGAGACTGTAGTAGAGTTAAAAGTTGGGGTCAATTTTAAGTGATATTTAAGTGTGATTTAGAATGTCACAGGGATTGTGAAATAGAAGATGGCAGAGACCCTCCCACCCCCTAATCAGCAGACAGTAAACATTGGCAAAGGGCAGGCATGGACAAGCATATACACAGAAGTAACACTGATTAAATTGCTACCAAGAAAACAGTATTTCTAACATCAAATTTAATCACAGATGAAGCAGCAAACCTAGGTGCTCCCTTTACAAACATATTTTTCATCCCTGAATCAAAAAATTCTTAACTATTCTAAAGAAATCCCTTAGGGCCTTTAGATGGTTCATATAGCATTTCAAAGGCCTGTAGGTTGCTTCCAACATGCCCAGTAGGGAACTAGGAAATTGTACTTCTGCCAAAAACTGATTTGCCAAAGGAGTCCCCTGTAGGGCATGCGGCCACTTTTTACAAAACAGTCTCTAACACTTGAAAATTATGAATGCCTTTCTTCATTTGAACATACCTCTTTCTCTTCACCTTCTTCCAATGCAGTTTGGAAAGTGACTTGAAAAGCTAGGGAGTGGTACACTATGCGGAAGATGATTCTAGACTGTCATTCTGACTAAATGAAGTGAGATGTTTTCCCAACTACAACATAAACACCCAAAAGGCCATTGTAAAACAATAGGTGGCAAAACAACTCAATAATAACTTCACATGTAGGTTATGTGCTAAAAATGCGTTTCAGAGATACCTCGTTAAATAATATGTATTATTAGAGTTAACATTTTCTGTTTCTCCTTTTTCCTTTTATTAGTGCTAGTAACTTTGCATTACACCCATGGCACAGCCAGGCCTCATGTTCTTAGGTATTACCCCCACCCAAGGTTCTCATCTAGTACAACTTGTTATCCATATTGCTATTACTTCTTCTTTTAAATGATTTGATGTACTGAGTTGGCATTTAATGGGCATATTCTACCTTTCATCATCCCCCATTTAAATATGAGAACCATTTTAAGCACAAAGTATTACTTAAGTCAGTCTTCAATGGCAAGTTCATAACAAGGACATGAAAGCCATTTGGAACAGAGAGTGTACTGTCTTCCTGTGACACAAGATACATGGACCAAGGTCATCTAGTAGAATCCATTACCTGGTGTGAAGTCACTAGCAACTCAGCAAACAGACCAAGTGAGGTGAAAACCGACACCTTGCCTAAGGTTAAGACTGTGCTTAGTCACAGATCATAATGCCTGACTTGTGTCCATTTGCTTACAGCCTAATGAATGATATAAACGTCCAGGAAAGTTCCTTGGAATATAACTCAGCCAGGGTTTGTGGGCACCATATGAGAGGCCCCAGTACTGTGTAAGGAAGGAAGGATGAAAAGGAGCAGGGAGTAGAGAAAGAAAAAAGAAGGAAGGGAGGGAGAAAAGTGAGGGAGGTAAGGAGAGAGGAGGGAGGGAGGATGGAAGGAAGAAAGGAAGAAAGGGAGGAAGGGAGGAAGAAAGGGGGGAAGAAGGATTAAGTAAATTAATTTGGGAGGGTTCAAAATATAGCTCAGTGGTAGAGCATCCCAAAGGTTCTGGGTTCAGTGTCAAGAACCAGAGACGGGGATGGGGGGGGTGAGGTGGGGGAGTGGGGGGTGGACAGAGAGACAGACACACAGAGAATGAATATGAATATCATTTCGAAAGTAAAACATACATTAAGCCAGTCATGCAAACAAATTCATTCCCCGACCTACTGAAGAGACGCTGTTGTTACCAGCAGGATGTAAAGAATCACTTCCATGTCTCTTTATTTTGCTTAATTTTTATGGGTAAGCCTTTCCTGTGGCATTTACATTTATTAAATTACAGATGCAACTGTATATATTTACATTTAACATATACACCATTATATATATATATATATATTAGAAAAGCTAAATATAGTTAATAATGTATTATTTCCTAAAGATTATCATCTTTGTGGTAAGAACATTAAAAACTCATTCTCAGCATTTTTCAAGACCACAGTTGCTAACTAGTGGTGGCTTGTGGCTATAAATTCTAGCACTTTGGAGGTAGAGACAGGAGGACCCTTGGCTACACAGCAAGTTCAAGGCCAACTTAGACTACCCGAGACCCTGTCTTAACATCCACCCCTCCCCCAAAAAGAAATCCCTACTGTATTGTTAACTCCAGTTAGTGGTACTAAATAGATCTTTGAATGCATCCCTCTGCCTAGCCTCTAACTGAAACGCTGAACCCTTCCCAGCATCATCTCCCCCAAGTCTCTCCCACCAACAATCACTTTTCTCTGAGTGTAAACAAGAGGAGACATCAGCCTATGGATATTCTCTCATCTCTTCTTGCTTGGACATTTTGAATATTCTGGATACTTTCTTCCTACAGAGAATGTTGCATGAACGCAGTGACTTTAGAAAATTACACACACGATGACAGCTTGAACCTTTGAAACCCTGTGATTAAGAATTCATAAAGTCATACTCTAAGAACTGTCCCCGAAAGTTTGCTAGAACGGTGGTCCTAAGAGGGCATTCCATGTCATCTTTGAGAAGCCAATACAAGGTCTTTGTGCCGACTGGCCAGGGTGCTCACTTCCCAGAGCCACAGGAGCCACGCCCTGCATTACCCACCTTGTTATCCTCTAGGTTGATCACTTCCAGGAGGTCGTGGTTCTCCAAGCCCTGGAGGCTACTGATCTTATTGTAGGACAGATCCAGCTTCTGCAAGGCTTTCAGATCCTCCAGACCTGTGATGGTCTCAATCTGGTTGTTGCTCTACAATGGATACAATAGTTTGTGTTGGAAAGCAATGTGCAAGAAAGGTACAGAGTGGGAAATCTTCGTATTTGGACATGGGCCCCAGTTTCTTCAAAATCAAAAACAAAACAGTAAGTTGTTCTTCCCCCATCCCCGTTTCCACCCCCACCCCACTCACATACTGAAGATGAAAGGACAGGGTATCATGTTTTCATGAGTATTTTTAATATTTTCATCTCCACGTTCAACTTTTCAGTCAGCGCTAGGAAAGTCAAACATTAAGTAATAGACGCTCTTCATGGTGCGTGCTATGATGTTAGTCCTTTGACTTTTCAAACTACTTCATTTATTTTTTGAGGTTATAATTATGTCCTTTCCCTCTTCCCTTCCTTCCCTCCAAACCTTCCCATATAACCCTCCTTGTTCTCTTGAAAATCCATGGCCTCTTTTTTTCCCATTAAGCTTTAGTACAAACATGCTGTCTGAGAAGGGATTCTCAACAAAGGATTGGTGAGATGGGTGGGCATCCCTGGGATGGATTATAATGATTGGGGTGGGAAGCCCCACCCACTGTGGGTACCACCCCCTGGCCGAGAACTCTGAAATGTACAATAAGAATGAGAGTTGAACGCTCACACGCGTGCTCTAATACATTGCTCTTCTGTGACGTATGTGAGTCCCTCAGACATGTTCTCTGTGGCTCCTGCCGCTGTGATTGCCCTGCTAGGATGGATTGTGACTCAGCACTGTGAGTTGAAGAGACCCTTCCCCACTTAAGTTGCTTTTGCCACAGTAGTTTGTCAATGCGAGCAACTGGAAAAGCCACTAAGACACACACCCGAGACCTAAATACCAGTCATGGCCTGAACGCACGCTTTTAGCGCCATCACGGTAAGCCAATACCGTGACTCCCTCATACACTTTGTTTCTAGAAACATTCTGAAGTGACATCATCTCACAAAGTCTGCAGGGATAGTTGAGTTGGCAGAGTCTGGGTAGTACCTCCTCTTTAAGCCTATAAAACCTCCCTTAACCAGAGTATGACAGAAATATGTCCTGTAAGATATGACCAAGCCATTCCTACTTTCAGGTCCTAGGAGCTCTAAGATACCATGTGAGAATTCCGGCCATTCTACTATGGACAAGTCTTCCATACAAGCAGAAATCACATGGGAAAATACCCTGAGACTAAAGCGCAGACTGACAGGCTGATACCTATGAGTCAGTACTCTGAGACTAATAGAAAATCTAGCCATCAAAGCATCCCATATGAGTCAACCTCACCCAACCAATATGTCAGCAAACCCATCAGAAGGAACAGCCCCCTCCCAACCCAGGACAGGGTGCAGAACTGTTAGCTAACAACTATAGTTATTCCCCCAATGCCATTACAACCGGGTAGCTTACTATACAATGATAATCAAGCTTATTTTTTCAGTAATTCATATATAAGCATCTCTCAGACAATGAGAACAGGAGGAAGTTACCCATACTCAAATGATAGTCCTCCTTCTCAGACCCCACATACTCATAGCAATAGCAGTAATAGCAATAATTTTCATTTTTGAGTATTTCCAAACATACTCCAGTCCTTGGCTCTTTTTCCTTAAGGAATAGAATAAGTTCAAATTTTCAGTTAATAATATGCTTTACTTATCCTTATAACATTCAAAACTTTCAGGCCAGATATGGTGATGCAGAGGCAGGTAGATCTCTGAAAGTTCAAGCCCAGACTGTACATAGTGAGTTTAGAACAGCCAGGACTACATAGAGGACTCTGTCTCAAAAAAAAAAAAAAAAAAAAAAAAAAAAAAATCAGAACTTTCAATATCGACTTAAGAACTGAAAATTTAAATTACTGTATCCCCTTTCATCTGAATATTTTCACTGGAAATGTTTATTGGCACATAGAATAGCAAGAAACTCACTTTGATCCTATTTTTTATAAAATTTCATTTCAATAATGAACCAGATTTGTGCTCACTAGTATAATTCTATAACCCCTTAAAATATCATAATAGAATGTTAATAATCTTTAAAGGTGGGATATAGCCCATGAGGGCTTATTATACTATTCTTTTTACTTCTATATGTTTGAAAAAATGTAATAAAAAAGAAAAAAAAACCCTCATAACCTTATTTGCCAAAGTGAAATCAAATTTTCCTGTTCAAAGTTCAAAAAAGTTATAAAAAATGAAAAGTAATAGGAAAGGGACCGTGCTGCGCTCGCCATCCTATCCATATCAATTTAATGTATTGAAATGAGGGCTCAATCTCCCATTCAGACATGGCCCACATATCAAATTTATATACAATACACTTTCCCCCAAAAGACTGAGACGCACTTTCTGTACGGAGGACAGATGTTCTATTCTTCAGTGTCTCTGATGGCTTTCAAAGTGGTAGATGGTCTGAGCAGAGCAGGGCATAGAAAAGTTTAATTAGCCAGCCTGTGGTTGTGAAAGAGAGGAGACTAAGAGAAGCTGAGAATCACAGCATTTCTGATTGAAAGCCCTGATATAGGGCCTTTGTCCTGCACTGGGAACCCAAAGGCTCGCTCCTGGGTGTGGACATGAAGAAGTTTCTGCATACCCTTCCTCCAGCCTTGTAGTGAGTAGCGGAAAAAACACTTTGAGAAGTAAATTGTTGGAAGTAAATTAAATTAGGAAACAATCCTCATCAACCAGTCTGTCGGGGGAAACCGAGCTGGCTTTTACTCCAACAAGGGGAAGTTCAAGCTTTGCCGTGCATTATCACTGTGTTCTAAGAAGGACAGAAGGGACCGTGGCCAAGCCGGGAGGTTCCCTTGCCCACAAAAGATGAAGGCAAAGTATTGGGAGATGGTTTGTTATCGTCACTATATTATAAACTGAATTCTTGTCACTAGATAAATCAAATGGTTTTTCTGACTCCGTGAATTAAAAGTAAAGTCAATAAAAAAACTGCTGAAGCAAATGTGTACCATTTTGCTTATAAATTTTATTAAAATTTGGAAAAGGCAACTTTCGAAACCCCAGAATTTCAGTGAAAATGAGTAACAGCCTACTCTGTGTTTCCTGGCCCCCATTTGGGTGCTGGGAACAGGGAGCAGAACAACCTATCTAATTTATTGCCAGGAAAAAAAAAAAATAGCAAGAATAATACTGCCAGGGAGGGTTATGTGACTAATGAAACAGCAAATGAAAGTGAAATGCGCCGTTTTTAATAATAATTGTCACTCCTTAAGCTCAGAAAACGTAAACTCTCGCGTGGCCCCCTGAATCCTTTCTCTGCAGCCCCCCCCCCCGCCCACCTTCTCTGGATTCCATGGAGGGCTAGAAGGTCTTCAGAAAGTATTTTGAACTTTAAGAGGAAGGAACACAATCACAGAGCCAAACTTCAGTGGCTGTGTTAAATAAAGAATCTGTGCGTGTGTAAAAAGTGTGCACAGCAGGCCAGAGAGACGACTCAGCAGTTAAGAGCAGGGCTGTTTTTCCAGGCTTGCTTCCCAGTTCCCACATGGTGGCTCACAACTCTAACTCCAGTCCTAGGGGGTCCTATGACATTGCCTTGACTCCCTGAGAACAGGGTAGGAAAGTCGTACTTAAACAGTCATGCAGGCAAAACACCCAAAGACAAAATGGAAACTAATTTTTAAATTAAAAAATGTACACATGTGAGAGAGACATAAACATCAGTAAGATACAAACCTGCCCACCCTCGGGTGGGTTTAATAAAGGCCCAGAGAGCCATCTAAGGCTAGGAGGGAGGGGAAGAGTAAGCAAGAACCCTGTATATACACAGCATTAGCACTCTGGCACATGCTAGTAGCCCGTACTGTCGATTTATAAATACCATGTGCGTTTTTGGGTTACATAGGGTCCTATTGGCTTGTTTGCAAACAGTCTCATCTTTGATTTGAGATGTGGTCCCTTGACATGTCACAGGGCTTAAAAAGGCGCTTACTTTCCTTGGGAAATGGCAATCTGATGGAATCTTTCTGATTGAACTATGCATGAATTCTCAGCATGACTTGGGACTTCCAGATTGGGAGACTGGCATGCATTTGTATAGATGGGCCGCGTGAGTTCAGTGCCTGGGAAATACTAAAGTGTGAGCAGCAGCAAGCATGCTTCCTATGCTCAAATATTATTTTCACCAGTGAAACACATAGTATGTAAAACTACCTTCTTTCACAGACCAGGAGATCCACCGTCTACAGTTTTCTCGTTTGCATACCAAATATGAAACTGGCTTTACTGGAACATGGACTATTGATCTCACACACACAGGAGCAGGTATGCATACCAGACACTATAAGGAGCTGAGAAAAAACCCTAAGTGGTCATAATTCATACACTTCTTAAACAGTAACCACTACTTCTACAAAAAAAAAAAAAAAAGTCTCGTCTTGTTGCACTCACCAAACAAAGCACTTTGATGGGTAAGGTTCCCAAGCCATTGATCGTTGTGATCTTGTTGCCAGCCAGGCTCAGGTGGGTCAGGCAGATGCAATTCTCTATCCCATTGATTTCTCCTATCTCATTGTCTGTATATGACAACTATGTTTAAGGAAAATGTTATTCAAAGTTTTTAAAAAGATTAAACACACACACATACACACACACCAAAAAAAAAAAAATTAAGGTATAAAACAAAATCTATCACTAGAAACATCAGACAAGAGTTTAAATAAAAGAATATTATATGCCCCATATTGGAAGAGCCCTAAACCTTATATGTTTTTCATACAGGATAAAACACCACTTGTATAAAACTTTTAAGGCATAGCATCTGTGTCCACACGTGACTCCCAGGCAGGCGGTACTTCTCTGGGATAGTTAATGATCTCCATGGGCAACTCCCCTCACACAGCAATCTGGGAGGCAGGGTCACCCTCCAGAGGCATGTGAAAGGGGCTTTATCACCTTGGAGATGTCTCAACAGCAAATGGGTGGCTTGGAGACCAACAACTTCTCATGGGTGATCAGCCCTTTCTTCCCATGTGTATTGGCTTCTCTTTTTCCCATGCAAATACAGGAAGCTAGAAGCCTGCTCTAATATCACCATCTGCTGTTTCTGTTCTCACCAATCACATTTTTAAAATTTGTCTTGTGTTCCAGGCTTGCAGTCGGTCCAAACAGCAATTCCAAAGCCGAGTGTTCAGCTGAGCCATCTCTGTCCTCAAACCGCCCAACTAGTTCCCAAGACCCAGCGTTGATGCTTTAAACGTGTCTTTGGGTGTCCCTTGGAGTCACTCAGTTGCCTACTCACCTCACTTTTACCATCAGTGGGTTCCTTTAATAACCATTACTTCCTGCCCTCAAGTCCCTTCCATGCTAAATTCAGGTTAATTGTTTTGAAAAGTTGATTGGCTGTCCTCTCTAATTTAAAAAAAAAAAAAAAAAAAAATCTCATAGAGGGGGCTGAAGCGGTGGCTTACGGGTTAAGAGTGTGTATTGCTTTTGCAGATGACCTGAGTCTGGATGCCAGCAACCATATCAAACAGTTCACAGTCATCTGTAACGCCAATCCCAGGAAATGTGACGCGCCCTCCAGGCCTTCAGTGGGATCTGTACTCATGTACACACACACACACACACACACACACACACACACACACACACACACACGCACGCACGAATATATACACACACATAAGTAAATTTTTAAGATGTTTTAATAGGATAAACGCAAAAGCCCTACCTGGCTTACACAACCCTTCACTATCAGATTTTGCATTTGTAACATGGGGATAACACCAAATTAGCGTGAGGCTAGTCATAGGGAAAAAGAAATAAAAATTGGGTGTGATCCTGGAGCAATAATGGCACGAGGATAATGGGAGTAATCAATTGTGTCTGTATTTGAGGTGCACTTCCCAGGACAGAATTCACACCTGGTACTGCACATTTGATCGAAAACCCGGGGCTGGGGAGACTATGGGCTCCAGGGGGAACTTAACTACTGTTGTTTGGCTACATTGACATGGAACCAAACTTCCTTCAAAATATTTACATGTATGCCCCAAAACGAATGCAAATGTCATCTCAGTAAGAGAAGCTCCTCTTTGTCGTGACTGATGGTGAACAGAGACTCGGCTGCCCAGGTGCTGAAAGGGAGTGATGGTTGAATGCACAGCCCTCAAAAGGACATTTACACTGCCCCTCTAGTGCTGAGTAAGTGCAGAAGGGTTGGAGAAAGTGAGAGTTGGAAGACGGGGGAAGGGCTGCAGGGGTAGACACAGCCATTATAATCACACCTTACAATGCACTAGACTGCGCAAGGCTAGCCTTGTCAACAGTCAAGATGAAGAATGAGCTCATTGAGACCTACTCTTCTCTCTTAGACTACTGGCTACTGATACATTCGGGGGGCGGCCACTGTTTTCAGTGAACTGTGTACTCACTGGTGAGCCACTAGTTTTAAACCCATAACTGCACAGACAGTCCTTCTTAAACCAGGTGAGTCACAAACAAAAAGACGTGGATGTCAGAAAGGGACTTGCAGGGAAGGGAGAGTACTGGGAGGAGACGAACGGAAACGAGAGAGGGTGGGGGCAATAGCCAGGATGCATTACATACATGCATAAAATAGTTCAAGAACAAGTTTGTTTTAAAAAGGGGTCTGAATGAGCTATTCTTCACGACTATAAGGCTCTCATATCATCACTATAATATAATATAATCACATGGAGCCAAGGAATCATATCTACTCTCTTAGCATGGAAACAGATGACTCAAGGCTGGGATTGAATCCAAAAGAGCTGGACTAGGGAGAGAGATAAATAAGAAAACCAGACAACGGTACATTACCAAATGTAGCAGAAATTTCTAGGTTTCTCTTACTGATTCCAGATTCCACCCGTGGGCAGAAACACAGTTTTATGGTGGTCAGTTTCCCATTTCAAATCTCCTATGAGTAAAGTCTCTGCCAAAACAACCATACAAACAGATACTTACTCACAAACACTGTCTTTCAGATCCCATTTCCTCTAGGCTGGCTAAACAATGGTCTTGGAAATAGACAAAGGCCAGCTCTTTGTACATATGGGCTATCATGAAAGATGAACATGAAATATGGGAAACAAGAGATTAAATTATCTCACACAGCCGTGTATGAACTATCTCTGTGGCAAGCAATCTTTGGCAACAAAGATTAAGCCATGAAAACTTCAAATAGCCATCTGTTCAGTGTCAGAGAGAACAAAGCGTTTAAGTCCTGCTTCAGGAACAATTGTGTCCTGGACACTATTCCAACCACGAAGAAGATGCTCCGAAATGAACGGATGCAGTTGGCAGCTGATGGAAGCAGTCGCCAGTCCTAACAGTGACAGTGACAAACAGGGATTGGGAGCTTGTTTCTGAGACCCCAGAGGCTGCCTCAATTCCCCTGGTGCCTCCAGCTTCCTCTCTACCTGTCACCACTATGCATCAAGCTTTCTGAAATGAGGACTCGGAGGAGAGAAAGGAGGAGAAACGCAACGCAGTGCCTCTCACTGTAACCACAGCCCGGGATCCAGCAGACCCCGCTGTGGTTGCTCGAGGTGGCATGTAAAGAATAAGGAGTCCAGTTAGCATCCTTGTTCAGAATGCTGCTTACTCCCTACCATCTCCTCCCACCTCCCAAGTCTCATTCCCCTTAACATTGAAGGACTTTCAGGCACCATAAGTTACTTGGGCTCACAAGTAAAGGATACGCCGGCCCGGCATCCGCACAGATCCCATGCCCTTTCATTGAGCCAATCAACCACATGATGAAAACACTTGATGCAACAAAAGCATTCAACTGCATGGAAGTCATATAGACTTTTCCCTTGTCGTTACTCCCTAACAACACAGCATGATAACATCTGGCACAGCATCTACCTCATTATATACAAGAGATTTGAGCATCCATTGCTTGGGCATCTGAGGAGTACTGGAATGCACTTCCCAGGAACGACCACAGTCTGTACATCACCGTGCTTCTCCCAACAGTCACATTATACGTCACTGCTGGTGCTGGTTATAATCAGCACACATGACTGGGCCGTGAGCAGCTCGAGGTCCCATCTAGCCACACTTGCCAGACAGATGCCTTCATCTCTCTAATCTCCTTCTAATCTCCTTCTGTGAAGATTCTTCATGGAGTGCTTCTTGCCCTTCCTCCTAACATTATTATTTCACGTTCTTTCTGAGGTCTTGGGAGTTTCTGATAAGAAGAGGTACAATCTGATAAATCACTAAACTATTATGATGAATTAGCTTCCTGGATTAATCCTCTTAGGTGCATTATAATATTAAAAGAGAGCTATCAGGAGAAAGGCTCTGAGAACTCAAAATCTGCACGCTGCTTTCCGGCTCTGAAGTTTTACCATTTTTGTGAATAAATCATTTACAGTGGAATTTTAGATTGTTATGGAAACCAAGTGAAGGAACCCTGTGGCACTTAAGCATAACTTTACGGCTGGGGCCTGGGGAAGCCAACGATATATTTTTACATTCCAGCGATGCTGTCAGCAGGTCATAAACGCTTGGCATGAATTATTCACTAGTTCAGCATTTGCTCTTATTCATTTGTCTACAATCATAAAATATGGTTTGGGTGTACAGAAAACAGTCACTGAGAAGTAAGGCCGATATCCGCCAGGCCTCTCTCAGTGGACAGTCACAGCGATGGTTTTAGTCACAACCAATCCTGAGAGAGCTCTACCACCTTAAAAAGTGGTGTCTGCCACAGGAGTGAGTCTCAAGAAGGAATGAAACACGCATATGGCTTAAGCGGCAGTGTTATTAAAAGTAGTAATCGCTAGGTGGACAGCTGAGTGGGCATACCAAATTCACCAGGAGCTCCACCTAGGAGCTGACCTTCCCTGGATCTCCGGTTTCTTTACCATAAAATACATAATTAACACTGGATGGCCTCTAAAACACTGTCTAAGATTTTAAATTCTATGAATCATGTTTTTAATTTATTAACTACCCATCAACACTTGAAAGGTAAAGAATAAACTACATCTTTACTTAATAATAAATAAATCAATTTAAACTTGACTAAGTTTCTCACCTCCTAATTTAGGATGATTATCAATTAAGTATCAATTACCTACACAGGAAAGGATGAAATAATCTAATATGACAAACTAAAAATAATTGATACCATATAGTTAACAATATAGTTAAAGATATTAATATAATCTACTATAATCATTTTATATTACAAGCATAATTGATTTATTTTCAAATTACTCAAATAAGAGTTTCTACAGTTTGGGCCTGCAGAGATGGTTTAGTGGCTAAAAATATGTACTGCTCTTGCAGAGGACCTGAGTTTGGTTTCCAGCACCCACATTAGACAGCTCACAACTTCCTGTAACTCCAGTTCTGGGGGTTACAACACCTGCTCTTCTGGCCTCTGTGGACACTGCACACATGAGGTGAACATACAGAGAAGCAAGCATGTATGGACACACATGCATTCACACATACACATAAATAAAAGTAAATGAAAGGAATTTCAGTTTTTAATTCTTCGAACAAACTATCAAGCTTATATTTTCTTTTTGACATCTATGGGAGCTAGGAATTTGGCTTTATTGTAGCGCCTATTATGTATGAGACTCTGAGCTTCAGTTACACACACACACACCTCCTGTTCAATCTTTGTGTCTGCTTCTTAAAAATACTATGCTGGGTTGTCCCTTTCCCCTTTGTACCTAGGTTATGTTTATTTTTATTAAAGTTCATCTCTGGGATCAAGAGATGGTTCATTGGTTAAAACTGTTCTTGCAGAGGACCCAGGTTCAATTCCCAGCACTCACATGAAGGCTTACAAACATCTATTCTCTAGTTCCAGGGGACCTGATGTCCTCTTCTGACCTCCCCAAGCACCAGGCATGCATGAAGTGCACATACATACATACATATAAGCAGAACATTCACAAACATAAAATAAAGCCTAAAAACCTTAATATTCATCTCTATTGCAACCATCTTCATGCCTATGTCATTGGCTGTTACCTGATAATAAAATAATTTATTTACTCCTGCTCTTATTGATGAGCAATTGGTGTGTTTCCAATTTTGTCATTATAGCCAACACTGCAATAAACGCTTCTCTGCGGCCTTTGGGTACATGTGATTAACTGCAGAAGTCAGAAGTGTCAGGAGAGGCCATGGTGAGTGCAGACACTCACCCTTATGGGAGAACTCAAAGCTGTCTTCTCAAAGCGGTTGAGCCAATGTCATAAGCACAGACAAGTTCCAAAGAGATCGTCTTGTTATGGGTGCTTCCCAGCAGCTGGCGTTTTTTAGATTACTGTGCTTAAAATACTTTTGTAGAGCACATACTCAGAGAGAACTCTTTCTTGCTAGTCTTCTTAGTTGTATTGTGAAAGAGTACAGAATTTGGGAGCTGGAAAGATGCCTAAAGGCACCTACCTAGCACCAAACGAGATGGTCTGAGTTGGAACCCTGGGACCCACATGGTAGAAAGAGAAAACTAACTTCCAAAAGTTGTCCTCGGACCTCCATGTGGACACTGTCCTGTGTGCACCCACAAACATGTATGCATACAGGATAAATTATAAATGTAATAAAAAATTTTAAAGAGTGTTGGATTTCATTACATTTTATATATCACTTCAGTTTCTTTAGGGGGAAAAAAGACTTATTTTCCTGAAATTGTTAGTGTTAATTCTATCTGTAATGTTTCTAATATTAAACTATTTATAATTTTACTTCACGAATAGCTCAAGAAGAGCAGTTTGTTTTGGCTATTTGTCTCTGTAGTTTTTCAAACATAGGTAAAGATGCTATAATATACTCTATATGCCCACATTCTGAATTTCCATTAATCTTGATATAATAATTACTTTCTTTATATGTCAGTAATAAGACTTAATTATTACAGCTAATGTGCACATTAAATGAAGAAAACCTAATTCCTTTCTTTATGATATCACTGCATTTTTGACATTCACAAAGTTCTAATATTTTACTTTTGTACATGGAAAGCTAAATTTATTCTTAAAAAATTAAAACCCTCATGATAGAAATGCTTTTAAAAATGAATCCATTATTTTGAGTCTACAATATGTGAGAGCTGCTTTCTTTGACAGTCTGGGCTGCACAGTGAGGTAGCTTTCCACAGGAACGTTCTCCATACCCAGCTCCTCTGTTCTCTGGGTACCGTGAGGCGCAGGCAGGGCCTCTGCATGCTGACCCCCTGACAGGCAGGGTTTTAGGGTATAGCCAGCTTCTTAGCTTTAACATGCACTCAAATTGTCCAGATATGTGGTTCAGATAGATCCTTCTGGAAGTACTCTTCAACGAGCCAGAGATGAGTGGATTTCCAAGCCAGGTGGCTTCTGAGTTCTCTCTCTCTCCTCTGTCTCTCTGTCTCTCTGTCTGTCTGTCTGTCTGTCTGTCTGTCTGTCTGTCTCTCTCTCTCTCTCTCTCTCTCTCTCTCTATCTATCTCTGTGTGTGTGTGTGTGTGTGTGTGTGTGTGTGTGTTTCTATCTGTCTCTCAACATTCATTACACACCATGGTCAAGCACGAAGCCAAGGCGCTATAGGAAGGTGCGTTTCTGCATGCCTCTGATTTGCCATAAAAACATTTCGTCTAACTCGTTATCCGATGTCTCTATTGGTGAGCACTGTCTAACAGGTCACTCACTGGTCATTTTCATGGGTGAGTTTTAAAGGAAGTGGGATGCGTTCTAGCATCCCACATGAGCACAGTCCTTCCTCTGCAAAGCCCATCTTCAGGGTCACCGCCTCTGCAATCTCAGACTTATTACCAACAAGCTGCTGCCTCATCCCTGGAATGAGACACTCCGGGGCAATCAACTCATGCTCCGTTCTGCCCCCCAAATTCTCAAGAGACGGAGAAGGATGCTTGCTGAGCAACAGAAGGCCAGGCTCTCTTATTGCCCAGAGAACACCAGTCTCTGGTGTAAAAAAGAGATTCAAGCTCATTAGATGCACAGATCTTCAGTTAACCTTTTAGATTCCACGAGTTGAAGTCTGCATTCTGTCTGCATGGGAACACAGTTCACTCAATGCGTACATGCATGTTCCCGAAAGCACATCCAAAACCGGGCTTCTCTTCTGTTTTTAGTTAAATGCATTTTAGCTGGGGATAGAGGTCTGTGGTAGAACACTTCTCAAGCATGGGTGAGATCCCAGGTTTGATCCCCCAACAAAAGAAATAACTAACATACTAGAATGCCTTGCATTCTAGGAAGCAGAAGGAACTCCTCAATAAAATAACTACGAGTTTTCCTCATGACAAATCTAGATTTTTCAGAATCTGAGTTTGTATAAAATAAGACAAAAGTTTAAGTAAATTTTAAGATGCATGCTCATTTAACAGAACTTCCCTAGTTCTAGAATCAAGAACCAACTTGACATTCATGTCAAAGATCATCCTTCTCTGTGGTGGTGAGAAGCCCATGGCAAGCTTTGGCTATAGAATTGGTCCTTGGTAAACAAACATCCTTCCTCATTTTATGACTACTGATTTTTTTTTTTTTTTTTTTTTTTTTTTTTTTTTTGGTTTATCCAGATAGGGTTTCTCTGTATTGCTTTGGAGCCTGTCCTGGAACTAGCTCTGTAGACCAGGCTGGCCTTGAACTCACAGAGATCCACTTGCCTCTGTCTCTGCCTCCCGAGTGCTGGGACTAAAGGCGTGTGCCACCCACGCCCATCTGACTGTTGATTCTTATTCAGTTACATGAGCCACACACGTCAGTGATATCACTTATCTGATGCCACTTTGTGTAGTCTGCAACACCCTCTCCAAAGGGTCACGTCGCCACGGCCTCCCCTTCACACATTCAAAGGATACTGTCCAAAATCAGTTGAGTGAGAGTGTGGTATGCCGACAGGTCACCCATTTCAGAAATTTGGTTGTTGGAAAAATCCACCTTCTGGTGATAAAAAGAGAACAGTATGTTACAAGTTCACTAGTGTTTAATGGCAAAAGGAAAAAAAAGTGTGTTTCTGGATGTAGACTTACAATTGCTTGCTGTAGATGCATTACAGCCAAACCAGGCATCTCTCTTTGCCTTTTCTAACCAGGACACTATTGTCAACCCCTTGAGAGAGAACCAAGAAGTCTTCTCTGTGGCCCAAAAAGATGCAGCTTTCCTTCCCATTCCGTCCCCTTTCCTCCAGGGACTCCTGCACTATATGGCCCTGGCTGGCCTGAACTTCTTGTAGATCAGACTGGCTTCAAACCTGCAGAGATCAGCCTGCCTCTGCCTCTCGAGTGCTGGGATTAAAGGTGTGCCACCACGCCCCACCTACTCTTGAATTTTCAGCTCGTATTTTAAATTTCCTTGATTGCCCTCCCAGATTTACTTCCCTAACACCCACATCACCGTGTTTCCCATTTTCCCTAATATCCAGTGGAGCATATCCACTTCACTTACGTGCATATCCCATTTTTCTGTTCCACAAACAGTCTCACACGCTGCCCCTAACTGCCAGAACAGTCCTTATTCATCCCTCAGGCTTCAATTGTATGTCTTAGAGTGGGGCTTTCTATTGCTGTGGAGAGACACCAGGACCACTGCAGCTCTTACACCCTCTTAATTGAGGGTGGCTGCCTCACAGTTCCAGAGGTTCAGTCCACTGCCATCATGATGGGGAGCCTGGCGGCGTGCAGGCAGACGTGGTGCCGGGGCTCAGAGTGCTGCATCTCGCAGGCACAGGAAGTCGACTGAGACATTAAGCAGTATCCTGAGCATAGGAAACTTCAGAGCCCGCCCCTACAGTGACACACTTCCTCCAACAAGGCCACACCTCCTAACAGTGCCATTCCCTGTGAGATTATGGGGGCCAAGTACATCCAAACTACCATCATATTCTTTCTCAAATTTGACTCATTTAGATAGGCTTTTCCAGCAACATCTATTGACCCTAGTCTAGAAGGAGACTAAAACCAGACTGACTAATTAATAAAGAGCTTTGCTTAATTCATCTACTAGGAAAACAAAAAAAAAAAATCTTTTTTGAAAGAGGCAAGAAAACTGGAGATTTTTAAAGCTCTATATTCAGCACTAGAGGAGGAGGCTGTAATCTCACTCCAGAAGGCTGTCCAGAAGACCCTGAATACACACAGTCCCTCTTGTGCCCTTTAAAACAGTGACGGCACTCGTCAAACTCATCAAGACAATGCTTTCCTACAGCAAATCCTAGAAAACAGTGTAAAGCAAGAGGAAACGACTGGTCAAGTCTGTTACGGTGTCTGCGTGGTCTGTGAGACACAAGCTGAAAACCCCTGGGAAGGAACGGCGCAAGCCACCTTGAGCAGCAGCAATGGCTACATGAAGCCCTGTTTCAGTGACACAGATCTCAACAGAAACTTAGGTCTACGTGTGTAGTGAATATGTAAAACACATGGTATGAAAACAGCCCAACACAGCATGGTGAACGCAATTTAACATTTACCTTTTTGCTTTTATATAACAATGATGGGCTAAAAATGAACTCATCGCAAGGTCTTCTGTTTTTGTTAAATATTTGTGTCCCACTGAAGGAAGCTTATCCCATGTTCTGGGGCAATGGTTCTCAAATGTATTAAAGATCGTAGGGCTATCTAGGAGCCCTTTAACAAGTCCAAAGTCCAGGACTTCCCTTGATCCACTTAACTCAGAATCTCTGGCAATGGGGCCTAGGCCATAGTAAGTCTCTAAGTTTCCCTAAGTGATTCCAGAGATGGGGTCTAGGTGCCAGCACTCTTGGGGGCTCGCAAAGCACAGCTCCCATAGCCACCAGAGGGCACGCCTCCTGCCAAACTGCCAGCTCAGAATCTCATTTCTCCAAGAACCACAGGTAGCCTGGGCACCCCTGGGAGCAGGAGAAATGTCACTCGCATATCAACCTGCTCCGCGATGCACAAGTGTCTCGTTCCTGCTTTCAAAGAGCATGCTTAAAACAAGTGCAGGATGTGAGCATGGAGGCGTAGGATGGGGCAGGAAGTGAGCGTGGAGGCGTAGGATGGGGCAGGAAGTGGGCGTGGAGGTGTAGGTTGCTGGGCGGGTGTTCGCCACTGTTAACCTCTCTTAGAAGTCATGTTCCTGTCAACCATAAGATCTTTAAATTCTCATTTTAAGCATTCCTTCTGGGAGTTGTTTTCCTATAAAGAAGATGTCGGGGACAGGACAATCTGATCCCCTAACTGGCGGGTGTTAGACTCTCCCTTGACACCCTGACCACCTCCAGCAAAATAAATGTTAAGCATCTGGCCAGCCATCCCACCCTTAGGTCAGCACCGGCCACTTTAAGCGTCCCATAGAGGCCTTGCGAAGACTTCCTGATAGTCACAACTGGATGCTCTAGTTCCTGAAGGCGCAGCCTCTGCCAGGGCTGTTTTGTTTTGTTTTGTTTTGTCTTTGCTCACAAAGTCTCTGTGAACTCTAGATGGTTTGCAACCGTCCAGGAAGGTACGTGGGGGCCCACTTCCCTGACGACCCTGATGACCTGCCTGATGGGAAAATAGAAAGGCTGTTTGTTGGTGCAAACACACACCTTCACGTATGTGCAAGGTGAGCTGGGACTGGTCCAGCACCCCTTCTCTGGTTATGGAAGCAGGAGGTTCCGCTTCCTGGCTGTAAGCTGCCTGAGAGACCATTTCCTGCCATTGTTTTTAAGGGCAGCAGGCCCCACAAAAGGCTTCTCTGGGGCCACTTTTGGCTTCGGCTCCTGTAGTAGTGTGGGGAGAGCTGGTGACATGAAGTAAAGCAAGGAGCAGCGCTCCCGTGGCAATGGAAGCATCAAAGGGGCAGTGGCTACAGCAGCTGTGCAGCCAACGAGCCAAGTTACAAGAGGCGGCAAGGCGTCTGGCTCCTCCATCGCTGAAGAGGCAGCTGAGAGGTGGGAGAGGATGACAAGAGCAGGGGCAGAGTGACAGAGAAACTAGAGAAGACAGCATGCTGAGCGCGGCCCACTGTCACTGAAGAGCTCCGCAGAGCTGCTGAGCCTGTAGGGCCCAGAGTCAGATACTGAAGGCCCTGGAACTCTAGCACTAGTCACCGTCAGAGGCCGGAAGGGATCCTGCTACTCGGACCTTACTGGACACTGCTAAGCTATCGCCAAAGGCTGTGAAGGTCCAACTTCCCAAGCTACACAAGAGCCTACGCAAGCGTCAGATACACAAGGCTCCCAGGAGCTCAACAGCAGAGGGTGCAACCTGCAGGCTGCTGGCTAACAAAAGCTACCAGACACCAGCACTGAACCTGCATCGCTGACCCACAGTTACTATCTGGGCAGAGCCAGCTCACTAATAATAAAAGTCTTATTTCCTTAAAAAGCAAAGGTTGGGTAAGGAAGGGGACAATGTTTGCCCCGAGGAAATGTGTTATCGCTGTTTCAGATAGAAGTGTACTACTGTAACTAAAGAGACGCAATGGCCACTGAAATAAAATATGGCCAAGAGGACAGAAGGAAGCAGGTAAATGTGCTTTGAATGTGAGGTTTCAGCAAAGATCTCGCAAGGGCTGTACGGTGGTGGCACATCTCAGTGACACACCTGTCTGCATTTCAATTTAGACACCCGCACTGTAAGTTCTACACCTTGTCCCCTCTGACTTCTCTTCATTAATTCTCTCTTGCTTGTATAAGCACCATGGCAACCGCTTACCGTGTGTGATTAGTGTATTGATAAGTATACCTGGAGATTTTGGGGTGGCTTGAAGTTGAAAAAGGTAGTCAGCTTGTTCTGGGAAGCATTTAGTTCTAGAAGATAAGGCATGTGGCTCACACAAGACAAATCTGGGGGCAGAAAAGATAAATCAACAAGCTACTAGAAAAAGTCATTAAGTACCTTACATCAGAACACGTATTTCTTTCTAGGCAGGATCACACTGCACAGCCCTGGTTGGCCTGGAACTCACTTTGTAGACCAGGCCAGCCTAGAACTTACAGAGATTCACCTGTGGCTGCCTCCCGAGTGCTGGGATTAAAGGTGCTACCACACCCCACCCATGTCAGAATAATTTTTAAGTGTGCCCAATTTTTAAGCAAGCCCATCTCAAATGTTTCAGCTGGGTCAAATTAATACAAATTAGTGATATGTGAACTATTTTAAAGGTGTAGGACGAGGAAATGAGGATGTAGGAGGAGATGAGGGAGCTGAGGGGTACAAGAACCACAAAACACACTTCGTTCTTATTCGTCATAACAGTACCTGACACATTACAAGCTGACTTAAACAGTCATTTTAAAAATGTGTAAAATTCTCTATGAGCCAATAATCTCTCTTTCTTCCCCAGGGCTTAGCCACTTCTCCCAGCTCCGGTATTTCTGGGATGTCCAAGTAACCAATGGCTGGGGACTCCTGCACTCATCTCCCCACAATCTGCTCACCCCTAAGGGCTTCAAACATCACCAGCCTTACAGGGAAGGATGCGAAGCTAAAGGATGCTCCTAATTGGCTCCTAATAACTGAATTGGGTCTTTTCAGAAGACTGGAAATACCACCCTCTGTTGCTAATTCAATTTCGTTTTAGGTGGACTTAATCCTAAATCCCGTTAATTATTTGAGGTGACTTAGATCTGTGACTTGTGCTTTGACTCTGGGTTGGCTTGAGAGTAACATCTGAGTTCTGCATTTTACCCCAAGCAGATAGCCCCAGACTTGGTGCTAAGTAAAACACTGTGCTAATGGAGGCCACGAATGGAGTCACACGTGAACTGGGATTGTGACGTAGCGTTCGCCACTGTCCACCTCTCTTGGCAGCAGACGCACACTGGGCAGGCACCAGAAAATGAAAGAATCCACGGTAGGGGTTCTGGCCTTGTTGGTGTGAGCAATTCATTTCACCACCTGCAGTGGTTTGGTGGTAGCACTCCTTGCTCTCTCGTTCTGGGGGACACAGAGAACCAGGACAGCCATGCCGATGACAGGCAAGGCCAGGCCAGGCCAAGGGGCACAGGCAAATGCAGAGGGGGAGAGGGTGGCACACCAGCTGCGTCTTGGGCTGCACGGGCTGGCAGTGTGAGATGGTGTGTTTTTGTGATGCTTTGAATGAGGGATAGACCCTGCGGGCTTGGTCCCCAGCTGGTGGAGATGCTTGGGCAGGCTTGAGAGGTATGTCTTGCTGTATGAAGTGTGTCACTGGGGGCGGGCTCTGGGGTTTGGAAACCCACACACTGCTCCCCGTTCATTCTCAGCTTCCAGCTCCAGCCACCCTGCCTGCTGCCATGCTGTTACCTCTACGCAGTCTAACCCTCGGGAACTACAAACCCAAATACGCTCTTTCTTCTATATTGCCTTGGTCATAGACGTCTATCACAGAAACAGAAGAGTAATTAGCATGCCAGATCAACGCTCTCTGAAGCCAGATAATGCCCACCAACTTCTGCTCCAGGTCTCTGTGTTACACAGTATCTTAGCTGTGAACATCTCTCAGAGAGGTGGTGCATTGGGATGGTAACATTTTTGGTAAAAAAAAAAAAAAAAAAAAAAAAAAATCCATGGGTCAATCAAGGACAAAACCTATGGGGGCATCGAATGCTTAGCAGTCTATACCTATCAGCCCTGCATCTGCCTGTTCTGTACTCAGGTACATGGCTGCTAGAAGTGGTCTACATAGCTAACGTTTTTTTAAAAATCACTGTGACAGAGACAGTCCCTTGGTTGCTAACTTACATGTCGGTCCTCCTTGGTGTAGTAACCTCTTAGTCCACCAGATGGCAAAAGCACCTTATGTCTACACCAAAGGTTCTGGACCAGCAGCATCAGCTTACTGCAAATGTAAATTCTCAGCCTTTACCCCGGTTCTACTTAGTCAGAACCTCTGAGGGTGTGATTCAGCAGTCTGTACGGGCCCCCAACTACACACAGTGGTTCTGTTGAAAGTTTAAATGTGGCTAACTCGGGATACCCTTAAGGCTGACATCCTCCCCAAAGAAAAACATACTGCCATACCAACACACAGCAGGCTCTGACTCCTGATGAATTTGTCATGGAGGACCCAGGAGGAGTGGTCTGTGTAGAGAGGGCGCTGTGCACAGAGAGTACCTTGAGTGGCAGGCTACGAAGCTAAGTCTTTGCTTGCTGTTGGCACTGAGCATCGTCAGAGCCTCCCATGAGGCTGCACTTTCTTATTCAGTAAGAGTGAACAATCAATCTCAGAGCTGTGAGGTGGGCAGAACACAATCAACCTTGTAGGTGTGGGGTGGGCCGAGCATTCCTGCCAGTGCCGGCTTAAATGCCTTCCTGGTGGCTGGGTCATCACATGATCTGAGGTTTGCTTTAAAGTAACTTGGAGGAAGAGGGTCAGGGCAGGGGTGCAGATAGAACAAGACTGGCCCCCTGCCTATTACTGCTGAGCCTCAGTATTCATTCCGGAATTTTCTCTGCTCATGTTTGCAATTTTCTAAAATAGGTTTATAAAAAAAATAGGAAAAACAATGTAACCGGCTCTCCATCAGTGGTATTTGGGTAAGATACAGTGCTTGCCTGCACTCAAGGAATGAATTTTAATTATTAGAGTCAGATGAGGGGAATTGGAAAATGAAATTGAGAGACTATTATCAGTAGAATTAAGGTCTCCTTGAAGGCAGGTAAAAGAAGCAAGCAGAAAGACACTCAGTGGAGAAAGAAGGCCAGAGATAAGTATTTACATCAAATAAGATCAGAAAATCCAAAACAAGGACCAGTCTTTAAAGAAAATATGATGATGATGATTGCAGGACATGTTCTTTAAGTGTGAAGAAGGAAGGTGTCATGACAAATGCAAATAATTTCAGATGGTGTGGTCAAAAGGGTCAGCTAAATACACGGCGATGGGGAGCAGGGTTGACACCTGAAGTCTTGGTACTTAAACAATAATAGAAGGAGCTAGCCAGGATGAAAATGTTAGTGTAAAAGCAACATAAAATGTCCATGAGAGGGTGGGGGAAAGCCGGTTCTTCTGAGCTAAATAACTAGCTGAAGAAAAGGGTGTGAGTATCAAAGGGATAACAACCCCTGTGGGGCTCCCTGGGTGCACCCCAACTGTGTCAGAACACTGAAGATCAACCTGTCTTCTCGTCATTTGTGGATCATTGTCCCCGCCCCCCCCCACACTCTTGTTCTGTCTCTCTCTCCACAGAAAGCAGTAAGTCAATATGTAAATTGATCTACAAATCACTTATATCAAGCTCAGTATTATTAAACCACATTAAATTCTGTAGCCTGTACATTTTTGCACTATTTCAGTGATCAATCCACTCGGCTGACAATCACGTACCTTCGATTTTGTTTGCAGAAAGATTCAACTTCTGTAGGTGAACATAGCCACACAGAATGCTGATGTCGACTAAATCACAGTGCTGAGAGGGAGAAAAGGGGAAGGGCTTTAATATGGCATTTACAGTGTTGCCTTCCTGCAAATTCTAGAAACGACGCTGATGGAAAGAAAGCCAGAGTTTCTTCCCAAAGTGTAAAAGCAAGAGAATAAAATCTAAGGCCTGCTACTAATGGGATCTCAAAATGGGCTATAGAGCCACCACAATAAGAAGGGGGAGGAGGAGGAGCAGGAGGAGGAGAAAAAGGAGGAGGAGGGGAGGAGGAGAAGGAGCAGGAGAAGAAGAAGGAGAAGGAGGAGGAGACAAAGAAGAAGGTATTCCTTCAGAAGAAATCAGTTGGGCATGGTAGCACGTCATTTTAATCAAGGCAGAGGCAAGTGAATCTCCATGAGTCTGAAGCTGACCCTATATCAAAAAGAAGAAAAGAATTATTACCCTAAGAAATCAGTGTTAGCAGCAAGAACTCACCACATAAAAAGGTAAATGGCAGCAGCGTTCACGAGTAGGGCCGTCTAAAATAAAACAGCAATAAAGACCACGTTTTCCTCTAACCAAAGAAAAGCCAGGGCTGAGAGTTTAAACGAAGTTTCAGGAAGATGTCACAGGCCACCAGGAGATCGTTAACAACACAAGCTGCAAAGCTCTTTCACAGTGATCCCAACAGATCCACAGCTGCAGGGCAGACTGGGGAAAACAGAGAGATGTATGGCCAAACCTGAAGTCACAGAGCAGCTTGAGAGATGCAGTCTCCAACTCTGCTGAGGCTGTGTCCAGAATTCATGCCAGAAAATGGTACTCATGGGAGCTCAAGTGGAGTTAGGAGGGGATTTGATCCCATGGAATAAAGATTTCTACTAGTGGCAGTAAACACAGCCAAAGATGACTAATAAGAGTCATTTGCTAGCAAGTTCTCTTGTAGGGCAGTGATGTCTGTTTTACGTAGGCTGTTACATGAGACATATCGGCTCTGAGTGCCTACTGTGTGTGTGTATCATTGTGCTTGATGAGAAAGCAGGGGAGGGGCCGGGCTTTACTTTGCCTTTAAGAATTTAGGACTTTGGCAGGGGAGAAGATATATGCACAAGTAATTAGAGAAAGTCAAGTAAATAATAATAACCGCTATTATTATTATGTGTAGCATAAGTGAGATGGGGGGGAGGAGTCAGTGAACCAGAAAGTGTATTCAGTGAGACAGTTTATTGAGGCCAAGTAATTCAGCACATAACATCTCAACAGGAAGGAGGTCAGTGGCAAAATAAGTTAAACTCCATCCCTCCGGCTGAAATAAGATTTAAAGGATTGCTTTTTTGGCAGATCAACTTAAGGCACAGCACTACATCCATAAATGGACTATTGGTTGAAATGGATCTTCATGAGTCTGTACTGGCTGCTGGAATTACACCGTCTCAGTGTCTGACGCAATGCTGCGTGTACAGGGAACTCCACACGTCACACCTGAGCGCCTATGACATCCACCGAACGTTAGACTCTGCCAGTGATGGAAAAGCATGATGGCCTTGGTGTGCTGACCCCGCAGGACATACTATGAAGCCAGCACAGGTGGCCACATCTCAGTAGTCCTTGGGTATTTTACTAGTACAAATCCAAGACAGGACACCCTAGCAATGCATTAGCCCAGTCAGGAGTGAGCGATAGTAAAATTTCAATGTGCTTTTAAAATAAAAGTATGTGTAGAGTGCATATCTGTATGAGTGTGGGTACACATGTGTGTAAGCGGTGCACATGCATGTGTGTACATGAGCTGTGGAGGTGTCTTCTTCAATCGCCCTTCACCTCCTATACTGAAGCAGCCTCTCTCACAGAACTCGGTTCTTACTTGTTCATCTAGACAAGGCTGCCATGGCAGCATGCATGGGATTCGAACCCCAGCCTTCACACTTGCACAGCAAGCATCTGACCCACTGAGACAGCTCCCTAACCCCCCCATGTCTCCTTCCTTCCTTCCTCCTTCCTTCCTCCTCCTTCCCTTAATTCCTATCTTCCTTCCTTCTTTCTTCCTTCCTTCTTCCTTCCTTCCTTCTTCCTCCCTCCCTTCCTTCCTCCCTCCCTCCCTCCCTCTCTCCCTTCCTTCCTTCCTTCCTTCCTTTAATGGAAACAAAAGAGTTAAAATATTTTCCTAGGGCTATGAGCAACAGCAGAGAAGCTGAACTGTGGGTGGTCAGCTCTTACACCCCTCAAGGCCAAAGCTGAGCCAAGATTCTGTGCTACTTCAGGATGGAGATTGAAAACTTGAAGACTGAAGAATATCAGCAGATTCTTTTGTTCTAATGATAGGGTATCTTTATGAAAAGAAATATGCCCAAAGCTACTTATTTCTCGATGTAAGGAGAAAATTGGTATCAGAATACTTGGTACCCTGGGACTCAGAAAGTTAAGCAAAACTCTTAGGATGTTTTTGATTGGTCTTACAAATCCAAGTTCAACTTCCTGAAGAAAGCATTGATTACTATAATATAGACTACTTAGGATGAAAGAGGGTGCAAAGAGAATGGAAAACAAAGGAATGTGGGGAACTGATGCTCGGAAGGATGCGGCTCTCTGAAGTCTAACATTTATTTGTTCATCTCAAGTCACTAATCTCCATCAAACATGAGGCCCTGAGGTTTAGGGCCACTACGAGTCAAGAGTACCAAAGAAAATGAAAAGGTCTGTCCTTGTTGCCAGCCTGCAATGGCCCTGTCATACTCACTGATAAATTTAGGTTGAGGTAGACCTGCTCTGTCCCACGGCCTGACCATCCCAAATCGCTGAGTGCTTCGGCTACAGCCTCCTCTCTCAGGACCCCATCAAACTCCTCCTGCAAAAAGCAAATGGTGGACGAAGAACTCGCATTAGAAAGGCAGCCATCTACTTTGTCCTTTCCGGCTCCCAGAGAAAAGGCTGAACGGAAGACATCACATACTATACACAGTTAAGTAAATGCCCATCAAAGTCATGTCTTGCTGCCACTGAGTTTTCAGGGGGTCACTTGCATGTGGTATTCGATGCTGAGAGAACACAGTGGCCATAGGAACACCCGTTCTAGCAGCCCCATGTAAGAGCTCTGCTCTCAAACTGCCGATGCTTCTGACAGCCCTGGAGTAGGCACTCCCATCCCCATTTTACAGATGAAGTAACTAAGGCTTGGAGGTGACCTTGCTCAGAATGACATGACAGCATGTGACAGAGATGGAGTGAAAACTCAAGCTGTCTGCGCCCAAGGTGATTCTGCATTGGGCTGTTTGCCCACACCTCTAAGGATGGTTACATCAAATGAAGACAATAATGCCTCGAAAACTGGTATTCCTGCTGAACAAATCAAGTCCTCAGTTCGCTTTCTAGTATCTACTTTTGTCATATTCATCTAATCTACAAGATGATTTAACGAGTGGCAGTGGCTTCCATGAGGAAGCTTGCCCTTGGCCTACAGCCAATGGATGGGCATGGCACTTCCCCAGTAATGGCAGAGAGAATAGACCTCATAGCAGTCTATGTTGCATGGCCACCGCCTTGATCTGTATAATGGCCAACATGGACACTGACATCAGCATGATGGCAGAAAACACGCTCATCACGACAGCCACACTGATACATACCGTACTTAACCATGATGCTCATGTAAACTGCGATGGGAAAGCATCTGCTCTTTAGTTCTTTACTAACCCAGGAACCAAGAATGCTGTCTGGGTTGTTGGTCCTGAGGACATAACTATGAAGACTCACGTTGCTCTAAGAGTCTTTCTCCCCAGGGAATATGGCCCACATGGAGATAGTGAGTTTGAATCCCACCTCTGCCACGTGACTTGGGGGGGAGGTAAAGCTTTCTCCGAGCCTCATTCTTTTACCTTTAAACAGAAAGTATGTTTTTCTTTAAAGGCGGTCTAGACACACCATTCCTCCAAAGTAGGCTGCTTTGGGGATATTGATTGTTTTGAGCTGAAGGCACTTGGAAAAAAAAAAAAAAACACAGAAAATGCAAGGGGAGGCTTTCTCTGAACTGCTTTTATCTACAGAGAGGCAGATCCTTCAAAAGGAACTCGACTGTTATAAATCCCCTCCCCAGGAGTTTCATCAACTGGAGGAGATTGACCCTTACCACAGGAGTGAAGAGAGGCCGACACCACAGTGAGCGAGCTTTGTCACACACGCTCATAGCTCCCATCTATTCTAAGAGCTCTCGTATCTTTCCATAAAAGCATTCCCCCCCCAAAGTGGCCTACATTCCCTCTACCCTTCCCCTGTTAACATGATGTGTAAGCTCTCAAATCGCACATAAAAATGTTTCCAGGTCAGCAGGAGGCACTTGCCTCCAGCCCTGAGAACTTGGGTTTAGTCACCAGAACCCACATGGCAGAAGAAGACAGCAAATTCCAACTTGCTCTCTGATCTCCATATATGTGGCACACACATGAATAAATAGTTGTAATAGATTTTTTAAAACATGTATTTATTTTATGTGTAGCTTGTACATATGTATGTGCACCACATGCATCCAGTACCGAAGGAGAAGAGAAGAGGGTGTTGGAAGCTCTGGAACACAAGTTATGGGTGGTTTTGAGCCACCAATTGGGTGCTAGAAACCAAACCAGGGTCCTCTACATGAACAACAGTGCTCTATCTGCTGAATCGTTTCTGCAGGACCTGTAATAGTTTATCTGTCTACCTGCCTACCTACCTACCTATCTATCTACCTATCTATCTATCTATCTACCTACCTGTCTGCCTGTTTACTTATTTATTTTTAACTGATGGATGTTTATCTGCATGTATGTCTGTGTACCACATACATACCTGGTACCTGTGGAAGTCAACAAAGGTCTTTGGATGCCCTGGGACTAGAGTTACACATAGGGTTATGAACCACAATGTAGGTGCTAGAAATCAAACCCAGGTCCTCTGGGTGCTCTGAGCCATCTCTGCAGCCCCACTGGAATTCTAACTACTCAGTGCTAGTGAAATTGTGGTTATTGGAGGAAAATCTACAACCACCAATTTACTAACCCAGCATATCCCCTAACGACAATCTATAAACATCTGTCCTTACACTCACAGATAATGCAGTCTTTACCCCTCACCAAGGAAACTTCTGTTTGCAAAGATGGAGACCACTACAGAAAAATAATAAAATCTTCTTTTTAGTTTTGTTTTGGGGGGGGTATTTTTCCCCAAAAATGGTTTCTCTGTGTAGCTCTGGCTGTCCTGGAACTTACTTTGTAGAACAGGCTAGCCTCAAACTCAGAGATTCACCTGCCTCAGCCTCCCAAGTGCTGGGATTAAAGGCATGCACCACTATCACCCAGCCTGTAATAGTTTTTTTAAAAATCTTTTCCTATGATATCCCTAATGCATGCAATATTCAAAATCAATATACCTATACCCCTCATCTATGTTAGTCTGTCCATTGTTACTTTGTTTCATAGGTTCAGCTATGACAGCTAGAAGATTGGGAAGGTCATCATTTCTCTCCTATCCCTTCTTTCAATGTTTTAAGGAGAATGAAAAAAAAATATATATATATATATACATACATACATATATATGTATAATATGTATATATACATACACACATACACACATACACACATACACATACACACACACATATATATATATATATATATATATATATATATATCTTGGCACAGTGCCTGAAACACATCAATTGCTTTAATTCATGTATGATGTGCCAGTGTTCCATAGCTGTTACACTGCTCACAAGCAGGGAAGATATCCATGCTTGTACATAAAGTGCCGGTGTCCTATGTAAACCCCAGGAGGTAATTGGGTAGAGGCAAACCTGCCATCCTCCCTAACCCCCACCTAGAGCTCTGCAGGTCGTCTGACCTCACCCCAATCCTCCTTACATATTCTAGCAGGAAGGGCCTGTTTGTAACCATAACTATGGACATCAGGGTGGGCACAACTGCCAGCATTTTCTCAGATCCCCATGGCAACGCTCCACACAATAAGCCCCTCTTTAACCTACTTTGTATTCCCAAGCAGTCCCACTCTTCCTGCTCCCCTATAGAGATTTCTAGAACCCTACTATCCTCTTATCCAAATTCACTTGCTCAGCACAGAACCGCTTAAAATGCCATGTGTGTGTCCCTCTGCACAGAGCAGAGCCCTCTACAACCTAGCCCCATCTCAGCCGCCTTTTGTGCTCTTACCTGTAACTCCTGAGTGCAGCTATGTGACACTTTAGGTGCTAGCTGCTTGACTTACCCATGTCATTCTGAGAGCAGGGACTATGCATGTCTTCCTGCTTTCATCTTCTATTGTAACTGCTGCTATTATTTATTACATCTATAACTTCTAAGAATCTACTCTACCTACCAGATATTATTATGTTGAAAACTTTAGTCTCTTACTAAATTTAAAGTCATGGGTTTCTGTAGTATAGTGGTTATCACGTTTAACTAACATTCAGAAGGTCCCTGGTTCGAAACTGGGTGTAAACTAAATTTGAAGTCTATAACTATCCCAGTGAATAGGCGTGATTGCTCACCTTGAGTTACTGGCAAAGGGTGGTTTTCCTGTGCCAAATTTGGGGTCAAAGCATGCTTTTTATTAAGCAATCACTCCATAAATGTTTGTACAGTAAGGCTAAAATCACTTAATGAGTTACAGGTAGCAGTTAAAAATGTGAGTTACTATTATAGTATCAGGACTATATTTAAAAATTTATTAAATTTTTATTTGTATGTGTGTTTGTGCACATGCACACACAGCATAGCCCATGTCTGGAAGTCATAGGACAAATCTGGGCAGACAAGTCTCTTCTTCCATCAAGGTGTCAAAGGGCTTGAACTCAGATCATGAGGCTTGGCATCAAGTGTCTTTAACCTGCAAAGCCCTCCCTCCAGTCCTATGCTAAACATTTTACATATAGGACATCATTTAATTACCCTATGAGAAAAGGAAGACTACCAAACTGGTATTTTGAGTTTTAGACGAGCTAAGGAACTTTTTCAAAATCTTGCTACTAACAAGAGGCTAACCCAGGTCTCATCCACAAGTCTTTCATCCTAAAGGGAGTACTCCAAGCAGCTGGCCTCAACTGCTTCCCTTAAATTCATTCTGGAGTTTGAAGCTAGCTGCATAGTTGGTTATGACTACCCAATTGTTACCGGTAATCAGGGAAAGATGTAGGAAATAAACCATTCAACATGAACATACACTTTTTATAACTTTGCAGTTCATTCCACATTTTAAAACTTAAGCAAATACCATGCAAAGCCAGTATCAATATTTAAAATGTAACTGGAATAAGTGATGAACTTTTTCTCAACATATTCCCTAAACCAGCAAGGACTACCCAGTTGAACGGCCCCTTCTATGCCTTGTTAATGACGTGCTGAAAGACACATTAACGATGGCACTAATGAACCCATACTCAAGGAGCCTCTGCTAATTAGAATCATAAAGTATGCTGGTGGTTCATTTGTGAATCCCTCTGGGGTAGAAGGTGGTGGAAACCATACAAACATTTCAAAGGAGCAAAAACACTGCTACCGTTTATGGTAGTCATGAGCCGGAGGAAGCAAAATTAACCAACAAAGGGAGAATAAAATAAATAATGGCTTTTTGTTTGTTTGAGTTTTTTATTCGTCATCATCATCATCATTATTATTATTATTATATTCTAAGGCAGTATCTCATTGTGTGGTTCTCTCATCAAGGTTCCTAGCTAATGTCTAGGTAAACCAGGGGACCTCTAACTCATGACAACCTTCCCATCTCTGTCTCCCAGTGCAGGTAGGCAAACCATGTCCGGCACACTTCTGCATCAACTTCAAGCAAAATTAGAATGTAACTAGACCCCAAAGAGAGAAATATAAAAAGAAATACGAAATGAGGGATGAGGGTGGGGGGAAAGTCGGCCTAATAGTCAGAGCGGGCAAAAGGGTCCAAGGAGAGCAGAATTAGAGTAACGGAAGGTTAGACGGGGAAGGATGGGAAATAAGACAAACCAGAAAAGGAGCTTGGCCAGTGACCAGGAGTGAGGAGAAGGTAGGAAATGACAGGCACACGCGAAGAAGCTGAAGCAATTTATATGCTGGAGGAAAAGGAAAGAAAGGGGATCCGATATAAAGGTAAAAGCTGAAATTAAGAGAAATATTGATTCTGAGTAGCTAAAACAAAGAGAAAAGCCTAACTCTGTATGAGAGGGGAGCAAATCAATGTATGCTTTTGGAAAGGAATCATTAGAAGCCACGAGAAAGAAGCAGCGGCAAAGGGGAAAGGAACAGAGGGTAAGGGAGGACAGTGTGTGGGGACAGAGTCAAGCGTTAAAGAGAAGTGGCATTAGGTGAGTAGAAAACAGGAACACTCCCATAACCCCATACTCTGGTGAGTGAGAGTGAGCTGACTCTCTTGAACATGCCATGGTTCCCTTCTTGGCCAGGAGGTGTGCTGAGTGCTCTAACAGACACATACCCACATACTTGTAAGTTATTTGGTCTTTGAGAGAGCATTTAGATTATCTCCCCCCCCCCAAAAAAAAGCTATTTTTCACCCTGGAGGAAGGAGGAAGATGAGCCCACAACTGAGAAGCCTGCAGAGTACTTCAGTTTGAAGAGACATGATGGGAATATCAAAAACCAACTCTTGCCTCTTGATACTAAGGTAGTAACGTTGTCAAGGGGTAATTTTGAAAGCATTAAACCCATAACCTCCACGCAAATACACATTTCCCCCCCATAATGGCAGTATGTAATCTGATACCTAAGAAACCATGAAAAGAAGGTAGGGTTTGGAGGGTTTCTGCTCCCCACCACCTCGCCCCCCAGACAGGAGGTGAAGAACAGCAGGACTGGGAGAACAGAAATGAGCAGCGAAGAAAGGCTGTCTGGGGAAGGGGCACCTGGCTGAAAGGAGTGGACTGAGCCGGGGACAGCAGAGGGGCAGAAGCAAGCTGCATCTGAGGCAGCCAGGCTTGGCAGCTGCAGGGAGCCGGGGACTGGAGTGAGGATGCGGGTGGGAGCGGGACAAGGCACACCTCCAAATTCATCATCATTTCTGACTCCTCGGACTCTTCGGACTCCTCTTCGCCCTGCTGTTCCATCTCCTGAGATCGGTGGATGAGCTGTTGGAGGAGGTAGGAGGAGGCGCTTTTGAAAGTCCCTTTCGTCCTCTGTCCCATGGGAAAAGGAGGCCATGGTGTCCGACGATGTTTTGCTGCGAGCGCCAGTATTGCCTGGATTACAGCGCGAGAAGCGCCCAAGCCTCCCTGGAGAGAGGATGCTTTCCCTTTGGAGAGATTTTTTTCGTAGGCTGCCATCTTGTTTACACGCGTTGCCTAGGAGACCGACGTCCGGCCAAGGACGCCGCTAAGATTTCTGGGGGTTGTAGTTTCATCTCTCGGTGCTCGCTCAGGCTGTCGAGGGGGTCTCTGTGGGCAGTCACTTTTGCAGTACTTTCCCCTGCTGCTTCCTTTATTTTTCCTCTCCTCAGATGGTTCAGTCGCTAGTGTGTTCCTTTTTGCTTGTGTTTTTCACCCCCCTTTCCAACCCCTTTCCTTTGTCTCCAACGATCTGTTTTAGAACTTGTTCACCTCACATTTGATAACATTCACACAAGCATCCCCAGTCTTGCTTCATCCACACCATCGAACTTTGGAAGTGTCTAGTTAGGATTTCTATTGATGCGACAAAACACCATGACCAAAAGACAAGTTGGGAAAGGAAGGAAGGTTTTATTTGGCTTATACTTCCATATTGCTTTTCATCACTGGAGAGTCAGGACAGGAACTCAAACCGTAGGATTCTAGAGGCAGGAGCTGGAGCAGAGACCATGGAGAGAGGTCTGCTTACTGGCTTGCTCCCCATGGCTTGCTCAGCCTGCTTTCTTATACAACCCAGGACTGCCAGCCCAGGGGTGGCACCACCCACTAGGGGCTGGGTCCTCTCTTAGTGAGAAAACGCCTTTCCTCAATGGAGGCGCCTTCCTCTCTGATGACTCTAACTTGTGTCAAGTTGACATAAAACTAGACTAGCCAGTACAGGAAGGGTTTGGCATCCCTAATTCTGCCAGTGGGTAAGCTAGTAAAGCTGAAATTTAGCGCTATGCACAGCGAGGTGGGAGATGCTGAGGGTATGACTTAGAAGCCCTGACTCCTCTCCTTTCCCTTTCATTGTGGATAATGAAGAGGAACTACCAAAAGACTTCTGAAAGCTCATTTGCGGTTAATTTACATTCCTGGCCAACTCTAAGCCTGGTCCTGGGGGGGGGGGCATTAATCGTGGGAGGGAAGAGTGAATCCCACTGACAGCATATCTGAAGCCTCCGAAGAGCTGTTAGCATCCCATAAATAACTGTATTAGTCAGGTGACCTGCATTGGTAATTATTTTCATCCTGTTGAATAGTTCTCTTTACATTTTATAAAATATTCTCCTTGCAGGATTACAGAGCATGGTTTTATGCTAGTGTAATTTTATGAAACCCAAATCCTATAGCCTTAAGCTACACACACACACACACACACACACACACACACACACACACACACACACCCTTGTGGTAACTATTATTGCTATACAATGATGACAATAGAGATCCTCACAGGGACGTTGTCCTCATTCTCTGGCCTTGCAGGGTCTTTTCTCCACGCTTCAGTGACAGCAGTTACAAATATAAAACGATCCTGCTGATGGTTGTCAGGGGAGAAGAAGAAGAAAAACCCTTATGGACACTATCCATTGACTATTAGCTGTTTTAGTGCTTGAGGGACCATTAAAACTGACATAAAGCTTTCAGAATTACCTCCCTTCATTATCTTGCTGCTCATAACTGGAAAGGAAACAAAGTATCTCTCTGCTAGACTTGCCTTGCTTCTTATTCCTTTTTCTAGTAGGTACATATTCTGACAGGGGATTTTTCTCCAACCTCATTGCATTAGGGTCCAGCTCCACCTAACTAGGAAGACTAGACTGTTTGTTCTCGCCTTGCAGAAATTATAATAATGCAAACAAATCCTATGTGTGTTTCCAATGACTTAACTGGCATTTGTAATAGAGAGAACTTTGCCAATGGCAATCTGCTGAGAAAAGTGTCTTATTGCAGATTTGGGATCTGTCAAGGAATAATCCAAAACATGAAAAACATGCTTGTTATGCAAACACTAGAGTAAAACACAAGGAAAGATACTGTTCACGTCAATCAGTAAGGGAATGCTAAAGATGGCAGCTGCATTCAGGGTCCATAAGAGAAGGAATTTGGAAATAAGTTTGCTAAATCTACTGTTAGAAATGTTTGAGGTTCCAAAGACAAAGACCATCACTTCAATTGAAGTGTTTCAACAGGGTAAAACTTTACTCTTGTTCAGGAGAGTGAACTAGACGGAACAAACGCACAGACACAGAGACAGGAAGTAGAGATGTGTTTGTTTATTCTAACTCAGGTGCTGTGTCTTTTCCCCATTGGCTAAGATCTGACTTCAGCCTCCCAAGGCTGGGCAGTTTTGAAAGAATCACAGCAAGATCAAGGAAGGTGTATGGGGGCCAATGACTTTAATCTGAGGTTGTGGAGAGGGTCTTTGTGTGAACAAAGGTTTTATTAGGTGGGATTATTAAAACATTTGCATAAAAGTCTTACTGGGTGGGGGGAGATAAAAGATCTGAATTCCTTGTCCTAAACACAAGTACTTGATAGAAAAGACTCATATTTAATATTTCTTACAGAGACAAAACTGGTTAATTCCCTACAACACAATAAAACCTAGCCTTTGGCATGTAATAGTGCCATGCATTTGGTCTCTTTATTTCTTCATGTTCACATCTGCCTTTAAAATCACCTGGTGGGTGGGGCCATTGAAGCTCAAGGAAGTTCAATAACTGGTCTAAGGGTGGCTTGCCTTGCCTGCATGCTTGTGTGCCTGTGTGTGTGTGTGTGTGTGTGTGTGTGTGTGTGTGTGTGTGTGTAGATGTAGAGTGACCATCTCCACAGTCTACAGTCTACCTTAAGCTAGAACTTTTTGCAGATGTAAAAAAGTAATCAAAAAAAGGAGAAGGAAGGAAGAAAGGAAGGAAGGGAGAGAGGGAGGGAGGGAGGGAGGGAGGGAGGGGGAGGGAGGGAGGGAGGCGAAAGAAAACTTCGCTGGAAGACTCATCATAGAAACTTTACAGCCGGGCAGTAGTGGTTCATGCCTTTCATTCCATCACTCAGGAGGCAGATCTCTGTGAGTTCCAGGCCTGCCAGTTCCAGGACAGTTACACAGAGAAACCACGTCTCACTCTCTAAAAACAACAAAACAAAGGAAACCTTATAGTCGAGGCTTTCCACTATGACTAAAGAATCACTCTTTCATGTGAACTCAGAGCACATTAGACTCATAAGGAACCAAAATATCTGAAAACCAACTCCTTCTACAGAGCTAAGTGATGGTCTTCCAGGGGCAGCAATTTTCCCCCGACTGCCAAAACTTGGACTGCTCGGTGTTCACCAATGTGTCTACCAAACTGGAACTATATTACTTGATGCCTTGTTTTGGAATTGACTTGACACAAGCCTGGACATTTCTGGGAAGAGAGGATCTTCATTGAGAAAATGCCTAAGACTGGCCCATGGGCAAGTCTGGTGATGTCTTGGTTAAGGATTGATGTGGGAGGGCCCATCCCATGAGGGAGGGTGTCACTCCAGGGCAAGTGGTCCTGAATTGCTGCAGGCTGAGCAAGCCAGTAAGTAGTGTCCCTCCAAGGCCTCTGCTTCAGTTCCTGTCTGGTTCCTGCCCTGACTTCCTCAGTGATGGAGTGAGACCGGAGACCTGTAAGCTGAAATCAACCCTTTTCTTCCCAACTTGCTTTTAGTTACAGGGTTTTACTACAGCAACAGCAGCCCCAAGATACCAGGTAAAGAGAACAACACTGAGCACAGGGTAGGATGTGAGGGAAGAGTGTGTTTTGCTGAAACTCTTTCAGTTAGTATAAAACACCAGTAATTGCATCCATGTATCCACAGCTTCCTATAAACCAGAACTGTAAGAGACGGGAGGGGGCTGCTCAAGTGCTTGTGTGTGTGTGTGCGTGTGTTTATGTGTGTGTGCTTGTGTGTGTGTGCATTCGTGCGTGTGTGTATGAGTAAAGATGCCAAGGCCTGGGAAGTCTTGGGCTAGACCAAGGCAGTAGGCTATGGTCAGCTGGCAACACAGGGCCTTCTCTGTTAGCTCTGGATCCTTACTTGGAGAAATGAAAACACGAAAGGGTGACAGCATAATGGGTATAACTCTGTCAAGGAGGCCCCTAGGGCAGGAAGCTGTTGTCAGAGAATCTTCACTTGGCCAATGCAAATGACAAGGCTAAGTTCAGAGGGAAGAGTTTGCTAACCCTGGCCTTGGCTGCTTGCCCGCTTTCCCTCAGTGCTGTCTGAATGCAGCTGGTGTCTTCTCCTTCCCGGAGCCAGCACTCTAAGTGAGACCTTACCTCGTCGAAGATGTGGAGAAGGCAAGGTGGGTCCTCTGCTGCCTAAATGTAGAAAGAGAGCAAAGCAAAGAATGCGTATCTCCTTCCCCTCCACATACGGCTCTCTTTCCCCCATTGTGCATTAGGAAAAGTGGTACTTCTTCAGGCTGTAGAGTCTGGAACACTCTGAACTCAAGGGAACTGTGGGTGTGTGGGGGGGTACTGTTTCTGGGTTTTAAAGGTGTTGTGGGAATTCATTCTGTCAATAGTTTTGGCAGATCAGTGTTAGGGCGTGATTTCTGTGTGCAGACATGATCTCTTATAAGGAAGAGGAGGGGCCTCTCCTGCTCTCTGATGGTGGCTGGAGATTTCATTGCAGCTTTCATTGACCCCAAGGCATGCTTCCCTGCCACGATGGCGTTGGCCTCTGAACTTAGCCTTGTCGTTTGCATTGGCCAAGTGAAGAACTGCAGCAAATGTGACACCGGCAGAGACTTGAACATGCTTGGCCATCGGGCTGTTCTTTCCTGTGGACACTGTGACTATCCTGTGGCAACACTTGGGATAGTGACTAGATAGCCATACTGGGCCTAATACTCCATGGTCTTAGCCACTGGCCTTCCATCAACCAATATGTGAACATGGGCAGTCTGGATCATCTGGTATCAGAAGACTTGCCAGTCAGTCCAGATTTATGGCTCAAAATGACCCAAAGGGACAGATGTTGCGGACAACTCAAAGATTCACGGTGACACACAAGTGTTTGTAAGCCACTGAGCTCTGGGGGGTTTGACAGGCATCAGAAATTACCTCATACAAACAGAGCTTCGATTGTTCACTGTCCCATCTGAAAGACTGAGGTTAAACCCTTAATTTTATAAGTCTCACTGAAGTGACTGATCCCATACTAGCCTTTGATGCTATAGGTACTACCTTCCTTACTGAATTGATCTTTGCTAATCAACTATAAAAAAGACTATCCATCTTCTCAAGTGAATGTATTGGTAGTTGAGGTTCTTCAGAAAAACAGAATGGATAATATGCATGTCACACACACCCACCCCCTACCTCCCCATCCCCCCACATGTATGCATGTGAAAGACACAGATATGCAAATGTGTTAATAGGTAAAATGAGAAGTTAGCTTCTGCAGTTGTGAAGCCTTTGAAGTCCGCAGCCTGCAGGCAACAAGCTGGAGACCCAGGGAACAACGGAAACACTTGGAGTATTTGAAGGCCTGAGGACCAAGACTACTGAGGGTATAAATTTAAGAATAGGGACAAATCAAAGTCCCAGCTCAAGTAGGCGGCAGAAGAAATTTCCTCCTCCTCAGGCCTCTTGTCCCATTTAGGTATTCAGGTCATTGAAAAAGCCCTCATGTTGAAGAAGGCAGTCTGTGTTACACAGCCCACCACTCCATAAGTTTATCCCGTCCTGCAACACCCTCACAGATTCACACCGAAACATGTTTGATCAAATATCTGTGACCCCCCATGGCTCAGCCAAAACATAAAAATAACTGTCCCAGCAAGTGGAGCTCTCAATAAATGACAGAATCTATGCAAGGGAAAGAACGTGACGTCATCACTGTTGGTCTAGTGACCCTCCTTGCCTACCAGCTAGGCTCGTGGATGCTTTGCCTGGATACCTGCCATTTCACGCATCACAGCGTGCACAACATCCCTGCTTTCCCTCAGGTTTATGAAGATGCAAACCACTATAAATATCAAAGGTCTAGGACTGTATCAGTTACCATTATCATCATTACGACCGAAGTACCCAAGAGAAAAAACTTAAAGGAAGAATTACATGTTTAGGTTCATGTTTTCAGTTGTTTGGTTGTTTGGCCCCATGCACTTGGTGGCAGGAATGTGATGGGGCAAAACTGTGTGGTAGAAAAGAGCATGCAGCTTCATGGCCAAAAGGAAAATGAGACAGAAAGGGGCCAGGTACAAGTTACCCCCCCCCAAAAAAAAAAAACCTATCCCCAGTGACCTAGTTTATCCAGCTAAATCTCACCTACTAAAATTACTAGAACATCCCCAAATCTTGCCACTATTCAGGACCAAGCATTCAAACATTAGCCTGGTGTCATGTGTGTGGGTGAGAGCACATTTATATTCATATCATAACAAGGATGCTCGTAGCATCAATAACAATAAGACCATGCTTGGATTGGAGAGGTGTCAAGAGTGGCTACTGTTCTACCTGAGGACACAAGTTCAGTTCTCAGGACCCATACTGGAGAGCCCACAGCTGCCTTTTACCTCCGGCTCCAGGGAATCCAACACCCTCTCTGGCTTCCACAAGCACCTGCATGCAGACACATCCACATAAATAAAAACAAATCTTAAAAGCACCATGCTTGCATGGAAACGTACAACAGAAAACAGGCAGCCTGGAATTTCTTTTCCCTCCGAATTACACATTAGAATTTCAAAGAGAAAATGGATGATATGGAGAGATGCCTGACCCTGGGCTGTGCCGTAGGGTCTTTGGTGAGTCACAAGACATTTCATTGCCAGCATACGTTTCCAGGGAACAAAAATCCACAACCATCAGAATAATACAGAAGCCTAGCCATGGCCCTTCATTGCCCTTAGATACCCAAGTGGGAAAAATTTGTGTTTGAATTATTTATCTGATTTATAAAGAGATGTGCAGACACAAAAAGCTCTGTGTATGCATAATCTTTTCCTTATAAATAACTAGAGGCTTAGGGTATTTTTCAAAGTTCATTAATTATTGAGATTGCCTCTAGCAACTCTCCTTGGCGTGGTTTGATTTTTGTTCCTGGCCAAATAAAAGTACTCAAGAGTCCACCATGACTGAATTTATTCAGGAAGTAATTTATGGCCTCTTCAAAATTCTAAATAAAAATAATTTTTGGTGAAATTGAATTTTACCTCTTCCTATATTAAGTAGCTATTCGTAGCATGCTTTAAAAACGTGGTATTTGTCATTTGAGCATCTTCAAGTATACACTTCCAAGTCATCCATGCATTTGCACCTCTGTGCCACCATCAGCACCAACCATGTCCTGAACCCTTTGATCTTCCCAAGCTGAAGCTCTACACCGGGTAAGTAACATTTCAGTTGTCTTCATTCTATTTTCTGCCTCTGGGAGTTTAGGAATTGTGATGGTCTGTGTGGTCAACTCAACAGGATCTAGACTCACCGAAAAGACAATCCTCTGGGTCTGTCTGTAGGTGATTATCTGGATTCAGATAACTGAGGTGGGAAGACCCACCCTAATTGTGAATGGTACCATTCTGTGGGTTGGGTTCTGAAATGAATAAACGGGAGAAAGAGAGCTAAACACAAACATTAATCTCTCTCTGCTTCTTGACTATATGTGGATACAATGTGATTAGACGCCTCAATCATGGTGCATGGGGCACAGCTGCCAAATACGGAGCGGAGACCTCCCATGCTCAACTAAGAGCACAGAGCAGAGAGAGTCAACTCAAAGCCCACCCCTAGTGATGCACTTCCTCCAGTAACACTGGAGTACTCCATCCTCCCCAAAGAGCATCATCAAATGGGGGCTGCATGTTCAATACATGACTCCACAGGGGATGTTTCTCATTCAAACTATCATAAATTGCTTCTACTTCTTGGGAAAAGAGCAGAATACTAGGTAAGCAGTGCTATGAAGATGGGTTTGCCAAGAGTTCTTCAAGATCCTGCTTCCAGTGCTGTGCAGCACAAACTCAGAAGTGTAATTGCTAGCCCACATGTAATTACAAGAGTGCACTCCCAACCAAACTGCACAAGATTTCCAATGTTTTAAAATTTATTTTATGTGCAAGAGTGTTTAGTTCGCATGTCTGAGCACCACGTGTGTGCTTGGAGTTCAGAAGAGGGCACCAGATCTCCTGGAGCTTGAGATGTGGATAGTCATGAGCCATCATTTGGGTGCTGGGAATTGAATTTAGATTCTCTGCAAGACCATCGAATACTCTTAACTACGAAGCCATCTCTCAAGACTCAAGTTTTTAAGAATTTTTAACATCTTCATCAATGCTTATTATTTTCTATTTTGCTTGTGGCAATCCTAGTAAGTATGAAGCTGTATTGAATTGTAACTTTGATCTAATTTCCTTAATGGTTACTGATTTACAATTTTATATGCTTATTGTAAAGATATATATATGTGTGTATGTATGTATGTATGTATGTATTTTTTGGCAAAGTGTCTTTTCAAATCCTTCCCATTCTTAAATTTGACTTTTTTTTTTTAAGTTTTAGGGGTTCTTTATATATTCTGTATACTAACTCTTATCAGAGCTTTGGTTTGCATTATCTTCCAGATAATGGGCTTTGTTTTTACCTATTAACTACATCTTTTGAGGTGGAATAGTGTTTTTTCTGGGATGGCAGTATTCCTCCCATAGTCTACTTTTACTTTATCTGTTTTTAATGTCATATTCAGAAAATTGCCAAATCCAATGACATAAAGCTTTTCTTTGTCTTTATTTTAAAAATCCAGTTTCACACTTACATAACTGACAATTATATATAGCTCAGCCATACATATTGTCAGACAATGTAAGTGTCCATTGTGAAATGATCCCCACAGTCAAGCTTATTAACACACCCACCACTTCTGATAGTTACTTTCCTTTATCTTCTTTCCTTCCTCTCTCCCTCCTCCCCATTCCTGTGTGTGTGTGTGTGTGTGTGTGTGTGTGTGTGTGCGCGCGCGCGCGTGCACGCGCAACAACTAAGCTCTACCCTCTTAAACTGCAAATGTAAGTATGCAATACAGTTTTGTTAACTAAGACTACTGCACTATATGTCAGAATGCTAGAACTTATTCATCTTGCCTGAAACTATACTGTGACCTCTCCCCAAGCCCATGAAAACTGCCCTGTGTTCTGTTAGTTTAATTTGATTTTGAAGGTCAACATATGAGATTGTACATGATTCATCTTTCTGTGTCTGGCTTATTCACTTACTCCAGATTCACTTATGGTATTGTAAATGGCAGGTTTCTCTGACTGTATGTACTTATTACATATGTCTGTATGTATGTATGCATGTATATGTCATAGTTTTCTTTATTCATTCTGGACCATATGTTAGTTTTGTTTTGCCATTAAACAACACCTGTCAGCAACCTTAGCTTAATAGTCAAATTCTCTACAGAATTCTGAGTGAGCCTAATGCTTCCTGCCAGGCCCTGCTTGATAGGAATGGTAAGTGAACATAAACATGTTATTTGAAGGGAGCCAGGGGAAGTAATTAGTCCAAAGAGATATTCACCTTGGTACTTGACATCCTGCTTTGAAGTTGCAGGTTTAGTGACAGAGGCCAGCAGTCTCCTCCTCCTCCTCATTCTCTTGCTCTTCTTCTCCCACATTTTTTATGAATTATCCATGTGTATGTGTGTACACATGTGCCTCCCGTGACACAGTGTGGAGGTGAGAGCACATTTTGTATGAGCGTTCTCTCGTTCCAAATGTGGACCCTGGGCTCAAACCCTGGTCCTCAGCCGTGGTAGCTGCTTGGCTGAGCTCAGCCATCCCTCCATCCCATTTTCCTTTTTATTTTATCCTTTCTCTTCTTTTTTTCCCCTCTCTCTCTTTCTGTCTCTTCTAGTATGTCTTTGCATAGGGGAAAGTACCAAAGGAGAAGTTAAAGAATGGGAAATACCAATGTTTTCCTTTTTTACTGTACTGAGTGACAAAAGGCCATCTCCCATATCTAATGCTTTTCCTTGAGTGAGAGGCCCTGGCGAGCACTGATTAAGGTACTTATTACAACCTGACTAGTATTAAGATTTTATACTATCAGAGCTCTAATGCAATGAAAAATGGCGAACAGCCTTCTTGGACATTAAGCATCAGATTGGAGTGTAGCTTCCAAGGGCAGTATTTCTCCAGCATGCCCTGGCTCAAACCCCAGCACCAAGTGGCGTTGGAGTTGGGGAGAGTGAGGTTTTAATCATTGTTCATATACCACATAGGCATGGAAATTTGCTCATAACTGAGGCATGAGAGGCAAACCCATGGCTAGGTCACATTACATTGTTTGCCATATCAGAATGGGCCATATCTGCAGTCACTATGGCCAGCAAAGTAAGGATCAGAGAGAAGCAAGAACATAGTTCAGTTCAACACAACTAAGTAACTGGTTCAGACTTTCAGTTTGACCCTGGGTAGTTATTTTAGGCATATGTTAAGCACAGCACAATTTGGTGAAACTTTTCCTGATGATAATTGACTCAATCTGTTAGCACAATAAAGCTTAAGCTGTGACTACATCAACACTCTTTGTAAAGTACACGAAACGTCTTCCATAAAGACGGGTTCTTTCGATTGACAAACTCATGATAGAGGTCTGGGGGAGGATCCAGTGTGGTCTTGGCTACACAGATAGAGCAAAGGTCCCCCAGGCTATTAACCATGTCCTCTTCCAGCAATAACAGGTGGCCCAAACTCGATTTGCAGAGACAACCCTGTGTGTTTAACATTCTGGGTCCCCCTGGTGCTGTGAGCACAAGAAACTGCCCCTCACATCAGAAACCGCAGGGGAAGATGGCCTCAATCTTGGACTGCCTGATTCCTTTAGTCAGCCTTCTCAAAGGGACTGTACCATCTCCTGGTTCATGTCTCTCTGGTGCATGTGAGCTAACTAATTGAGCAAACCCCATTTACACTCAGGGCCACCTCGGTTATTGATCAGTGTGACTAAGTTAGTCTAACATAAAGTTTGAATTAAATCATTGTATAAGACACGTCCAGAACCTTAAGCCACAGGGCTGACTCCCGAGCATGCCTGGAGATGGAATTGCAGCACCTGCCGCACCCAGCAGCTCTCCGCATTGCTGATTCAGTCATACGATGCAGTGGCTTTCCCCGTTCATGAACAACCTCACCGTCTCCAGCAGCGGCTCAGTCACACAGCTGAGTTCAGACCTCAGAAGGCGTATTAGCAACTTAGTTTTCTGCAGCTATCAAATACCTAGCTAGCAAAAGCAGCAAGGACTAGCATTGCAGGGTGCAGGTCTCAGCCCTTCAGTAAATCATCTCTGGAAATATCCTCACAGACACACCCAATACTGTAGCTCCTTTTGAAACGTGTGTGTGTGTGTGTGTGTGTGTGTGTGTGTGTGTGCATGCTTGTGTGCAGTTCCTGTGGAGGCCAGAAGAGGGGTCATATCTCCTGGGACCCCTGGGACTAGAGTTGTGAGCTACCATGTGTGTGCTGGGAACCGAACCCAGGTCCTTTGGAAGAGCAGCCAATGCTCTTAACCACTGAGCCATGTCTCCAGCCCCACGACGTAGGTCCTTAATGTACTAGGCATTTCTAATCCAACCAAGTTGACAGCCAGAGTTACCCACCACAGGTAAAAATAATCCACTATGTTCGGGATATTGACCTCTCCAAAACTATTAATTCTTTAAGAAAAATTAAGAGATATGAATCCTAGTTTAAAATATAATGATCATATCCCTAACCAATCAGCTCCTCCTTACTCTGATGATGATTTAAAGTAAGAGAAGGCTTTTGAATGTGATTCCTATCCACCATTCTGACCATTTCTCAAAGGGGCTGCCACCATGCCTTAGATAAATCCTAAACAACATTTTATATTTTCATTACGCTTGTTTTTTTTTTTTTAAATGAAAATAAAAAGACAAAGTGTTTTTCACCGTGGCAATAAAGCTTCGCAGGCAGAGAATTAGATGGCAGAGGGTTCAGGAGCAGTCACATGACTTCGCTGGTGAATTAATGGGAGCTTGTGGAGAGGAGGTAGGATTTTAAGTTGAAGCTGCATAACAATTAGGCTTTGGTGTCATTAAAATTCCACTTTCAGCTGCAACTAATTTTCTTTTGACCACAGAAGACATTAGTTTTTCTGAGCAAAGAGGGAAGGAGACCTGTATTGTTTTACAACTATCCCCACCCAAAAGCCTGCCATTATTGTGAAGAGGCTGTCATCTGAACTGCCTAGACAAGCAGAAAGAAGATGGGCAAAGACAAGAATGTTCTGCGGTGCAGGTTTGTCATCTGGGCAGTGTGAGCTAACTCGGCAATGCTGTTTCCCCGGGGTTACACAACAGACGAGAGGCAGCCAGAAGGAGCAAGAGGAGGTGGTACATGCCAATAAAACCACTCAAAGGGGAGGTGGGTAGAGCAAGAGGGTGGCAAAATAAAGGCCTGCCTGGGCTGCATATTGAGACTGCCTCAAAGAGCAAACAACAGAGCCAAACCAGAAGTACCAGCAGAGGCCAGCATCCAGACCTCCACCTCTGCTGGTACCACCAGAGTGCCCTGGACCCAGCCAGCATGAGCATGGGCTGGGTCAGATATCAAGAAAAGGACCCTGAACTTTGAAAAGGAAGATTATTGGAGTCATGTGAGACCAAAGTCAAGTCCATTTAGCTCTCCATGGGCTGTAGATATTACCCTGAGGGTATTATTGACACATTAGTTTGCTTTGGGAACTTACTTGGGGAAATGATATGTGCTCTGGTTTTCTATTCTCTTGACTGATAAATAGCATGGTCAAAAGCAACCTGGAGAGGAAGGAGTTTGATAGAGCAAACCTGTCCATTATCCAGGGAAGCCACGGTAGGAACTCATGGCAGTGGCTTGACCTGGCTGATTACTGGCTTGTTTTAAGGCTCACACTCAGCTACCTTTCTTATACATCTCAAGCCCACCTGCCCAGGAATGGTACCACCAACAGTGGATCAGTTAAGAATCAAGAAACGTTAACAATCACAGATGTGCCCATGGGACACTAGAATGGAGACAGCTCTCCAACTAGCCATCTTTTACCCCAGATGGCCATTGTAACAGCTGCCCCTTGCCCAAAAGCCTGTCCCCATGTCCGATGGATTTTCTATGCATGCCCTAAGACCCTCAATCAGAGAGCTTCAGGCTCTCTCTCCATACTTGGGGGCGGGAGCAGTGGATCAGTTTCACAGGGCTTTTAGTTGGTGGTTGACAAGATCCACTACTTAGAGCCTGACGCTTGAAGAAGGCGTCAGAGGCAGATCATCTGATTGAAACCAGAAAACTCAGGGGAGTGGGCATCAAAGTCCCTAGTCATCTACATCCCCCAACTAGGCTCTGCACCCTAATAGACCAGTTATAAACTCACATCCTAATAGCCCATTCAGGTATAAAATCATCTAGTAGAGCTACAAACTTTACTACATGATCCAATGTCAATCCATGACATTGCAGTTTGACCATTTCATCTCTCTCTCTCTCTCTCTCTCTCTCTCTCTCTCTCTCTCTCTCTCTCTCTGTGTGTGTGTGTGTGTGTGTGTGTGTGTGTGTGTGTTGTTCCCATCATGTCTTCTGAACCCTTATCCTCCAGCTGGCTATGCTGCCTGGCCATTGAGACCTTTGACACCTTCCCCTCTCCCCAGTGCTAGGGTTACAGATGTGTGCTACCATGTCCATCTTTTATGTGGGTGCAAGGGTCTTTATCCTTCTAAATTACCCATGTAGCTGACTGAGACACCCCCTCCACCTACTGCCCCCAGCTAAGTCTCCATTCACAATTTTTGTTTTGTCTTTTGAGACAAGGTCTCACTATTGTCACCCTGGCTGGCCTGGAACTCACTAGGTGAGCCCGCTAGCCTCAAACTCATGTGGCTCCACCTGCCTTTGCCTCCCAGGTCCTGGGGTCAGAGGCTTGCACCTCCACGGCCCGCTTGAAAGAGATCCATTATCTTGTCACAGTGCTGGTGTGGAGGTCAAAGGGCAACTGTCAGGAGTAAGTTCTGTCCTCTAACTATGTGGGTCGCAGGGACTGAACAAACTCAGGTTGTCAAGCTCAGCAGCAGGTGCCTCACCAGCAAGGTCCCCATTCTTTCCCAAGGCCCCATGTCACTGAGGACCTGCTTTGATTTTGCCAGGCTCTTTTGACACCAGTCAATGAACACAGAGATGAATGATGGAAAAGATGTCTCTCTTCTCTTACAGGGCACCGGACTTGGGTTCGCAGCACAACTACCATGACATGTAACACCCACACCCACCTTCCATCCACCCACCCCTGCCTCCCAAACAAGTGCTGACCTACGATGGGCGTCACCAGGACTAGCCACCCACTTAGTGCCTGATTACAGATAATAAAAACAGCCGCTGGATATATTCATTGTTAAGCAGGTCCACTGGCTTATTCATGGAGGCCAAAGCACATGAGCATTTTAATTGAGTGACAGGCAACAGAGTCAGAACTGTGATTGTCTTAGCTACAGTTCTGAACCCAAACATCCAGAAACCAAAGCCCCGAAGGTAAGGAGATTTTACCGTACAGCGAATGTGTGGGAATACGGAAGCAGGATGGCCTCCACTGCTCAAACTCAGGCGTATTAGAAAACTACATGAAGCTAGTTTGCAGGGCAAGGGAAAATGGAAGTAGTCTGAGCGGCTTGACTAGAACAGTAGAGGAGGGACCCCTTCTCAAAGCACAAGAGTTTAAGAGACAGCCATTGGCACAGTCTGGGGCAGGGGAGGGGTGACTTAGCCAGAATGTGGCAGCCCCTTAAAAAAGAAATGTGCACTACAGCACGGCCTCCTCTTGCCTTCCTCATGGCTCCTCAGAGCAGCTCTACTAACTTTGCAGTCAATCCTTAAAGTCAGAAGTACATGGACATCTTGTGACTTCATCGCAGCACTAAAAGGGGTCACATTAAGTTGGGAAGTGTGTACTGTGTCACCCTGTAACTGCTATATGGAACGGAAGCTTCTAGATTCCTGAAATGTTGCCCGGGAAGACAAAATAAATAAGGAGAGGCGTGCTCGGCTAGGCGGTCTGGCAGGAGGGACGGAACTGCATCTGGATGGTCTGTAGAGGCGGGCAAGCTCTGCCATGCAACGTGCTGCATGCTGGAGGGAAGCAGAGGAGGCCCTGTTTAGCTAGATAGCAGTTTGAAGCTCTTGAACCTTAGCCCAGTGGATTAAGTGGAACCCTGGGGTGAGAAGGGGTGTGCAGTGTTCCCTTTTGGAGACTCTCATCTGCTGGCCTGGCTTGTCTTTTCTGCAGTATTTGTGGACAGATAACTCATTCTATCAGCTTTCTTTGTGGACTCCATGTTTTATGATTTTCAGTATAAAATACCTCCTGTTAGAATGATCATCCATTGAGGCTTGGTCTACAGATTGTGGCATTATTCTGAGAAGTTCAAGAATCTCTAGAAGCTTAGCTAGAGAAAGTAGGTCAATGGGAGAATATGCTTGCTGGCTGCATCTTGTATATATTATCATTATTATTATTATTATTATTATTATTATTATTTTGCCTACTATCTACCTAATATAGATACCTAATATATCTACCTAATATATATATATATAGGCTAGAAAAATGGCTCAATGGTTAAGAGCTCTGGCTGCTTTTCCAGAGGCTTCAATTCCCAGTACCTACATAGTGGCTTGTAGCCATATGTAATTCCAGTCTCAGGGGAACCAATGATCTTTTCTGACTTCCACAGGCATTAGGCATACACATGGTACATGGACATATATGAAAGCAAAACAGCCACATATATAAATATGTATGTACATACATACATACATACATACATACACACACACACATACATTTTGACTGGTGTGGTAACACATGCCTTTAATCCAAGCAGGTGGGTCTCTATGAATTCAAGGCTTGTCTGGTCTACATAGTGATTTCCAGGTAAGTTAAGTCAAGGCTACATAGTGAGACTGTGCTTCAAAAAAAAATGTACCTATAATACACACACACACACACACACACACACACACACACACACACACACACACACATCTATCTTATCTAAATGATCAGTCTTTATCCCCCATCCACCCAGGATAAATACCTCCTACCACCATGCACCCTGCCTCACCATGACTCTAAGGACCATGGACTGAATTTTCAAAAAACGTGAGCCAAAACAACACCTTCCTCTTTCAAGTTATGTCAGGTATTTGTCACTGTCACAAAAAGTTTATCCCTTTATGGAACTGTAAATTATTTAATGTGGTTTTCCCTGAAAATACATCAGAGATGTTATCCTACTGGTCCACTTTGTTACATAGTCCCTAAAACAATAGGTCCCAAAGGGTTAACATTTATGCAGGAATGCCGAACTAGAGATGCAAAGGCTAAAGCCTACATTTGCAGGTGGAAGTCCATCAGGTGTCTGGCTACGACTCTCTGCCTTCTTCCTTTGAGACGGGATCTCTCACAGGGCCTGGAGCAAGGCTGGTGACCAGGAGGGTCACTTGACTCTTCTCTGTAAGCCCACAGCACTGGGGTTACAGGTGCTCCTGATGTCACATAGGTGCTAAGATTTGAACTCAGAACCTTGTGTTTACACAAGGACACTTGGCTGCTGAACAATCTCTCTATCCTGCCTTTCTTCTCGCAGGCTTGTGGACACTAAACTCTCCCCGTTCATTTGCTGTGACTGACTCTTCATTTTGTTTTCTCTGAAGGAGGGATGTGCTTATTCATCAGCAACCTGTGCTTTGTGGCTCACAGAGTTTTGAGGTTTGCCAAGGAAGCTCAGGAGAAATTATACTACAAGTTTGGGATGGGAAGGTTTCCCCAGTGTAAGAGTTTGCGTGTGTACATGCGTGCGTGTGTGGTCCTCAAAGGCGCATTTCCTCCCTCTGGTTTAGGAATGTAGCTTTTACGTTCCCTATGATCACCAACCTTCTTGGTCACAGGATGGGTTTGGGATCCACAGGAGGCAGCCTGGAATTCTGAAAATGCTGCTTTGCTTAGCCCAAAGGCTGGCTTGTGTCTTCCATTTCCCTGGGTGGTAGCTGCCTTTGGACATTTGCAATGGTGCAATGTTTCCTTAAGCTATTTTGGCTTCCTTTTTCCTACTCTGGGACAGTTAATCACTTCCTATTCATCTCTCATTTGTAATCTGGAGAGCTTCCTCTGTGAAATGCAGAGTGATTTCCAAGAGAGCCACAGGAAACTTCTCTCCCCCCTGATTTTTTTTTTTTTTTTTTTTTTTTTTTTTTTTTTTTGTGAGATCAAATAGGTTTCTGTCAACAAAGGGCAGTCATCCTGTACTCAGGCTCTCTAGTGTGAAAATGAGATCATATTGGTGTCAGACATCCCAGGGTCTCTTTGTGGGTCTATGAACTGCATCCTGCCCACACTTCTCCCAGTTTGGCCCTTTTCGGTACCCTTCCTGACTCCCCTCTTTCAAATGCCAATACATTTGTCCATGGTCTGTGTTCTTTGTGGTTCTTAATCCTTTTACACGGTACCCCAGGTTTTTGCCATTCAACTCATCAAAAGCTGTCCTGTGCCTACTATACACAAAGGTGTGTGGTGCTGACGGTATAAGGACAGCACATGATAGAAACGTGAGCGCAAGTCATGCGTGGGCTATACACGCACTCTAATAAGTTAGAGAAAAGGGAGAGAACGCATAAAGCAGGGCTGCGTCTTCAACCAGCTGAGGTCAAAGCGGCTGGAGAGAAGGCAAAGCAGCTGTTGCCACGCCCTTACCCAGTGATCCTATCTCCACCATCTTTCCTCTCCTTCCTTCCCTTTTGTGCTTTCTACGCTGCAAACCAAACCGAGGTCCTCACGTATGACAGCCTCACACCTCATGGGACAACATCACTGCTTAGCAGCCCAGCTGTGATACAAACACCTCGGCCTAGGCAACTTATAGAAAGGAGGGCTTATTTGGGGCTACAGGTACAGTGGCAAAGGAGTCCGTCGTGGTGGAGAGCAGCAGAGAGGCAGGCTCAGTGCTGGGGCGGTAACTGTGAGCTCACAGGAAGCAGGGAGGGCACCCCCAGAGCGGCATGAAGCTTTTGAAACCCCAAAGCCCACCCTCACTTTCACACCTCCTCCAACAAGGCCACACCTTCTAATCCTTCCAAACATTTCCACCAGCTGAGCACCAAGCATCATGTTTGTGAGCCTGTGGGGCATTCTCATTCAAAACACAATACTAGCACATTCTATTTTGTCTCTCTTGGACTCTTGTTTTTGCCCCCCACCCCCCTTTTTCTTGTCGGAATCATTCTTTTCTGCAGTGACCTTGGATTCCATAAATGATGGACTGGTCAATGAACATCTCCCTGACAAGCAACAGTGTACTTCATAGGACAGCTCATGATGGGATCCCTCCCCACAAAACCACTCATGATCGGGAGAGTGTACCCTAGAGGGAGCCTCATCTCATGGGTGCCAGATGGCTCCCTTAGAGAAATGACAATGGCAAGAAAAACAACCCCTTTGGAGACAAAGGTCAAGATAGATAGATGATAGACAGATGATAGATAGATAGATAGATGATAGATAGATAGATGATAGATAGATGATAGATGATAGACAGATGATAGATAGATAGATGATAGATGATAAATAGATAGATCATAGATAGATGATAGACAGATGATAGATAGATAGATGATAGCTAGATAGATGATATATGATAAATAGATAGATCATAGATAGATGATAGACAGAAGATAGATAGATGATAGATGATAAATAGATAGATCATAGATAGATGATAGACAGAAGATAGATAGATGGATGATAGATATATAGATAGACAGATGGTAGGTGATAGATAGATGATAGATATATAGATAGACATATAAATAGATAGACAGATGATAGATAGATAGGCAAATAAAGGTAAAGTGCCCCACTTTCTAACAATGGGACCCCCACTGCTTAGAGCCTGACCCAGTGTCTTGTGATACTCCACATAAACAATTAGAGTATAATTCCTAATGACCCCTGGTACCTCACCCCAACCCCTGATGCTCACCCCAAATTTCCAGTTTAAAGAAAAGACAAATGATATTATAAAGTTTACTACCCAACAATATATTACCCACCTCTCATCTATTCAAATATGACTCCCCACAATTGGCCTAGGAGTCAGGTAACTGCCCTAAAAGGATCTCAATTCCCTCTCAGGGGTGTGATCATCTCTGTGAATTTGCTTGCTGTGCGCCCATCCGTTGTCTATTCTCTATTAAGCATTTTATATCAATTGTAGTCTGGTAAATACCTTTGCCCCTGTGCCCCGCGCTCATCACTGCCAGCATGATGTTCACTGGATCCCTTACGGAAGCAGAACCGAGACTCTGCTCTGCCAGCCTGACTCTCACAGCCTGCTCTGTCAGCCATGCAGATGCAGCCGCCTCCTTTGCTTCCCTTTCCTAGAACATCTGTGTGAATCCTTTATCTGCCCTTTAGACCTGGGAACACTGCTACACTCTTCTTTCCTTGATTTGTGAGTCAGTCTTTGCTCAGGCAAACTCTGGTAAGTTCATTGCGTTGAAAATCTTCATTAGAAGCAAAAGTATCACCCATTTTGAAGGTGAGGCTGAACCCCTTAACTAGAGAACTGGTAAGTACACATCACTTGCTGTACTGGAAGCCTGGGACACATGGCCTGAGTTCCTGTGTCACTGTTATGGGAGAATCACGGTCCCCTCTTGGCATTCTTAGTTTCCATAATATTGTAGTTTAAATGTAATTGGTTCCCGTAATCGCATAGGGAGTAATAAAGAGATGTCACTTTGTTGGAATGGGTGTGACCTTGTTGGGGGAAGTGTCACTGTGGGGGCGGGCTTTGAGGTCTCCTATGCTCAATATACCACCCAGTGTCTCAGTTGACTTCCTATTGCCTGTAAGATGTAGGACTCTGAGCTATTTCTCCAGCACCCATGTCTGCCTGCACACCACCAGGCTCCCTGTCATGATGATAATGAACTGAACCTCTGAAACTCTAAGTGAGCCACCCAATTATATGTTTTCCTTCTAAGAGTTGCCATGGTCATGGTGTCCTTTCACAGCAATAGAAACCCTAAGATACTTAATAAAAGACTTTAAGAGTGGATTCACAAGGAAGTGCCAGGAAATACTCTTTCTGTAGCATAAAAAATAAAACAAAACAAGGCAGGCAAGCTGTAATCTCAGCAACTGCTAGGAGGATGGATGGATGGATGGATGGATGGATGAATGGATGGATGGATGGAAGAAGACGAGGACGGAGTAGATGAAGAGCAAAGGCCAGCAGGTACTTGGGGGAGAGGAGTTTGAGAGAAAGAGGAAAGGGGCTAAAAGTACCAGAACAATTATACTTAGGCTCTGGCCAGCATCCAAAAGAAAGAGACAAAAAAGAAGAAAAAGAAAAAGTTAAGTAAACCCAACAGAACTGTGACAGCTCATAGAGACTAGTCTAGGGAGGTGGGAATTCTGGGAAGGAAAAGCGCAGTATCTCATTAAAGACCTAATTATTCCCTCCACCACTTTAACACAGCTTAAGGTGACCCTTGGCCAAGCAACTGACAGACCCAACGCGATCAAGTTTCATGGAAGACAATGGCATGTTTCCACCCAAAGGTGGATTACATTTTTGCAGCTGGGAAGCCACAGGTTTCTCTTAATGGGTCTTCAGTGTTAGTTTAACACAAGACTAAAGTTCCACATTATGTAGTAGGTGGCTACTGGCTACTCATAACCACTGACTACCCAAAATGTGATTAATATGACTGACACACACACTTTAGGAATAAAATATATCCTGGGTTATGAAGACAATACCAAAAAACTTTAGGGGTTAAAAAAAAGTCTCAATCATTTAAAGCTTCGTATTGAAACATTAAGACTTTGTATATATTAAGCCAAATAAATACAGTTAAACGTAATTTCAGTTTCTTTTTACCTTTTGAACGGAGCTACTAGAATATTTCAAGTCACACACGGTTCCCATTCTGTTTCGTTGGATTGCTCTGAAACAGTGAGTTGTTTGGCCTGTCAAGTGTTAGTGACATGGGGTCCATATGATTCACCAGGACCTGGCTACAGGAACACTTGAGCACCTCGTCGGTTGTGGTGGGGTCTGAGTTGGTGATAATCTAGGGCCCTTCGCTGCCTCACTTACCCAAGGCTGCCTTAGAGAAGGGATGCCGGAGCTAAAAGCATCCAAGGTCTGCAGGAGGCTTTTGTCCTCCCTCCAGTTGCATCAATTAAAAACGCTTTGAAGATTCAGCTTCCTCTCTGGCCCAGAGCTCAGCTAATTAACTCTCCAAAGAAGCCAGGGGCTGCTTTCAACTCAGAACTCTCCAAGTCCGCTTCCACTGGGGGTCAGTGGCTCTGTGGATCACCTGCTGGAGACACTGCTTTTACTTTGGGGTCGAGGCTTTTCAGGACAAACAACCCTTTTTGTATACTTTTATCCTTCCAGAGAGACAGACAGTTCGTTAAAAGTCAAGGTCCAGTGTTTGCAAGTGACTTGGCCTTTTCTTTGCTGATAGCGCTGATGGGAAAACAGTGTCTCATGCTCAGTGGGATTTTCCTCTTGCATCAGGTGAGCTGCTGTACCTCGGTTTAGACACTGGACGCCCATGGTCACTGCAGGGCTTTCCCTGGGTCAGTAGCCTCCTGGTTCTTGTCCCATGGTTTCGAAGAATGGAATTTACAGATAACGAGAAGATGGGTTTAGAGACCCTCGTAGATCTGTGACGGGTGACTAAGAGTAAGAAAGCAGAGAGCACCTGTGTAGTCCCACAGGGGCCCTGGAAATTGATGTCATTGAACTGCTAGGCTGTTCTAGGGTACTATACAACCAGAGTGACGTATGGGGAAGGGCATGAACTGCACAATCCAGGATGTGTAGGCATCTCCTCTCAGTTTTGGTCCATCCTGGCATACAGCTTCCACATGTGTGTGTGTGGGGGGGGGGCAGGATAAGGAGAAACCCAGAGGACCTCTGGCATCCCTGGCCTCCTGCAGGCCTCCTAGGGACATTTGGGCTTAAGCCTTTCTGGCATCTCTGGCTTTCTCTAAGGACAGAACTAAGACAGCATCAGGGGCATTTCTAGCTTTTAGCCAAGGAGAAGCTGTTTAATTTGGGGACTGCCTGGCTAGTTTCTGTCTCCTGTTCTTGTCAGCAGTATTTGAAATAACAGGGAAACCACACATTTGCATGGCTTGAGTGACACAGGCCAACAGAGCATCTCTTCCCATTTCATTTCTTTCCCTGTAGAGCAGAACTTCGTTTTCCATCTCGCTTTGCTCTGAGACAAATGATGCTGCATTTTTGTTCAAGTCCAGCCGCTCACAGGACTCCTCTGATGAGGCCTAACAGACACCTCCATGTCCATGTATGCAAAAGACCCCATGGTGCCCGCCTTTGTTAAAGCTGACCCTGCCCATGTTCTCATCTTCAAGCTCAGAACACTGCATGAAACTGAGCTAACCCTCCCTCTTGTACCTTGCTTGCAAACTCTTGCTGAGTCTGTCAACATGAAAAGCACAACTCTCTCTCTTACTGTAAAGGGAGTCAGAGGGGCCATTTGAGTGAGCATGGCCCAGGAACAGACTTGGGGTATCCCAGATCCCATGTTCCATTGTGGAAGCGGTTTCATAGTTTTACAGAACTAAGAAAGTCATAAACCAAGGGAAGCTTAAAATACATCGGTGGGAACATCAGAGAGGTTGTTACAGCAACATGGGGGAGGTTTTTCTATAGGCCCGATATTCTATCTGATGGTGTTTTAGCTTTTGGGTTAGGAAAGCCAGTGGTCTGCTAAGTCAGTAGATCCCAAAAGGATGTTAGCTCCAACACAGAGGTGGGCAAAGAATGGCTATTTATTCCTAGCTTAAGCCAGCCCCAGATGCAGTTGCTAGCTTCTGGACCTGTGACATTCCAACTTCTCCACATCAACTTCAAGTTGGGAGGGGATAATGAGCAATGGGGGTGAACTTGGGGGGTCTGAGGAGTGAATACGACCAAAACCCATAGAAGGCATGTGAAGCTCTCAAAAATGATTTGAAAGTACATATGTAAAAATTTAGCAAATATATTAAGTGCATCAGGATAAATAAAAGACCCAGAGACAGATATTGGGACTCAAGCTTCAAACAATGATCAGAAAAGCAAAGCAGCCAAGCCACTACCTCTTACCTCTACCTCAGGCTGAAAGGGCTGATCCTGTCTCTGCAGCTCTCACCAAGCCTCAGACTGCTGAGTCTCCTCAGGGTGGCTGGAGACTCCTGAGACTGGCTACTGAAGACCCTGCTCTTATCTTTTATACCTCTCTAGTGCTGGGATTCAGGGTGTGATCTCTGTTACTCTTTTAGACTGATTCAAACTCATGTAACAGAGATCTGCTCTACCTTTTAATCCTGAGTCCTGGGATTAAAAGTGTGTGCCACCGCTGCATAGTGTCTATAGCTAGCTAGTGTGGCTGGCTCTGCAAACGGATCTAGTTAGATCGTAAACATTGTATCACCACAATGAAGCTTGCATCACTTATGTTTATGTGACAGGAGCGCCTCCATACCTGGATGGGGAAATGTATATGTGTAAATATTTGTGGACCATTGTGCAGAGCTACGGCATGAAGACAAGAATAAGATCTGAGGATAACAAACTGGGGTGTGGGGGAAACTCAGCAGGGCCTGCTTGTATAGATTCTTCTAGACATCCGATATGTCTGAAGCTCCTCCCCCCAGCATGAGGTAGGACACCTGTCTCATTGAGGTCTTTGAAGAGAAGGTAAAGAGTGGCCTCCCTGTGTTTCACAGCCTGTTGCAGAGCAGAGGGTGAGGGGCAAGTAAGAGTGGCTTCGTTGCTCCACCTTTCCCTCAGAATCCAAGACGCCATAGCTGGGGGACGCAAGCTCTCAATCCACACTGCCGCATTATCCAGTGTAGACCATGAGACCATGTTCTGAGGTATTAGCTACTTTCTTATGGCTATGTCAAAATACCGGACAAGGGCAATGTAAAGAAGGAAGGGTTTATTTGGCTCAGTGTGAGGTTAAGATCCATTCTTGGCTGGGGGTGTGTGGAGGCGGGAACAGGAAGCAGCCAGGAACCAGAAGGTGACGATGTTACTGCTGATCAGCTCTCTTCATTTCATTCAGCCTCACTCCAGCCCCTGGAAGACTGCAACTCACATTTAGGGTGGGTCTTGCCATCTCAATTAACCCAACCTAGAGAATCCCCCAGGGGCTGCCCTTGGCTTTGTTTCTATGATGATCGTCAGTCCCATCAAGCTGACCTTCCTTAAAGGATGTGCTGAGTACCAAGGGGCTATCATTTCAGGATGCAAACCTTAGCAGGTGCAGTTGAACCCACAGCACCCTGCTTTTGGCCAAGCACTTGTGAAAACATCCCTGGCCCTTTCCATACCTCCCCACTCCAAGCTTGAACATAATCTCTATTGCTCCCCTAATACCTGTGACCTCACAACACTTCCATGTTTCATAACAGAAAACCCTGAAATCAGCACTCAGAAGCAGCTGCTTCTACTGAACAGCAAGAGAACTGAGACAGACAGGATCAAAGCCCAGCATGACATCTCTACCTGTATTTTATGTCTGTGCTTTGGCTGAAGGTACACAGATAAAGTGTAGTCCTTAGTCCTTCCTCTTAAGTCACCTTGAATTCCAGGAAAGCCTCCCTCCCAGAACAGGCTGCCTCCCCTCCGGATGAGGACAATTACCCAAGAAAATAAGGCTGCATCATGAGCAATTACAGTGCAAAGATGCCCTGGGTGACAGCTGGAGTGGCAACACACTGGACCGGCCACCTTGCAGGTGAGAGTGGGGTTGAGACAATGGGGTCAGTGATGGGCAGGACCATGCCTTGACCAGGACCTATTTGGTTATGCGTTTGCACAGCTCTTCCCTGTGTTTCAGCCTACAGCTCATCTCGGTACCCAGAAGACGTGGGGGGCCACTGGGTTGCTTCATTTGGTTCTTTTCCCAATGTGTGCATACTGCCTTATGCCTTCATTCATCTCTTCAACTGGCATGTGGAGATGAGTGGCTAAGCCGGCCTTGTGTTAGTGGTGCTAGAGCCTGGGCTGTAATCCTAAAATCTCTAGGAACAACCTTGGCATGCCACCCGGTCCAGACATTTGTGATGTTTAAACTGATATCTGAAGGGAATGCTGAGCTTGCCCAGAAGGCCTCCAATATTCACAGCCAGCGCCTGCTCTCTCTTCGAGGGCAGAGGACAGTAAGCAGCGTCACTGCTTCAACATGAATTCTCCTTGGCCTTGGAACCTGCTGTGTGTGTGTGCAAGGCCATTTTCCGCCATGACACTTGTCCCACGAGCTAGCACTAAATTCTATTGACATCCTTGTGGACTCCTTGATCTCTGACTGCCTCCCATTGCTCCCCTGCAAAGGGCTGGGCTTGCTGGAGCCATCCCCATCCCTGTCCACCTTCCTTCCCCATCCACAGCAGCTCATCTGATGTTTTAGACGACGCTCCAGCTTGCTTTCACAGCCCACTCAGCTGCGCTGCAGTTATGATTAGGAGCTAGTGCCCCGTGTGCAAGAACTAGGTCGGGTCACACCATTTAATAAAGCTATCATGGCCAATGTGAGCGCGACACACAAAAGGGAACAGGAGCGCACAGCTGTACTCTTTGTGGCACACGAAACCAGGCAGTGTGCACTCGCTCGCTCGGTAGAGACCTTTTTGATGTCACAGGGTGAGGGATTAAGTCCTAATTATGTAGATCTAAATTGCCTTCCAGCGAGCCCACCGGCGGTCCTTCATTAACATCACAGCAGGTCTAATTCTAGTGCAGACTGCTCATCCTTCGCTGCCTGACACCCAGCCTGCAGAATTAAGCAGGGACCTGAGCTGAGGAGAATGTCAGGTGCTGTCTGTCCTTCCATGTTTGCCTCAGTCCTGTGTGAACACTCCCTTCTCCGGATTCCAGTTCGATTCCAGTTCTCAAGGCATCGGGATTGGAGAATCCAGCAGTCATTGAAATGTTGGAGAAAACTGATCGGTTTTCTCGGTAGTGCTGTGCCAGCTCAGATTGTATCTTTTAGAAACATTTATGACTGAGATGGTCAATTGGTATCATCACAAATCTACACCTCAAATAACTCTGCAAACGCCCATGGTATCTTAATGGATCTCCCCAGAAAGGCTGAGGCAAAGTGTGTGTGTGTGTGTGTGTGTGTGTGTGTGTGTGTGTGTGTGTGTGTGTAGCGGGGTGTGGCTTATGGATCAAAAATGCTGGTCTGGCAGCTAGGGTGTTTCTGTCCCACATAGGTGTGGAGGAGGATCCCCAGTTGATGGGTAAGAAGTCTTGGGATTTAGTTGTTTTGGTCCACTCTCAGCTGGGAAAGTCTATGAGTCAAAAGCAGCTCTCCATCTTCCAGTGAGATGAGTCCAGGAGACTGCTTAACTCACAGCTTAACTTTAGGGCACTGCAAGGCAGCCCCTGTGGACAACAGTGAGCCTTGTAGTTGTCCTGTCCGAGGAGGAGGGCCCTGGCTTCCTCACATCCACCTTCCAGGGTCACCTGGCCCTGGCCATTTCTCCCACCCATGTTAAGGAATCTTCAGCTGATTGTACAGTGCTTCTAATGAAAGCACTGAGATGACAGAGATGGGGGTGGGGATATAGTCTAAGCCTGCAGGTCGATAACCAAAGCTAGCTTAGGTGGCTCATAAAGAATGCCCGGCGTACGTCTTTAGTTCCAGCACTGGGGAGGCAGAGGCAGGCCGAACTCTGTGAGTTCAAGGCCAGCCTAGTCTACAGAGCTAGTTCCAGGACAGGCTCCAAAGCCACTGAGAAACCCTGTCTTGAAAAAACAAACAAACAATCAAAAGAATGCACCCCCAGGTTCTGCTGTGACCCACAAACTCACTTCTGGTGGCAAGGGACTGCAATGTCTTTTTCCCCTGGATTTCATGAGACTAAGTTTCCATTTGCTGCAACTGTCCTACTTTTCTGTTGTCTTTGATTGCTATTTATATTTATTTTAATTTGTTAATTTTGAGACTGGTGTTACTGTGACAACGTCACATGTCACGTTGAAGGCTGGCCTTCCACATCTATGGACTCAATCTTTCTGGAAAACAGACATTGGAGGTGATATCAAACAGTGAGTAACTGTGAACTCAGAGGGCATCTCTAGAAAAGTTCCTCCAGGTGGCACAGAAGAAAACCACATTCATCATCTCCAGTCTGTTGTCATCTGTCTTCTGCCGAAATCTCCAGGTGACAAGTATCAAAGTACTTTAAAATGGTAAGTATTCCACTGTGAGCCACTGGGAGGGGGTGAAATTCCTCCTTGCATTAAAACACAATTAGCAGTGTGATAATGTTTTCCTATTTAATTCTGTCCTTTGATTGTCTAGAGGATTTTTCCCTCTTAGCTTGTATTAGTTATGATTTCTGCATAACAAATCATTCCAAGGTCTGGCTCTTCAGGACAAACAAACACGACTTCCTGAGAAGCACAGCTTCTGAGGGTGGAGAGCCAAGTGTAGAAGGAGTGGGTGGCTCTACCTGAGCAGTCCCCCTGATGTCCTCTAGGGCTAGACTGGACTGTAGGACCTGTGTCCAAGGTGAACCACTTAACTGGCTATGGGCAGGAGGCTTCATTCAGTTACTTGCTGGTTCCTGGCAGGAGGCCAGTCCCTTTTCAGAGCGCCTTCTCCATAAGGTCTACTTCAGGGTCTTATGCATGTGCCAGCTTCTCCAAGGAGGGTGAACTAGGAGGCAGCAAGCAGTAACCATAGTAACCGTGATAGCCAACTCTGGTCCTATTCTGTCATCTCTGGCACATTCCAGGAGAATGGAGCTGTGGGCTGCAAGCAATAAAAGGGGAAGGAATCTGAACTCCATTTTAAATTCTACCTTTTAAACAAGTTCTAGCTTGGTGTTGGCATTCTCTATCTGATGAGATGCCAATCTTGAGCTTTGTTTTAATCTGGTAGGCATGGATTCCTTTATTTCTCAAACATGTTTACACTAGGTGATTACATTTACATTTTTTCCATTTTATCACTATTATTGAGCGTGTAGGTATGTGATGTGTGTACAGCTGAAGGATTACGCTCGTAACTTGTGGAAGTCCATTCTCTCCTTCCACCACGGATTCCTAGGACCGAACTCAGGTCATCAGGCTTGTACAGCAAGTGATCTTACCCACTGAGCCATCCCCCCAGCCCACTCTCCACACTTTAATGTATAATGTGATGGATTTCAGTGTACATAGATGGTACAATATTGCCACGACCTACCTCCAGAATGTTTTACTGTCCTAAAAAGAAATCCATGCCCAGCCATTGAAAATCTGCATATGAAAATGATACACCCTCTCAGCCAGAAGGACTGAGCATCTAAAAGACCTCAGACAGTGGAGCCAGGATGTATCCCTGGTGCAAAAAAGGACTTTGCGAACATGTCCCCCATGGAGGGATAACTGCCTTAATCTAGAGACAGGAGAGAAGCCCTAGTCCCTACTTCACAGGACCTGTCAGATCTACATGACCCCAACTGGATGGCATTCCCCTACATATGGAATCGGGGTGGGGGGATGGGAGGGGAGGGTGGTTAGAGGGCATGTGAGAGGACAGAGAGGGTAAAAGGGAGGGAAGGAGGGAGGGAGGAAGAGGGAACTGGGATCAACATGTAAAATAATAAATTAAATTAAAAAAAAATGCGTTGACTCCAAAATTTAAGTTGAAGGACAAGTTACTGGGGAAAAGGATTTCTATTTTTGTTTCCACAGAAAATGAAAAGATGTGGATTCCTTCCAGACTAAAGTGGTTTGATCACGCCAGACCGCCTGAAACAGAGTACAAGCTGATCCTACATTCAAAACAGCTAGACAAAGCAGCCTTGCAGACTACAGCCAGGATTTCTGCATCTTCTTCGAATCCCCCATGACAGCGCCCCTTACCAGCAGGAAGTAGTTTGGAAAGAACGACACCCAAATGCCCAAATATTGTGTATAGATGTTTGTTTTCATTTAATTGGACTTTGTTATATAAAATAAAATAATAAAATAAAAAAGAATGCCTATGAGAGAAATACTGACTGGTTGCTGTAATAGCACCATTGGTATACTCTGGTGAAGCTCATGGAAGCTTTGACAGGGAAAGTGGCTTCATGTTTGTGGAAAAGTAAATTACTGTCACTCTCACATGACAGACAAAATAAAAACAAAACAAAACAAAACAAAAATGATACACCCTGAATGCTGCTATTTTTTGATGTTATCGCTGTTGTCAAGTAACCTTTCCATATGAATTCTGTAAGTTAACTACCCTCACCCTGACTGAACCCCTTGCTCAGCTGACCAAGTGAAGGGTGGCTTCCTCAGACTGCTGAGTCATCAAGTCTTGTGTCTTTCCCAAAGGCTTGTATATTGGGTGACACTTTACCCCAGAAAGTCCTAGCTTCCTGCGCGTGAGGCATTTCCAGCTGAGTCTCTTCAGAGCACACCCAATTCTGTATATGCCCATGGACTCCTGCAGCACCCGCCACATGTTGGAGCTTTTCAGAGCTGACCCTTCACACCTGCTTCCTGAGGACTTCCTTTTAGTGTTCTCTCTAGCTCTTGTTCCTCTGGCTATTGCAGTCTCAGACAGCTACCGGGTCAAAACATTTCTATCGATTGTTTCTGACCCCCAAAGTTGAGTGAGGTCAAATGACATCTTATGAGAGGGACTTTTCCAGGGAGCTATGACAGGTCACCTCAGGGAAAACTCTATGGAATGTACATTTTGAGGAGCTATCAATGCACATCGCCTCTCCAGTGAGTATAAAACATCATACTTGTTTTCTCAGCAAAACAAGTCAATACACACTTTCTTTTTCCTGGTCTCTCTCTGTCCGTGTGTGTGCATGTGTGCGTGTGTGCGTATGTGTGTGTGTGTGTGTGTGTGTAGTTCACCTATGGATGTACATGTGAACACCACGTGTCTTCCTCTATCATTCTCCATCTCTTTAAAAACACTTTCATTTTTATGTGTGCATGTATGTATGAGCACAGACAAATTCCTTGACATCCTCCTACAGAGAGGTGAGACAATTCACTACCTTATTATTTTTTTGACCTTTCGAATATAGCCAAGTGATGCTATGCTATTTTTAGGGCTAGTCTTTATAAGGTTTTACAAGGACTTCCATTTTGGTTTTGATTTCTTAAGAGTCCTGAGGTATTATGTAAGAAGTTCAATTCTTTCTGGAATGTGCTGAAGAGATCATCTGGAGATGCCATGGGATCTACCCACCCCCCCACACACATGGGGGAGGGTGAAGAGCTTCAGCTTGAGATTGGCACCCACCAAGATGTGAGGTTTGTGAGAAAAACATCCTGGGTACTCCACACTGGGCCAAGTACCAACTCAGTAGCATTAGGGGCTCCGGTGGGTGTCACAGGGGGTAGATAGGACCATCTAGCTACATCTTGTTAAAGTTCTGACCATTAGAATGATGGGGTATAATTATAATATATCTATATAATATACCATGTAACATACAATATTATGCATAATTATATATAATACATAGTAATATCTCGTATATAATATATGGTAATATATCATTTTAAGATACAATGTCTTGAGTTACACAGAGATACTGACAGGAACAAGGAAGCCAGCGGCCTTCTGTGAGGATGTGCCCTAGTCATGGACAAGGGCTCAGAGCAGACACTGTTCCCTATATTATAAAAAGGTCCCCCTAGAATTGAGTTGGGTGTGCAAGCTTGTCACACTCAAGTAGGAAACTCTGTTGTTTTCTCTGTGGACAGAAAACCTTGTATGCGTGACCACCAAGTCAGTATCTAGAAAGGGGAATGCTGGGTCATAGTCTACGTGATGGGCAACAGTCTAACCTTCACACATGCACACTACCAAATCATATTCCAGAAAAGGTGCTAGCAATTCCAAGCTGCCCGCACAATCTATGAGGGTGCAGGGTGCGTGCCTCCCGCTCACTCAGTGAGGCAGGCTATCATCATCAAAAGTGGCAGTAATTGCGATTTTATGGATATTATCTCCCTGCATGAGTTCTTCAGATTGCTCATCTTTATGTCCATTGTGCCTGGCAGTGTCTGGACAAAATTAACAACACAATAAATATTATTTGAAAGAATAAAGTCCATGGAGCCTGGCCAAATCTCTTTCTGCAGCCCCAAAGCCTCCTCCAGCCTCCCTGCATCTTTTGCTGTACATGGGAGGGGGGTGGGGGGGTGGGGGGGTGGCTCCGGTTTCTTCCCCCCCCCCCACACTGCTGTCTCCCTTCTGTGTGGCTTCCTGTCTTACCAATGACCCTCCACCCAGTTACTCTGCCTGGAAATGTGACTGTGGTGGTCTGAAGGAGAAACGCCCTCCACAGGCTCATGTATTTGAGCGCTTGGACTCCAGGCGGTGGTGCTGTTGGGTAACGTTATGGAACTCATAGGACATGGTGCCTGGTTGGCAGGAAATGCATCCCTTTGATGTGGGATTTGGGAGTTTACAGGCTCACCCACTTACAGCTGGCTCTCTCTGCTTTCTGTGTGTGGTAGGAGATGGGCTCTCCCGTGCTTCAGCCACCTGCTGCCATGTTCATGGATTCTTCCTCTGGTGTGGTAAACTCTCCCCCTGTAAGTCTCTTTGGGTATTTTATCACAGCAACAGGGAAGCAAACAAACACCTGGACAGCCCCCTCTGCCCTTTACCACATCCTTCCACTCACCTTTTCCTGTCCAACCAGGGATTGCATCCTGCCCATTGGTTCCTCTCCACAAGTCATTCTCAACAGTTATTGGCCTTCTACCACGTGCCGGTGACCGACATAAGACCCGAGGGTACAGAGAAGAAAGGGCTAAGACGGGGAAGGCCCTGCCGTTCTAAGCAGGTGGTCAAATAAGGACTCATTTAGAGGGTGAAATCCAAGTAGAGAGCCACAAAGATGGTGAAGGAGTGGCCATGTTTCAGGACATCCCTGCGTGCACTTTCCTTCCCCGCCAAGGCCTCAGTCTTAACCCTATGACCTCTCCAGTCTTCCTGATATCCACTGTCATTGTGAGTTCTCCTTCCCAGGGTCACATTTCTAAGGCAAAACCTCATGCTCAGCTCTTGCTCACAATCACTTAGTGGTTTCCCAGAGTGCAGATTTCAAATTCATTAAATATTGTTACCTACAAGCCCTTGCGTCTGTCTCCGACTTTATACCTTGCACGTATCCAAGTGTCCCCGCGTAGAACTTAACTTAAAAAACAAACAGGAAAACCTCAAACACACACACTCCCTCTCCCTTTTTATTCTCATTCCACAAAGAAAATAAGGGGCCTTTGTTGTTTATCTGTTGACTGTCTTTTTCACTTGAGTTTGAGATGTACCTTTAAAAAGCTATTCATCCAGAAAGGGAAGGCTTGTGATGGGACGAAGCTTTCTAATCAGGAAGCTAAGAGCTAATCATGCAGATGAGCGACATTTGTATCTTAACGCAGTCAGGAGTCTCCATGCATTATTAATAAGCTGAGGACTGGTGTTGCGGCCTGGCTATTAATAGCACAAGCTAGATGGACGCCAAGGCATTGTTGTGATGAGTGCAAAGCTCAGCGCCTTTGGAAAGGGAACCTGTCTGCACGGCAGCAGGAGTTATCCTCCGCCCTCCTTCCCTCCCTCCTTCCCTCCCTCCCTCCCTCCTTCTCTCTTTTTCTTTCCTCCTTCCCTCCTTCTCTCTCTCTTGCTCTCTCTCTGTCTCTTTCCCCTTCCCTCCCTCCCACCCTTTCTTTCTTTCTTTCTTTCTTTCTTTCTTTCTTTCTTTCTTTCTTTCTGGGGCAGTAGAGGAATTTATACCCAAGATACATGAACTAGTTCATGTAACATTAAAAAAAAAACCTAGAGACAAATATTGGGGTTCAAGATAATGGCCAGAAGCAAAGCAGCCAGCCACTAGCTCTTCCCTCTACTTCAGACTGAAAGGGTGATCCTGGCTCCAAGAAGCATCAAATTGCAATGTTCTCTCCACGAATCCTCAGAGACAAAGGTTCTCCTTGTCTGGAAACTAGATCTCCACATAAGACCCTTTACTTCTACCTTTTATACCTCCCTAGTGCTGGGGCTAAAGGCATGTGATCTCAAGTGCTGAGATCATCTTTGCGTGAGCTGTTTCTCTTTAAGGCTCGATCAATTAACAGAGATCCCTCTGCCGGCCTTCTGAGTCCTGGAATTAAAGATGTGTGCCACAACCACCTACCTCTATGGCTACCTTAGCTACTATGGCTGCTGGGATTAAAGGTGTTTATCACCATTGCCTGGCTCTATGACTTGTGGCTAGTTTTGTATTCTGAACCCTCAGGCAAGCTTTATTAAATCACAAAGAATATAGCACCTCAAGTTCACAAGCTCTTTTGATCAGCCTTCCATATTTGAGAGAGAGAGAGAGAGAGAGAGAGAGAGAGAGAGAGAGAGAGAGTGTTGTGACTGGAGAACACAGTGGGTTGGAGGAGCATCAGAGGCCACAGAGACAAGGTACAGCCTTGTTTCTGGAGAAACCTGCCCTCATCCTTGTGCTGTGAGACAGGCTGGGATCCAACATGACATCCTACTTTGCAAATCTGAACAGTGGTTCCCAAGGGCACAGTGCAAACAAGCATCCACAACCAGGAAGGTAAGGATTAGTAGAGGAACTGAAGGGTGGGGATACTAGTGAGGAGCCAATCAGCCCAGGCTGGCAACTTCCTAAGAAAAGAGTGTCTTCTAGAACTCTCTCTTCCAGAGTGGGCATGGACAGTTTCTCCAGAAATAACATCCAAAGGTTAGTAAGACAGATGAGTTATAAGTAAGTATGAAGTGTGTTTAAGATATGCAGTTGCCAAGTAAGGTTTTATGGGCTTTGTTTTTTGTTTTTGTTTTTTTTCTTTTTGGAATGAAGTTGAAAATAAATTCACTGGGAGTGATGCAGCTGTACCCCAGGACCCTGATCTCCCAGAACTGAGGGACCAGTCCAGTGACTGATCTGCCTAGGAGGTGGATTTGAAACTGCTGCCAGAATATCTTTTTGTTTGCTTTGGAGTCATGTTCCAATAACATGTTGGTCAGAGGGGCGGGGACAGTCTGGAGACTTTCCAGGCTTATAACACTTTGAAAGGTGACCCGTGTACTTGTCTGCTGACGTGTTGCCTGTGGCTTGCTCACTTTGTAGCTTACTACTGCAGGTAAAGCTGTGGAGAACAGACATATCTCCCACCTCTCCTCAAGGGCAGATGGTAACGATAGTTAGCCAGCAGAGGACGCATGGATGCCATGCACAGTCCTTCCTGGAGGCTTGGGCTGTGGAGCAAATTGGAGGCCTTCCCTTCTGAACTCTGAGTGGGGTCAGGGAAAGTGAGTGGCCATTATGAGTGTCTGCTGGACAGAGCCTGCCTGCATCCAGAAACCACAGAAGTGAAGAATATACAAGAACATGCTGACGGCTAATACAAGTACAGTCCCTGATAATGTCTACCACGCCCGTGCAGATGCTTGTATAACAAATTAGCCAGCCCCAAGCCCTTTCAGGGTGGAGAGCTACCACCTGGAGCTTTCTTTTAATAGCTGGTCACATTAGCAGCCCTATAGCTTATGTCTTCTCATTAAAAAGTGGTGGGTTTAGATCTTGTTTAAATTGCAGGAACAATTACTTCCATTGGGATATCGGAGAAGTAAGGAAGTCACAGCTTTTTGGGAGGAGAGTAGAAAGCCAGAAGATGGAGTTTTCTAGCAGGACTTTCATGGTTGATGAATGAGCTCCTGGTTCCTGGAGGATAAAAAACTCAACTCTGAGGAACAGCATTGCATGGTGAATAATGGAGGCATGCAATACAAAACCAGGGGCTGCTCCTGCCAGATTAGAACGAGGAGTAGAGATGTACGGCCTCTTGTTGGGGCCTCCAGGCTTTGGCGGCAACTACTTATTATAGATAGCAGGTTTTTAAAATTATATATTGGGTTTGTATAGAAGAGTTCCTATGAATAATTCAAAATACTGACCGCAGACCTATGTATATGGGCTTACAAACACCAACTGAGCTAAAAATAAAACAAGGAGGCAGAGGAAGAAAGGACCTGTGAACCAAGGAGGGGGTGCAGGGTCACTGTTTGTAATGTTAATTGACTGGGATAAGGGAGGCCTGGGTAGCTGATAAACATTGTTTCTGGGTCCATCTGAAGAGTAGCAATTCACGCCCAGAGGGGATCCACCCTCACCATTTTGGGAGGGCTCTGCCCAGTCTGTTGAGAGCTCTGAGAGAAAAGGGCAGCAAGGGTAAATTCTCTCTCTAAGCTGAGCCGGCCATCGTCTCCCATCTTTGAGCAAAGGGGTCCTGGTTTTCTGTCCTCAGGGATTACATCAGGACCTGTCTCCTTGCCTGGGAGAAGCACCCATTCCCTTAGTTCTTAGGTATTCGCTTTCGAGGCAGTTTCTATAAGAAAATCCCAATCTCTTTCTCTCTCACTTGTTGTTTTTAAGTGCAGGGTTTTACTTTAGTGTAGGCTGACCTGGAACTTGCTGTGTAGCCCAGGCTGGACTTGAATTTGTGATGCTCCTTTTATCTCAGCCTCCTGAGTGCTGGGATTACAAACATAAGCCATCATGCCTAGTTTTTCTCAGCTATTGCCTTTCTGCTTCCCTCCATGGTGAAACAGGGCAAGATGACTTTTGCCAGATGCTAGCCCCTCAGTTTTGGCTTTCTCGGCTGCCAAAACTGTGAGAAACACATGCTTGCTCCCTATAAATTACCTGGTCTCTGGGATTCTGTTATGGCAGGCACAGAACAAACCGAGCCAGGGGCTTTCTCTCTTGAGCTTTCACAAGTTCATTCTGCTGAGCCCCTTGTACTGGGGAGTGACAGTTACGGTAAACTGTGGGCCTGTCAAAGCGTATCTCTCCATCTCATGCACCTCAACTGATGCCCAACCCTACATCCTTTTCAATACCATGGTCTAGTCACAGGCACTTCCATTAAGTTGTATTTGGCTAGTAGTCACCTACAGCCATCGCTCTGATTGCTGGATTTCTCAAGGGTTTAGCCCAGTCCACACAAGTGACCTTGCATTGGGATGCTGGCTACAGTATTCCCTGGTTGACCCATGGTGTTATTCTTTCTATGAGATGGATGGGGCCTTGCCTTCTGGTTTCCTTCTTTTAACCTAACCATAAGGTACATTCAGGGTCCCCAAATGCATCGTCCCTAGGGTGTCAAGGATAAGAGCCCTGGATGCTAGACCTGGCTCAATCACTGAGTCCATGTCCTTCTCTTGGACCTTGGCATTTGCTGCTCCAAGAAGTTTGATGGTTGGGACACAAGTTGTTTAAGTCAGTCCAACGTTTATGCCCACAGCAGGGTTGTGTACTGGACAGCTTGGTCAGAAATGTCCCTCAAAGTCCCTTCCATTAGAGGCTTGGTCTTCAGCTTGGCACTGTTGGAAGGTGGTAGAAACCCTGAAGAGGTGGGCCTTTATGCAGGAGGTTAGGTAGGGTACTGGGGCTTTGTTATTGGAGGATACCCTGGTGTCATGTGCGCGCTCTCTCTCTCTCTCTCTCTCTCTGTGTGTGTGTGTGTGTCTTCCTGACTGTCATGAAGTGAATAGGTTTCCATAATAATGAAAAAAAAAACGACAGACTAAGAAATAAAAGCCATTCTCTATGGAAGCATTCCCCTCCCTCCGTGTTTATTTTTTGAGATTATAATTTAATTACATTTCCCCCTTCCTTTCCCTCCCTCCAAACCCTCCCATATACTCCTCCCCACTCTCCTTGAAATTTATGGACTCTTTTTTTCCCACTAATTGTTACTGCATTAACCTGTTCAGGCCGTATAATGCTACCTCTATGTATGTTTTCAGGGCTGACCACTTAGCCCTGGGCAGCCATTGGTGTGCTCTTTCCTGGGGAAGGCTACCTCCCCAGGGAGCATCTTTTTCTGCAAAAGTTCTTGCTTTCAGAGGCTGAACCTTTGCCAGACCTTGCAACCCCCAAGTTAATAATGTACCTTGAGATCATTTAAATCTGTGTAGTCAGTCTGCTGTCCTACTGTGTACTCGGTCTGTTTAATTTAACCTGCTTTAAGAGAACAATGTAACCAATCATACTATACCCATAATTCCCATGCAGCTCTTACAACCTAAGCTACATGCATAGCTGTTGTGGAATATTATTTTAACTGGGCAAAGATGTGTTACATTTGTTTATGCTGGGGGGATACTTTAGCTGAATAAAGGTGTGTTACATTTGTTTAACAATGTAAAGATTCATGTTTAATTATGTAAAGATGTATTGCATCTGTTTTCCCTTTAAAGCGCCCGTTTGGTCTAATAGCGAGGCAGGAGAAAGGATAGGCATAGAGAATAAGTTTGGTCTAATAGCTAGGCAGGAGAAAGGATAGGCATGGAGAATACATAGGAGGAGAAATTAGGCTTGAAAGAGGAATGATAGAAGAGAGGAGAGAATGAGGGAGACATGGGGCAGGGGAGGTGATGGAGGCAGCCAGGCAGCTACCAGTAAGCAGACATGAGAAGCAGAGAAAGTAAGATATACAGAAAGAAGGTAAAAAGCCTTGAGGCAAAAGGTAAACAGAAACGGGTTAATTCAAGTTCAAAGAGCGAGCCAGAAATGAGCCTAAGCTAGCCCGAACACTCATAATTAACAAGAAGTCTCCAGGTCATGGGTCGGGAGCTGGTTGGTGGCTCAAAAAAGAGAAATCCTGATATACATAGCTTTAATCTTAATCTTAAATCGTGTATTCTGCCATACCCCTTAGTACTGTCTGTGTGTGTGTGTGTGTGTGTGTGTGTGTGTGTGTGTGTGTGTGTGTGTGTTGTGGTAATCATTTGCTGAGAGTAGCTAATAGTTTGAAAGCAAACTTAAATATATATACCATAACTATTGGAAGGAACATGTGGATACAGGTAGATAGTACCTGGTTGCCATTTTGACTGTCATTCTGGGTTAATAAAGGCACTTTTTCCTTATAAAACTCAGTTATAAATCTTTATAGAACAAAATGTATTCCTTTCCCCTACTGTGTTTTCTGTGCTATTCAATAAATACAGCAAAGCCTTTTGTTAGGGGCAGACTTCACACACACACACAGCAGACAGACAACAGACAGAAGACACATGGAGAGTCATGGGGAATTCAAATATGAGCTCCATCACTGTCTAATCTACTTCAAGAGGAAGACCTTTTTTTTTTTTTTAATTACTCAACTTGATAGTGATACATCTCTCTCTTACCTTTAATCGCAATGAGAGCCGAATCCCCTTCTCCTGACACCTGAAGATTTTTTGGGGGGGATTGTTTTTGAAGTCCAGGTGTGCCTCATATCCAGAGCCCCTTTAACAAGCTTCTTTTCTCAGAGCAGAAAAAGGGCAGGTGGGCAGGAGGGAGGAGCGAGCACCATTTGGATAATTTCTCTCAGCAGGCTATAGTTAAGAAGGGTTAGGCCAAGAGGAAGGACCCTTGGCTCCCCAGCAGTAGAAAAGGAATGAGATGTCATCCGCGGAGAGGAGGAAGGAAGGAAGCACCACTGAGTGAAGAGCTGTGGATTCCTGAGGCTGAGAACACAGACCGGAAGCTGTGGCAGCCATGTTTTTCCACCTGGGCCTGCCTTGAGGCTCACGGAGAAGCCTGTGAAGGCTGGACACTGGGGCTTGGAGGTGGCAGATGACACCTGGGGACACTAGAGAGGACCTGAGGGTACTAGAGAGGGCCTCCAGCATCACAGAAGGACAGGGGTGACTGAAGAGGATGGCATTGTCTTCACCCTTCCCGATCCTCTTCTGCAACTGGGTGTTGACACAAAGGCAAGGAGGGAAAGCCTCCCAGCCCCTGCAGAAAGACATATGACTGCATGTGGCCTTCTGCTGACAAGGCTAAGTGGTGGCTCAGAGCTTGGAGAGAGATTTGATTTAGGGAAATTAAAAACACAAAAGAACCTGACATGTTCCTCATCCCTATTTCACAGAGCAGTTTGAGAACTTGGTAGCAATCTCGATCAGGACTTTCCTCGGTGTAGATGAGGCCTGGCCCCTCCTGGGAAGCGAAGCCCTGAGATCTATGCGATCTATGGAAATACAATGGCTGGAACTGAGACACCAACTCTCACTGACAAATTAAAGGAAGAAGGTGCGAAGAGTCAGTGACCTGAGGCAGTTGTCCTGTCTGGAAGAAGGGTGGGGTTGAACAATCACATAACAAAAATCAGGACATTCCTATGGGTCTGGTCTGGCCTGGCCTAGCTCTTCCAGTTTCAGACATTGAGACATAATAGGCGTCCGAGGGCCCTCTGCCTTTCTAACGGGAAGTGGCTGCAATGGTTAGCCACCAGAAATGAGCGAGTCTTCTCAGGTGTGTCTAAGGCTCTCCCAGAAATAAGCATGGTAGTAACAATATTGTCGGTGTCACTCACGCGCACACACACATACACAATAGACACATGATATTTATTACATGTCTGTCAGTGAACACTTCACACAGCATTGTTGCTGACCAGGCGCTCTCTGTGGAACCATCCCATGTCACAGATAAGGGAACCTTGTAAAAGATGACCCGGGACATACTGACCCAAATTGGTTCCTGGAAGAGAGAAGGTTATAGAATCTGAGAAACCCTAACAAGGAAGGTCATCCTGTCCTTTCTGTTCTTAGCATGTCCCCACCTTCTTCCCCAGAAGAGGCATCCCAGACCTCCTCTGAGAGGAACCTTCCCTGTGCCTGGAGATTTGGAGCTTCCATATTTCTGAAGATGGAGGAGTGCAGCAAGGAGGGGGAACAAGTGAGCCACGCCCCTTGTCCAGTATTCGCTGGGACAATGTGAACAAGTATATCTTCCCTTCTTAGACAGGGTGCCAGCTACAATCCAAAGTAGCATCTACCAAAGTCCAAGTTGTGGAAACAGTTTATCGGGCTTTCTTACAGGGCATGGCTGAGGGGTTCCTAACAGAAGTGTGGGGGACCCCAAAGTAGCTGCACACCAAAACGTCTCACCCCATCATGAATGAGAGATAACTTTCTTACAGCTGGACAGCTGGACACATCACCCTTCAGTTAACATTCATACACTATGTACTCTGCCACCTCCAAAGACCAAGAGGCCACAAACAATAGGGGCAGAATTACACACAGTGCATGGAGGTGTAGGAAGGAAAGGCTGGACTCCCCCTGGAATGGTCCATTGACCTTCCAGCCCACTTAACAGATCCCATCATAAGAGTCTGTTGCCATGGACACAGCCACTCTGATGAAGATATGCCTGTTAACCCTGTGACTAGAACTCTACACACAGCACCTCTATAGAACAGGACAGAACAAACTGCCAAACCTCTCTGCTCACCTTTTTCTACAAAGGTCCTCGTGCTTTCCTTACAAAGCCGGAATACAGCTGTATGCTTTCATGTACCTTTTGACACAGATGCCACAGCCAAGGAGCCTCCATGGGTAGAGAGAGAAAAGGTTGTTTTTCTCCCCCATACAGCTGAAGAGCCATGCCTCGAGAACCATGATGGCGGCCGCTGCCGTTGGATGGAGTACAAGTCATTTTCAACAGCTACTTCAGCCCCTAGTCCTTTGGAGGTTTTTGTTTCTCAGATTGTACCCACCCCCCTTTGTAGATGTACTGGTCTCCTGTTATTTATAAACAGCTAGACCCAGAGAGAGGCAGAGATGGGGAAATGGCTTCTCAAATTAAGCCCTCTAGTGCCTCCCTCTGGGGGCCATAGAGAGGGCAGAGGGGCGGGAAGAGCCAGATTGCCAGAGATTGTCACTGGTGCTCAGAGTTGCTGAAGCACTCTCTCTTTGCCACACTAGACGGAAGTGTTGGCTCGGAAGAGAGAAGATGGGAGGCTCCCAATTTGAGCCTTGGTGCCAAGCAGAGCAAGTCTCCTTGCTGGGTCTCAGGCACAGTCCTTGACCTAAGTCCCCATGTTCCCAGTGAAGTGGGGACGGTAATGACTCTCACAGGGTTCGTGTGGAGATCAGTGGGATAGTGTGGTGAAGCATCTAACACATACTGCACACGTTAAATGTTCAAGAAATGGTGTCTCCCATAATGCACTAGCAATCAACCACAAAATATAAACAACAGAAGCCAGCTAGTAATGGTTTCCTGATCTCTCACAGCAAGTAAATCCTTGAAAAAGAAAGAAAGAAAGAAAGAAAGAAAGGAAGGAAGGAAGGAAGGAAAGAAGGAAGGAAGGAAGGAAGAAAGAAAGAAAAGAAATCACCTTGCTTTTTCTATGCGGAGCTGGGTTCCTCCTGGAACATCTGTACGGTTAGCAGACATCTGAGGCCCTTCTACAAGGGATCCTGGATGATGAGAACTCCATTTACCTACAAGTGCCCAGCTTTGTCTTATTATTGTTTTAAAGCTGTCTATGCACACACAAGCTGTAATACATTTACACATTCGTATGTGGTTTTTATAGGTCATTGAATCCTTGGGATCCCAGGGACTCCAGCTCCAGGTGTGAACACCCGGACAGTATTTTTCATCACAGACATGTCTTTAGCTAGGGACGTTCCAATAACCTCTCAGGTCACACACATTTCTTCCCCATCACACCTCATTCTGTTCACAGATGTCCTTTCTGCTGTTTGCATCTTGGTTCAATTTCAGAGAGATTTCCAGCTTATCGCCAGCGACTCTCGCATCTCATTACACTCTTGGTAATTAGCTCCATCTCATTACCCCGGCCCAGTTGGAATCCGATTACTTGTTTCCAGGTGTAAACCTGCGCGGTGTATACACCTCTTCAAAATTCCAGGCAGGCCTTCCAAGGCAGGACAACTCCTTGCAGCCTTGCACAGTTCATTACCACGTACATGCCAGGAAAAGAACTCTGTTGTATCCCACATCTGGTCACATGCTTATTAATTATGCACTTCTTATAACAACTGTGTCTAATTAGGACAGGGTTGAGACCTCTGCGGAGCGTAGCTGTTCTTTATGTTTCCTCATTCTCGGAACCTCATTACCCTCCCTCCAAATTATGCCCAATTTGTTTTACATCCATGCCACGTGAAGACAGCTGCTCTCAGGTGTGCATTCCAACGCACGCTCTGCTTTTCAACCCAAACTTTCTTGACCAGAACACTCCTTGTTCCCATCACCTGTGGAAGGCTAGCCATCATTCGGTCTCTGCTCACATTTGGCCTGGATGGAATGACTCCAGCTCAGTCTTGCTGAACCCTGGGGCTGGAGTCTGGCCTGTTTCGTTCCTTGTCCTGTTTTTGTGCACGGGGCCTGGGGAGGCAGCTGTTGCTATGTCTCAGAGCAAGAATCCTGACTACAATGGCCCTGGTCCGTTCACAGGGCCCGTGGGGCAGGGATATTTTGTTCCATCGGGAGTTGCTGAGGCGAGTGCACTGCCAGGCTGTGCTGGTGAGGGATGGCACACTGAAAGCGACAGTCTGAGCTTCCAAAGCGTCACACAACTTAGCTGGAAACAGGGAGTCAGGCTGAACAAAGTTCAGTTCTCAGTCTGACTCCATGGCTTCCTAAAGGAAAGGCTAGTGTTATAGTACTGAGTGTGCACGTTAGAGAAGTCAGGACCACAGCGAGAGCTGTAAGAGGACAGTGAAAACACAGATCACACCACAAGGACTCTCTGGTGCCACTGTAGGGATCCCGTGTCACCTGAGCTGTAACTTCTTTGTGTCGAGGCTTTCCTTTCCAAGCTATTTGAAATATATAATAATGACTGCCAGGCTCTGCAAACATTCAGGCGAGAGTGCAGTCCTGGAGAGGGACTGGGACTTCCAGTGAAGTCTCTTCAGACTTGCAAACAAGTCTTCACGGGCAAGAGGCTGCATAACAGACCCTTGCCAAGTCTCCAGGCTGTTATCAGTTGGAAGAGGGAGAGAATTCTAGTTGGGCAACGAGATTAAAAGACCCCATTGTGAGCCAGGCCTTTAATCCCAGCATTTGGGAGGCACAGGCAGGTGGATCTCTGAGTTTGAGACCAGTTTGGTCTACAGAGCAAGTTCCATAACAGCCAGTGTTACTTTACACAGAGGGAACCCTGTCTCCAAAAACCAAACCAAACCAATAACAAAAGACCCCATTGTGAAGCAGGAGTAAAGACAAAGTTCTGCAGTGGGTTGGATGCCTTGGGAGAAATGGAATAGAACAGGCTATTTGGGGAGTGAAGCGCACAGGAGAAAGATGTACCAGATGTCTTGGCTTGTGATGCATCATGCCCAGCCGCTGGGTTGGTTCTTTTTCAGAGAATTTACTCTAACATGGCTAGGTTGGAAGAAAGTCTTCTGGTGGTTTCTACATTGGGCACAGGAAGGAAAGAATATCCATGGTGTGGGGTTGTGGTGAGGGTAAATGAGAAGACATGTCAAGTTCTGTAGAGAAGGTGACCATGGTAAAAGGCACTCTCCCTGGGAAATGTTTCAGCTTGTGGAGATACTCTCCAGAGAGCTGGGTGACAATCTACCAGCTGTCCTTCATGGCTATATTTCCTGTTTGTCTCAAGACCCTTCTTGGTCCAGGGGTTCTTCTAATCCAGGGTGCTGGACCATGCTGGACCATAGACAGAGAAGTTCTCATGCAGGGGACTGCTCCAGGGTTCTGTGGACATCAAAGTTTATGGATGCACTCACATTTACCTTTTTTAAAAAAAGGTTTTATTTGTGTGTGTGTGTGTGTGTGTGTGTGTGTGTGTGTGTGTGTGTGTGTGTGTGTATGTCTGTATGTCTGCATGCAGGTTGTCTACAGAGGCCAGGCAGGGTGTGGGATGTCCTGGAGCTGGAGTTAAAGGCGGTGGTGAACCTTCTGACAACACAAAGCAACAAATCCTCTTAACCACTGAACTCCAAATTTTGCAATTAAAAAGGAAATATTTCCTCTTTCATTAATGTGTGTATTAATCCTTCTTTCATCCACTAACATTTGTTTTTAAACATTCATTGCATATATTACTTGTACATGGTACTCGCATATATGTACACAGAACATGTTTTTTCCCAGAACCCTCTACCCTCCCATCTTACCCCTGTACCCTCCTGTTAGTATCCATTGTTCCCATGTCATATATACGCACACCGTTCTATATACCTATATAAGGTCTGGAAACCACACAATGTGTCTGCCTGCACGAGACCTGCATGGCAACAGCAGCTGACATGGCAACGAAGTTTTGTCTGAGACTGGCTTAATCTGCTTCCTACGATCATCTCCCGTTGCACCCATTTTCCTGCAAATGATAACTCTGTTCTTTGCAGTGAGAAGACAATCATATGGGGCATCTATAGCCTACATACATCTGTATCTACAGCACAGCTCCTTTACCCGTTCCTGTCATTGGGTACCTGGGCTGGTTCCATACTTAGCTGTTGTGAGCAGTAAACATGGCTGTGCAAATATCGCTGTGACATGTGGACTTGAGTCCTTCAGGTAAGCACCCAGGAGCAGTGTAGCTGGGCCATGTGGTAGATCTGTTTTCACTTTTTGAATTTCTAAAATGTTTTAACGTTTTGAGACTTTCATAAATGAGCATACTGTATTTACATCATCTCCATCCCTCCCCCATCTAACGCCTCCCATGTTTACTTCTGTTTGTATGTACATGTACTTTAGGGCTGACTACTTGTGAATGAATAAAGCCTAGAGAAGTCTCATTCTCCCCCTCTTGGTAGCCATTGACCACTTGGGGTTCTTTATGAGGTGGAAGGACCTGTGAATTTTCCCTTCATGCATGGTGGCATGTCAACTGCTGGCGTCATTATGTAGGTCTTGTGTAGGCAGAATGCACAGGTGCAGCATCTTATGTCTGGAAAACATCGTCTTGCAGCAGCCACCCTGGTCCTTACACTTTTCCTGTCCCCTCTTCTACAGTGTCCCTGAAGCCTTAGGTGGAGGGGTTGTGCTGCAGCTAACCCAGCTGGGGCTGGGCACCTCACAGCCACACTTTGACCAGATGTGAAATCTATGTGGCAGCCTCTGTCTGCTTTAGAAAAGAAGGCTCTTTGATGAGCAGAGCAAACCTGGGGAAGTGTGTGGCTGCTGCTTCTGGGTGTGGAAAGGGTGGGCAGGGCAAGGGACCAGAGACAGAGTCACCCATCTAGTTTTACTATTTTAGGAGCCCTGGAAGCGATCTCATGGTGGTGGACAGTTTACATTCCTGCCAGCAGTGTGTACAGGTTTCCTTCAGCCCACATCCTCAGTAGCATTTGATATTTTAGGAATATCTCTGCCCCACGTTTGAGTCTGTAGAAGGGGAGTCTCGGGGTGGCTATGTGGACTAGTCATAGGTCTGCCTCATTTGTCCCACATTTCAGAGAAAATGGTGAGCTTTGCTTTCAGTGTCCTCCTGCTGAGGCTTGTTAGTATTTTTGTCTTTTACTGACAACAGCACTTTTTAGGAGTGGTTGTATGTGTATCTGTGCTCTGGTACTTTCTAGTAATGGCTGTGAACGACACAGAATCCTTCTCATAAAACATGCCTGGAGTGGGGCCGTACCATGTAGAAACCTTCAGTGTGTTCCCAGTGGTGGCAGATTCTGAGGTATCTCTGCCATCCCTCTGGATCCACGCAACCAGCTACTGAATGTGTCATTGGTCTTGGCTGTCTGCAGAATAAATACACCAATTTTGCTGTGTAGAACTGGCATTTCCGGGCTGCCTCTGTTGTAGCAAAGTGGGGATCCACCCTTGCACATGCTCTCTGCGGCAGCTCCTCTGCCTGGAGGCCGCTGGCTGTCACTGAGCCCACTGTTACTCTCAAGCCGCGTTCCTGTCCCTTTCCACACCTGGGAAAACCATCCCACACCCTCAGCACTGTCAGGAAGGAAAGGAGAAGGCAAAGGTGTGAGTCCAGACGCCACAGTCACTACAGAGACGCGTCCAAACAAAAGAGGTTCGCTCCCACAGCTCTCTGCCCTGCTGACACCCTGACTTCTCGGTAGACTCACAGGAACGCTGTGTGAGGAGGCACTGGGCTTTCCCACGACTGTCTCCTGTGCGCGTTCAACCTCTTCCCTGTCAGGGTTCTAGACACTGATGTGTAGACCTCCTTCTTCTCAGAAGGTGCTAGAAAGCCATTCCGCAGCTGCCTGCTGGCTTCTTGCCTCACTGCTTGACCTGGTTTCAGGCTCAGTTTTAGGTATGCATCTAATGCACAGGTGTCCTCTGTCTGTGTGTCTGGCCTGGGGTGGCTTGAAAGAAAATGGCCCCTCAAAGGAGTGGTACAATTAGGAGGCGTGGCCTTGTTAGAGTGAGTATGGCCTTGTTGGAGGAAGTGTGTCACTGTGGTGGTGACCTTTGAGTTCTCAAATTTGCTCAAGCCACGCCCAGTGGCTCAGTCCACTTCCTGTTGCCGGTGTAAAACTCTTGCTATCTCTCCAGCACCATGTCCGCCTGCACGCTGCGCTGTTCCATCATGAGAGTAATGTACTAAACCTCAGAGGTTATAAACCACCAATTAGATGTTTTCCTTTATAAGAGTTGTCTTGGTCATGGTGTCTCTTCACATCAATAGAAACCCTAAGACATGGCCCAAGTGTATCACACTTGCCACGTGTTAGGATCCCAGGAAACGTTTGCTGAATGAAGACTATGAGGAAAATAACAAACAACATTTAAGCTTCTCAAAACAGTTTTTAATTTTTTGGTTATTCCCATCCAAACCAAAGTTGTTGCAAACAGATGTGATAGTTCGCCCCCAGGGGTCTAAGAGTGACCTGGAATAGTCCCAGCCCTTCTGGCTCTTTCCAGTACACTGATGCCTCCTGTGACCTATGACCCTTGAGTAGTGAGAGGATATGGGAGCCTGAGGTATTGTCAAGATCCATATTGCCATGAGTATTTCAGGCACCCATATTAGGAAAGGGCAGTTCAAAAGAGGCTTAGCAGGCAGGCATGGTGATGCATGCTTTTAATCCCAGACAGGTCTCTGAGTCTGAGGCCATCCTGGTCTACAGAGTAACTTCATGACAGCCAGAGCTATTACACAGAGAAACCCTGTCTCACTGGTAGGCACCCAGGAAAAATGTCCCATCTTCCTTGCTTTTAGTTGAGCAGACCTGAGCTATATTGCTTAATATTAAAATACTAGTATTGCTTTATTCTTCTCTGAATTTTTACTGTAATGCTAACTGCTTTACTTTTCCACAGTCAAATTCTTTAAACACTATTCTTACTTTTGTGCGTCTGTGTACTTGATGGGTGTTAGTTTTGGTTCATGGTTTATTACAGCAGCGGCAAGACCAATGAGGGCAAGACTTGTCTGTGAATTTCAATCGTATCAACTGAGGTGTGAAGGCCCACTCTATGGGCTGAGGTCCCAGGCTGCATAGAAAGGGGAGGGTTACCCAAACACAAGCATTCACTGCCCTTCCCCGGCTCCAAACGCTCCAGTTGTCATGGCTTCCCTGTCACGATAGGCTTGCCCTTCCTTTCCTGAGTCCCAGAACAGAACTGACTAGTGCAGTGTGCATAGGAACATGAGGATGCCCCGCAAAACTTACCCTCACTGAAGTGTGAGGTGGGGAGCTCTGCAGCCAGAGCTTATTTACAGGGTCATCATGGGGGGTGGGGGGTGGGGATCACCTTTCCTCCGCCTGTTTTAGCACTGGTTTTGTGACTTGATTTCTTTCTTACTTTATGTGTATAAGTGTTTGTGCCTGCATGAGTGTCTGTGTACCACACACTCGAGGTACCTGTTGAGCCAGAAGAGCACATCAGGTCAGCAGGGACTGAAGTTACAGAAGACTGTGGGCTTCATGTACGGGTGTTGAGAATTGAACTCTGACCCTCCGGAAGGACAGCTGGTGCTCTTAAATGCTGAGCCACCCCTCCAGCCCTGACTTGATTTTAATATGGAAGGAATAGAACAAAAAGGATATTAAACCAACCAGCGACCCGTGTACAAGCTATAACACTCCCACCGCTCGCAGGGGATGAAGGGCTGCTTTCTCCCCAGCCCCGAGGAGATCTGGTTTTGGTAAGGAAGCCAGCTGAGAAGCCTTTTGTTTAATTTTGGCAACGGAGACAAAGTAATGTACACACTCTCACCAACTATTAACTGACAAACAAGAGAGAGAGAGAGAAAAAAAAAAGCCCCCTGCTTATGCCATAGACCACATTAAGTAGTTTCAGGATGGTCCTAAACTCAGGTAGCAGACAGCTTTCCTCTATTCACGTGCCCTCCTTCCTGCCCCACCCTCATCCCTAAAGTAGTCCTTAGGCCAAACATTCTGTACTGCAAACTTCCTTAACGTTCATATAGAAAAGCAGAACTAAGGAGGAAATGATGCACCTTCTATCCACTAAGCATCAGTGTAGGCAAGAGCAAGTCAGCTCACGCCAGAACCCGTGGCTGCACTGAGTGACCCCCCTGAACCCCCCCTCCCCCGCACATACACACCCACTGTGGTGCACACCATTAGACAGTGGTTATTTTCTTGTCCTTGGTGGCTTGCTTGATGGCAGCCTGCTCACAGATGATCTCCTTGAGCCTCTGCAGCCTGGTGTTCTGGATGGTCTGGTCCCCCACGCCAGTCTGGCTGCGGTGTAGCAGGGTCAGGGCATGGATATACTCCAGCTCTGTGTACTTCACCCCCTGGTCCACCACCAGGTTCAAGAGCTCGTCAGCTGTGTTGTAGAGCATCTCGTAGTACTGCCTACGGAAGCAAGACAGAAGCTTGGTGAGTGTTTGCTCCGGCAGCATGGTGGCTGGGGGCATGCCCACACTGTTAACTGTATGCGAATATGTTTACTTATTTCACAAACAGCTACTGACTTCCTGGCAGGCGCATTCTGTCCCACTCAACCTCTTAGTCACTCACTCATCATCTTATTATCGGAGATTCTTGGAAAATATAGCTTTCTTCTCCTTGAGACGGGATAATAACTGCTGCCTACCTCTTCAGGATATTGGAAGAATTAGTCAATTCATATAAAGCATGTAGAATGTGGTTTTTCATCAAGATGAACTCTTGTAACAGCGATGGTAACAGGAACACAATAACAGTAATGGTAGTATTAGGGCAGCTTCGTGTGCCCAGCCTATCAGTAAAGGGACAGAAGAGGCTTCCAAGGTGTGGGTCACCTCCTTCCTTCCTGCCATGAAAGCTTTACCAAGGTTGAGGGACTAGAAGAAAGCAGAGTGTGATGAAGAGACTAGGACAGTAAAAAATCCTACACATCTGAACTGCTGGCTCGGGAACTTGGTTCCTACACTCAGGTCCTTGAGTTTGCTTCTTCTTCATCAAGAATATCTCAGGGAAAGAAAAACCAAAAACCAAACTAAAGCACCCCCCCAACCTCCCATTTATGGAGGAAGGGAGCATCCTTGGGTATGGGAATATATTTCAGGAGCTTTACGATTGCTTTTTCAATGGGGGTGTAGTCAGGAGTCAGGAGTAGTTCTGGTAACCCCACTGGCCTTTCTTTTCAGTTGATATTCCATTAGAACAGGAGAAATGATGCCCTCGAATATACTAAGAAGGGGGAGGGATGACCCTGCTTATTTCAGATGGGCAACTTCACGAGTGTCTCGGGAGCATAGTCTGGCACGGTCATGTGGAGGGCCTCCTGAGGATTAGTGCTTTGTTGTAGTTTTAAATGAGGACTTATTTCAGCCTCATGAAACCTGCTATAGCATGACTGTGGAATGTTCCTACAGCTTCCTATATTTGAACACTTTATCCAGAGCTGCTGGCATTGCTTTGGTAGGCTGTGGAAACTGCGAGAGCTAGCTGGAGGAGGCAGGACACTAGCTGCGTGCTTATGAGGGTTATAGACTGGCTGTGTCTGCTGTGGCACATAGTTAACTTCCTCCCTGACCCTTTCCTTATTTTGTGAATTAAGGACCCATGCTATATGGTTCTGTTTCCCTTAGATGCACAGGCGTGAGAAAAAGATGTCGGTTTAGGGAACTTCCTGAAAATATCCATTTTAAAACTGCCCAAGGGGAGGAAGACATGTACAAATTTAGACTTATCGAATGGAGTTAGACCTTAGGGCTCTCTGAAGCCTAGACTTTCTAGCCTAGATGTTTCTAAACTTCGGAGTGCTTCACTCAGAACTACCTGGGGGTCATGAGGAGTGTGGAGTACAGAACCCTCACACCTCGGTACCGCAACTGTCAAAGGTTCCAAGCCACTCCCACCTTCAGGGTGCCCAGGACCTCTAGGTTCTGCTACTGAGGCAGTAAATCGTTTATGATACTTTTCTCCGAGATTAAGCCAAAAGAATTGGAGTTCTTTGCATTGTGATATTGATATTTTCATCATTTATCTTAAAAAGCCATGCTGAGCCCATCAGCCCAGATGAAATTGGATTTCTTTTGAAGCAGCTGATGAATTGTTTCCAGGGAGACTGGTTTTCTACAGAGACAGCCATCCCACCTGGAAGCAAATAAGACAAAGATGCCACGATCTCTCGTCCTGGATCTTCCAGCGTGATGAGTGACGAAGGGCACACCACTAACGTACTTAATGTTTCATTACCCTCTGTGCCTTGATGACCTTTATAAATCCCAGCATGACACTCTGAAGGCAATGGGGAGGCTAAAGGAGTTCTCAAGAGCCTCTGATGAACAGTGCGCCCGAATCGCAAAGCCGAGTTATTAAACAAAATTGACAGGTAACTGATGGCCTATTTTCCATAGTTAGGGGAAAATTCCCCTATAACCACGATGATATATTAGAGCATAAGGAAACATAAATATTTAAAGACAGAATGAGGTTCATTTATCTTTCAGAAAGCTACCTTACCCAGTAGCGAAGACTAATAAATGGGCAGAACAAGTGACCCCGAGGTGGGAAGGTGCTACAAGATGCCCTAAAGAGAAAGTGGGAAAACACCCCAAACTATGCAGGTAAAATGAGCTTCCATGATAAACACTGACAGATTGAAATGAAATAACGTAACCCAACAGGAATAAATAATTGATGGGTACGTACTGTGACTTCAAGGAAATAAAAGCATGTTTTTGTCATCAAGCTTTAAAACAGCAGCCTTAGCTTCCAAGGGACCCCAGCTTACAGCAGGTGGCGTTGGATGTGGCTGCCTGGGTGGCATTAGTGGACACACGTGCAGTGGGTGTTTTCCAGCTCAGGACCCCTTAACATTCAGAGGTCAGCTGCTAGCTGTGGACCACATAGCCTATCTGGACCAAAGGCGTTTGGCATCATCCCGCTGACTGGAACATTCTGTGACCAAGTGTGTGCCTTCCCATGATTCCTCTTGCCCTGTGCTGTGTGCCTTTTGGCTCCACTTCCCAAAGTGTCATGAGTAGACAGGGTGTATGAATGACTTTTCTGATGCTGGGCTAAGGCATCATGGCCCAAAGGGATGCGTGGGAGGAAGACTGTTTTGGCATCCAGCTCAGTTGCGAAGCCACAACATTTTCGGTGCATGCAGTCAGGCGTGTATGTATACAAACTGCCTCAACCTAACGTTTGCTTTTAACGTTAGGACTCTTCCGACTTCCCTCTAAAAGTGTTTTATACGTTTAACTCACAAGGATCAGGAAGGGCTTTAGTCCATACCTGTCCACCTCCCACTCCGGCATGCTCAGTCCATGTCTCCACTGTGACTTCAGGTTGCTGCAAAAGGTTATGGTCTCCCATAGGTAAACCGGGGTAGAATGCTCCACCCCAGGCCGTCTATTCCACCCACAGCAATTTTTCCTGTGCCTACAGCCTTTCCCAGCAGGTGTGTGCAGGGGACAGACAGCAGGGCCCTGCCGGGGGCTGGCCTAAATCCCTGCGTAGTCTTCCACCATCTGCCCTTTTTCATTTGTGGAATTCAGAGTACAAGGTTCATTTCTGAATGGCTTTTACATAGTTACCTTGGGCATCTCATATGGGGGCATTAGTGCCAGTACCCCTAGGCCACATTCTCTCTATAATATAACATGGTATTTACATAAAAGTTATACAGTCCTCCTGTACATTTTAATATTTGGGGCAGGGTCTCACTATGTAGCCCCGGCAGGCCTGGAACTCACTCTGTAGACTGGGCTGGCCTTGAACTCAGAGATCCACCTGTCCCTGCCTCTCCAGTGCTGGGATTAAAAGTGTGTGCCACCATGCCTGGCTCTTCAATACATTTTAAAATCCTGTCTAGATTATGCACTCAGCACTGTAAGCAGTTGCTATAATACAGTGTTGTGAGAATAATGATAACAAGTCTGCACATATCTTTTTCCTGAATACTTTTATTCTTTCATTGGCTAAAACCACAGAAGGCAGACTCTATGGATAAGAACCTGTGCATAAAGATGGCTAAATGTAAACAGCTGTGGGCTCCTGCTGTGTTTTGGAGCTGGATTTATTGTAGTAATATTAACAATGTTTAATTTGTAGATACATCTGTGTATTCAACCTTCTGAAACAGTATCACAATTCACACTGTACACAGAAGCAAGTCAGCTGTGGAACACCAGTGATTTTTCTAGGTCTCAAAAGAAAGGATTTTAAGACCTAAAAGGCCTCCAAAGCTAAGGTAATATAGATATTTGGAAGTATAAAAAGGAAAAGTACTAGCTGTAAATAGTGCCTGTATAGCTAATTACATTTGGCCATGCTTCTGTATAGCTGGATAAAATTCTCAGACTAACTCACTCCAGCTGTGTCTTCTGCTGATGTGGAGAGAGTCTGCACTGTGACAATTCACCCTTGTGTACAAACCTCACAGTTGCAGACGATTAGCTCTATGTGGATCTGGAATTCAGGCCTCCAAACCTCAACACTGAACTCAGGAGTTTTTCATTTTATTACCTACTTTATTTTTCCCAGTTTGTCTGTCTGAGGTGGTAATGGATGGGGTAAGCATCCTTTTTAAAGGTTGGTTGCCTTTCTGATTTATTTCTTCCTTTTAGGAGACACATCATCATGAGTTTTCGGTGTGGTGCTTTAGAAAGGGGAATTCTCACACACTGGTGGAGATAGAAATTAGTACAGCCATTGTGGAAGACAGTAGACACCCAGAGTTTTTAAAACACACAGAACTTTCCTAGGACCCAGCAGTCCCACTCTGGGCTCTGTACCCACAGGAAATAAACTCATTACATCAAAGAGTTGCTTGGACTTTCTTCTTAACTGCAGCAGTAGTCATAATAGCCAAGATATAGAATTGGTGACAGTGTCTGTCACTGAAGGCGTGAATAGGGAAAGTATGGTGAATATGCCTAACAGGCTGTTACAGAAGAAACAATGAGATCATGGTATGAAAAGCTGACCTGAACCTAAGAGCATTGACAGGGTATTTTTAGGTGGGGCTGGTGAGATGGGTCAGTAGGGGGAAAGCTGCTTGCTGACAAGAATTCCTGGGACCCCTATGGTGGAAAGAAACAACTGGTTTTTACCAGTCGTCCTTTGATCTCCACGTGCACACTGGCTGAGTGTGTGTGCATATTGGGTACTGCTTTTCTAAATATTTAGAATCAGAAACGTTTTGCCTCAGGTGATTTCAGTTTGGGGACTATATGGACATACAGAGTGAGATACCACGGTAATGAGACTTGAGTCTAAATTAACATGTTTCCCACACTTCTGCTATGGTGTGCCTTATGGCCCAAAAATCTCTCAGAAGGCTCCTGTGTAAGCAGGCTTTGTCCTCAAGATGGCAGATGTGGAAATGGTGGGCTCTTTAAGAGTCAGGTTCTTGGGTCCCGGCTGTATTGCTGTTTAACAACACCGTCCTCACAAAAGCCAGGCCTGACCTCCGAGTTGTTCTTACTTTTCTGCATTGCAGTGCGATCTCTTGTTTCCATGTGAACTTGCTGTCAGAATGACGGATCTGTGGGAGTCTTTACTAGAGATGATGCAGGCACAGCAAATTTGCATTTGTAAAATGAAGTTCTTGTTCTCATTAGTAACTTGCCCCAACTATTTCATTCATTATAACAGCGAAAAGCTGGCTCTTGTGGAAGGCAGTTTTGTGCAATATTTTAGTGAGGACACATTTTGACCGCAACCCCTTGTACAAGGTTGGAGGTGGAATTTTCCACTTGTGGCATCAGCTTAGTACTCAAAAGATTAGGTTTCAGATTTCAGACTAGGGGTGTTGAACCTGCAACTGCAGTATTCCAGGCACTTTAATATAGACCCAGTAGTAAAGCATAACTAAATGAGAAGGTGAAACACTGGACTTTGGTTTCTCTGCCTCCTTAATAGTAACTACAATAACAAATACAGAAATGGAAAGAAAGAAGAGAAAGGAACCGACTAAACCATAAATCAGATAAGTATCCCATACCTGGGTGGAGCCTCCTACCGTTGGGAGACTCACTCAGCAACCAGACAAAGGTTGCTTCCCCTGTGAAAAACCTAGGCTACAGCAGGCGCTCTTTGAGCACTGGTAGCATTTTTGGCTTTTACACTGGTACAAAGCCCCCGCTTGGTCCTTTCACATCATGGAGCTGCCATCGGGCTCACTGATGCTAACTGTTGCCAAGCAATGGTAGGCAAGGGCATTAGCAGTTGAGCTGCAAATACTCTCAACAAGTGTAATCTTGGCCCGGATACTTTCCAGACCAATAATAAAGCAGATGATAATCCTGTGTATCAGAAGAATACATTAGTGTATTAAAATATAATATAATTGTCCTTATTTGTCGTCTTCTTCAAAGAGCTTAGACTTTATTACAGACATGATTGAAAATTTTAATTTGAAATGCAGCAAAGTCTCATTTCAGGAATGAGAAAAGCTAAATAAGTTTCATGCAGTTAATGGCAGGTTTAGATGAGAATTTTATGTTGGGATGGGCTTTAATATTCTCAACAGATTACCCAGGTTTTTGTTTGGGGCATGCTGCTATAGAATAGATTATAGAAAAGACTTTGCCCATATTCTCTCTGCTGAAGACAGTAGAAAATCATTCCAGAGGTAGGTACAATTTGGAATTTTGTGTTTGCAAAATTTGCTTTGTCTTTTTGCTGGTTCCTTTACTCATTTTCTTTGTTCACCCCATTGTCAATATTTAAAGTGGTACGGTACTTCCTGAAGTGTGGTGCCCGAAGCTGACACCCCACCCCACCTGCCCCCTCCAAAGCTGTACACCCCACCCCACCTGCCCCCTCCAAAGCTGGACACCCCACCCCACCTGGCCACCCTCCAAAGGTAAACACCCCACCCCACCTGCCCCCTCCAAAGGTAAACACCCCACCCTACCTGCCCCCTCCAAAAGTAAACACCCCACCCTACCTGCTCCACCCTCCAAAGGTAAACACCCCCCACTTGCCCCCTCCAAAGCTGGGGCAGGGCAGACAAGCAATTACTTGTCAGCTTCTTCTGAGACCCCCCATACATTCACAATTGTGGGGTGCCTCCCCTGGAGACATCAGTTCACACCAGCTGTGCTAACCCTCCTGTCACCCTGGAGACAGCAGTTCACACCAGCTGTGCTAGCCCTCCTGTCACCCTGGAGACATCAGAAGTTCACACCAGCTGTGCTAACCCTCCTGTCACCCTGGAGACATCAGAAGTTCACACCAGCTGTGCTAACCCTCCTGTCACCCTGGAGACATCAGAAGTTCACACCAGCTGTGCTAGCCCTCCTGTCACCCTGGAGACATCAGAAGTTCACACCAGCTGTGCTAACCCCTCCTGTCACCCTGGAGACATCAGAAGGTCACACTAGCTGTGCTAGCCCTCCTGTCACCCTGGAGACATCAGAAGGTCACACCAGCTGTGCTAACCCCTCCTGTCACCCTGGAGACACCAGTTCACACCAGCTGTGCTAGCCCTCCTGTCACCCTGGAGACACCAGAAGGTCACACCAGCTGTGCTAACCCCTCCTGTCACCTTGGAGACATCAGTTCACACCAGCTGTGCTAGCCCTCCTGTCACCCTGGAGACATCAGAAGGTCACACCAGCTGTGCTAACCCCTCCTGTCACCCTGGAGACATCAGTTCACACCAGCTGTGCTAGCCCTCCTGTCACCCTGGAGACACCAGAAGGTCACACCAGCTGTGCTAACCCCTCCTGTCACCCTGGAGACACCAGTTCACACCAGCTGTGCTAGCCCTCCTGTCAGGAGTGTACCTAGTCTCCGCACTTCCCATGGGCAGCTGCGGTCAGGGCTTTATCTCTCCAGTTGCCCTCATTGCTGCGATGGCAGCAACCCTCCTGTAACGGTCACTGAGATGGGACAGAGTGTCCCCATCCTGGCGGCCAGCAGCTTTGTGTTCACTCACCCCACCTTTGGAGTACACCCTGGGTTTATACATCTAAGGCTGAGATGCGCACTCCAGCAACTTAAGGGCTCCCGCCCATGTCACTCTTCACTACACCAGACGATTTCTTACATTAGGGTTCCTACACCAGGGCTAGAGGACACTCTGTATTTCAAATTTACTACAGTTAAAGCTATGTCTCTTTGGCCTGGCACTGCCTTTGGTCAAAGCCACTTTATATGAATAATTATTTACTGCATTAAGAAGTCAGCTCAAGCCCTTCTCCCATTCTGAAGGTTTTAATAAATATTGACGAGGACCATTTCTGTTTGCACTTGCCAAAGCAATTCTGATGGATTCATCATCTGATGTTATCAAATAATGAAATATGAAAGAGTGAATAGAATTACCCTCTTGTTCTGTGATTTTTTATTTAGGTCCTTCATTTTACTTTCATAATTGTGTTTGTCTCATACTTCTGTAAACGCTCTTTTGATTATCAAAAGGTGAGCCTGGGTTAGGAAGAGCTGCAATGGGTGGAATAGCAGTTCAGAGTCTTTTCAATTAAAATAGCTTATCGGAGAGCACTTTGGAGAGTTTTCAATTTTAAAAAATAATTTGTCTAATATCACAGGTTGAAAAAAGGCACATAGCATATTGCCCTCTGGCAGTCACAAAGCTACAGATTACTTACTAATTAGTAAGAAAAATCTTAAATTGTATATTACCTATATTTCATAGACTAGAAATCTCGAGGCAACTGCTGGTGTAAGCTGAAAAGTAATTCTGAGGCCCCATGGCTTTTTCCATCTTTAAATAAAGCATGGAAGCACCAACTTTTCAAAAGAGAAAGCAAAGTGCTGCTTCAAAGGGAGAACCGACCTTGTTACCAACACCAAGAAGTCTAGGTATACTACAAACAACAGCTTCACATAGAAGGCATGGCCGTTGGCTTCAAGATGCTTCTTTTATTTGCTCTTTAAAAATATCATCTATTCTAGGGCTATGTCAAAGGTATCCATGGCAGAAGTCATGTCAGTGCTTGCTAGTTTACCTGTTAGCCTGGGCCATTTCTCATGTACTGATTTGTAGGAGATGATAGGAGAGTTAGAGGGTTAGAGGGCCATAGATAGGAGACAAAAATCCGGGGCTTGCAGCAAAGTAACGATTAATGATAAGGATGGGATGGAGAAGTGAATGAGCTAATGAGCTTATAGTTTCTGCATCTCCCCACCCGTCTGCCCATCCCTCCATTTGTCCATCTACTTACCTATCTACTATAGTGTTCGGGGTTGAATCCAGAGCCTCTTATGCATTCTAGGCAAGGCTATACTGCTGGGCTATGCACAGCAAGCTTGTTCTGCATTTATAATGTGGAGAGTCTGCCTGCCTGGAACTATTTGGGAAGAAAGATTGTGGAATTGCATGGGCTCTCGTGGCTTTGCTGAGAAGCCACCCTCATTAGAGCCTTGTGCTGGAGAGACAGAGGTAATGGCTTGATTACAGCAGATGACAGCTGTGGCAATTCCACCCCACCTCACGACTGTCAAGACAGGCTGGGTGAGGGTGATGCGGCGGTCTGCTGCAACCCATTAGCGCTCTCCTGATGCCACTCAGCTACTACTTGCTGGACTCTTACACTCACTCACTCACTCAGCCTCTCATTTCTATTTAGAAATCTGAACACTTGTCAAAATTGTTAGGGGAGTTCTCCACTTTGTTGAAACAAAGTCCTTCCATTTCATGATTAAAAGGTCTCATGAAAAAATAAAAAGGTTGGCGGCTGGGAATGGTGGCACATACCTGTAATACATACCTGTAATCTCCCATTTGGGAGGTAGAGGCAAGTGGATCAGTAGTTCTGACTTTTATGAGTATCTAAAACACACACATGAGAGAGAGAGAGAGAGAGAGAGAGAGAGGGAGAGAGGGAGGGGGGAGGGAGGGAGGGAGAGAGAGAGGGAGGGAGAGAGGGAGAGAGAGAGGGAGGGAGGGAGGGAGAGACAGAGAGAGGAAGAGGAGAGTTCAGAGTTATTAGAGGAGACCCAGCCCCCTCTGAAATCTACAATTATTTGAGAAGTGTAAGCATATGCAAATCAGCAGGTCCCAATAGCAAACACTTGAGGGTGTATTAACTAAACGCTTAGGTTATTTATGAAGGAGAGAAAAAACTAAATAAACCAAAGCTACAAAATGGGCCACCTGAGATCCAAGGACATGTGACTCAGGATGGATGTCAATTAGGAAAGTAATGGAGTAAAGAGGGGGCTAATGGAAGTATGTACAGTATCCAGCAGGGCTTAATTAAAGACCCGGAGACTCTGACAAACGTGATGGATAGCTGTGGGAACTGTGCATTGGGTGGGTGAAAGACCACTGTGGGTGATACATATTTGGCTGTCAGCAAACTGTTTGATACAGTGAGTCTAAAAAGTGTAACTAGTAAAATGAATTCATTCTGAATGGCTTCCCATGGCAGGACCAGGCAGGAAGCCCAACAAAGGGTAGCGATAAATGCAAGTCGACAACTGTAGAGGAGGATGCGTCTATTGAATATGGAGGACACTGGCGTTACAACCCATCTTCCTCAATGCCTTCCTTAATGTGCAGCAAGGTAAGGGAGCACTGGAAAGAGCAAATGTTAGTAACCTGGACAGGGCTGTGAGTGGCCACAAAGGAGGAGAAATGCATAACGGATGCTAGAGAATTTAGAGTCACAACAAAAGGAGGTCCATCTTAGAAAGGCCCACAAGGCCATGGCAGGAGGGATTCTAACCTCTACTTCAAAGATTGGAGGGAAGTGAGAGCAGCCTTGGGAAATCAGTGTGGCCATGGATGGTGGGGAGGCCAGCGCCATAAAAACAAGGGCCAGTTTTAGGGCCCAGAAACAATGGCGCCCTTTCTCCGATGCATCTTACAGCCCCATTCTCAGCGTGCCCTGTGAGAGAGCACCCACAATGGGAGCAAAGGGGCGGGGGGGGGCATCAATGAAAAGATTTAGGCCAGTTTCTGTCCAGATGTCCCCTCTCGTCTGCCTCATTCTGTCAACATACATGTTACTACATCTCTTTCCATCTTTCAGTGTATGTGTATACAGAGACCTGGAGTAGTACATTGGTTGAGGTCACTGGTAGCCTTGGTTTATCTGGCTTTGGACAACTTGTTAATCTTTCTACAGTTTCTTTTCTTCTTCTCGGGAAGAGAAACAGTACCATGGGCTGAGATGATTAAGAACATGGGTTGGATAAGATTAACTCCAGGAAAATATTTCTTAAGTGTCACGGGGGCCAGGCAGTGGTGGCTCATGCCTTTAATTCCAGCACTTAGGAACTAGAGGCAGGTGGATCTTTGTGAGTTCAAGACTAGCCTGATTTACAGAGCACATTCCAGGACAGGCTCCAGGAAAGCTACACAGAGACACCCTGTCCTGGAAAACAAAACAAACAAAAGAGTCATGGGGTTGAGAATACTTATTTGAGAAACAGAATGACAATTTTTTAAAAAAGGCCTTCTATACAAAAAGACTAATACTAGGATTCTTTTGTTGAGTCTCCTAAGTCTGTATATGAAGAAAAGGCCTTTGATGGGAGGGACTTTATACAGCATGTGCATTTCTTCTATAGAAAGAGGACAACTATGAGGAAGTCTGAGCAAACTCTATGCCTCTATTTACCTGCTTAATGCTAACCCCTACCTCTGGGACATGCTCAGTCTCAAACCCTGGCGCAGATGGCTGAGGTGCCTATCCAACCCCTACAGTGAACCTGGCTGCCAGGTTCTCCTCACATTCCTTCAGTCCCTACCTGTCACAAGACATGGCTGGCCTATCCTGTCCCCTACCCTAAACTCCTCCAGCCCAGGGGCTGGGCTCCCCTTCCCCCAGTGGCCCTTCTCGGTACAATCCAGTCACTTTGGTTATGTCACTCTCTCGGCTGGTGGCTTGGTCCTGGCTGCCCCTCTTGGATGGCAGCTCCTCTCCCGTCCCCCTCTCCTACATGGCTCAGGGTCACGTCCACTCTGGACTCTCCCAGATGTCCCTGCCACTGGCTACGCTCCCTTCTCCACCACCATACCTAGGAGGAGTCACGTCCTTCACTTTTTATATCTTTTCATTCAGGACACACTCAATTTTAGTTTTTCAAAGACTAAAAAAGAATTTTTAAAATCAAATCTTATTTCCTTTAAGGAATGACTTACTGTTTGTGAAGAGCAAGCTAGGCATGGACTCTAACACAATTTGTATGGGATTTAAAAATAACCTGGTGATAAGGCCGGTGAAGGGGCTGCAGAGAGGCCGGCACAGGGCTACAGGGCTACCTGCCTGGGGTTCTCCTTGGCACACACAGTACCTGATCCAGGACGGAAGTTATGTGTGCCTGGGAACCAATGGCAACCAAAGGCGGAAACCCAGGCGGGAAGGGCCGGGGAGGAGGGCTTACTCCAAGCCTGCATGGGCTTGACTGGTTTCTACAATGAACAAACCAGGAGAACACTGAGCAAAATAGAAAATGCCTGGTTTGGGATACCCAGGACGGGGCTGAAAGGGTGCCTTTGGGGGTAATTAGGTATTTAGCGCCTGACGATGTTCATGAGGAGACATTCACATTCTAAGATACACCCAAGCTGTATACTTCAGATTTCTGCAGTCTGTGCATGTATGTTATGTTTCAATAAAAACATGTTCTCAGGGGCTGGGGGTACAGTAGGTGGAAAGCCCGCTTAGCACACAGGAGGCCAATGAGTCAATCCTTAGCGCCCAACAGCAACAACAACCAACCAACAAAGCAAACACAAAATCCCCAACAACAAGCAAACTTGATGCCGAACATTATGGCACATAGCATATGGGAAGATGACAGCAGAAGAATTAGGAGTTCAAGGTCATCCTTGGCTTCACTGTAAGTTCAAGGCCAGCCTGGTTTATATCAAGAGGCATTGCTTCCAAACAAAACAACACCCACCCCTCCTCCATAAAACAAAACAAACAAAAACCAAAAGAGCAACCAACCAACCAACAAAAACCACAAACCCACAACCAACCAAAAACCCAAACACACGGGTGGGAAGTGATTCAGGGTTAGAATGCTTGCCCAGCACACAGGAGGCCCTGATCCACCTCCAACTGTGCAAAATCTACAATAGGAACAAAAACTGCATTAGCTTCTTACTCCCTATACGCCCCGCCCCCAAAAAAACAATAACAAAAAACAGGAAGGAAAGAGAGGGGAGAGGGCAGGTGTTAGGGTGGACCCCCCCACACACACATTTTAACTCAGTCAGTTTCAGACTGCAACTTTAATGTTAATTGAAAGAAGCTAGCTGTAAAAGACCACTTACTGCATAATTCCATTTGTATGATACATCCAGAGGAGACAGAAAGTAATTAGTGGTTGCCAGGGGTAGGGCTTGCAGAGGAATGCAGAGTGATTGCTAATGGATACAGGGCTTCTTTGTGGGGCAATGAAAATATTCTAAAATTAGCTAGTGATGATGGCTGCACAACTCTGGCTACACTAAAAACCAGTGAACTATACACTTTAAAAGGGTTAATATTTATGGCATGTAAATTATTACTCAATAAAGCTATTACAAAAATGCAAATTTTATGAACTACAACCCTGACTTAAGTACACAGAAGACATTAGTCCTCAGCCAGTACTGCTGCGAGGAGTCACCCATTAATCAGGACACCGGTGCAGCTTAGGGCTTCCCTTTAGTAATTGCAGCAAAGATCTCCCAAACTGACAGACGTGGGAACACTTTCACTAAGTGCCCCTGAAATGCCTGAAAGCCATTTCTCAGGACTCCACAGGGCTGTAGGTTAAGTGACTGGTAGCCTTGCTCACTGTTGTTCTCAAGAAGACTTTATAGTAAATAATGGATAACCCTTACTAGAAAAACGAGTGTGAATTGGGACAGTTCTCTGTGTATAATTGCAAGAGTAATAGAAACATAATGGAGGCAAAGATTCAGTAATGATTGCATTAATGATCATAATTAGGAAGGACATTAATTAAGGGAGCAATTAACATCTGACAATTACTCCTGCTGTACTCTTTACAGGCACACCTGACTTCGAAGAGACTCATAAGGGCCAACTACCTGCCTAAGGTCACCTGGTCACCAGCATGAGACCCAATTCTCCTTTTCAATACATAATTTTGATTGCATAACAACATGCTAGCCTGACTCCACCGGGCCATCGAGATAACAACTGCTTACCCATCAGGAGAACCTAGGCCACCTCTGTGGCAGCCCTGTGGGAAGCGGTAAGGCACTATGCAGAGTGTGCACACCTATCAGCAGGAGTGTGGTGCTGTGTTATCACAGAGACACATCTTGTAGTTGCCTGGCCTTTTGCATAGATAACCTTCAGACCCCTGCTTCCAGCCAGCACTCACTAAGTCTCTATAGTTGAGCTGAGGTGGGGAATAGAGCTGTCTGAAGTCGCAGGGGTTACAGATTTAAAATGTTAAAAATGTTATGCCTGGGTTATGTCTGCACGTATGTGTGTGTATCATGTGCTGGGAAATGTGAGTGATGCAGCTTTATTTCAGTGTATATTCAATTGGATGTAATGGCAGCTTCATTGTAATAAAAAAGCTTTATTGTGCTTTGTAACCCTGCTGAGGCCAAAACAGGGCACAGAGCTCCCTGGACTGAAATCATAGGTGGTTGAGAGCCATTTGATGTTACTGGGAACTGAACCCAGGTCCTCAAAAGAGCAGGACATGCTCTCAGCTGCTGAGCCATCTCTCTAGTACCGAGGATACAGATTTTTAAAGAGAATACTTGCTGATCCCTAAAAAGAAAAGAAGTCATTCAAAAGGCAACAGACCAACTTGGATGCAGGATCTAGTTTTTCTCAAATACAACCAAAGATGGTGGAAAGAGCAGAGCTGAAAGCATCTCATTTCCTGTGCATGTGAGGTCTTCACAATCAGTCTTAGTCTGTAGGGCTTGAAGAAAGTATACAGAACTTCATCAGGACCAGTAGGGACGTCCAAAGCAGGATGTATGCAGCCTTCCTGTCACATACATATTGCTCGTATGACCTCCATGCCAGGGAGAAAACTACAGGGGAAGAAGGTAGAGACAGAGGCTTCTGGAGCAAAAACACTAACCACCTTCCTTTGAACCTCTTTTCCATTGTTTTTCAACCAGCTGCAGGAAGAGTCATTGGAAGTTATCCACCGGTCAGAAATAGCCTTAGAATTGGACCTACTCTGCCTAGACTTCAAGTTGTTGACTACAGGATGGGCCCAGGCTCCATCACCATCATTTCAAGAACTCATGGTGGGGAATGTGAGGAGAAAAGGAGGAGGCAACAGATCTATAGAACAGGCTGGCCTCGAACTCACAGAGATCCGTCTGCCTCTGCCTCCCGAGTGCTGGGATTATACACATCTCCTTCTCATCAAAGACTCTACATTCCCAGCCAGAGGAGAAGACTCACTCACTCATTCAAAGCCATAGCACCACTCCCTGCACCTTCTCTGGTTTCAAGTCAAAGAGTGCCAGTTTAAGGTGGTGCTGGGCAATGCCACATGTCTCTCAGGGGTCAGCAGGAGGCAGTTATGCCTTGCATGTCTGAGTGTATCTTCATTTCAGTCTGATGTTTCTGCTGGGAGTCTGGGTTACTGGCAAACATTTCTAATGTTTTCAGAGAGGAAACATTTCACATGTGGTGAAACAAACATTAGTTTATGACCCAAATGTTTCTGCAGAACATTTCTCAGGCTGGGTGTGTGTGAATATTTGTAAACCAGTTGGGCAGGAAAACTGTGGGGAATGTATTCGGAAGAGTTGCTGGAGGGCAGACGCTCCCAGCTAGTGCAGCCAGCGTAGCCTTAGGATGAAGTCTGTCTGCTCTGTCACATTCCAGTGTTGACATTCCTGATGTGTCTCTTTCAGTTCTTGTCCCACTACTACTAATTGGTGATTGTGATATCACTGCTCAATCCCAGTGTGCCTCAGTTTCCATTTCTGGAGACCTGAACGGATTAGGCTACAAGAGATGGCATCTAAAACCACTGTAATCCACAGGAGGGCAGGCAGGAGAAGGAAAAAGGGGCAGCATTATTAATATTATTTCCATTTTCCAGGAAATTCAATTTATGCAGAGAAAGATGAGGAGATGAGGCCCTGGGTCACACAGCTCGTCAGCTCGAGGCTGGGCTTACATCTGCATCTCCTGAGCCTGAAGCCTGTAACCTTCCATTATACCAAGCTAGCTCCCCGCAATTTATCTGCTTCCCCAGATTCCCCTGGGGCCTCTGTACTAAATGACAGTGCAATGGGTTGCAGATGGCCCCCATTTGTTATTTGTTCTTTTACTTTATTTTTCTAGTATGCACTGTGTCACTCATTTGATACACACACACACACACACACACACACACACACACACACACACACAGGCACGTACGCACGCACGCATGCACACAGAGCTTTGACAAAGGCACAGAACGTGCTGGGAAATGTGGGTGATGCAGTTTTATTTCAGTGTATATTCAATTGGATGTAATGGCAGCTTCATTGTAATAAAAAGCTTTATTGTGCTTTGTAATGAAGACACAAAGCTCTTAGTGGAAATCACAGTCTTTTAAACTAATCTGCTTTCTACTCTATTGCAGGGATGCAGATACAGGGAAATTCAAAAGTGGTTTCTACAAAATGACTCACCCAGAATAGCAGAATCTCTAAGTGGACACCCAAGCTTTGCCCAGGGTTTTTCATCTTCTCCCAGGGCTGGGCTCGGGTGCTTATTGTTCTCTGTTCTTACCATGTTTATGGCAGATGCACTCTAAACTTTCTGTTTTATTCTACTTGTGGGAACTGACAGACTCTCCAGTAAATACCCCATGGTCTCTGTGACCACAATTTGGTGCACGATTATGCCCATCAGTGTACACACACACACACACACACACACACACACACACACACACACACACACACACACTCATGTATGCCCACAGACAGCTGGCTCAAGGGAGAGAGGGAGATGAGGAGTTTAAATCCTTTAAAGAAAGACTGTAGCTGTTGTTGGACTACACAGAGATACAGAGTAATTAAAAAGCTCTTCAAAGAATAGAGTAAGTCCATTAAATCCAGTTAAATAATTTTTCAGAAATACCGCAAGAGCTACTTTTCTTGCCGTTTCCCTTCTCTCAATGACTAGAGCAGGAATATCTCATTTTCCAAATGGAACTTTATGGAGTTCTCAATAAGCCCCCTCAGCACTTATCTAAATCTTTAATTAGTTCTATAATATACTGATGATATCAAGCCTAATTAAATTTATATAGATAAGGAGCAATGAAATTCTAACCAAGTGAGCTGGAAAGCATATATTAAACAGTAAATTTAATGGTTCAAGCTGATAACTACAATTTTATATCAAAAAATTAAATTCAATTTACATGTGGTATTTAAATTGATTTTGAGTGTGCAAATTATTGGAAAAAATCTCTGAAATATATCAGTAAAATTGCTAATCTAGCCTATTTAAATATCGGTTATTAATGCCCACATTTGCAAATAAGCCACACACATATGCATTTTTACTGCATACAGTAAAAAAAAAAAAATCTAAACTTTCTGCTATTTTGTTAAAAATATTGGGTGAGGTTTTTTTCAACCCATATATAAACTGAAGAGCTGAAAAGTGACGGCTGGGTCTAAGGAAGAATGAGAAATTCAACACATAGCAAGTAAAGAGAACACATTTTTGCTGACTAAAGCAGTTTATGTTGTCCTTCATGGATAACAATCACAATGGCAAAATTCTCCCTTAGCACCAAGAGAATGCAAGCATCCGCAGACATCTGATGGCATAATCATAGGTGGAGGGAGACATTCCAACTGGGTGGCATTTACTGTCAGGCTGGGAAGGACAAGGAAACATGCTTCTGCTTTACAAAGGTAATGGCACACAGCAGCTCATGTCACTGCCTTGAACGGTGTAGCAAAGAGTGGCCTCCTGCAATCTATGGCAAGTAACTACCCAATTAAGGGGCCAACTGCATGAACCATGTAATTTGATCAACAATGGTACTATGCTGAGGTTCCATCTCAAACTGCCTGCATCTTAGAAGCATTAGCCTCAAACATGCTTATGTCTTTTGCTTGCTTGACATATACAAGTACTGACAATATTATGAGTGAGTTTTATTGCCCTCAGAATCGCTACCCGTTAGTAATAATGTGTGCTGTGATGACTCTGCCTTTATTGTTAGGCTCTTTCCCCAAGATAGACATTTGTCACTATTGGAGTCTAACTTATCGTTGAAATGATTATTTAGTAAATACCCACTGTAAGTCAAAGGCAAGCATTATGGGAGCTGCAAGTATTGTGTTAATGACTTCAGAGAACATAGAAATGGTCAATCATTTTAGAGGACAGTAGGGACTTCCAGGGTGGAGGTTTAAGATTAAGTAGACCAGGTAGAACAAAGGCTTGGTGGTTGGACCATGGTGGGGAGGATGACCAAGGCGGGGGTGGGGGGGTCCACACGCGACAAACATGCCAGGCTTTTATTAGAAAGGGGAGGGGTTGGAAGGGGAAGACAAAAGAGGTAAAGAGACACAGAGACAGAGGACAGATGGGAAGAGGGAGACAGGAAAAGTCCTATCTGTCCCAAGGGAACAGCAGAATGTGTGTGTGTGTCCTGACTTTTAAAGGGGTCCTTTGTACCTGCGTGCAGACTAGTACTCATGGAATCCTGGGCTGACCAGGGCACTGCCTGAGTGCATTTGCCAGGTGACAAGGGCAGGCCAGCGTGATGCCTGAATCCTGACAAAAGGGACTATGAACTCAGTGGGAACAGGAGATTCCAGGATGAATAATGAGAGCAGAAGCCATCTGGTCAACTATGAAAAGTATGGGCTGGGAACAGTGTTTATAAACACGGTACCCTAAGGATTGAGCAAAAAGTTAATTGAAGAGATAGGGGGATGATTATCCCAACCTCATTCAAAACGATGGCTGACAGGAAGAGAATGGAAGCATGAACCTCAGCTGAAAAGATGGACACATTATTCTAGATACAACAGAGCAGTGGAGGCAGCAGCGGTAACACAGGGATGGAAATGAGGACCGAGAGGGAGAAAGAGAAGAGTGCAGGACAGCCCAGAGGATGCTAGCGACTTGTGTGGCCGAAAGGCTGGGGTTGGAACTCGGTTCAGCTCTGGCAGACTTTGAAGCTGCTTTTAAAGAGAGGCAGAATCCAAGTGGATAAGCCTGTGTTCTATCAGTAAGACCTGGAGGAGGAACAGCTAGGACTGTGTAAGGATGACGATCGAGCAGGAGTTAGCGAGACTCCTCTCCGAAGCAGCCAGGGTCTTGGCAATGGGAGACTTGTTTATGCAGAGAAGGCCTTGAGCTCTTCTTGGCCTAAACCCTTCATGGAATGAGAGACCTTGCCTTCTGCTACTGCACCTCTGGTATGTGGAAGGCTGCAGAGGGACGATCAGCTAAATGGAGGACTCGGATGGGGGACCGTGGCGGCAGGGCACGCTACCAGGTCTGGAAGGTTGCATTACTTTAGCATGCTTGTGACTGCATGCCCTGATCCCTAGCTGTTTGATTCAAAGACAAGAATGAGAGTAAACACAGAGGGCCAAAGAGAAGGGATTTAGAAACCCACAGCATCATTTGAAAAATTTCTAAAAGCACAACTATCTTGTCAGAAGAGAATTCACATGTATACTAGAGATTCTCTTTAGATCACCAGGTGTTATGGAGCCCTGAAGCTCTACTGTGCACTCTAAGGTCTGCAGGTTTTATATTTCAACCACCACCCACATCTAAATATTCATCTTCCTACACAATACACACCATAGCTAAATGTTTATAGCCCATTTTTCTATCTGATCTTTTTGTGTCTCTGTATGTGTGTGCATTCCTGTATCAAGTGTGTGTGCACATATGTACACTTGTAAGCCAGGAGACAACCTTCAGTGAGTGCTTTTTAGGCATTTTGGCTTTTGACTTTTTCTGTTTTTTTGTTTTTTGTTTTGTTGTTGTTGTTTGTTTTTGTTTTGCTTTCTTTCTTTCTTTCTTTCTTTTCTTTGAGACACATTGTCTTCATGGTCTGGAAATCCTTAAGGACACACCTGTCTCTACCACCTTCTTGACTCTACCATTATAAGAACACTCCACCATGCCAGTATTTTTACATAGACTCTGGAATCAAATTCAGGTCCCTATGTTTTTAAGGCAAGCACTTTATTAGCTAAATGATCTCCCCAGACCCATCTTCCTATCTGCTATCTAGGCCTTATGTTGTTTACTCATCTATTTCTCAATCGTCTGAAATTTTCTTTTTATCTAGACCAGAAGGAAACAAAAGACGGTAAAAAATGTAAAGATGGGCAGACCTTCCCCAGGAAGATAAGGGAAGAAAGAACATGGGGGCAATGGAACAGACACTTTCATGTGTCTGCTGGGTGCAATCATCACGTCTCTCAGCGCTCACATATGTAGACATGGTGAAGCCCTAGAAAGGTTTTGTTTTTACCCACAACTACAGTCATGGAGGAGCTACTCATTACTGTGGAGGAGCCGATGCACAGAGGGAGAGCAGATTCAGTCACTGATCTGCCTGTGCTACTCCTGTCTGCTAGGTCTGGCCTTCACACCACCACCTGGGGAGTGAGGGTCCTTGGGGTATGGGTGGGGTATGGAGTACAGCAGAGAAATACGGTGCAGGAAGCAGAGGAAATCTACAAACAGGTGGGTGTCAGCTATAAGGCCAGGACCTGGGAAGAGAAGGATCTGGGAAGAGAGATGCAAAGTCAGAAGGAGCTCAGAGAGAATAAAACTCACATGCCACCGATGATTTCTCAAAGATATTAACTTATCCACATAACTTAGCTTGGCACCTTAAGGCAATTCAAAGGATGTTAGACAAACCAGAGGGACCAACAGCTCCCAATACCCGACTACATACAGGGGCTCTTAAAGAGAAGGCATGTAGACAGAGGTGCCCAGAGTATCAGTACAACACTTGGGGAAATAGTTTTTTTCTGTACTCCCTAACAGATCCCTGGAACCAATAAAAGAGTAAAACTGTTACTGTGCTCACTGGCTCTTACCATGGGAGAAGTCCTGGTCCTGAGCCCATTGGACTGCACGTTAAAATCCTAAATCTGCCCTGGCAGTTCAACAGGGCCAGTTTGCCTGGTCTCTGCTGGATGCCAACAGCCCTCACCTGCCAGGTAAGCTAATCCCTCTCCAATCAATACTGTGACTGCTCAGTTGGGCTTCTCTGCCTCAGGAGATGGGACATCTGCTCCATTGTGTAGCTATGTAAAGAGACCCACCTGCACTGAATCCCATTCCTACCGGACCTTTGAGGCAGACCGAGGAGAGGTGGGTCACCTCTTCCTTCTAGGAATTTAGAGAAGAATCCCCTTGATTCTGAATCAGAGGAATCCTGAGCAGGAGAGTCAGGACACCCTGCTCCGTTGGTTGTGCAGTGGCGCTTTTGTTCTACAGACGGAACCTGGCTCTTCTCATTTGAAGATATGCAGTGAAGACACCAGGAATGCTCTGAGGAGGGATGGGACAATCCACTTCAGAACTGTGCCTAAATGTTAGCGGCGACCTTCCTAAAGCTGCAGGTACCAGAGCTGCAGGGCCGCTGCTCAGTCTCTTGGCCTTGGTGAGGTAAGAAGAATGCAGAAACCAACGCAAGCCCTCGTTTCTACTAATGGATGTTGTGAATAGCAAAGATGCTAATTTGGACTCCTCTGTACCTCTCTGCCAGGAGAGAATGCTAGAGAATCAATGATTATTGAATTAGAATCCTAGAACACATTTTATCCACCATCTCACACCTTTTGATCATCTGATTTCTTTTTATAATTCAAAGTGTTTCAGTGAAGAAATAAAGTTGCCCTGATCTCCTTCTGGGGGGAGGCCGTCCCACTGAAGCCCCTTCAGTGGGGCTCGGCAGGATCCAGCTCAGGGCCCGCAGCGAGAGCAGCCTGCTCTTTGATTGAGAAACATACTCAAAAGCACTGGTGTCTTCTCCCTTTGGTTTTTATCTTTCCTGCTTTTCATCTCTCTTCTTGTTGCTATATTCATGCTTCAATGAGAGTTAAATTCCTTTGCATTGCCCCTAATTTGACTCACTTTCCAATAATATCAGCCTTCTATAAAGAATACAGAAACTAGGGGACCAAGGGCTAGGTATCCCCCTGCCCATTACAGTAGGAAGGAGGCTGGACAGTGAGCCACCTCCTCTGTGTCTGTACTGTTTTCATAAAGACATCTAAAATTTTTATTATTATGTGAGTGTTTTACCTGCATGTCTGGTCTGGGCACCATGCTTGTGCAGTGCTCATGGTGGCCAGAAGAGAGCTCCATGTCCCCTGGAACTGGAGTTACAGCCCGCTTGCAACCCTCTGGGTGCTGGCACTAGAATGTGGGTTCTTTGGAAGAGCACACAGTACTCTCTCCAGCCCCTTCTACTGTTTTCTACTGCAGTTTTAACCCTCACAGTGTTATGGAGAAGGGAAGTAAACATCCAAAGCTTAAGAAATTTCTGGCGGTTATGCAGCTGCTAGCACATGCAGGGGCACCACCAGCTCTGTGGAGCCAAAACAATCTATCTTTATAACATCTATATAGCATACAAAACTGATAGATTACAGACAAGCTGAAGGAGGATCATTTGACACATATGAATTATATACAGATGGTCACTCAAAGGAAAAAAAATCACTCAGAAGTTCTGAGGATCCTGAGTTGACACTGACCATGACCTTTTTATTCTGAGTTTGTTCCATGATTGAGTGCAAGGATAACAGACAACAATGTTTGAGAGACTCTACTGGCACAAGCACTGGTCAGTTAAGGAGCCTGAGATTAATAGACAACTCCTGTAGATCTTGTAGTCATGCTGAGCTACACACTGCTGTTTCCAGGGACTTCCCACCAAATCCAGTCTACTGAGGACTGGCTTTGAGAAGGCATCTGCCATTTCTCCCCGTGGAAGACTGGGGTGTGCATGTGATGAAACTCTGACCAGTGAGAGTCACAGGAAATCAGCTGAAGGACTGCTAGAAAATGTTTCCCTGTTGGCAAAAATAAAACACAGAAAAGGAAACACTCTTCTTGCATGAGATGGTTTTTGACACTTGGGCTTCTGTGATGAAGGCTCTTCCAGAAGGAGGAAGAGCAGAAAGATGGCATGAACCTGGTTCCTTAATGACATCAACAGGACAAGAGTTAGAAGGCCTTCAAGCCAGCCTACTTTGAGACTCCAAATTATAGGAGAGGAAATATCTACTTCTGAAATGCATGTTTCAGTCACATGTGTATGTATGTAACTGCAGACACGGGTACGAGACTTAAGTAGGCTTTCACATCCCCTGCAGTCCAGCATCTGTGCAGCACAGTGAGATGGGCTTGAAAAAAGTTTCAAGTCAGGGTTTCTACTACATGCAGTAAAAAGCATCCTAATAGGGGCTGGAGAGATGCAGAGGACCTGGATTTGATTCCTAGCACCCATGTTCAGTCTTACAACCATTTGTAATTCTAGTCCAGGAGAATGGGATAACTTCTTCTGGCCTCTGAAGGCTTCTACACACAAGGTGCACAGATATAGATTTTATGTGAATCATACATTCAGATCAAATAAAAATACAATGAAAAAACAATGTAAAGGAAGCTTCTTAGAAGATGAGAAAGACCTGGCTTGGCTATGACACTGAGCTCTCTTAGGATTTCAAGGGTTAGTGTGAAGATGCTATTCTTTGAAATTTAACTGCCCAAACTTTCCCCCAATCTTACCTATTCAATCTAAGTTTAAGGTGAGCTACCGCCGACACCAGCCTCTCTGCCTCCCACGTCTTTCACTCCTGTTTTCTCTTTACTCCATTTGCTGCATGAAGGAAAACACTGCACTGTCCCACAGGCACAGCAGGTTCTCCTGGCCTTGTCTGCATGAAGATTCATGAAAAACACAAGGATTGATGCCACCATGTACATACACGCTGCCTAGTGCTGCAAGGTACAAGGTAAGGACTGCATTCCTCCATGGCCAGACACAATCCCCAAGCCTCCCAGACACAATCATTCCGAAAAGCTGTTTTGTATGAATTGGCTAGTTTTTTTCCTTTGAACATTTTCAATATATTTTTCTTTCTTTTTCTTTTTTTAATACTACTGATATTTATCACACCTTGCTTCTTTTTTTAGCCCCTTAGCAATGTTATCTATTTTCTTGAGTCTTCCCCTCCCTAGAGAACTTTCACAAGGGAACTGTACCTTTCTTTTCCAACTTGTGTGGGCTCTTCTCCGAATTGCTTCGCGACTCTGTTTTCACTATTTCCCGGAGAGGGCGCCATACGTTTTCTCCTCACTATTTCCTTTCTCCTCTCCCTCCTCCCTTTCTCCTCCTCCTTCTCTCCCTCTTCTCCCTCTTCGATTTTTATTTTTACTTCCTTGCTTTGCTTGAACACACCTTTGATTCTTAGTTATTTAGGAGAAGAATGTGAGATGCTTCCCAGCTCCTTATACTTCTGGAAGGGCCCACCTTGGCCCAGAATAGGCTGCTGTGCAGAACAGCTCCAGGGTCAACAAGTCTTTCTGAGAGCTGGAAGACTGCTCCATTATCTCCTGGCACTTAGCACTTTTTAATCACAACTCTGATGCGATCTGACCTTTTTTGTGTCTTTTGGGGGCTTTTAGTGGCTGTTTTTTACTTCTGGCATTCTGAAAATTCATGAGGCTAGTTTTCCAGTCACAGCTCCAGGCAACGGAATATCCTTAATAGAAGACTTGGGACCTTCCGGGTTAGAAAGGCATTTCCACTGTTTCCTAGGAATTCACCTTCCCTTCATTTTCTGTTGCCCTTTACTGGGATTCTGAATTGTCAGCTCCTCAGCCACTAAGTATAGCAAGGTCCATGTGTCTAAAAAGCCACTGGACCAAGATGCTCCTGTGCTTGGGAGGGGGATGTGAATGAAGTGGAAGGTGCCAACAGGTAGGGTTATCTGGGGAACCGATGGGATCCCAACTGTCTGGCCATTTTTCCCTTCAGTTTTGGATCAGGAGGGCTTTATTCTGGAACGCTGACCTCCCTACCAGAAGTCTTGATGCTCCCTGTGTATTTCTTAACATGGATCTCTCAAGTACATTTTCTAACACTTCAGAGGGGAAGAAGACAGTCTTACTACTTTCCACTGACTCTTTGAGTTTTAGTTTCTTTCTGCTTTTCTTTTTGCCTGTTGATGATGAACCTTGAACTTTCTGCACACTGCATCATTGCTCTGAGTACTAAGGCCGTCCCATCTTCTTCTGGCTTCCCAGAATCTGTCTGTATCTTTGGTTCGTAAGTAGACACTTCCTACTTGTTGTCACTTATGGATTCACTTCTGTTTGGTTCTCCCCAGAGTCTGCCATACTATACACACCATTAATTTAGGCCTCATAGGCATTGTTAGAAGTGTCAAAGATGATGTGAGACATCTGTCACTAACTCTCTCTCTTCAAGACAGCGTCTCACTATGCATCTCTGGCTGTCCTGGAACTCACTGTGTAGACCAGGCTGGCCTGGAACTCCACCGCCGGCCTCTGGCCCCCCAAGAGCTGGGGTTGAAGGTGTGCTCTGCCATGCCAGCTGTCACATATTTCCCAACTGACACTGGTACCTGAGTGGGCACACTGGGAGGAGGAGAAAGAGGCCATTGAAGCTATACAGAATAGCTTTTTATTTCAGAAACCAACAAAGAAACTGTTGGGATCTGCTATGGTAATTCCTAAACATGCAGAATTCTGTAAGTCCCGAGGTGGGGCCTCATTGAGAGCTCCCAGCCCGCACAGGTACAAAGGTGACCAGCACAGTCCTTCCATCAAATGGCTGGCCAGCTCAGGCTAGGCTGGTCTCAGCTGGCAGCATTGCTGGGAAGGTGATAACAAACAGTGCCAGGAAAGGGTGTCAGATGGCTCTGAGCCTGGCAGGGTGACAACATCTGCACCTTGATGTGGCATGGAGAGGTGCCAGTCAGTCCCATTAGCAGCAGGAAGATGGTGGCAGGGGCGACAGCTTGTATGTGATGGTGATGACAGCCACAAACAGGGAGATCAAGCTGGGAGCCACAGATACTGAGACACAGCCACTGGACAGTGACAGCAGCTGCAGCCACAGGAGAAAGTGCTGACAGATACAGGCAGCACACACACTAAAGCCTTAATGTAATAAAGCAAAATTGCTTTCCATATATAGGATATTGCTTTCCAGGTGATGTGGTTACAGAAGACTTGAACAGTTTAAAAGATGCTCCGTCAAGGAGCCGATTCTGATTTCAAAGCCAGGAGACGTTATAGAGAGCCACTGTTTACAACTCCGTGTCGCCCTCCCCAGCCCCACCTATGGGACAGCTAACTTGTCTCTAGGAGACAGGGAGGAGTTCTTCATTGTCATCAGGTGGCAATGAAGAGTCGTAATTCATATTTCCTGATGGTTGTGGTTGCTAGGGCAATCACACATGGGACATTTCATATCATGCCTATAAATTTACCATTGACTTATTAAAATGACACAATGGAGAGATTCAGCAAAGTGAAAACACAACACCAAATCATTTGCACATACAAAACAAAGGAACTCTGCCCACTTCTTCAGCCGCTTTAACTCTATGCATCTGCTGGCATAGGGAGAAGTCCTCCATTTGCAAATACTTTTCCCAGTTCTGGTGCAAGATGCTCTTCCAGCCCCTTGGAGCTGCCTGTCATTTTGAACTGGACCACTCACTCTCCCAAGCACAACTCACTCTTCCTTTAGCTGTAAACTGCTCTGTCTTAGTTCGCTCAGAAAGTAATTCTTAATAATAGTACTGACTTACCAGGTAGAAAAGGATTCCCTTATTTCCAGACTTTGCCTGACTTGCCTCAACTGCGCAAGTTTGTACCGCTCAGATGCCGCCTCTGACTCTCCCTGCAGAGCGGCAGTGGGAGAGAATAGTCCCTCGCTACCCTCTATTTCTGTTCCTCTTATTTTCCCCAGGTAAACAGCTTTGTTGAGATAGAATCCTCCTAATGCACAACTCCCCATCTCAGGTGTCCAATTCACCAGCAGATTACATATTTAAAATGTGTGGACTCATCACCACAGGAAATTTTACATTTTTATTTTCCTAAAAAGAAATCCTGTATCCTTCAGCTACCACCACCCTGCCTCCATTTCCCAACCAGCCTATGCCAACATTACTTTACTTTCTGTCTCTTACATTTTTTTTTCCCCTACTCTGGTCTTTTCTTTTCCCCTGTGGAAAGTTTATTGGGGGAAGGTAAGGGAGTAAATGAAGGGAAGAGAGAAGAGAAAGTGATAGAGTCAGAGAGACAGATAGCTGCCTCCTCGGAAAAATGACAGACAAGGGTATTCTGGTCTTTTGACAGCTGGAGATGTAGTCTTTGTTTTTATTCATGTAGAATAACATTTCATAATTCCTCCATGTACATACAGAAGCCATTAGTGTGTCAATCTTACCAACTCCATATACTGTTGTGTTGTATGGCTATGTCACACTTCAAAGTCTACGTACCATGGATGGACATAAGGCTTGCTCTCACATTTTGGCTACTGTGAAGAGTGCAGCTCTAAGTGTGTGTGTGCAGATTTTTCTGCATGGAAATGTGCTTCCATTTCTCTTGGGCACAAACCCAGAGTGAATCTTGTGAGCTGCATTTGCTCCGCTTTATTCTTAGGAATCTACACGCTCACATCACTGCTTACTGTGGACAAGTAGGGACCATAGATTTGTCTTTCTAACTCTAAGAATAAAGTGAATTTCGTACACCTTCAATAGACAGTTATATAAATGGAATGACTGACCCCTAGCTGACCTGTCCTATGCACTCTAAACAAGTGAATTCTCCAGGAATTGCTTCAGATGCTGAAATAACTGACATAACTTGGCAAATTTATGTTGAGATACTCCTAATGGTAGATGGTTCCCAAGAGGTAAAAACCTGAAAACAGGTAAATTCAACAGGCTCTACCAGTGAGGCTTTCTGTACAGAGTGAACACACTTTCTATGATGAGCTTACACTATCTCTTCACAGAAAATGGTTACCCAATAGAGGAAACCTTGATCTAGGCAATGTCTTTCCCTTAGTGTAGTAACAAAACTACTGTGTATAGCACGTGGCCATGGGGGTCTGCTTCCCTCTAGTCATCTGAAACACTGCTGAAGGGGCCTCAAGACCCTCTCATATCTATACATTAGATTGACCAACATAGAATAATCTTTTGTGGCAGTCAAAGGTGTCTACATTAGACAAGAGAGAAAGTAAGAATTTGCAGATAAACCTCAGCTCTTCTTTGAACTGATCAGAGATGCATAGATTCTCCCTTTATCCTGGCATTTAATGGGGGCCAATTCTACATTATGATCATGAATTCTGAGGCTCAGGACCAGAACCTATCCATCCTGGGAAGGAACTGTCACTGGAGACAGCAGACAAGCACCAGGTTTCACCTGCCTAGATAAGTGACGACACTCATGTTCTCATGGGCAGCACCTACAGAATCAAGCCAGGCTAATTTGAGAGAGCTCCATGCTCTGCTCAAGACTTGACTTTATTTTCCTGAAAAGGAATTCTTATTTTTTTATATTTGTTTTGACTGATAGCTTAGTGGGATTTAGATAGTAATTAATTGTGCTACAGTTTCAATGTTAATTGCCTTCGAGGGGAAAAGACTCAAATTGATGAAGGCTGAGCAGATATTTAGAACCTGAGAGAGAACAGGGCCATAACAGTATGAAAAGCTAATAAAACTAACAACCTGCATACACTGCTCAGTAACAAGGATGGGGTATGTGTAGAGAGGAAACAGAACTCGTGATTATCACCATGCAGGACTTTCTGGTTGTATGAAAGCAAACTAGTCTAGTACCAGGGAAGGCTCACATGACAGTTGGTGGTTCCTGTGACATTCTTAGGAACCCATGGTGTTTAATCTTCATTATCAACTTGATTGGATTTATAGTTACTGAGGAGACACACCTCTGGTTGTGTCTATAAGGGTATACCTCCAAGGAAGAAAGCCATCTGGTGAGGGCTGGACTGATTGACTCTGAAGACCTGTGGCCAGGGCCTTGGGGGAAGCTGTGGCTTCAGATCCTGAGAAGCCAACTCTTCCCACTGTACAGGGCTATAGTTATCAGTCCCGGACTGTGTGCTCACTCCATAATGCTCTTGAGATACCATGTTTCCCTTATGCAACATTGATAGCTAGTTTCTGCTGACTTTGTCCTATTTCTCCCCTGGAAATAGTATATAAGATGCTGTAGTTCTCAATAAACTTGCTTGGTATAAGATATAGCTTACATAAGACCTCCTGATTCCAAATTCACCTATCTTCTTATCTTTCTGACATCCTGGCTCTTTCTCTGAGGATCCTGTCATTAATAAATAACCTGCTAGTCCAGCACACCATCCTGAATGTTGGCAGTACCAACCCACACCCTGGAGTCCCAGACTGAATAGGAGGGGAAAATGAACCACTGGCCACACCAGTGTGCACTCCCGTCAGCAGAAAATAAACACTTCCCTTTCCCATACCCACCATGCTGTTTTTATTATTATAGCTCTGTAGTATAACTTAAAACCAGGGATGATGATACTTTCAGCAGTTCTTTTATTGTTCTGGGTTGTTTGGCTATTTTGGATGTTTTGTGTTTCTAAATGGAATTTAAGATTATTTTTTCCATTTCACGATGGGAGTAACTCACCAGAGTCCCCCTGCCACAGCAAGGCAAATGATCCTCACCGAAAGGGGACAAACTAAGGAGCTGGAGAGATAGCTCAGCAGTTAAGAGCACTGGTCATTCTTCTGCAAAATTTATATTCAATTCCCAGCACCCACATGGTTGCTTGTAACTAGAGTTCCATAGGATCTAGCACCTTCTTTTACCCTTTTCAGATACCAGGCATGCATGTGGCATACAAACATAAACAGGTAAAACAACCCCCCACACCCCCCCCACACACAAATACATACAAACATAAATGAGTAAAAAAAAAATACTTTCTTGAAAGGAGACAAACTGTTCCTAAGCCATGAAAGCAGTTTCACAGAAGAAAAAGGTACTCTAGAAGAAAGAGAGTCACACACTCACTGTACTAGAATACATTCAGTATAAGATAAGTGCAGGAAGAGTAGGGGGAAGCCCTTTTGATGGAGAAGGGGGAAGAAAGGGGAGGAGGGAAGGAGACAAGGGAGAGGAGGGGGAGAGGGGAGTCAGCCATTTCACTTCCTTAACTCAGGAGAGGTGTTAAAAGAATTCCTATTCCTGGCAGCCTTCAGCTTCACAGGAAGGATATACCACAGGAAACTATTATTTCTGGTAATTTAAGTGTATGTTGTTAGTCAAAGTGACAGGACAAGAATGAATATACTTCTGAAAAAGGCTTTTCCTTGACAGCAATCACCTCAAACACTTTATTTTTGTATGAGCCTCTCAAACCCTCAAATACTCACTTGTCAAATCAGGGTTAATTCTATGTTTCTTGGACTGAATCTGAAACAATACTGGGTAACACACCACAGTCAACCAACTCTTGATTTTCTTACAGGTCTAGCTAGTGGTAGGAAGGCAGATAAAGAGACCCCCAAATTACACTCAGCAAACCCTGTTTTGATGGCATCAGGAGAAGGCAGTGCATAATAGGAAAAGACAGGCTTTTGCTTTGTGTGCATCCGGAGCAGTCAGGGCTCCCAGCTGCAGGGAAGGTATTGCTGACAGGACACCGGGAAGCTCCCATTGCATTTTCCCTCTATTTTACCCTCTTTTCAGTCTTAACTTTCAAAGTCCAGTTTAAAACAAGCTTCTCCCTGTCCCTGAATTACTTGAATCTACTCTGAATAGTGTACCCAGCAACCTCTTACTTTCCCTCAAATGCCTGGCCCCAGTGCTCAGGAGAGAGCTCCCCTACCCTAACCCTACCCCTCATGACACGGGGAGGGGAGGAAAAACTGACCCTGATAACATGGGCATAGAGGAGTCGGCACCAACACTTGCTTGACCACTCAGAACTATCGCCGGGCCTGTGGTTGGCCCACCCTAACATGTACCCCATCTAGGACCTGTTGGAGCTCGTGAAGGGTCTTGTGGAACGATGTCACAGGATCTGTAGGACTCCTGTGGGATCTGAGAGTAGTTTTGGTGAAGATCAGGTGATGGTCTCCCAGAAACAGAGGTCTTGAACCAGACCAATAACTTAACTCAGTGCAACAAACATTTGAAAGTAAAGCTGGTTGGACAAAGGCTACACTGGAGGACACACCAAGGCTCCCAATGTCACCAGAACAAATGAAGTATTGGAGAGGCCAGAAAGATGGAGGAATGAAGAGGCTTTTTGTTGCTGTTTGGTTTGAGTTTAAATTTTTTTCCCCCTGGGGGTAGCATTGCAGCAGAGAGGGGAGCAGAATTGGGGTGGAAATTGCCAAAAATTCGATAAAGAAACTGTAAAATAAAAACAGAAAAATAAGAAAAAAAATGCCTCTCTATAATGTGTCTGTTTTGAAGTATCTGCCTTCTTTGACGCCATAAACTCAGTTTGTGCTTTAGTGTCATTTCCTGATTAAACTGTATCCATGGAGCAAACCGCTACTGGGTATAGCATCGTGCCTCCTTCCTGTGTGCCCAGGATCGCCCCTCTTGATTGGGTGACTGAACCTTATCTTTGAAGCATGTTCCATGAGGTCCAGGGTAGGCTAATCAGATCTCCACCTCAGATATGTATGGGCAGGAACTTGGACGGTCCGTCACGTCACTGTGTACAACCCTCCTGACGACAGCAACTTGTTCAGAAAAGGACACGTAGAGGAAAAAGATTTGCCCCATCCCTTTGGAAGAGAGAAGGTAACTATTTGAAGTTTCAGCTATGCGTGTCATATGTATTTCAGCTACTATTTTGCCACCATGGGGATACAGACTATGTGGTGCAGATAAGTAGATTTAAATAAACGCAAGAGTCGCAGGAAGAAGAGGGGTCTGGCTAATACAGTTAGAATCCCGGGATAAAAGCAAGGCTAAAACCAACTATTTCTTGTAAGTCTCAGTTTTATGATTTAGTACATTTTTTTTCCCCTTTTGGCTTAAGAGACTTTGAAGTAGGTTTCTATTCCATGAAACGGAAAGAGTCTTGACAAAGGTCTAACTCTATCAGGCTGAGCTCAGGATATCCAACCTGGAGCCCATGCAAAGATAACTAGCCATGCCTTCTACCATTACGCCTTCATTTAATCCCCTCTATGGCAAACCTGGAGAGCTCTATGGCTTGCTCAGGGATGGCACAAGTGACTCTGTAGAGGTAGTGGGTTCAAGCCTCATCAAGGCCCAGTACTTTCTGTTTCATGCGTTCAGAGTCCCACATTGTCATGTTTGGGTCTGAACATAAATAATAATTCAAAGAAATTTTAAGAAAGGGGAGGCATGGTCTAGAAGATAAGGCAGACCTCTGAAGTTAGGACTTAGCAATCACTCTGAGGAAAGGACAGCGCAGATTAGACAGGACAGGGAATCGTAACACGAAGCTCCACTGAGAAGACATGTGAATATGAGCTCTCACTATTAGGGGCTGGCCAACTCTAGGGCAAGCAGCAGGATGCCACCGTGAGCTACTGCATTGTGTTGGTTAGTGTGAACTCCCCACAACCAACCTGCCTGGTGACATCCCCTGTGAACAGTTGGTAAAAGGGATCTTTCCCTATTGGCCCAGGCGAGCAGAGAGGACAGTATTTTCTGGGTTGATCTGAGTAGTCCTTAGTGGAAGGAAGGGGCCGGAAGGAAGAGGCTGCACGAACTGTTGGAAAACTGCATTACTTTTCATTTAAAATGGCAGAAGAATGATTCTAGGCTGTGGCGTAAGAGCCACTATTTCAGCATGTGTCTCTGGTGGGAAGAAAGCTGTGGAATCCTGAGAACCGGTTCACCCTTCCGCACAGCACCAGGTGAACCTCAGGGAGGCTCATTAGGGGAGCTGGCCAATAGCTGGTAGCCAATAGCTACAGAGCTTTTACCTAAGGCCATCAGCTCCCTGGCAGACATATGCTTCTCTTGTTCAAATGCTATTTGTATGTCATTATCATTTCAATACTTATGTCCCTGGAGAACTCAGAAAACCAAGAAACGGGGGGAAAAAATCCAAATTTCTGAAAAAAAAAATTCTTCTACCCCATAATTAAAGTTAACAAAAGAAAACAGACAGGCCTGCCACATCCATGGAGCAGAGAGAACCTGAGAGGCTTCAGATGACTGATTTACCACAGCAAGTAATTACTTTATGTTTTTCACAAACATTTGAAACCTATTATTACTTTCACAGCAGCACACATCAACAGAAGACTGTCGCTTAAGGGAGAAATGGGGAACTGGGCTGTAATTAATTTCTGGTCGAATATATCATGAAGCCTTTAATGTTGTCAATAAAAGGCTCTAGCCACTAAAAATCCCCAGCTCCCTCCTCCTCCACCCCCAATACCTCCAAAATATTTAATCAGCTTCTCTGTGAGACAGATTGCCTAAAGGAGAACGAGACGCTCAGGACTGCACAAAAGTTGGGGCCATTGATCCTTCCTCCCGACTCCGGGTATCAAGAGAGGGAAAGTCAATCAAGCGCTGGCCTCTCCTACCCCTGCTTGGGTTTCTCTCACTTCACTCCATCTGCAGTTGAGGGAAATAGAAGGCACGGTTCTTTGGAGGAATCTGAACATGCAGATGCCAGGCAACAGAAATCATTACAGCAGCAACTGAAGCCTGTGTCTTTAAAGGTTAGAACACAAAGATTAAGAGCGCCTCGGGGGAAAGAGGGCAATGGCTGATAAAAATGAAACCTTTCCGTCAACTGGAAGAGCCTGGCACAGCAGATGAAGAGCTTCGGTGGATGTGACATTTATGTTTTTGAGTACCCACATGTTTATTTTGTCAATTACTGTTTGGAGCCTACTAAGACCTTTATAGGTCATGCACAGGCAATAGCTAGCTTCTGTTGTTTCTGTCTTGCTCTTCTGCTGGTATGCTGAGCAATCACTACAAGCATGATTTTGACTATAGAAAGACACGGGCCTACAGAACTTCCTTCCTCGTTCGTTCGTTCATTCACTCAATCACTCACTCACTCACTCACTCACTCACTCACTCACCACTCACTCACTCACTCACTCACACACACATTAGCTGGAGAGCCAGTGGAGAATTGCACCTCTCAGACATCTTCAATTTTGTTATGGAAACAGATCAGAGTGGGTTGCTTTTCTTTGATAACCTCTTTCAAGAACTAGAGGTAGAAGCAGACCACCCCCCTCTGAATCCCATCTCTGGTACTCTATCATATGACAGGTGATCTTCCAGTCAAATTCATTGTATAGATGGGAAAACTTCAGTCAAAAAAAGTGGAGATCACTCACATTCAAATAATGATTAAGGGCTAAATTTTCTGCTCATTCACTAGACAAATAAAATAGACACATCTTTTCTTGTGATGGAGTTATGTTCCCATGCATCAATTGTAAGCTGCAAATACTGTAAGATGCAAATGCATTTACTATACTGACCGAGGGTTTATAATAGCTCACTTAGCCTAACCAGCCTTAACTGTGCTCATAACTTTTATATTCACAACATTTATATGTGTGCTATGGCTCCGAGGCATGGTCTAGGGGAGTAAGCAAGTGCTCCTCCATGAGGTGTTTGGGGCGACAATACAGAAAGGTTGAGCAAGACTAACCCTGTAAGACAGGCCAGGGTGGGAAGAATCCGCAGAACTCTCTTTAAACTGTTAAGTAAAGCTATTTAAAGTTACCAGTATAATTTCTAACTGCATTATACATGCTTAGTTCTATATCTACAGATACATATAGCGCTCATCCCTTATCAAACAATTTCTTTTTGCAGCACATGGAGACCATTACAACAAGCTATAATTGATCAAAATGTACAGAGCATATGACGGTGGGGTGCCCAGTCCTAGCTTACACATCTACACTACAACCCCCACACAAGGCTCAGAAAACTTCATGGAAGAGGGGACAGAAAGATGCACAGGCCAGAGGACTAGAATGTCTGCTGGAAGGCTGTCTTTTCTAAAGGGAGGGATGCCACACCCTTAATATATCAACAATATGGAGCCTAAACAAGACCTGGGCACCATGTGATATGCGATGTGGATGGGGGAGCTGTCACAAGGGCCCTACTTCTAGATGAAGAGCACAGGCAGTTAGTGACAGGGACATGGGGGGCATTAATCTTCTCCAAGGATCAGCATCTGGGTATCTAACACCAAGTTGTCAACTCTAGAAACATATACTTATGAGCAACATCAAATGCACTCAGATTTCCATTTACACTCTATCTATCTATCTATCTATCTATCTATCTATCTATCTATCTATCATCTATGTAACATGAATATTAATAAAAATATCTAACCAGCAGAACTCCATAAAAATGAATGGGGAAATCATAATTAAAAAATAAAGGAAAAGACTATAATGGCATGTTAATAGTCTAACTGAAAATTGATGCTATATAAAACAGAGACCCAATGTTTATCAAAATGATAGCCTTAACCTCACATGGAGCATTTTGAAGTCCAGTGACCTAAGTGTTTTCCTATATCTATTATTATAGGAACTGGGAATTTACTTAACCTCTTAAATGTTTCCCTTTTTATATATAAAATGTGATAAAAAAAAAAACAAAACAAAACCAAACACAGCTACACACACAATCTCAAAGAGCCAACATGGAGAAAGCATTTCCTTCAGTGCATATCCCAAGCTCAGCAATAATAATAAGCACCCTCACTCTACCACAGTAGTGTATCTTTATTATCATACACGAAAATAACAAATTCAGCCTTGAAGATAATTTACACCAAATCCACTTGTCTTTTAGGAGCTGCCCTTGTTTTAGAGAAAGCAATTTATTATCACAGGTCTGTAAGGCTAGGTATAAAAATGATTTCTTGGCAACTTATTTATATTTATTGATGGATGCTATCTGAAACAATTTTAAATTTGTGTATGCTAAAACATTTTCAAACCCAGACATGTTTATCAACACTTTCCATTTATGTGAGCCTATTATAAAGACGAGAAAATAAATTACATAATAAATGGCAAATACAATCCTGGTGACTACTCACAAGAACTTTATGGTTATGTGAGGACAGAGAATATGCTAATAAAATCGAGAGCAGTAAAATATTAAAATATAGAAAAAAGTGAAAATTGAGCACATAAAACATTAATTCCAGAACACAGAAACTTAGAAAAAGCTAGATTACAAAGAGTGACTAATATGGGCAGACACATTATAGAAGATTTGAGAGCAGTTCAGCCGGGTGTTGGTGGCATAAGCCTTTAATCCCAGTATTCAGGAGGCAGAGGCAGGCGGATCTCTTGAGTTTGAGGTCAGCCTGGTCTACAGAGAGAGTTCCAGGACAGGCTTCAAAACAATACAGAGAAACCCTGTCTGGAAAAACAACAACAACAATAACAACAAAAAAGCTGTACTGTTCCCCATGGCTATGTGGCTTCCTTTCAGCATTTGGGTTTGGTCTTTCCAGATCAGGAAAGGGGGCGGGCTAAGAGGGGGGCAGAGGTGCAGAGGGTGTCTGCACCAGACAGCAATCCTGGCACTCATTCCTGGGGCCTCATCCAGCTTCTTTCTGAGAAAAATGGAACTCATAAGAAAGCGAGGCCGGACTTAACCTCAGGAATCTGTCTCCGCCTCCTCAACACAGGGATTACAAGTATGGGCCACCACACAGGCTATTTTTATATGTGTTCTGGGGACTGACCTCAGGTCCTTGGTCTGTGCCTCTGAATTTCAAGCATGTACATTTCAACACTACATCTTTATCAGATAACAAGAAAGGGGTCAGCTTCCAGGTTTTTTTTTTTTTTTTTTTTTTTTTTAGTAAGAATTCTACTAGAGTTAATAAACGATCATAGAACAGTGTAACTCTGCCCTTTCCTGGCAGAAACACAGCCCTCAGTGGAGGGCTAATTTAGTTTCTTAAGCAAGGAGACTACAGAGGCACCGACAGACATATAAATAGCATAATCTGATGAGAGACTTTTGGACAAGTCATTTCTATTCCTTGAGATCTTTATTGCATAATAACAACATCTGCCATCTATGCTCATCTCTGAGCAATGCCAGTTTCAGCAAGTAAGCTACAATGGAGAGACTGTCCCTGTCTGCCAGTAATCTTGAGGAACCCCAAGTTACAAACTGGCTGTAGGTTATCATGAACAGAACTGATAACTTAAGGAAATCTTATTTAATCAAGGCCTTCACTCAAGAGGCATGTCTGGGAGAACTCAAACTTTAATTACAGACAGGCATTTTTCTGGGAAGCTTATGAGTGTTCATTGTTCTCAGGTGCTCTGTGGAGGACACACAGGCTCTGTGGAGGCAAGCTCTCCTGCACTCAAAGCGCCCCAATTAAACCCTTAATTAGAGTCCAATTAGTTGCTGCAAAGTATGGAATCTACTTTAATACACTTAGAAAGGCAAGGCCAGAAGAAAGTAATACAGGCAGAATGGGAGTCACAAGTCGAAAGGAGGTTAAATTCAAGAAAAGTTACACTATTTAAATATACTTAAAGACGATCCTTAAGAAAACACTCTCAGAAATCAAATCATACACATTTTTGTTTTATTACTGAATTTCATTAATAGGTATATTATACCAGGCAGTAAAAGCTCATCTTTTACCAGCTTTTCCTGGCTGCTATGAGTCAGGACTAGCTTTTTATCACTACTGGATTAAAGCAAATTCAGAACTCTTGGAGGTCATTATTATTATAAGAGAATTTCTGGCAGAAGACTAGCCTCACTTTTTGACCACAAATCCAAAGGGCTAGTGGCCAAATGGAGCACTAAAGGGAGGTTTGCAAGAGGCTGGAATCGGGAAGGAAGCTATGACTGTGGGCAGGATAAACCTGGTTAAAACTGGTGAAAGGGATGGGGGGAATATTTTCATCCTCTCTGGGAAACAAAATTTCTCTTTTGCCCAAGCAAAGAGAACACACTCTGAAAGGGGGAGCAGTCACTGTTTTCAGCCACTCAAGTCACTTCAGGGACAGAGCCCTTCTGATCACAGGTCTGTCCTGATGGCTGTGGGTGTTTCCAGTAGGTGGCAGCATGTCATTGCTAATTCTCTAGCAATCTATGCCCTGGTCACTACAGACAGGAAAACTTAACAACCTTCCACAGTAATGGCCCTCTGTAACACGCCTGTAGAAAACACACACACACACACACACATAAGAGCCCCTACTCAACATCCTCAGGAGGAACTCAATATTCTCAGCCATGCCAGACATCATTCCTGGACTTCCCAAGGGTACAAAGGTCAAGGGCAAAGCAAGGGTTCCACTTAGCATGTTTAGTTTCTGGACTGGCCTCCTATCTTTCTGTTACTTTAAGATTCTGGGTAGGTGATTTCACAGGGGATGCGGATGACTTAAAATGAGATACCACTTGCCTTCATTGAGAGGAGCTATGCCCACTGATGGGGACTGATGGGGAAAGTAGCACTTCTTTCTATGCAGTTTCTATGCAGGCACTAGCAACATCCTCTTCCTGCCTTGTCTTGTGGACCCTCCCTTTCCTGTTCTTTCCCGGTGCCCCTTCTTTCCCATCCTCAGACAGCAGCTCTGTTTCTCTTCTCTGTGAGCTTTGGATGGCTCCATGTGGATGCTTCCCCAGGCCTGTTTGTTTAGTCCCACTCTGTCTGCTAAACTCCTGGTTGTGTCTGAGACATTTCTGCTGCACAGCCCTACAGGCATCCTACACTCATGCTGGCACTGGTGACTTTTCCTACATCAAGCCCAGTCTTCCCATCGTGCCTTATCTTACTTGCTGATGCTGTGTCCATGTCAGACTCCCCGGGGTCACCCTTGAAACCCTGGTCTCTGCCTTCACCACTCAACCATTCCTTAAGCCCAGCTAGTTTGTTTAACTCCTTCACACTCCCCATATCTGTTTTCATTCCAGCCAGCCCCAAGCTTTCAGCAATCACTTTCCAATTGAGGACATTTACCTAGGGTAGGTTCTGGGGTGAGGCCTTGCCTATGGAAGGGCCATTCTACTGGGGTAGACAAGATATGGAGAAGCAGATATAAAATACGTTAGGTTTACAATAAGAAATAACTTAGGGCAAGGGGAATGATGGGGGGGGCGGTATGTTTTGAGTTGTAGGCAAGAGAGTAGAAGCCACAGTTTACTCAAAGGAGAGCGCATGCCCTCCAGGCCTCATCTTTCACTGTTTCTCACTTTCTGCTTGAATGGCTCTTTCCACAACCCTGGATAATTTCACTATTAAAATTAAGCATCACTTCCTTATAAGTTCTTCCTTTATTGTTCACCTCTCAGGATAATTAGGGAAACACAAAAATGCATAGGACATTTCCTTGACAAAGTTCTTTATTAATGTGAGTATAAAGCCTGAGTTACTCATTTTCTATTGTCAAATCATTTGGGACTTTTAAAACTCACAGCAATATAATTCAGCTACTATACATCTTCCGTATTTGAAGTATAGAATTCAAGGTCATTTAATATATTCTCAGGGCTGTACAACCACCTGCAGATTCCATTTTAGGACATGGAAGTCATTCCCCAAAGAAACCCTGAGTCCACATCTTCATTTCCTCACAACCTCCAAACAGTGAGTGATTGCTAGCTCTACAGATTTGCCAATTTGGGCATTTCACATAGTCACACACAATGTAGCTAGCTATTCATGACCAGCTTATTTAGTTTAGCCTCATGTTTAAAGGTTCATCATGTATTATGTTTCTGTATTTCATCTCATATTATGGCCAAATCGTATCTGCTTTATGGACTCACATTTCATTTTCCATCAGTTAATTATGAATAACATTACTATGAAATGTGGGTAGAAATGTAGATTTCATTTCTCTTGCATAGAATTGTTGAGTCATATGATAACCCTTTTGAAGGGATAAGTGTTTTTCAGAGCTACTCTACCTCCCCTCCCCAACCCCCAGTTAGCACAAATGAGACTTCTAGTTTTTCTATTTCCTTGTCAACACTTGGAAAAACATTTATTTTTATTTTACATATATGAGTGCTTGCTTGCATGTAAGTCTGTACCTTAAGTGTGCACTGCCCATAGAGGCCAGAAGAAGGCACTGGATTGCCTGGAACTGAACTTACAGATGGTTGTGAGCCACCCTGTGGATGTTGGGAATTGAACCTGGATCCCCTGGAAGAGCAGCCAGCGCTTTTAACCAAAGAGCCAGCTCTTTTCAAGTCTTTCTTTTTCTTCTACTTCTTTAACTGTTGCAAGCCTGTGGGTATGAGTGGCATCTCAATGTCGCTTGGTTTTCATTTCCCTAGTAACAAATGATACTGAGCATCTTTGCATGCTCAACATACACCATCCACTTGTAGATCTTCACGGCATACATGCCTTTGACAATTTAATAGACTATTATTTAAAATAGTTTGAGTCACAAAAAGTTGAGAAGTTAGTATAGAGTTCCCAAGTGACTTATATTCATTATTCCTACTAATAACATCTTATATTAGCATGGCACATTTATCACAACTAATGAACCAATATTAATGTATCATCATTAACTACAACCCAACTTCACCCAGACTTCCTTTGTTTTTTACTGCATGCTCTTTCTATTCTAGGGCCCCTCCCAGGATACGACACATTTAACGGTCATGTTTCCTGGGCTCCTCATGGCTGAGAGAGCTTCACCAACTTTTCTTTGTTCAGTTTGTTTCTAATGACTTCGATGCCACAGAGGAGTGCCAGTCAAGTATTTTATGGCTACCCCATGATGTCTTTCTTGTGATTTGAATGTAACATAGGCTTGGGGAAAGATCACAGAGGTAAAGTACCAATTTCTTTACATGTTATCAAAGCCACATATTTGTGGACATGATTCATGCAAGTTGATGTTGATAAATGAAAGGCTGCCAATTTGGCTTTTTCTATATCATAGTACAGACATTCTGGTTACATTTTCGTTTGCTCTAATCATATCTAAGCTACTACAAAGTAAGAGAAACCTACTTTACCTGAGGCTGGCTTCTACTTTAGACAAATAACATAGGAAAGATGAAGGAATACAAATCAAGGTATTTCAAGCCTCTGGTCAACATCTTCAAACACACACACACACACACACACACACACACACACACACACACACAGAGAGAGAGAGAGAGAGAGAGAGAGAGAGAGGTGCCAAAAACTTTTCAGTTAATTTTCTATGATTTTCTTGGCAGAAGATTTTTTGGATTCCTCAAATTAACAGTGGGATAAAGAGTCAAACTATAGCATGAATTCTCTTTGGTCTTAAACTACAGCAAAATTTACGTGATCATCACCATGGAGGAGGGAGCTCTCAGTAATCCTGGTAGTGTCCAAGATGTCTTGATTCTCTGCTCAGCTAATCTTCCCTAGCAGAGATTAAGTGCAGTGTGTATAGAGAGATAGACAGCTATGCTTCAGGCAGGAGATCAACAGAAGTGGACTCATTCCACACCCTTAATTCTTTAGTACAGAAAGATTCTATATTTGTGATTGGCCAAGAAGGCAGAGGCAGTTAAAAAAAAAAAAAAAAAAAAAAAACTACATGTGAAAAAAACTACATGTGCTGTACAACTTCTAGACAAGTCAGTTTCCTGACACATGGTGACTGGTGATTAATTACTTATTAGAAGGTAACATTTCTATAGAGAGTCACTGGAAATACAGATGCTGTTGTCCATGCTTGATTAGACACTGCTTGAGGAGTGCCAAGGCACACTGTTGCAATCCATTAATTCTGGCTATTTTGGCATTTATTTTACATTGCCTCAAATTTGGCAGAATTGATAGAGCCCATTTCAGAAAATCAACCCCTACCTCAAAAAAGGAGGGGAAAATAAGGCAATAAAATATGTTCACATGAGAACGAGAACAAAAATAAGAAAGAGATCATGGACTAGCAAAGCTACATTACTACTTTTGGTAATATATCCTGCCTTATAAAATTGAGAGATATTCTTGGTTCCTTATGAGTGGGTAGAAAGGTGGCTATATTTATTGATTACAACTTTCAGGGCAGAGACCCTCACTGGTCATCTTACAAATTCTTCATTAGCCTTGATGTGGCGTCTACTTACTTTCCCACCACATCTAGTGACCACTGACTGTGTTCCAAGCACTGAGGAAACAATGTGAAACTTCCCATTGAGTAAGAAAGGTGCTCTCTGAACCATCTGGAGTGCAGAATCCATGTTATATGGTCACACCAGCCTGTGCAATCCATTACAGAATACGGGTAACACGAGACACACCCATCCCTGGTGATCACGTTCACCTTTTACCTACTCCTTGGACATAGTTCAGAAATCCAACTGTGAAAGGCATGGCCATGCTGCCATTAGATTATACCCTGCAGAAACCCTTCACTGGGACATGGCCCACTGATGCCAATCTCAATGCTTCCCGACGCAGACACTGTTTTTTCAGTATGTGTTTGGGCCCCATACTGTCTGCCAAGAACTGTGTTAATTTACTTATTTCAGCTAAATAAAAAAAAATCATTTAAAAAAGGATGATTGAATTTAGGAATTATATTCCTCAGAGAATTAGTAATGGCTCTTTGTATCCCTCAGGCCTCCATGTTCTTAACTTCCCCTTGTCAATGTTATTATGGATAGACTAATTCAATAATGAGATCATTTCCCCTAAGAGCGGCCAAATAGATGCAGCATTCAGTCACACCTGGTTTCCCTAATCTCAACAAGGAAGGCTTTCCACCAAATTTATCCTAAAACATGGAATTTAGTCACACACACACACACACACACACACACACACACACACACACACACACACTTTCCTGCAAACAGTAGGAAAAATACAGAGGAAGAGAGGGACAGAGAAGCAAATGGGTAGCAATACAACAAATAGATCGAAATACAACGAAAGCTAAAAAGGAATCTATGCGGGTCACTTTCAAAGCAAAGAGCCCCCAGTACAAATGTCTTTACCACTGTCAAAGTCATATGGTACTCTTAAATACTCAAAACCCGTTTCAATGTTCCCTGAACTTCTAGAGGAATCTAAGATTCAAATGGAAAGAAAGCAGTGACAAATAAGTAGAAACATTCTAGATTATTAAAAACAAAAATTTTCCTAGCTAAAAGGGCTTTGAAAGTGAATTTTGCGGACTGACCTATCTGTAAGTAACAGAGCATGGCGGGAGGGTGGGAGGAGTTGCTAATATACTGTCATCCACATTCTACAACACAGTTGTCAGTAAAGCACAGAGGGTTGGATTATTTAATATACAATATGGAGACCAAATGAAGCAAAATCATTTTAACCCTACCATTTAAAAAAGTCTCTTAAAGGAGAACACTATGAATTGGGACAAGCAAACCTTGAGAAGAAAAAGGGTAATGACTCCCGTCCCAGTTGGGAGAAAACTGGACAGGTTTCAACTGTAGAAGCAAGGTCACAACAGGCACATGCAAAGCTAACTTCAGCACTTGTTTACCATTCGAGAAACAAAATGCAAAAATGCTAACATCCAAAGTGATTAGAAGACAAGTTTCCGTTAATGTGCAATCATGGATTTGCGCACTTGTTGAAAGTAATATTTCCTAGAAGCATTAGTATTTGAAAAAAAATCCTGTTTTCAAAGATTATTATTGATATGGGAAAATGCAATGAATACATTTAAAGTTACATTAGCATAGTCACAATTTTGTAAAAAAGAGAAATCTTATGCATATGTTTGTGTGAAAAGTCACATACTTTTGTACTGTGTATGTGTACATGTATGTACTCAACAAGCATGTGCTCAAAGCCAGGAGGGGTAGGCCAGATATCACTGTCTCTAGGCCAAAGGTTTATCAACTTATATATCTTGTGGAATATGCATATACTACTCTTTTACTCAGAAAAAAATAAATCATCAATTCTTAATAGCATGAAAAACTCAAGTATGAGGCCAGTGACACAGTTCAGCAGGTAAGAGTACTTGTCACCAAGATTGATGGCCGATGTCAATCCTAGACTCTACATGGTGCAGGGAGAAAACCACATGTTGCACTCTGCGTTATCTTCACACACACTCTATGCACATGCTCCCCCATCCCGCTCTTCCCCACCTCCGTCATCAAGTAAATAAAAGTGAAAAACGTTTAAAAGTAGAATTTAGGTTAAGCAGTGGGAAAACTACGGTCCAGAGGGTTGTTAAACTTTGACTAGAGTTTTGTAGACTTACTATCTCTGTCACTTAAGGATATTGCCTTCTTTTCTTTTTCTCGTGTGTGTGTGTGTGTGTGTGTGTGTGTGTGTGTGTGTGTGATAGGAATGTATATGAGTATACTTGTTTAAATGGATGTGTGTGCTTACATGTGGAGGTCTGATGCTGATGTCAGACAGCTTCCTGTCATTTTTCTACTTTATCATGAACCAAACCCAGGTCTTGGTCTGGGAAATCCTAGTCTTTTCCTTCCAAGGCTGGAATTAAGGGGGTCTGCTATACCCACTCACATGACATATACTTGGATTCTGAGGATTTGAACTCTGGTCCTCCTGCTTGCACACATACTTTAACTGCTAAAATATTTCCCCAGCCACATTTTTTTTTCTTTTTTAAAAACAAGTCTTTTAGCAATGAGCAGCCCATTACAGGCAGTGAGCTTCAGTGTAAGAAACCTAGCCCGATATTTCCTTATACCTTGCAAAGTCCAGGTCTGCCTCCCGTGACATAGTGATGTTGGTCAAATTCTGCTGAAGAACAAAAATGTTTCTACACATTTTCTTGATGCCAGACTCACTGATGCGCCGGAAGTACTGGGCCCCATTAATGAGGATGCAGGAGATGAGGTGTCCCAGACCTGAGGGGTTAGCACAGTGTAGTGAGGAGACAAGAAAAATATATTAGTGGCATCTGGCTTAAACTTATACATAGGATTGCTCTTTTTCATCCCCCAAAGGTTTAAACGACTCAAGAAAACATATATCTCAGTTGCAACAGCTAAACTTGTAATAATTTTATAATATTTCTACATTGTTTTAGTAGTTGCAATGGGAAACTTAATATAGTCAGGTAAATTTGGTATATTCACAACCAAGCCCTTCATACTCACCTGAAGCCACCATCCATAAAGGTGTCCATCAGGGCGCTATAAGCTACGGACACACGAAGGAACTGTACTATATGTGTGGATATTTGGAGAGATCTGTTTGGTCTCTCCTACTCATGAAACAGAGGAAGGTACGTATTTGTCTCTGAACATAACTGGGAGCCTACATATATAAAAACAAGTCAGTCCTAAGATGACCATTATGAGCAATAATGCTACTCTTTAGCTTTCCATCACATTAGCTGTCTTCCAGCAATTCGCCGAAATGACAAACACACAGGGAAAGAGGAAGACCCTAACCCTTTTAGGTAACATGGAGTTGTTCCTTTGGCCACACACAAACACATCTACAAAGGGGGTACTGTACACACCAAGGGAATATACACTGTTAAAAAAAGAACGTCCCATAAGTGTTACCACAGCAAAACTAGAAGAATTTCCTACAGTGTCACCCAGCAGGCCACGGCCATCATGGTGAACAGGCAAGTTAAAGGCAGCAAGACTTTTGCCAAGAGAATTAACGTGGAGCACTCTAAGAGCAGAGACAGCTTCCTGAAGCGGGTGAAGGCACTGGCCTGTTTCAGCCAGAGAAGCTCACTTTGTGAGAACTAACAGAGTGGAACCCGAGCTGCTGGAGCCCACTGCAAATGTACTTATGGCCTAATGTGCAAAAAGAAATAAAGGACCTGGACTGTAAACAAACAACAATGCTGATATTTAAAAAAAATCAATAGATAAAATATGGGCTCCTGGAAACAATGCTAAAGGATTTCAGCATTGGCTATAGGGTGAATTTGTAACACAGTATACATATTTTTTTTTGAGACAGGATCTCACACATTAGGGACTGGTCTCAGACCTGACCTTCCTGCCTCCACCTCTCACGTGCTGGGATTACAGGCATGTCTTAGCATGCTGGGTGGGTTTATATAATGCTTAGGGTTGATTTAAGGCTTTTTGTGTACACTAGGCCAAATACTCTACCAACCGAGCCAAATTTCCAGCCTTTAGGAACTGCTTTATAGTTTATGAAATTTGGCAGAGGGCAAAAGAGGAAATAAAAAAAAAACTACAAGGATTCATTTTGTCTTTTTGGTTGTGAATCTAGCCTTTAATGGTTGGCCTATCTTTCTAGCCCCAGGACTCCTTTTGGATAGCAATACTTAGGCTGAGGAATGATGGATCGTTCAATACAACATAATGCAGTTATAGGTCACACCTTTAAGAGGTAGATTTAATTTTAAATGTTTCTTCACTCAGATTGCCCCATTTTTGAAGACTTAGCTTCTAGTAGGGCATTTTCCTCAGAACTCTAGAGCCACCCTAGGTAGTAAACTGTTACTGTTATCTTCCTTTCCTAGAGTCTCAGTACCCTCATGGCAACTAGACTTAGATCAGTGAACAGTGCACATCTCAGGTTCAATGTCTTACTCTAGCTTCACAATGAGTTTCTCCTCAGCTGAGGTCAAAGTAGAAGAGACCAAAGACAGGACATTCTCTCTTGCTTTATGTGGGAAGCCACAGCCCCAAGATGGTGCCTGGCTGGATGCCAGGTAGTCCGAGCTTAGCTGTAAACAAGCCTTATTTGGAAGTGCTTGATGGATCTGGTGCACTTCCTCCTTCTGTGGCCTATCCGGGATTGCCAGGTGGCATGAGCTGATTGGGCACTGAGCGACCATTTAAGGGCTTGCTGGGGCTGGGGGAGGCGGAAGCTGATGTACAAGGTTCCTGAATAAACTGCTTGAAGAAGAGTCATGGTAGTGTTTCCTTGCTGGCCGAGGTAGACGCCACAGCTTTAGCTGTTCTCAACCAGTATTTCTTTAAGACCACAGACTTGTGCTATTTACAGTGAAGAAAGAGATTTGGGCTCAGAGGAAAAGAAACATAACATGGATCTGTTATTTTAGCTAGAAAAATCTTTTCAAGTTGAAGTCTGGTCTACCCTGGTATAGAAAGTGTAGGTGATGAGGGGGTATGTCTGATTTTAAGGCATAAAATATTAATAACTTAAAATATCATTAAATAAATTCAGGCACATGAAGAAGAATGTGCTCTTCCACAGGGCATGGAAGAATGACACCAGAAGGAAAGAGAAAGCTCTGTGTGGCAACAGTGACAGGCTCTGACGGACAGAGGCTTGAGGTTGCATATGATTCTACAGCCACTCTCAACGTCACAACACTAGCCACTGGCTCACGTCATAACTACTTGCATTTTGGGGTACAATCTCCTTCAGAACACGTCTATCTCCATGACTCTAATTTTAAAATTTCATGGTAAAACGGGATTCAACTATTCTGGGACAAGGGTTGCAAAGCTGCTATGGTAACAATGTTCTCATAAAGCCAGCAATGGCCACGCACCAAACATCTTTTAGTCTGTAGCTTGTCACATTTTTTAGATAATGTACTCCTTTAAACAAAAGATTCATCCATTTATGTACTTTATGTATATGGTTGTTTTGTCTGCATGGACATCTTCACACCAGAAGAGGGCATCAGATTCCATGAGACTACACTAGCAGGTGGTTGTGAGCCACCATGTGGGAGTGGCCGCGAGATGTGCAGCCAGTGCTCTTAGCCACTGAGCCATCCCTTCAGCTCTGACAATGTACCTAAGTGTCCTATTCTGTGCGAAGACACCCTGGCCCATACTTTAAAAGACAAAATGAACGATGACCCTGAAGGGCCACGTTGGAGGACTGTGTACCAGAGGGTCTGTGCTAAGGGCCTCCTTCTTGTGGGCATTCTTGGAGGAGGTGGGACCTTTAGGATTGAGGCCTAGTAGGGGCTGCTGTTAGCTACTGGTCTCTTTATTCAACACTCTGGCCACAAGGTCAGCAGCTCTGCCGTTAGCTCTTGGCCTCTGCCTTCTGGCCTCCTTACCTATTCTAACTCACTTAAAAGCCATGGGCCTCTTGGTCACAAATAGGAAAATAAGCCTCTTCTCTTTAAGGCTTAATTATTTTGTGTACTGTATTATAGAGAAAAGTTCCTATGGTAGAATTCAGCATCAAGAATCATTTGGTTTGCACCATATTTTCTAAACGTTTGAGGGCAAATATCCTCAGGTTGATGGAGGCGGCTGATAGAGGGCATTAATGGAAGCAGCCGCCCTAAGTTACTGCAGAGCAGGGAGTCTGTTCACTTCAGGGAGTAATGCATTCTGTGAGAGACTTCCCCTTCCAGGTACTAAGGACCAGAGACAGATTTCCCAGAGTTCCTGACTCACTGTCTGCATATGTGTGAACCTTTTCGCTTTCTCTCCTACCTGTCTTTAAATGAGCTCTTCTCAAGTTAATTTGTAGACCATTCTATACATCTGCCCAAATCTCAGTGGCATACATGTCTAGGTAGACGGAAGACAGACATCTGCATTATCTTAGATAAAAATCTCCGATTGGCCAGGAGCGGTGACACCTCTATCTATTTACTCATACATGAAGCTAGGCACAGCAGTTCTAAGCCAAACACACCACTGAACAACTTTCCCTTAGAGGTGTTAAGTGTCTGTAATATAGCCATTCATGAACACCTTCACCCTTCTTCCCTCCCATGCTCCCGGGTACAAGAAGCAAGCTCTGACCTTCAAAGATGTATTGGAACTTGTGCTGCTGAAGGCTGGCGCTCATGGCCTCTTCCATGGCACTGATGTCTTTGTTGAGCTTGACCACCAGCGGGTCATAGTCCATACTTTCCACATTGGCAACGATGGCATAATTCCCCTCCTTTGCCAGGGGGATGAGATAGTGGAAACAATGAACCCTGAGAGAGAGAGAGAGGGAGAGAGAGAGGGAGGGATGGGAGGGACAAATGAAAATGAACATTCTCCACGAAGACAGGGGTCTGCTTGGGAAAGAGCATCCAAGCAGCTGAAGCAGCTGTGGCCTTGTGCACTTTTACACCCCCCAGTAGTCCCTTTTTAATAACCAAAAGGCCGTCTTAGCTGGACAGCTGAGTGATTTGAAGCAAGCAGGCATCTAAGAGGTTCGCCCATTTAATACATACACTTTTGATAAGAAATTGTGACTTGTGCTATTCTTGCAATGCCAAGACTGTGTGCACAGTAGGTGCCAGGGGTGTCTCTCAAAAGATGACAATGAGAGGCTGAATTCCCATCCTCAGTGCTATGCTACTGTGGGAGACCACTGATGTTTGTTTCCTAGTTTTGACATGTACAGCTTTAACATATAACTTCAGGAAAGATACTGGAGTCTTTCTATGCCTCAATTTCCCTTGAAATGGGCACACTAATAACTCTTGGCTCAAAGGGCCAAGATGTGAAGGACACACACAGTAAGAACTGGCAACTGTCACTAGTATTATAATAATCATTGCTACTTTATTATGTGACTAAGTCACTCACTGAAGGTGTTTAAAATTGCTAGAAACTATGCTAGAACCTGGAGCTGTAAGACAGTTTTTGCAGCATTGAAGACTCCAAAGGTTATTGGGGCAGAATAATAATAATGCCTAAAAGAATGGGCTAGAGAGATGGCTCAGTGGTTATGAACACCTGTGACTTCCACAGAGGATCTGAGCTCAGTTCCCAGCACCTACACACTGGCTCACAACCATCCATAACTACAGTTTTTCATTCTCAACTTGACTAGCAGATATACCTCTGAGTAGAAATTTGAGGGTATTTTCAGACAAGTTTAACTGAGAAGAGGAGAATATATGTGGTACCATTCCATGTACTCGTGTTCCAGGCTGAATAAGAAGGGGAAAGGAAGGAAGCCACTGGGTACCACTCTCCATCTGTCACTATGTTTCCGGGCTATAGATACAGTGTGACCCATGCCTTCCTGTTCAAGACAGACTATATATCCCTCCAAACTGTAAGCTGAAACAAACAACCCATTTTTTTTTTTTGAGTTGCTTCCAGCTTTGTGTAAATATACATTTTCATTTCTCTTAAGCAATTACATAGAAGTAGGCTTCACTGAGTCAGAGGCTAAGGGTACCTCCAGCTTTGGAAGAAACAAACTACTGTGTTAATGGGCTGTGCAACACACGAGTGTTCTAGTATTTCTGTATTCTCACTAGCACTCAGTGTGCCAGTTAAAAAGAATTTGGGTTTTTTTTTTTGGTTTGTTTTTTTGGCCCATGTAGATGCATTATAGTATCTCATAGTGGTTTTAATGTCCATCTTTCTAAAGAGTAATGATATTGGGCTCTTTTTGTATGGTTACTTCCATTCATCTACGGTGACACAGTGCTGTCTACAGAGGGCTGACTCCTTCTACGTCAATTAGCACCCGAGACAAGCATTGACACTAGATGTTGTCCAGGTGACAACAGAGTACAACCAAGAAAAAGGCACCACGAGTCTTCCCTCTACTGCTCTCTACTTTTTATCTTGAGGCAGGGTCTCTCACTGAACTGGAAGCTATTGGGCTGTTTTGTCCCCGATAAGATCAAAGGGTCAGCCTACCTTTCCCCTCTGCCCCCAATGGGGTTACAGGTACTCACAGCCACATCTAGTTTTTATCTTACATGGTTTCTAGTAATTCAAACTCAAGGCCTCCTGTGTATACAAGTGCTCATACCAGTGAGCACTTGTCTCAAGCAATATCCTCAGAATTTTTCATATACGGAAATACAAATATAAAACGACTGTAGTTCATGTTTACTGATATGTGCATATCCTCACAGCTGCTAATTAATAAGTAATGTCACCAATAAAAAGTTCAATCTGACATCCCTGAGTTAATTGGCAAAGTGAACAGTTTTGATCAAGATTCAACTAAAGGCTCTGGCCATAGGCCATCTCCAGTGTGATCTTCCCGACTTAATGAAAGATGACTCATCTGGGAGGAGGAATCTTGACTAGGGAATTAATCACTACCTTGCAGAAATTAAATCGAAGTAGCATTAGCTGAAATACAAGCATCTATACTGAAGTATTTTTAAAGTAGGCTTACAGTTGTGAAGCACAGACACACACCATAGGAAGACCATGCTGAAAGGAATGATGTTCCACGTGGGCAGTGGCTCTGACCAATAGTGAGAGGTCCCTTTTGTTCCATGCAGATCAGAGGAGAGAGACATGACGTGGGCGTAGGGACATGGGCAGTAAAATGTTGTCCTGGGCTTTCGAGGCCATCTAAGGAACCTGGGTCCTTTGTACACACTATTATCAATAAGCCATTTCTCCAGTCCCAAGAGAACTGTAACCAGGAAAACAATCAAATCGAATACTAGCTTTGGCACAGAGAAGGGGTAGACTGATGGCAGAACATGGAGACCGACAGAAGAAACAGGTGTCAGAAGACTCTGCAACACCGGAGGGTCACGGGATCCCACAGTTGGAGGCAGAGAGGAGACACAACCACTGTTGGGTACTATTTTATTTTTCCCAAATGATCGGAAAACACTGTCACCGGTGAATATCAAATTCAACAGTTTTATTTTTCTCTGGGTTCTGGTGTGTGGTTGCTGACCTTCGCCTGACTTTGGCATTAAGGTTCTCTGCAAACACTGCTGATTGCACAGCAGGATGGTTGATTTTCAGAAAGTGCACACTTAGGGTCCCATCGGTGACAGGCAGTTGCTGTTGAACCCACTTAGAGCCCCCCTGATGGTAAGGGAAATCAGCTGATAAAGGTGACATTCTTGGCAACTTAATTTTCTTTTTCTAAAGTTCAAATATGAAAAACAACCCTCAACAAGTTTTAATGGTCTCACCATCTCTTTCATTTCTTTGGGGGAGGGGTGTCATCTGCTTTCTGGCTCAAATTGTGGAAAGATAGTACATGGTGGTTAAATGTAACCTACAATGTCATGGGTAAAATGTCAAATGCTCTTTGGATGGGTTCTTCAACACAGAACCTGCTGAATTTGAGAACTTTTTTTTTTTGTTGTTTCTTTTTTTGCTTTGAACTTTAACAGTGTTGAAAAAAAATATGGGCTTTGGATATAAAGATATTTTGGGAGTAAGACGGAGTTTGGCATTTGAAGTTCTTCTGGAGTTTTGCTAGCACAAGCCATTAATACATTTCCCATGGCTTTCATTTTTCTTTGGATCCTAGTGCAGCGTTTTCATGGCTGTAAGTGCCAGCATTACTTTTCATCATGCCAGCCCCTGGACAGCACCTCTGTTGTAACCCTTTCACAACAGGACAGGGATGAAATAAGTATTAGAGAATTTTCAGAATATGGATGAGGTTGTTCCCACACCCTCTTGGTGGTTTGAATGAGCAACATCACACACGGGCTTGGTCCCCAGTTGGTGGTGCTACTTGGGGAGGTTATGGAATCTTTAGGGGGTTGACACTTGCTGGAGAAAGTCTGGTTACTAGGGGTGGGTCTTAGGGTTCTAGCCTCCTCCCCACTTCTTTTATTTTTCTGTTCCTATGTGTAGATGAGGTGTGATCTCTCCGCTTCCTGTTCCTGCTGCCATGCCTTTCTGGCCATGACAGACTGGAACTGTAAGCTGAACCAAACTCTCCTTACATAAGATGCTTTCGGTCATGGCATTTTATCACCAATGGAGAAACAATTGATACACCCTCTGTACTTGCAGAAGCACATGGTTGGCTTGCAAGTGGATGATCACGTGAAAATTCAATTTGTAAACCAACTCACTGGCTTTCAGAACAAAACAAAACTTAGTTTATTTATTTATTTTAAATTTGGGTTTGGTTTAAGGCCAGTTCATTCTTAGGAAGAAATCATATAGGGATCATGACTGGCTCAATTTCTGGGACCATTTATAACAGTGAACAGGACACACTGGAAGAGAGAGTAGTCTCTTCCACAACCTTGCGCTAAGGGTCTCCACAGTATCTGGCAGTTGCTTTTGGTATAACACCAACTCCCTACCAACGTGACGATTAGCATGACGTCTGTTTTATTTTATATCCTCACCACTGTTCCCCCTACCTCTATTGGCATTGTGAAACGACAGAACAGAGTGTATTGGCATTCACCATCTCAGTCATGCATGGAGAAATCTGTTTTGTGAACCATACATTAGGAATATGGACAAAATGTAGACACATTCATAAAAAACAAAGGGAATATTGGAACCAGGTTATAAGAAGAAAGTAAAGAAAAATGAATTTAGAAAAACTATGCTTAGTTTCTCAATCTATAGGAAAAATAATTCTCTACACTAAAACTGAGGCTAAATTTACCCTTTCCTGTTTTTTACATTATTACTGAAGGAGGCATGGACATGAATATCACAATTGTGTGATTTTTTTTTTAAAAAAAAAAAAGTTGACAAAGCATGTTTGCCATTATAAGAATAGTAACGCTAAGACGTACAAACATAAAAAAGACAGGACAGAGGTTAAGGATTTCAAAGATCTTACTCAAACGTGCTGAAAATATCCCGCCTGGAATTAACCACGCACAAGTCACTGATTCTGAATGTAGAACATGTCCTGAGACTGCACAATCAATAGCATAAATTCTAGCAGTTGTGAGAGTAATTAATTTGCTGTTCTTTTCTTTTGCTTTGCACCCCAGGGTAACAGCAGCCTCAAAATATTACTGGGTTTTCCTTTTTTTCCCCCTTTCTTCCTCATATGTCCACCGTGTTTATCTATTCATTGAAAATGCCTACTTTATTTCATTATCAGCTTGAAAAGAAATAGAAAATAATCTAAAGATTATCGTAAAACGAATCAGAAAACAGCGAGATGCTTTATTTCTGGACAAGTTAATGTAAGAAATAAGCTCAGGAATAATGAATGCTGAGCACAAGAGCTCCCAAACCTGCAGGCTCCTCCTTCTGCTCCACTCTCAGGGTGCTAACAAGCAGCACAGAGAGGTAGCTCACTGGCGGAAACGGAAGAATGCCAAAAGCAAGAGACATAAAAAGGAAGTGACGTTAGCATGCCTCAAAGCCATCCAAGTTTTAACTGGAATCTAAAGAGTTCAAAGTCTTCACTATGAACCAAACTCATTTTATATTTTTAAAACATAGACGTTATAGAAACTACAAATGAAAAAAAATATTTAATCAACTTTAATACTGTTCCCCCCCCCCAAAAAAAAAACACAGAAGAAAATGCACTACACACCACAGTAGGCTTCCTGATCTTGTGGTTTCAGAAGCCTATGTTCATCAATGTAGCTGGCATTGCTATCTAGATCTTAGATGGCCTCCTCAGAGTGAACACTCCGAGTCCTTGTTTTCTGCATCCTCTAGCCCACACCTCTGACCTTTCTTTCTGCTCTCTCAGTATGTTTTGCTTTAGTTGGGTGAGAACAGGCACATCTAGGGTGGTGTGGCCACAGACAAAGGTATAGCTAATGCTCCCATCTTCAGTATTTGTTCACTGGTGTTCATAGCTTTTGCATGCATAAATTCTAACGCTCTGAACAGGTGGTTTTCTGTGAGTCTTTTTTCTCATTGCCAAAAATCCTAAACCCAAGGCATATGAAATGCTCTCAAGTGAGAGCATGCTATTCCAGGTTTGAGTTTCTGGGTTAAGGATGCTCAATCTGTACAGCAACTTTATATGACTTATGTGGCTTGCATTTGTAGTTCATGTTTCTAAACAATAACAGCAGGGTATTATTATTTGAAACCATCAATTAATTTATGTGTGTGAGCACATCCATGAGCTAGCACGTGTGCAGGTCAGAGGACAACTTTTGAGAGTCAATCTTCTCCTTTCACCATGTGGGTTCCGAGGATTGTACTCAGGTCATCAGACGTGGTGGCAAGTGACTCAACCCTCTGAGCCTCTGATCATATCATTTTATCTTTTAGCTATGATTATCTGAAAATACTTTTTTGCCTTATCCATGACTGGAAGGTATGGGGACCTGGAATATTTAGCTCATCGCTAGCTATATCCCAATGTTTAAAGCACTGTTTGGTACAAAGATGACTGATAAAGTCGGGTGCTTGTGTCACCTGCTTTTAATCCCAGCACTTGGGAGGCAGAGGCAGGCAGATTTCTGTGAGTTTGAGGCCAGCCTGGTCTACAAATCTACACAGAGAACCCCTGCCTTGAAAACCCAAAAAGATGCCAGTTAAACTGCTCAACAATGAGGGGACAAGGGGAGATGTTCTGCTTATCCCTCTCATTTACAACTGTACTGTAAACATCTGCATGGCCAGTGTCTTCCTGATGCAGGGGAAGGGACACAGCATCCTTAAAACCCTACTCTTGGATCATTCTTTTCCTTAATCTCCTTGATCGGATTTTACGTTTGTTGAAGGAGGGCTTTGTGGTTTTTGGATATAACATCCTTTTTGATTTGCAAAAATATCAATGATGATAAGGGTTATACATTTTGACTTAATACGTGACAGACATGGTAGAAAATATTCAAGGTTTTCCTTCATAAAATTTAAGGTAGAAACTGCTATTTTCATTTTAAGAGGAAACTGAAGCTTTGCAAAAATAACCAGCTAGCCAACCCTCAGATCACCTACATGGTTGGTGAGCACATGTAAATCCAGGTTGCATCACAGGTCACACATCTCGAGTCACCACACTCACATATGTGAGTCCAGCATATGCTCACCTCCTTTAAGAACAGTGAATACTGCTAAGCATCATGCTCACCATACAAAGTGGACAGCATCAACTGTAAAAACTGCAAATTATGGTGGCACTCCACGCACCCAGAGACCGTTCCTGACTCATGCCAGAGGGGGCCCTGGTACCACAATTTCCTGTGCTTAGTTGGGTCGTACCTCACTTCTAGATGCAAGACAAGCAGGCAGCGGTCAGCCATATCCTGGAAGGACTTGGCAAGTTCACTCAGTGTTTGCATGATCTGTTCGGACACTGGCGGAAGGTCCATGTTCACATGGCTCTCCTGAGCAGGAGACAGCACTGGAAGAAGAGGAGAGACAAAAAGCCATCATTTTATTAGATCTGAGGGATGAGAAAGAGGGAGGTGGTGGTGGGTTGTATGCCTCTTTAATTCACAAATAACCTATGACAGGCCCCTTTCTCTAACTTTCCAAAGGACTTCATATCTTACTACAGAGATACTTGTGGATCCACATTCGTAGCTGCTTTATTTGCAGAATCCAGGAAATAGAATCACTCTGATGTCTAACAAATGGATGATGAGATAATGGAATTGTGCTTTAATGGCAATAACCACCCTGAGTGAGGAAACCCAGATCTAGAACAACACATGTCATATGTTTCTGCTCATATGCAGGTGTTAGCTTTGAATCTTTAGGTATGCATGTTTAAATTGGAGAACCCACAGAAATTGGGAAACTAACAAGCGGCCATAAGGGGATTTCAGAGAAAGGACAATAGAATGTGAGTAATGTGAAGTTTGGAAGAGGAATAATGGAACAGGAGGGGCTAGGGTAGGAGGCGAGGATAGAGAAGGGAGTATGGGGGAGGTTAACACCAAAGTCCTTTGAAAACAGCATATATAAACTTACTAATTCAGAAACTCTCTCTCTCTCTCTCTCTCTCTCTCTCTCTCTCTCACACACACACACACACACACACACACACACACACACACGGGTCAACACCTCCTTCAGACACTATAGGCTATAAAATAATAAAAAGGCCAGTCCCATCCAGGTATTAGTTACCTCCTTTTGATTTGTTGGTCAATATAGTCTTGTATATGTTGCCAAACATTACAGGCAATTGTCATTGCTCTTGATTACTTGATGATAATACCCTACTTCTGAAGAGACTGTGTATCTGAGTTATAGGACATGAAATAAAACAAGCTGATAATGACCTGGGAGTTTCATCCATACAGCCACAACTCATAGTGCTGGAAGGTTTTGTGCATGTTATGAAATGAGAAAAGTCATCAACAGTCTCACTCAGTGAACCTTATAAGCTATAATAATGCCTGGCAAAATATATGGCAGGAGTATCATGGAGTAACCAACTACTTTCTGCTTGGAATTAAAGCCCACCCCACAAGATGGGCTTTACTCCTAGTAGCAAATCTTTGACTGGCTCAGTCATGGGCATAAAAAGATACTGTTGTCCTGATAATCAACATAGTAATATGCATCCTTAAGTTTCTAATCTTTATACTCATAAACTGATTCCCTGTTCAACCCTCTTCATAGAAGCTTCATTTTGCAGTAGATGGTAATGAATACAAAGACCCACACTGGCCAACATGCATAGAGTCTGTGGAGTGCTCAGTTCTAAATGTCAGTATTGCTTCTCTGTTCTTTGCCAGAGAACTTGGGTCTTCTGGAAGAAGGATCCTTGGACTTGGGGCCTGCCACAGGATCTGCTAGGACACCACAACTCCAGAAACAGGCAGTCAACAACTGCCCAAGCAGTGTCAAAATGCGACCTCTTTATCACATCCTTTTCTGGAAAGGTTTGCGGCTCATTGAAGACTGTAGGAATCAGAGGGGGTGATGCCTGCAGTAGAACAGTGTTTGCTGATGTGGCAGAACAGTTGCACATACGCACTGTGTGCCCATGAGTTGCCAAAATTCTAGAATGGGTGTGGAGGAGCTCACCCAGGTCCACCTGTATCTGAAGAGCCGCTGGCATCTGATGGGTTCTGCAGGAGGAGTCTGAGCAGCTACTCATTCTCCTGTCCACGGTTCTCCATCTAACACATACAGGCAGTACTAAGTGGACTAAGGGTATTAAAAAACTTAAAAAGAAAGGCGAGTGCACATGAAGTTGGCAGGGAAGAGTGGTGGGGAGGATAAGAGAAGACTTGGAGAATAGATTTGATCTAAAACATTGTATACATAGATGACTATTAAATGAAATATCAAAACACTTAACTAGATTCCTTAAGAAAACACTGAACAGCTGCAGTGGGAGCTTTATCTGCTTAAGCATCTCATAGTTGTTGGAGGTCACCAACACAACTTTGGCCACTCTAGTCAAGACTTCTTTTAGCTCTCAACTGTTGTACTTATTCCTGTCTCTAGCAAGGAGCAAGAGCCAATCTATTCAAATACTTCTTCTTAGTCTTTTGTGTAAAAGGGACAACTGTGTCACATAGTGGTAAATGGGTTGACATAGGAAAAATACAATATTAACACACGAAGCTTTCTCAGTATTCATCTCAGTCAGAAACATAAACAGCCGTTACTCTTCCTTAGTCTTTTAACTGTCTAAGTTAAATCTTAATAATTACAGCCAGAAACATATCAAAGTTCAGGTTCCAGTCACCTGCACAGTTTTGCATCCTTGTCAGAGAAGCTTTTTCCCTGCTGGGGGACACTAGTCCTTTGCAGAAGGGATCTGTGGGTGTGGAGCCTACCATACGACCCACTGAAACATCACTAACTCACTTTAAAGGGAAGGAATCACCACCTGCCCAAGTATAGTCTATGAGGGTTATATCTTTTTCCTTACTACCAAGCCCAAGTGAGGACCAGGCATGTTATCAGGCATGTTACTTTTAAGGCTACAGTTTCTTTTGGATCCATATTCCTAAGAATTAAAACAACATCCCATGAGCAGAAACAAGTGAGTTATTCAAGGGAACTGATGTGTAGGGAGAATATAGTAATGGAGATTTAAAATTCTAACAATCCCCAAACTATCCTAGCTATTCACAGACTCGATATGTTGGAGAGTGGACGTAAGACACTGCGTTTCCTCTCAAATGTTAATGTTATTCATGTTGCTTTATGGCAAGGCAACATCACTGCCATCATAACGTTTCATGCAGCAGGCTAGATGAAAGCAACTTTAAGTAACATTATTATAATATTCCAGAGCACTTTAGGGCTTTTAAAACTCTGAATTCATTTTGCATGTGACATAAACTCTGGTTCACAGAATTATCTATACACATCAATGAGAACAGGCAGGGATTACTCTGACATTGTACTCATGGTTTCAAGCTCCCAAATACTATAACTGACCAAATACTACCAAAAATATTTTGGGTAAAATCCATTAAAAAGCTAGGCATCCTTCTTTTATTATATAAACAAATAACTTCACCATGTGGAAACTGACCACTCCCAAACTGTCAGAAGCAAAAATTAATACAACAGAACCAAAACCCAAACCAGAATAAGCAGATGGCAGGCTCAGCTGCCACATGAAGCTGGCAGTGGCCATGGTAGGAGCAGCATGGAATAATGGAGAGCTATAGATTGTGTCTGACTGTAAGGTACAGTAAGGCTATGGCATAATATTAAAGTAACACGATAACTTACATCTAGAGCTTCCCTGAAATGGCTGCCTGTAAATTCCTGAGAGCTTCCTGAAGTTTACAAAGTTTTCTTAAATAAGAAGGAATATAGAGCAAAGAAATGCTGAGCATGGCAAAGATAGCACAGAACAATTAACTGCCTCTTAAATGTCAAGTGACAGTGTTGATAGATTCTGTTTGCAGTTAAGAAATGAGATTACTGGACACCCATCCCCCACACACTCATAACATCCCCACCCCCACTCCTAACCCCCACTCCTAACCCCCACTCCTAACCCCCCCTCCTAACCCCCCCACTCCTAACCCCCTCTCCTAACCCCCACTCCTAACCCCCCCTCCTAACCCCCCCTCCTAACCCCCCCTCTCCCTAACCCCCCCACTCCTAACCCCCTCTCCTAACCCCCACTCCTAACCCCCCCTCCTAACCCCCCCTCCTAACCCCCCCTCCTAACCCCCCCACTCCTAACCCCCCACTCCTAACCCCCACTCCTAACCCCCACTCCTAACCCCCACTCCTTACCTCCCACTCCTAACCCCCACTCCTAACCCCCACTCCTAACCCCCCACTCCTAACCCCCCACTCCTAACCCCCCCACTCCTAACCCCCACTCCTAACCCCCACTCCTAACCCCCTCTCCTAACCCCCACTCCTAACCCCCCCTCCTAACCCCCCTCCTAACCCCCCACTCCTAACCCCCCCACTCCTAACCCCCTCTCCTAACCCCCACTCCTAACCCCCCACTCCTAACCCCCCACTCCTAACCCCTCCACTCCTAACCCCCACTCCTAACCCCCACTCCTAACCCCCCTCCTAACCCCCACTCCTAACCCCCACTCCTAACCCCCACTCCTAACCCCCCCACTCCTAACCCCCACTCCTAACCCCCACTCCTAACCCCCCACTCCTAATCCCCCACTCCTAACCCCCACTCCTAACCCCCACTCCTAACCCCCACTCCTAACCCCCACTCCTAACCCCCCCCTCTCCTAACCCCCACTCCTAACCCCCACTCCTAACCCCCACTCCTAACCCCCCCACTCCTAACCCCCCCACTCCTAACCCCCCCACTCCTAACCCCCCCACTCCTAACCCCCACTCCTAACCCCCACTCCTAACCCCCACTCCTAACCCCCACTCCTAACCCCCCACTCCTAACCCCCACTCCTAACCCCCCCACTCCTAACCCCCACTCCTAACCCCCCACTCCTAACCCCCACTCCTAACCCTCACTCCTAGCCCCCACTCCTAATCCCCCTACACTCTTAACACCCCCCACAATCCTAACCCCCCCACACCCATAACCCCCACATACTCATACCCCCCCACCCGTAACACCCCATACACTCATAACACCCCCACAAAATACCACACCATAGACCTTCATATCACACCACACACTATACTTAGCCACCCACTCACCTCACACACCTACACACCCACACACACACACACACACCCTTCTAGAGACGAAGTGATTATGTATCTTAGAGGCTGCTCTCCACTCTGCTACAGCCCCACGTGTACTGAACTTTTAAAATGTTAGTAATTGATCACTTCTTTAAGACATGCACTCTAGCAGCTGTTCTATCCCCGGGGAAGGTTGATACCCGATCAGCTATAATGTGACCACTATATACAAGCACGCATCTTTTAAGATTTCTAGCTCACCCTCATGCTGAGGTTACCGGGGCTTTCTCTAGTAAATCCATGGGTCTAAGAGGAAAAAGATGAACCTTGTGCTCTCAAATACAGACAGCTTCTTTGCTGAGACAATGGACAGGGCAATTTCATCTCCCATCTTTACTCCAGCATACGGATTATAAGCCCCTGGGTTATGGAAAGAGATAGCCTTGTGTCACAGTCTGGTAAATCTTCCAGTAGAGTTGTGTGGAGTCCCTCAGAGACTACTGATTTTTTTCTGATAAAAGGAGAGGGCCTAGGCTGGTACCACTCCTTTCTCCCATTCTCTGCCTCTTCCTCACTTGGAAAGGACAAGACAGGAATCAGATAGGTGCAGGTATTATTAACTACAGGCCAGCGCCAGCGCCAGCGCCAGCACCGTCTTCAGACTTCTTCCCTAGCAGGAAAACAAACTCTCTCTAAGCCCTGCAAAGGAATAATAGCTCGCTGATGATAAGGAGGGTCTTGTGCCCAGATTTATAAGTCCTGACAACATAACCAGCTCACAAGCTTTCCTTTCCGCCTTCTCCTGTGCTTGCTTGTTTGCATTACACCAGCTGCTCAGCCTCAACTCAGAAACTGCCCCCCTTTCCCCTCTGCCGGCTCTCAGCATGGACTGCAGAGCTGAGGCCTGAGGGTCCCTTTCACCAGCAAGTGCAAGTCTCCTTTTGTTCTATCTGCCTTAAGGCTCCCTTAGCCCTGGGCCAGGGTTACAACCCACTGCCACAAAAACAACAAACAAGGAGGAGCAGAGCATTGCCAATAGGAAGTTCTTGATTCTAATCTAAAAACTAGATCTAATTTCACAACTAGAAGCTTCACCCCTACAGACTAGTGTCCATGATGCTCGAAGGTTCTCTGCATGCTACTGGAGGAGAAAGGTAATTATCAATATTTCAAACCCAGCAAACTGGAACCAAGATATACTGGTACATCAGCAACATGAACATCAGCAACATGAACATTACAGCAGTAACCAACCATTTTCTGACTGATTTAAGGCCTACTTCCTGAGATGGAACCCATACCTGCATAGCTGACACTTCCAAAGTGGCCAAGAACCTGAGATTAGATAGGCCATGGGTGTAGAAGAAAACCTAAGGCTCTTATTCTGTAAAATAAAATAAAAAATAAAATGACTTCTAATCCCACAGACCGGTGCTCACTCATCCCTCAGAAAAGCTTCTCCTTGCTGCAGGTGAACGCTGCTAACACAGCACCCATAATCGGACAATGTTCGGGAGAGGGCATGATTTTGGGGCACTCAGAGAACAGAGTTGTGTGGGTAGGGAGGTGGGGACAATCTGGGAGGAGTTCGAGAAGAGGGAAAATATGATCAAAATACATGGTATAATTATTTTTTAATTAAAACAGTGCCATTTCTCAGCCCTTTTGCCAGCCAGCTGCCCTTTCTCAGTAACCTTCCCTTTCATGTGGGAACTTTCAATAGCTGCTTTCTCCACAGTCCTGCCTGCTATCAAGTCCTCAGTGTGCCCCATCTGATTTCTACTTTCACTACTTTATTCAAAATTATTCTGATATCACTCTATGAAATTCAAATTTCCAAATTCATGGGACGCTTTTCGATGCTAATGCCATCCAAGCTTTCTGCTACATGGAGCATCACTGGCCATTTACTTCTTGAAATTACATCTGCTTTGGCTGATATCACATCATGTTCTTCTGAACACTCTTCAACCTCGCTGGCATTCCCGTTGCTGCATCCTCTCCCTTCAGCCTACCTACAACTGCTAGGCTTGCCTGGGACTGAGTGTGGGTGAGTTCATCCATTTCCGACACTTGGATTATTTGTGAATTCATAAATTCATGGCTTTAAAAACTTTATTGAACTCTTTATAAAAACCTCTCTACTTGTGTAAGTTCCAAAGGCATCTCAAAACTAAACACATTATTGTTCCTTGAAAATTTTATTTAAATTGCCTTCCTCCCAGTAAAATCTGAATTATATTATCTTTGACTTTTTCTTTTCCACTAATGACCAGCTTTTGCTTATTCTAGTTACCAAAATATTTTCCCAATATTTATTTTCTCTCTTCTCTATCAACTGACTTCTTTCTTGCTCTAGCCTTCTCTTTTCCATGGATCTTCTAACTGAGGTCTGCTTCATGCTTGACTTCTCAAATCTAACAAAACACGAAGCAGTTTAGAGCTAATTACACAAATTAAGTATAGTGATGCTAATGTCTTTACAGTTTCTAGTGCTTGTGTGACCAAGCCAGGGGTTACTCAGCCAAGCTTTTCATGGCTGCAGTCTTTTCAGTGCTGGGTATCAAACCTAGAGCTTTCCATGCCAGGCAGATGCTTCACCATGCACTAGGCTGTAACCCCAGCTCTCTATAGTTTGTCTAGCAAAGTATTTCAGGTTTTCATAAATGCGCACCATTTCTCTTCTTCAATTCATCTCTTCCCCAAACCTTACCTTTTGACTGCCACACTTTAAAGCAAATCTCTTAATTCTATCACGAGGTTCTATTTCTCAATAGTTGTGATGGTTTTTACCCTCTTTTCAAAATTTCTCATTCAGCTGTCTGTATTTCTCCCCATCCAACTCTAGTCGAGCAGTAACCACATCCCATTCACTGATTATTTATGTTTGTCTCTCAACCACATCACTAATGTAATCATACATTTTCCATAATGAAAGTCAGGAGAATAACCAGAGGTATTATATAAGTCAACAATGCCCTTTTAGTTAAACTGCACTAGTGATTGTAATTAACTAGCATAACACAACAAAGAATGCACATAATAACCGATTGTAAAGATCAGAAAAAGAAAGGACAACTGACCAATGCTGTCTTGCTTCTCAGTGTTCTGGGTACAATATAAGGAGAGTGGGTAAAGGTAAGTCATTTGTTACAGCTGGTTTTCTGCGCTGTTCAGAAATCTTATAGAAACGAAGTTGAATTCAATTCTACATAATTCCTATAGCTCATGAACTTTCCCTATAGACAGTGTTGCTTCTTGAAGCCTTTTTAGTGTTAGAACTAGTCAGTCCCTCTTGCTACAACAGAGATTTGGGCCCTCTTTTTTCTATTGACATAAAATCCTTGGCTTGTCAAATACCCAGTATCTCTCAAGGAAAGCCAACACACTAACTGTCATGGAGAAGCAATCAGTCGAGGGCATTAGGATGTCTCAAGTGGCTCCACAGCCCAATATTAACCAGACTGAAATCTGTTTAGGTCTTAAAATTAGTCAAAATTGGACTCATTCACACCCAGAAGAGCATCTGTTTTCAAGGATGCAGCTGCTACACTTCCAATGGCAACTTACTGTGACTTCTTTAATTGATTCTTATGAGGATGTCATTGTACATCTGCAATATTATCTAAAATTGTTACAGTATTAGCTTAGGCCGCTATCAGCTGTCAGGAAAGTGATAAATTGAAAAGGGAGAAATAGTTATGATGGCAGGAAAAGAAAGGTTAACCCTGTAAATTCAAATCTTTTAGAGGCTAGAGAGAGACACTGAAGAATGATCTCAGGAGACTTCTCATTTTAGGAGATCAAATTTTGGTAGAGTAATTATTTCTGAATCCTATTCTTATGTGTACAGAGATGACAGCCACCACATAATGATCACTGCTCTCACCTGAGATCAAATTACTTCATTTCCAATCTTCAGTTTTCCTATTTAGAAAATTGTGGCAATTACATCTTCCTTGCTCTGAAAGTGATATGTTATTAGGCCTTGTAAATAATTCTGAGATCCTTTGATGGTGTTACCAGGCTGAGGTGTGTGGAATTAAGAAGTCATGGAGCTCACAGTGTCAGTGGAGAGAGTGACAGAAGCCCTCCATCTAGCTAGTTTCTTTCCTGTCCTATGTAATATGCTACTACTGAGCCCAGTACTGATGGTGGATTTTAAAATGTCAGTTATTCCCAGCTCCATCCACTGTCTCTATAACCTCTACACCGCTACCATATTCTTATCTATGCCCTTGGAATACTTGCAAACACATTCAAGCTTATCTTCCTCCACACCCATGCTCTGGGCACTGTAGACATTTTATAACTGCTAAGTGGTCTAGTTATTTACTGGGCTTCTTGGCATCTGAACTAAGCAAGTGATCTTTACCGGATCAAGTATCTCTTGTCCATCTAGCTTCAACTTTTTTTAAGGTGCATTTTACTCTATTCTAAAAGCAAATTTCTTGGTAACATTTTTTTATGCATGCATGTACATGTGTGTGCATATATGGTATCCAGAGAACAACCCTGAGTGTCATCTCCTGGAATGCTATCGACCCAGAGTCTCTCTTTGGCTTGGAGCTCACTGATTAGACTGGCTTGCTTGGCCAGTGAGCCCCAGGGCTCCTCCTGGCCCCTCCCCTGCAGAATTAGATTGCTTAACATTTTTATATGAGTTCTGGAGACTGACTTCTGACTTTCATACTTGTGAAACAAGAACTTTACATACTGAGCTATTGCCAGCCCTCTTAATAACTTCAGGATTACTCTTTTCTGATAAACATGTATTTTCCCAATAGACCTTAGATTCTGCCACTATTATCACTCATTTATCTTATTAACTAATGACTTACTCCTCCCTCCCTCCCTTCCTTTCAGATAAGGTCTTGGTAAGTAGCCCTAGATAGCTGGAGTTCACATGTAGCCCAAGCTGACCTCAACTTGCCCTAGTAATCTTCCTGACCTGTCTCCTGAGTGCTTGGATTACAGGTATGCACCACTGTTCTTAGCTCATTAAGCTCACTTATTGTTCTTTCCTCACTGTCTAAAAAAAAACTATTCTCTAGATTTTTGGTGTTTCTTTTCTCTTTGAGGGGTGCTTTTTGAGACAGGATCTTGTCTTTGAATTGGGTACTTGCTGTGGAGCTGAAGAAGGCCTTGAGCTGATGTTCCTGCTGCCACCTTCCAAGAACAAGATTAATCGATGTGCACCCCCATACTAGGCTTGGATAACCTAGTTTTGAGTTCTTGAGTTATGATTCTGAATAAGGACAAAGCTAAGGTATATGCACGTTAAGTCCTCTCATCTTCCTGTTTCAAAAGAAGAAGCTCATTTCCTGAAAACACAACTCACAAGTCACTTTAAAAGTTAGCAAAGTCAATTGATCCTGAAACCAATGTGTGGGCTTGCATGTTCTTTAACCAACAGAATTTTGACTTCAAAAGAATGGGGGCATGTCCCCACTGTTCAGATCATCTTGCACACACAGACACGCTTGTAAGCAATTCTAGAAATACAGCTGTCCTAATGAAGAGCAGGCCAACTCTTGGCAGTTCATTAGTTTGAATAAGAAATGTCCTTTACAGCCTCATGTTTGGAATGCTTTTTTCCCAGTGGGTGATGCTATTTCGGGAGGTGCAGAACCCCCAGGCCTAGGGCCTGGCTGGTAGAAGCTGGTCATTAGAGGCAGGCACAGCCTTGGCCCTTGCCTCCAGTTTTCTTCTTGGTCTGCTGTAATGGGAGGCGTCTCTGTTACACACTCTCCCTTACCTGAACTCCATCTTACCCTGTCATGATGGACGGAGGATGCTCTGAAGCTATGAGTCAAATACATCTTTCCACCCACAAGTTGCTTCTCTCAGGTGCTTTGTCATAGCAACTCAAAGGCCGCTGCAGATAGGAGGTCTCTTTGGTCCACTCTCATGGGAGAACTAGGCAAACTGAAGGGATTATTTAAAAAAAAAAATTGTTGTGGAATAGTCCTACATTGTGTGAAGATGTTCCACCGTGACTGGTTTAATAAAAAGCTAAATGGCTAATAGCCAGGCAGCAGGTACAGGCAGGACTTCTGGACACAGAGAGCTCTGGGAACTTGAAGCACAACACGGATATCCACAGGCAAGAGCAGAGAGCAATTGATGAATGCATGCAGGCCAGTGCTCAGTTCCCCTTTCCTACTCTCATGCAGTCAAAAATCCCTGCCTGGGGTATGGCGCTACCCACAGTGAGTTGGTCTTCACCCCTCGATGAATGGAGTCAAGATAATCCCTCACAGACATTATTAGGGACCCCCGCCCAGGTGATTCACAAACTGACAATATGAATCACCACAAATTCTAAGCTTTATTTTCTTACACACATGACTTTGAGAGCTGCTATGTGGAGCACATGAAGGAAAGTGGCATTGAGCTCCATAATGTGTTTCTCTTCTGTGTACGTGGCCTATTTCATTTTGTACTTTATCCACTTGTAAATCCCCAGGAAATGCTTAATATGTGACAATAAATACATTAACCCTTTCTTCTTGGCATCATTCACAATATATAGCTCCTGTTTATATCCAGCAGACTGCCAATAATACTTTCTGAATTTAACCTTCAAGTTAAGGACAAACCAAAGAGTTTTATATCCATTTTAAAAATCTGTATTTTTACAGTGCTCTTAACCTCACGTCTTCCTAACAGTTCATTAGTCTGGGAAGAAAACTGAAGTTCCAGGAGTGTGAGCATCTGAATGAAGAATTACTTCACACAGACAGAACAAAGGTGACTCATGTGAGGCCTTCTGAAGAGTAAAGCAAAAATAAGAGCCAACTTAAAAAATGGATCGTTGTCCCCCTAGGCTACCATGGGATAAGAGGCCAACTCTGAGTCCACAGTACAAACTGCACATGGCAAGGCTCTGTAGAGAGGCTGTGTATTCAATACTCATAAAATGCTGCTTGATGGTTACAAGTCTGAGCAAGCTCTCGGTCCCCTGAGCAGTTAGCTTCAGGGTGCTATCTGTATATAGTGAAAACCAGTGTGGACACATGATGTTTATAGCATGTGATTGACAGTACAGACCTCAGCCTCTTTCAGCCCTGGGTGAAACATTAAGATTGATTCCCCCCCCCCCTTTTATTCTAAATAATCTTCCTGGAGGCGTGCTGAAAAAAAAAAAAAAAAGAAAGAAAGAAAGAAAGAAAAAAGAAAAAGAAAAATGAAAACCTCATCATCTACTAAAATGGCATGTGGTGAGGCCAATCTGGCTTCTGCAGATATGAAAGAGAAATGGGGGGAGCTAAGGAACAGCTCTGGTCATACTGAATGCTTAATACTAGAGCTACATTACGTCCATGACTGCATAAAACCCCAAATCACAGAGCATCCTAAAGTGTTAGGTAAAACAGGGACAGGTTTAAGTTTTAAGGTAATTTTTGAGGCAAAAAATATTAAATGGCAGAGAGAAAGCATTTGTCTTTGTTCAAATAGGATTCCTGGTTGGGGGGAATAAAAGGGTTTATTTCAGCTTCCAAGTCCTAAGTCACATTCTATCACGGAGGGAAGTCAAGGCAGGAACCAGGAGGCAGGAACTGAACAGCAGTCATAGAGAAGGGCTGCTTATTGACTTAACCTGCTTTCTTATATATCACAGGGACTACCTACCCAGGGTTGGCACCATCTATAATGGGCTGGGCCTGCATATATTAATCATTAAGTAAGTAAATGTCCCACGACTTGCTCACAGGGCAAGATGACAAGACTATTTTCTTAATTAACATCCTTTCTACTCTTATAGGTCTGGATTTGTGTCAACTTGACAAAACTCACCCAGGACAACTGCCCTTCAAGTATAAGGATAAAGCCTAAGATTGAAATGAAAGATGTTGCTTTCTGTCATTAACAAGAAAATGATACATAGGAGCCAAGACCTGGAGTACTATTTTATATGAACTCAGCCACCATATATCAGTCAGCATTTTCTCAGTCTACTTCTGCGGATATCTGGTCAACCAAATTATGCCATTGACATACTAGGGCAAGAAGGAGCCCATCAACTTATTACATTGTAACTTTCCCTATGTTATTACTACATAGACATTTTCTCTATATTGGATTTATTGAATATAGCTTCAATCTTACATAAAATACCCTAATTATGGTTTCCTATCTCTTCCTCTCAGTTCCTCTCCACCTCCCCTCCCATCTAGATCCATCCCCTTTCTGTCTCTCATTAGAAAACAGGCTTCTAGAGATAATAAGATAAAACAAACAAAAGGAAAAAGTCAGAGAAAAGGTACATGAAACAGATATAGACTCAGAAACCTACTTGTTCACATACTTAGGAATTCCACAAGAACACTGAACTAAAAGCAAAATATATATATGTGAAGGACCTGTAGGGTGTGTGTATGTGATATACATATATGTGTGTGTGTATAATAAAATAAAAACGAAAAACAAAATGAAGCAAAAAGCCCCGACACGACATTATGAGACAAGGAGCCTCCAATGTTGCTGTTGAGTTTGTTTTCTGTTTGCCATCTCCTGTTGGGAAAGCAGCCTACCCTTGAAAGTAGTTTGTTTGCCCAGTGAGACTCCCTTGGAGAAAACTAAATTTTCATTTACAAGTGGTTATCAGTTGGACATAGGCTCTGGGTTACAGTTGTGGGCATGTGTACACTTCTTTTAGCTCTAGGAGCCCATGACCCCATGTGGTACAGACCCATGCAGGCTCTGTGCACACTCAGTCTCTATGAGTTCATATGTATGTCAGTCTAACTGTGTTTATAAGGCCTTGTTTGACTGGTGTCCTCCTCCTCATTCTTCCTTCTTCTTCTTCCTTCTTCTTCTTCTTTCTTTCTTCTTTCTTCTTCCTTCTTCCTTCCTTCCTTCCTCCTCCTCCTCCTTCTCCTCCTCCTCTTCCTCTTCTTCTTCTTTTAATCTTTTTCTTTTAGTTTTTCAAGATAGAGTTTCTTTGTGTATCCTGGCTGTCCTGGAACTCACTCCGTAGACCAGGCCAACCTCATACTCACAAAAATCCGCCTGCCTCTGTCTCCCGAGTACTGGGATTCAAGGTGTGCGCCACCACCGCCTGGCGCCTGGTGTCTTCTGTCCCTCTGTTTCTTACGTTCTTTCAGCCCCCTCTTCCACAGAGTTCCCTGAGCCCTGAGAAGAGGAATTTGATTGAGACATCCCATTTAGGGTGGTGTTCCAAGGTCTCTCATTCTCTGAATAATATCTGGCTATGGGTCTCTGTTTGTTCCCCTCTGCTGCAGGAGGATTTGTGAGTATATTAGAATGTCATTAGGAGTCATTTTATATTATTTTTAAGGACAGCAGTACTTGGTTTTACACTAGGTCCCTGGGCTAACTAGTCTCATGACCTTGGTCACCCAAGCAGTGTCAGGTATGGGTTCCATCTAGTGGCATTGGTTGTTGATCCCCACAGCTGTGTTTCACCATTACACTAGCATACTTGCAGGCAGGACACCTTTGCAGACCAAAGGGTCAAACAGGATTCTTAAAGCTTATCACCTACAAATCTTCCAAAGAGCCTTAGGGCATGGTCAATTCACTGTGCAAATTAGAACATTGGGCTCATTTGCAAATGGTGAAACAGAAAACAACGGTAAGTATGTTTCCCCAATACACAGACCAGATGGCAAGCTCTACAAATGGGGACAAAATGAAGTAAGCCGCCTGATAGCCCACAGTGGGTCCTCCTCAATCGAATGCTTCCCAGTTCCCCCTTCCATGAGTTTCCTTCCAGGCAACCAGTTTGCTCATAAATTGGGCCTGAAATAGGAGATAATCTTTACTTTCTTGATTGGCAGTAGGAACAATCTCATTTTTATCTTGGTGTCCCCAGTAAATAACACAGTTCCTGGAACAAGAAAGTGTCAAGTATACTGAATGAGATGTCCTCAGAAAGATGAGCTCAAATTCTCACTGTCTCATGTATTATTTGGATCACCATCTCCATTACAGATTAAGAGATAATTTTCTTTATTTTTTGAGAATTTCAGGTATATGTGTAATGGCATAACAGATTCTTCACCAGTCACCAGCATCACAGGATGCTGATCATTAAATAAGAAATTCACAAGTCTGGACAGTGTGGCTGCACAGTGATTAGTCATGACAGTTGCATTCCTGTCACTAATATTACCTAACAAAGATACAGTGGCTAGAAAGACACCCTCTAGAGTTATGTATGCAATGAACCATTTGGCCAGCTTTACTTTTCAAGCTAAAACCTCAGAATGACTGACTTCAGGGAAGAGCCAGCCAGAAGCCTAGAAACTTGCTCCCCAGATCCTTTCCTACCATCAGGACAATATGTAGACACCTAGTTTATGGAAGACAGAGATGTGTGACATCACTGTGACTAGCTATGTACTGTCAGGGGCTCCTCAGCTGCGTCTTGGAGGTCAGGCATGCAGAGAGAATTAACCTGAATACACAGAGAAAAACTCACAGGTATTAATCTTGCTCTATTTTCTTCAGTGACAACAAGTGTGGCTACCTCTCTAGCACATGGTAAAGATTACAGCTGTATACTGCCCTTCAATCTCTCATGTGTCAAATGTGCTGGCTATACACACATGGACTAATGTCTTTTGACAGTTAATAATATATGACCCCACTTCCGTCTTTATACACTAGTCATACATAAGCATTGTCCTTATATTCATTTCCATATCACCCATAGAATAATTCCCTGTTCATGTATACATCTCCACAATCAACTTTCTTAAAAACTAAAATATTACCAATCTGTTTTCAAATCCTTCATGAAGATGCAGTTGCTCACCAGCTAGTTTGTATAATTACAAGATATTCTCAAAGGGCTGGAGAGATGGCCCAGTGGTTAAATGGTTGTTCTTCAAGAGGACCATGGTTCAATTCCCAGCACTCACATGGTGGCTCACAACCATTTTCAATGCCTTCCTTTGGTCTCCACAGGCACTAGGCATGTAAGTGGTACAGAAACATGTTCATGGAAAACACTCATACACAGAAAAAAAAATTTGTTGTTTTTTTGTTTGTTTGTTTGTTTTTGAGACAGGGTTTCTCTGTGTATTTCTGGCTATCCCAGAATTCACTCTGTGGGTCAGGCTGGCCTTGAACGCAAGAAATCTGCCTGCCTCTGCCTCCCGAGTGCAGTGATTAAAGGTGTGCGCCACCACTGCCTGGCAATAATAAATTCATCTTAAAAAAAGATAATCTCTCAAAATCGAATTTTCTCAAACAATAGCTGAGTGGGTTTTACTTTCCTTTGTTCCTTCTTCAGAGTGTCTCTCGGTAGCCCTGGCTGACCAGGAGCTCACTATGTAAGTCAGTGTGGTCTCGAACTCACGGAGATCCTCCTGCCGCTGCTTCCCAAGTGCTGGGATTAAAGGTGTGCAGCACTATGCAGTGAGGGTCAGGGGAGAATAGTTACCGTATCTTCTGCAATGGCTCAGAAAGCAGGGGTTAAATTCTGATTTAACTGGACAAAGCAGTTAAACTTGTGAACAAGGGTGTTGATTTTTTTTTCAGTCATGAGAAAGATTCAGTGAGATTTAAAAACACAGCAGCACTTGAAACAATGACAAGTGCATTAGGAAATGCTTAGTAAGTAAATGTAAGTTATTGCTGTTAAGCCTCCCACTAGGCACCCCCATCTCTGTTAAAAACTCTGAGGACCCAGCACTTATTCGTTCACAGGGGTGGTGATGGTCAGAAAGAAAGGGACACAGATATCGTAAGACATCTGTACTGCATAGCGTCATGACCTTTTGATCCTAATTACAAAACCACGACAACGGTGACATAGGGAGAAGGGGACTGATGGTGGCAGAGCCGAACCGTCTTTCCATCTGATAAGAAGTGGAGGGCAGTGTCCCTGGAATTGCCACGTCAGTGGGAGAGAAGCAAGCATGAGGCACGGGGTTTGAGGGTAGGCAAGGAGTGACATTTGGCAACATCCTAGGCAGAGATGGGGCTAACAATCCTCAGGGTTATTCCTTGGGAAGGTGGTCTCTCTCATAAATACAAGGATGTCAGCCTTAAGCAGGACCAGCAGATCATGTGTGCAGCATTTACTTCATGACCACAGGCACCTCTCTTCTGCCCAATCACATCAAGAAGGGGAAAGGCATACCCACGGGTGAGACTGTGTGGTAAAGCATAGGAATCTAAACAGCCACTATTGACACCTGTGCAATTTTAACCCTGGAATGACAGAAACTGTGTTATTTTCAACTGCAGACAGAAACTGGGTTGTAAATGATCTAATGTGCACGTGAAGACAATGATAAGTCACATCTTCTATTAAGGTTTAATGCATGGAGTTACTGGGGAGATTCTTTTCATGTATTTATCAAGGGAGTCTAGAAGTGTATGTGTGTCCGTATGCATGTATACACACACACAGAAAGTCCATGTCCAGGCCCAAAGTCACTGTCAATCCCTTTTGATCCCTTTCGCCTTAACTTTTGAGGGAACTCTTTCACTGAACCTGGCACTCACTGTTTGGCTAGCCTGGTTATATACCAAGAGCTCTGGGGATCTTTGCCTCCCATGATCCTCTCCCCCAAGCACAACAGTTATGGGCATGCACAACCACACACGGCCAGATTTATTTGTTTATTTTTAGGTGGCTGCTGGGGAATCTAAATTCAGGTCCACATGCTTGTGTGACAGGTCCTTTGCTGACTAAATCACCTGCCCAGCTCCAAGTCTGGCTGGCTATTCTATTTGCTTTTTTGGATTCTGCATGTTTCCCATCACACTGTCCTAGACTGAACATACTGAAGAAAGTGAAGAGGGGGAATACCCTTGCATGTTTGTCTGCTGCCACCATGGCACAGTCCCCAACTGCTTTCCTGGAAACATAAGGGCATTTTCTAACCTCTTGCCAGTAGGGTTTGGGATTTGGGTTCTGCCACTGAATATGCTCCTCAAAGATGTGTAGAGCATAAAGAAAAGGAGAATATCGTTTTCCTCTTGCAGGGCCAACAAGAGACACTTTGGCAGCTGGCAGAAAAGAAGCTTGCAGCAGCTCCCACTGCAAACAGCTGCTTCCTAGCTCTAGGTAGGCGGAACTCTGGGTTGCATTTCCTGATTTCCTGAAAGATGACATCTACTTTCCTGGCTTTTTGCTTCCTCCCAACTGTTTTCTAAGCGCTCTCAGCAATTTTTAAAACATCTAATTTTTTCTTGCTTGAAATAGCCAAGCTGCTTTTCCTATAATTCACTATGCTTTGATGAATGAAGATAACCTTCTGCTTGCGAGATATTTGTGAACCGTGACAAAGTTTGGAACAGCAAAGAGTGGGATGAAGGGTCACTAAGAATTCTGGGAGTGAAAGTACAGTGCTTGCTGATCACACACCAAGTCACAGGTTTGACATGCAGTAGTCAGTGTGGCACATGCCTGCAATTCCAGCACTTGGCACACAGAGGCAGGAGAGTTATCTCTGGCTACATGGTAAGTTTTAGGCCAGTTTGGAACACATGGAATCTTGTCTCGAAGGGGGGGGGGGAAGCTTCTTAGGCTTCCCCTTTTATGGAATGCCTGAAGCTAGGTTTCCTGAGAGTGTGCTCCAGGGGTCTCTATTCCCATGGCTCCTCACTGCTTAATCCTGTTAGGACACAGAAGGACAATACTGCTGCTAACAAACAAAAACATCAAGTATTTCCAAGCCAGGAGCCTTGAAAAGGAAGACTCTGGGCACAAGCAAGCAGGTTTCTACTGTGCTTTTCATGTTGTCAGCCAAAGCGAGGTGTGCATGTGTGTGCGTGTGTGCGTGCGTGTAAAATGAACAGTTAAATTAGGGCCAACTGTCACAGGCTGAGGAGGAGAGGCAGAACATAAATAATAGGTATCAGAAATAAGGGACCTGTTTTCTTCTTTTCCTTCAATATTTTAGTTACACAATCTCCCTTTGCTACAGCTTTTTCTTACTCTTTTCTGTATTTACTTCACACTCACAAATTATGAATTACTCTTATGTCCAATGACACATCGCAGCATTTCTTTGCAAAAAAAAAAATATTCAGCCTTTCCTTCAAAAAAGTATTAACAGAGACACTTTGCTTTCAGGTTTTCTAGATGATTATACCCAAAGTTTCTCTACTATTTCTAAATACACACCAGCTGAAGATGAAGGTGGACAGCTAGGTTGACACTGTATTTCGACTACGAATACTGCTGCCAGCAGCTGTACAAGTGCAGCTCTAATCTGCTGACTTCCTTGCCTTTGGATACGTGTCCAGAAATTACAAGTGCAGCTCTAATCTGCTGACTTCCTTGCCTTTGGATACGTGTCCAGAAATTACAAGTGCAGCTCTAATCTGCTGACTTCCTTGCCTTTGGATACGTGTCCAGAAATGAGGCATTTGAATCTCAAATAAATGAAGACATATTTTTAGTTTGAGGACGCAGCATGCTGGTTGAATGGGTCTTTTGCTGACTTTCTCTGCCCACTCAGGGTTTGCTCAGTCACAAGAAGGACATCCTGTCCTCTGCAGCAAAATGAATGGAACTAAAAGATGTTAAGTGAAATAAGCCAGACACAGGAAGGCCACATGCTTTCTCTGATACATGGGAACTAAAAGGGTCAGCCTGAACATCAAATAGTAGTTACTAGAGAGTGGGATGGGGGCTAAGGTGCCAGAGGAAGGGTGGACAATGGCATCCAGTGCTCATGCCAAGGGGAATGACTAGATTTCATGACAGCCTATTATGTATTTTATGAGATCTGGAGAGGCCAGAGAGAAGTGCCAAAAAGAAGTAAAGGAGGTGGGACATATTACCCTGACTGGATGCAAGTGCTTGTATACATGTGCTAAACTGTCACATGGTATGTGACACCCTATGAAAATATGCGAGTGTTACATACCACTTCCCCAAGAGGCAGACCTAACCTAAGTAAATTTCAAGGTCACTCCATGGACCTGCTTGTAGTAGTTTTGTAAAGGGTTTCCTGCAATATTGATTGCATCTTCCAGTCAAACTGCTTGTCCTTGAGGACACAGGGGACACTACAGTTTCTTGGGTTCATGGCTTACACACCAACCCAGAAGCAAATGGGTTAAACACTGGGCATTAAAATGAATGACTTACTGAAGCAGACAAGCTTAGCAATGCTCATTCATTGGAATACTCACCTTTAAACTGTGAATAGAGGTGAGTACCCTTTCCAAAACACTTGGGGCCAAAAGTGTTTTGATTTCAGATTTGTAGGGATTCTGGAACATTTGCTTGTTTTACTGGCTGGACAGCCTTCTGAAAATCTGAAATGCCCCAATGTCTGGAACTGCTTGCCAATCAGGCTGTCGATCCCTTTGACGTTTTAGGGGTGTCAGATTAGTGGTGTTCAACCTACATCCAAATTCTCAAAGCTTCCTCTGCTGGGGGACTAAGCAGATGTTTGTTTTTAGAGAGAGAATGAGTTGATATTGTAAAGGACATACAAGCTGAAATGAAAAATATGTGGCTGGACTCGGCCCTCGCTCCTTCCTGTTAAGTCCCATCTGGTCTCCTTCAGTGGCCTCGGTGACCATGCTGGCTTTTCGTGCACCACGCTGGCTCTGGTGACCATTACCAGCTTTTCTACGCCTCTCAAGCTCACTGGCTGCAGGGATCACCATCTAATCACTGCGCTCAGAGGAGTTTATAGTTTTTCGAGTTCTTTCATTGTGCTGAGAACAGGGATATATGTTGTACAATATTTTCCATACTCGACCATGTTCAACTTTAGCAAATTTCCTTAACACTCTTAAATTTGAGGTCACCTTTAAAGCAGCCAGATGCCATCGAATACATCCATCCCCTAGGAATGTTTCTCGCCACAGCCCGCCCTGCTCTTACATCTGATGAACACTCCCTTTTCTATAGCGGACAGAACAAGAGAAGTGGTCTGGCTGTGTATTGGCACAGCATGCTGGCGGCCTCTCCATCCCCTGCTCTGTGCGTGAGGGCAGCCGCACACTGCACCTTCTGTCCTCGGCGACAAGATGGCTGCTGGGCTCCTTGGAGCTCTCGCTTCCCTGACACTGTACCTGTGCCTCACAGCACATTCTGGGCGCGTGCTTTGCACTCTTCTATGGGGACACATCTTTCCTCTCAGGTTTCAGTTAAGATTTTCTATTTGTTCACACCAAAGTTTTCTCTGGATGACACGCCAGTAGTATGCTATTTAACATACGGGCTATGGAGGAACAAGGAATAGCATCAGATTCTGCTCAATATTTCAATGGCTACCAGTCCTAGCTAAGTTATCTCACTCCTCAGGGTCATACTCCCCTACAGTTAAAAACAATGATAACTAGGGAGCAAACCTAAAGATCCAAAACAGCAGGATCTCCATGGTGTGGGACAACAACAGGCACAGCCAGAAAAGCACAACAGACAAGTCAGGCGAAAGGCAAACGGAGGAAAAGCAAATTCTTCCAAGTAGGATCACTTTTAGCATTTCCCACATTATCTACAACTCAAATAACTTACAACACGGAACTAAAATAACAACAAAAACTCCCAAGTAGACAGAGAGCATCTCTGAGATTCTGCATTTTAAGTGTTTGTCTAAGAGGTACTTATTTAAATATAAAACTGTAGAGAGCAGCCCTCTGAAATAGAGACTACCACATTATGTTTCCAAATGTACTCATCTCTGGGGAACAACGATGATAGCATCCCAGAAACAGTAACACAGCAGATAGACCACATGTCCACAGGGAGGGGGTGCAGACACAATGGGAAGTACAGAGCAGGGGAGAATCAAGCCAGGCAAGCTCTCTTTTCCAGCACCAGGACTGTCAGATCACAGGACCACTCATGCTTTCAGGGTTATCATCTGGCACATGGGAGGAAAAGACCTAGCTTTCTAATTACTCGGTGGCTCTATGGCTACTATAACGTGTAGGGCTAGAGGGGTTTGGCTAAGATGCATCAAGAAGTCAAGGAGAAAGAGTGGGGAATTAGAAATGGGTCCAGTCCCTTCATGGCTTCCTTGGCACCCTGGATGGCTGGTCTGGAGGAAGAAAACAGGAATGTCCAGTGAAGCTCAGAAAGTCGCAAACTCATTTGAGATGAGATGTGATAAGCAGGTCTGCCCACAGCCCCATCAGCTCAGTAAACACCAAGGACAGAGCTGGTACAGACCGCCACCAGTGATAAAGGGCCAGCTAAACACTCGATTAGTTTTTCATTCTGTGAATTAATGTCCTTCATGGAGCGTGTACACGAACCGGTAATGAATTGTCTTCTTCCAGCTGCCTGGGGTACTCCTCACTGGCTCTGCAGAAGGCATAAATTTCACTTGGAAATTAGCACTTTTAAGGACACAATCATTCCTTTAAAAGAGGGTTGTTTTCTACAAGTCTCTGCAAACATCTTGCTTTAACAAAATCCAAAATCCACCATTTTCTTATAAATTAGTTTATTTCATAGAAAAGAAAAAAATCCTTCATAGGAATACAACCACCCATCCATCCATTCTGCCAACATAATGGCCCAGGTATGAGTTGGGAATAAAAATTCTGCCCCATTCTTCAAAACAACAACAACAAAAACCCTAACAAGTTAGCTAGGTGTGATGGTACACACCTGTAATCCCTGCACTCAAAAAAGAGGTAGGAGAATCCATAGTTTGGAAGCTTGGTCTACATTGAGGGTCCCAGCCCAACCAGGGCAACATAGCCATATCCTGTGTGGAAGAGCGAAACATCAAAACCAAACCAAATGAACAATTCTGGAGGTCTGTTAGCCTTTCATAACAATAAAGAGAAGGCAGTCTCTTCCTAGTTGAGTTTTACATATTTCTTGGCATATCAGAGTTTCCCCAATCTGTTGAGATCTTCTATACCCTCTCTACCCTGCAGATTTAGATCGTTAAGCCTAGGTTTATGCACATAACTGTGTTTCAGTGTTTGGGGTCTAGTACTCCTCCTGCACTTTAGACAGAACTGTACAGTTACATTTAGATGCTTTTTTTCAACCTTAGGCAGCTTCCCATGGGCCCTTTATCTGGAAGATGTTCATTATGATGCAGAAGTCAATTATTTCAAGGTCTGCAGAAAAGGCATCAGATTCAAAACAAAAAAACAAAACAAAACAAAACAAAACAAAAAAAAAAAAAAAGGAAGATGGTTCTGGGGATGGTGGTCAAGCAACCAGACTCTCATGATGGAGACAGTTCACTCTACTCTTGATCTAAAACCACGGAAGCACAGGCTACAAGGCTGATGAAGCTAAGCTTGAAAACATATATATCTATCTATATGTGTATTTACATACATATATGTATATATAGTTGTAAGTCTGGCATAAAGATCTGGGCAGGGTGGCAGAGGTCTCAGTTCTATGATTGGTTCCTTTGCTGACTTTTCTAAGAGAGTTTGAGATTTATTTTCTTCCCCAAAGATTTATGTACTGCCCATTTTCCTAAGAACCTGAAGCTCTTTCTCATATATCACCTCTTATTAGCCTTGCAGATTTTAATTAAAAAGATTTCACAAGGGCATACATTCATAATAAAAACATTCTCATAAAATATATAAGACAAGTTCCTGGTACTACGCAGTGGGAAAAAAAAAAAATGGGATCTTGAAATTTGCAGGCAAATGGATCGAACCAGAAGAAACCATCCTGAGTGAAGTAACCCAGTCACAAAAAGACAAGCATGGTATGTACTCACTCATATATGGATTTTAGACATAGAGCAAAGGATCACCATCCTATAATCCATCCATACTGCCAGAGAAGCTAGGAAACAAGGAGGACCCTAAGAGAGACATATATGGTCCCCCTGAGAAGGGGAATGGGACAAGATCTCCTGAGCAAATTGGGAGCATGGGGGAGGGGAGAGGGAGTTAGGAGAAAGAGAAGGGGAGAAGAGGAGGGGAGAGGAGGACATGAGGGAGCAGGAAGATTGAGTCAGGAGAAAATAGAAGAGAACAAGAAAAGAGATACCATAATAGAGATACCAAAATATAGGTTTAAAGAGAAATCTGGCTCTAGGGAAATGTACAGAAACCTACAAGGATGACCCCCAACAAACAATCTAAGCAATAGTGGAGAGGCTACCTTAAATGCCCTTCCCCGATATTGAGATTGATGACTACCTTCTTTGCAATCCTAGAGGCTTCATCCAGTAGCTGGTGGAAACAGAAGCAGACACCCACAGCTAAGCACTGAGTGGAACTCCTGGAATCCAGTTGCAGAGAGGGAGGAGTGATGAGCAAAGGAATCAAGACCAGGCTGAAGAAACCCACAGAATCAGCTGACTTGAACAAGGCAGATTTCATGGACCCCAGACCGACAGCCGGGAAACAAGCATAGGACCGACCCAGACTCCCTGAATGTGGGTGTTAGTTAGGAGGACTGGGCAGTCTATGGGGCCTTTAGTAATAGATCAGTATTTATCCCTAGTACACAAATGTGCTTTGGGAGCCCATTCTACAAAGAGGGACACTCTCTCAGCCTAGACACATGGGCAGTGCTCCAAATGATATGACAGAGTTTGAAGATCCCTCATGAAAGGTCTCATCCTCCCTGGGGAACAGAAGGGAAATGGGATGGGGGTGGGGGTGGGGGTGGGGCAGGGGAGGATGGGAGGGTATGGGAACTGGGACTGACATATAAAACATGCTTGTTTCAAAAAATATTATCATAAAAACAAAACAAAAAGAGAAATATTTAAGAGTAGTAAAACTTTTTATGAGGACAAAAAGAATGGTGGCTGTCAGAGACCAGGGAAGAAGGGTATGGACATCATTGGCTAACGGATATGGCAGTTTGGGTCTTACAAGAATACGAGTCTTGGGGATAGTGGAGGTAGTTACACACATTGTGAGTATAGGGAATATTACTGGTAAGTGTGTTAACAGTGTTAAAAGTCAGGGGTTGGAAAGATGGCTCAGAAGCAAATGGCGGCCCATGACCATCTGTAGCTCCAGTTCCAGGGGACCTCATGCCTTTTCCTGACCTCCATGGGCACCATGAACACACCTGGTGCACATACATTCAGGCAAGACACACATCCACTTTTTAAAAACTGGTTAGAGTTGTTCAATTTATACTACGTGTTTTGCAACAATAAGTACTTGACAGAAACTTGGCAGTCATTAAAGAAAAAGACAAGTTCCTGTTTCTACACTTACATTCTTAATATCCATCCCTTCAATGTGAACTACCCATACCCCTTTCTTCTTCTCTAGAACACTTAATATTTCCTAAGCTAACTAAATATAAAGGGAAAAAAAAGAGGCCTGAATTAATTGAACTCACACCTATGCAGACAACAGCTCGGCTAGGCTATGAACCCTGGAGTGGACAGTGGACAAGCCTCTGTTTCTGTTAGTGTTCTCTATGAATCTCCGGCATTGTAACCCCCCTGCCCAATCACTCATGTTGTGCACAGTCCTGGGCACAGAGCAAACTGAATGGCAAGGCCAGGAACAAAGGAAGGGGCAGCATCTTTTCTTGTTTAGTGCCAACTGTATCTTCGCCGCTCCCTCCATGGGAGCTCTCACCCTGCCTTTCTTGACACTGTAATGTCATGCACTTAAGTACAGAATCCCCCCTCCCCCATCTTCTGCACTGTGCTCGTCCTGCGGGTGCGGGTCCTCCCATTTACTGTGCTGTCACGTTGCCTTCGCTGCTGGCCTTGCTTGTCAGAAACATCCTCGGTGATGACATTTCTTTTGCCCTTGGGCTATTTCCAGTATATAGAGAAGATCAGTTCCTAAGGGTTCACAGTTCTGCTGTTCCATTGTGAAATACAAACATACATCTTTACTTCAATGTATCACAACTGCTCTTAAGAGAAGCTGATGGTTTCCTTGTAGGTTGATTAGCCTTTCTCAAACATTAAGTATGCGCTCTGAAATACATTAATAGCACGTGGACTTTTTTCCTTATTCCTGAATTGTATCAAAGTTCTGAACACTTTGAGCGTGGTCACTTCCCCCTAATGTCCTACAAAAGTAGAAGTCCCCCCCCCCCCCCCCGGGAGAACCTCCCTGTAAAACACGCTGTTTGGGAGTGAGAGGAGCCGCCGCTGCAGTGAGGGGTTGGCCAGAGCCACCTCGTCAAGTGGAAGAGCCTTGAACGACAGGCATGGGATGCTGTGCACACTCTACGTGGAATCCACTCCCTGTCACTGCAATGCCTGTCACCCCTGTGTTGCAGAGGCATCCCTGTATGTACAGCGTGTGAAAACATATTGAAATCCTCTTCATATCACAATACATCTGTTCTAAGAGGCTGATGGGAGATGCCAGGGGAACATTAACTCAGAATTTCCTAACTTGAGTGCAATTAAAATCTCAACCATAGTACAGAATTAATGTAGCCCTTTGCATTTTAAATACGTATTATAATTAAATGACACCCATCTGTAGGATATGAGACTGCATTTTTATTGAGGATTTCAAATGGTATAATCTGCTTCTATGGAGCATAAATGGCTTGGTTCATGCTTCTAGAAGCCTCTAGAGCATTACATCGATGTAGCATAAGCACGTGTGGTGACACTCAGTTTTGCCCAGATGTAAATGTCTGACTTGCCTGATACAAGTTGTTTGTGTGAGATTGAGAGTATGTATAAAGTCAGAAAATAAGAGCCTGATCTTTTAAATGTTTCAGCTTGGTTCCTCACAGACATCACCGGGGGAACAGAAGGTCACAGCAGCACCCGTCTGCTATGACTAGTGTCAAATTGGGACTGCAGTCCTCTCTGAATAAATTTTGCTATTGAGACCAGCTATCAAAGTCCAGGAAGGACAGCCATGGGGGGCTGCATAGTTCGTTCTGACGGAAGGCTTTAGGTTCCTGTACCATTTCTCAGGAAACAGCTGCGCTACCAATGAGAGGGTAAGTGTATGGCTTTTCGTTTAGAGTGGTCATTTTTGGTTCCTTGATGTGATACTTCCATCCACTTTCAGGAACATAAGGTTCCAGGTAAGCCGGGGACCCTGGCTGTGGTAACCCCTAGTGAGGGGTCTTTAGGAGACACAGTGAGCTGAGAGGAAGGGTACAGGCACTGGGCTCTCCATCACTCTTACCCTCCTCCATTTCCTCCTCTGAGAAACATCGCATACCTTGCAGGCTACTGTAAAGCTCAGACAAGAAGGCACAGCCCGTCCCACCCTGGCTGCTCCTTAGGAAATGGCAGTCACAACGGTAGTCAAAACTCTAGGTTGGGAAACGGCTCTAGGTCCCAGCCCTGGATTTGGTGCCTTCTATCTCATCTCTTAGAAAAGTTGTTTTATCTTTGAACCTTATTTTTGCTTTCTGGAAAAACGGAGGCATGGATATTTACTTACTGCTATGCTGCTGCCGCTGCCGCTGCCGCGACAAGCGCTCATGCTCTTAGTACCTCACCACCGTGCTGCAGTGGCAAGCTGAAATCCCGCATGGCTCTTCCCATCCTAAGCAGGTGCCAGAGGCCCTGGAGCGAATGCCCGTTATGCCCTGTCACCTTAGTCTCCCTACGGCCTTTCCCTTCATCTTCAAAGCAGGCAGTGTGGAGTCTCTCACTGTGCACCCCACTAACCTCCTCCCATCTCCCACTCGTGAAGACACAGGACTCATACGCATGATCTGGGATAATCTCCTTATTTTAAAGTGAGCAGAGCAGAGTCCTAGGTTCTGGGGATTTGGCCACAGGCATCTTTGATGACTGATTTTATTTTATTTTATTTTTTTTTAAGTGTTTTGGGTACGGAGGGGTCATTCAACCTCAAGCTCTTCCCAGATAGAACCGTTCTCCTTTCAACTTTCAACACATCGACACCCAGAGGGTCCCAGCAGAACTATCCAGAGGTGCTATGCTCTTCCTGAGCCAATGGGAGTGCTGTTTATCTCCATTCTGAGGAGCTCTCTGAGGATTCTAGAATCTCCCTTTCCTATAGCTAAACCTTGGCTTTACATGGTATACCAGTTTTCTGAGACTTTGTAGGAATACCTGCACCTTCTCACACACTGTGTTGGTATGATTGGATATACAATGCTAAGCTGGAAATAACTTTTCCTAGACTCCTAAACATATTTTTCTCTTTATTTTGAGTGTTCTGCAATGTTGAGAGGACGATGTTGGTGAGAATGTTTTTGTTTCTATTTGGCCATTTTTCTTGGAAATTCTGTATTTCCCACGTTAGGAAGATTCCAGACATTTCTGAATGACTTGTATTCCTTCCCTCTTCTTTCTGTCTGTGGTCCTGCCATTTACTTGTCAATGATCTTGTGCTGTCCCTAGAGTCTTCTGTTCTTCCTTCCCTATTTTCTTACATTTTTTTCATTTTTATTTTTCTAATCTTTCTAATTTCATTTTCATTAAGTGTTATCTCTAATGTTTCTTATATTCTAGACATTTTCTTATCGTACTGCATATTGATCTTGTTTCATGGATGTGATGTTTTTACTAATTTCTAACCATATATTTTCCAAGATCCTCTCCATACTTTCTGGATAATTCACATTTCCTCTAGGTTACTATTTCTCCTTGACTTGGCCGTTTTTTAATTTATATTATGCAGTCTTCACAGATATATACTGTCCTGGTTGACTGCCATATTTAAAAGTTCTATGTTTAAGGGGGTAGAGCTGATGGACTGTAGTCATCCTTGTTGGTGACCTGCCAGGTCTCTTTTTATTTTTAAGATGCTCTTTTTAGGGGTGGTGAGATTTTATTTTTAGTGGGTAAGGGTACTCACTACTAAGCCACGATTACCTAGTTTGAGTCCCAGAAGCCACATGGCAGAAGAACTGCCACATATATGCCATGATACATGTGTGTATCTGCACATGCATAAATAGGTAAATAAACGTGAATTGGCTCTGATGGCATTTTCATACATATGCCTTGTTTTTGCAGGGTCTCCTCCACATCTCCATCCCCCATCCCTCTGCCCACCCCTGCTAGTCTCTGTCCCCTCTGCTGCTCCTCTCCATGCCACGCCCAATCTGTTCCCTCCCTCTGTTCTGTTCTTGTGGCATGCTCTCTTTATTGGAGAACTACCAACATTAGTGTCTTTGGCTGCTATACCCTCTTTGGGGGATGTGTAGATTTTCTTAGTCTCTTTCCTGAAGTAATTTACTCAGATGCTAGGCCATAAGGGGACAAAGGCAGGTCTAAATAGTCATCATCGGTACAAACTGCCTAACTTCAGCCATGATTTACGGGATTTCTACTCAATCAGCGTTATAGACTTAATCTTGAGTGTTTCTCTCTCTCTCTCTCTCTCTCTCTCTCTCTCTCTCTCTCTCTGTGTGTGTGTGTGTGTGTGTGTGTGTGCGCACACACACACACACACGTGCGAGCGCCCATGTCGGGGCCAGAGCTGATATTGGGTTTGTTCCTCAATTACTCTCTACCTTATATTTTTCATTAGTAAAGGGGATTATTTAGTCTGCCTCACACAATATGCACTGATGAGTGAAACCACACCATTTGAATGCCGAAGAGGCATAGAACATGGTAGCTGCTCAGATCATGATGCTAGGTAGCTGCACAGTCCTAATCTGGTGCTGGAGGCCTGGGGGACTCCTAGAGAGCCACTCACATTTAGGTACATGCTGGAAGACCGAAGAAGCTGGGTTCTGATGTTAGCAAAGGATGACACCATCATCAGCATCAGGTAGACGTACTCCCTTCTCTTCTAGAGGGTGGACATGCAAAAACCTACCTTATGCTTTGAGACAGAGTTGCTCATTGGCTCTGGAGATTACAGAATGTATACAATGGCTAGCGGGCAAGCCCAAGGGACCCTTCTGTCTCTGCCTCCACAGCAATGGGATTGCAGGCTGGTACTACTATGCCTGGCTTTTTACCTGGGTACTGAGAATTGAACTCAGGCCCTCATATTGCACAGCAAAGGTTATCCTGACTAAATCACCCCCCACTAGGCCTCTACTATGGTTTTGATACAAATAATGGCTCAGTTAGGTCAAGTGCGGAGAAACCCTGAGGTTATGCATCGCCCAAAGATATGTTCAGACAAATCTTGTTTTAAGGTTCCTCTTTATTTCTTCTTTCAACATACTTTGCTATGCCAAACCCTACTTTTCTGAAGTAAAAAATTGTATAAGGAAGACAAATGAAGGTGGAAGACAAGAGGGAGAACATTTAATAAATAAAATCTCCAAAGAAAAATCAGAAATATAATCAAATATATTGCAGCAAACAGTGAAGTTAAATGACTAACGTATGATGGGAATTTAACCCTAGGAGATAAACGGGTAACTAGAAAAGAACCTTTTTATGCTATAATCAGTATTGTTAGTCTTATTATGTGTCATGCACAGAGAAATGGCAGATTTGGGGAGAATCAGGAAAAGGTCCATTTGATTTTGGAGACAGCTCTGCAAATGGGAGCAAGAACAGCAGGCTCTCTCTTCCTGGCAGCAACTGCTAACAGAGTTCAGTCTGATGGGACGTTTGCTGACTACCTCCATCTTCCAGGGTTACATCACGAGCTGTTTTGTTGGAGTCAGTGACACTCACACTGACCTTGTTAGCACTGAGATCAATATCAGTGCAGAAGGTTCCACGGAATACATTCAGGTCGGCCCTGATTGCTGTCTGATGCCACTGGTATACAATCTGAGCGGTTGTGAGCACTGGTAAGAAAAAGGAGTCGTAGCTGGGACAATCTGGGGACAGTGGCTTGTTTGGCGGGTGGCTCACATGTCTACTTCCCTTCAGAAAGCTGGAAACCTAGTGGATTGCAATATGGGTAATTGGCCCTTAATTAATTCTAGCCAAACAGCTGCCTAGGCTTTTGAAATCCATGAAGTAGAAGCACTTCTCAGTCAGTCAGGTGTTTGGAGCAGTTTGGCTGAAGCCAGCACACGCTCCTGATAGGACTTCTGCTGTTCCATGATGTATGTGAAGCCTTAGGAGAGGGTTAGCCTACACAGGAAGTCATGGGATAATCCATCATCCACGTAGAGGACACAGCAAACACCTCATTAACATTTAGGAATCTTGACTTTCTAATCTAAAATCCAGAATACTTTGAACTCTTGGGACCTATATAAGAAAAATGCTAATTTAGTTTAAGTTATGTTTTTCTACCAGGAATTAATTAAAGAATAAAGACTACAGTTATTCAAAATTAAGGACTTGAAAGTTATGGTAGATGTTTTAAATTAATGCATGCTTATTTGAAAATGTCTAGTATATATTAGTGTTATTGGCCTGTTAATATTCAGCCCATCTTTCCCAATCTGTTCAGGGTCACTGAGACTTTTAACAGTACATAAAATTATTCTTTTTAAAAATAAAATTATTTAAAAGAGAGTTAGGTGGAAAAAACTCTATGAGCAATCCTTTCAGTAAGACATGCTACATGTTAGTATCTAGTTAAGAAAGCAAGAAAAACCCTGGCTTTAGGGAAATACTATAGTATTTAAAACAATTCTAGATCAAGGCTATGAAGACTATTTTAAATACACCACAAAGAAATACTAAAAGGAGGCACAATTTTAATAGTCCATTTACTCTCCATAGTCTTCATATTGGGAGAAAACACAAGTATGGCGTACTATCAGTTCAAAGATGTAGTTGTTTTTTAAATAAGGAGGAAATGGATAGAAAACACATTGTCTGCATGGGTGAAACTGATTAACTATAGATAAGAAACATGGTTTTCCTTATCATTTCCTAGTGGAGTGGAACATATAGTTACAATTCTGTGCAATTTCTCTACTAAGAAACAATCTTTCCCTGTCTCTTGACTCTCCAGACTTGATGGCTGACAGGATATGGCTGAGGTTAGGTTGAACAAATTCAAGAACCTGGGCTTAGGAGTCCCAGATTCTGCCTTTGCCTTCATGGAATTTTCCCAGGATGGAAGACCAAAGGAGAGGAGGTGTGAGGTAGCCCCCAGCTGAGGTGGCCACTGAACCCAGCTGTCTGAGAATCTTTGGAGATAAAAAGTGGTCAGGAGGGTCACTGAACTCTGGTCAATCTTTGCTTTGCAGACAAACAACTGAAATCGTGGGCTCCCACATACTACAATGACACCTTTGCTTGTTTTTTGGCCTGTCATGCTTCACTCCGCAATGACTAAAGCTGACAGAGAGCTCCCACACTGGAAGTATGCTTACTATCCTCTGCTTCTTGTAGAACCATCCTTACCTACCCAATGGCCTTCTGTCCTCTTCCACTCACTGGAAGTTATGTTCTAAATATGTCATATTTTCTGAGACAATTCACAGATCTCATGTAATAAAAAATCCAAACAGTAAGATCATCAGAAATAATGGCAGTAATGGGCGTGGTACAGCATGCCTTAATCCCAGCATTCAGGAGGTGGAGTAAGGATCTCTATGAGCTTAAGGCCATCCTGATTTATATAGTAAGCTCCAGGACAGCCAGTGCTAGGTAGAGACACCGTTTTTTTTTGTGTGTGTGTGTATGTATGTAGGGTGGGGTGGGGTAGGGCAGTGCTGTTACCCCACTCCTTAGCAGCTTTGAGGGGATCACTACAGATCCCAACAGAAGTGATTTTGAAGTCTGAATCATGAGTGAGTATACATGTAGTCATTTACAATTTATGTATATTTGTTGTTATGAATATACACCCTTACTAGAAATTATCTAGACAAGTTAAATATGAGGTAAATCAAGTTCTTAAATATCTTCCCAACCATGAGAGTTTTAAATCACACTAGCCAATGGCTCAAGGCATGCATACACTTAGAACAAGCAAGGCTCATATTAGGGACTTTAGATAAGAATTATGTTTCAGGTAATGCCTTTGACTCATTAAAGTTCTTGGCCAGTTTTCAACTATTTGATTTGCCTGTTATTACTGGTGAGAAACACAGAAAATTTGCAAAGAGCCCTACTAAGTACAAGATCATCTCCTGTTAGGCTTAGAAGCTATACACATAAAGTCTCACAAACATGACCACTGGAATGTTGAGATGAACAAGGACAACACTAATGAACATACCAAAAGGGATGGCCTACAGCACCTCAACCCTATATAAAGAACCAAAAACAACTGAGGAAAGCTGGGAGCAGAGAGACAGTCTTCTCCAGGGAAGAACACACGGACTGGTTGTTCAGGACCAAATGGTCAGCCCCCAAAACATATGTACAAGTCACATTATATGGATTCAACAGGTTATATATAGGAATATGTAGGTATATAAAAATACATGTAGGTGTAAATCAACAATTAGTGGGAAAAGAGGCCATGAATTTGAAGGAGAACAAGAAGGATTATATAGGAAGGTCTGGAGGAAAGGGAAGGGGAAGCTATATAATTGTATTATAATCTCAAAGTCAACCCAACAAACATACATAAAATTTGGAAATCTAGTTCACGAGACACTTTCCCAAAAGGAAAACAACAACAACAAACAGGCAAAGGATGCCATAGCTAGCCCATTTCTTTCAGAATCTTTAGGCCTTTTTTCTCTCAAGATACTTAATAACCGCATTTGATATATGGCCTAAATGAAGATCCTATGCAATTTCTAATATTAAAACCAGTGGTTTATATAATTTTTCATTATTTTAGTTTTTAAAGCATATATAAGCAATATTCTCATGTTTTGTTTCTATAGCCTAATGTATTATTACTTCACATATTCTTAGGAGCTATCTAGTCCATACTGATAATGAAACAGAAAATTTAAAGTTTAATTGCAAATATTGAATTTTTTAGAGGTGAAAAATGAAGGCATCATCCAGGAGTTTTTACTTCCACTTTTGTTACAGGAGGAGTCAAAGAATAATTATTTACTTGAAGGGAACAGAGGTTATGAGGCATAAAGCTTGATGTGAGTAAAATGTGCACCAATACACATTCCACTACTTATGAACTGAGTACCGAACCCTACAGGCCATAGTTCAGGGAAAATGCATGGAGCATATAGATCTGGGAATGTAGAAACACTATTATTTCTTTCATTTATAAGAAAAATACTAAGCTTTTCTTCAGAAGGCATGAAGCCTAAGGGAGCTGCGAAGTAAGCAGAGGCACATGAAGTATACCGTTTCTGTTACATACCCAAAAGAACTCAAAGCAGAAACTTGGATGTTCACATACCCCATTTATAGCACTATTGACAATAGCCAAAAGGTGTAAGCAACCAAAGTGTCCAGTGGTGGATGAATGGAAAAGCAAAAGATGGCATATCATACCATAGACTATTATACAGCCTCCAAAACAATGATATTCTGACACATATCACATACGGATGGATCTTTAAGTCTCATGGAGAATGAAATAAGCCATTCACAAAAGGAAAAGGAAAAAAATCTATATAATTCCACTTGCAGAGAGTAACAAAACCAGTTGCATTTCTAGAGACAGGAAGTGGAATAGTTAGGGACTGAAAAAGAAAAAACAATTTTTTCTTACCTTTCTTCCTTTTTAATTTTTTAAAATTGAAATATATCATTAACTTCCTTCCTTTTCCTCCAATTAATCCATCTGACTCCCAAATGCCTTCACCTTCTTATTTAATAGAAGTGTGTGTGTGTGTGTGTGTGTAGAAATATTGACTTACACCACCAAACTTTTCTTCATGAAATTCAATGGAATATCAACATTGACATTTGATTATTTTTATATATGTATATTTTAATGTATTTACTTTTTTAAACTGTGGGAAATACAAAATTTTACCGAGAGCTTTAAATTTTTTTTTATTTAAACTTTTATGGGTATTTTGCCTACATGTAAGTCTGTGTACCATTTGTGGGCCTGGTGCCCTTGAAGGTCAGGAGAACCTGAGAAGATACCTTAGAATTGGAGTTACAGACAGTTGTGTGCTGCTATGCTGTATGGGTGCTAGGAATCCAACCCAGGTCCTCTGAAGAACTGTCAGGGCTCTTAACCTCTGAGCCACCTCTCTGGCTTCTCAAACATGTTTTAAAAAAGAAAAACCATTAAACCATAGTTTTAGGGCAATTTCAGATTCATAGCAAAACTGAGCAGAAAATAGTGTTCGTATATAACCCCTGCTCTCTGCCTTCCCACAGGGGTGGGTGAACATGTGGCGGTACAGGAATACATTTCTCCCAACCCATGAACCTGCGAGCACTAGGATTCTGGATGTTCTGTGTCTTGCACACAGATTCCCGTCACTGCAGTATCATGTAGGGTAGCTTCACTGACCAACAATCATCTGTGCTTCTATTCATCCTCAAGAAGGAACACTTTATAATAGATACCTAGTTCTGTAAACAGATGATGGTGATGTTTGTACAACAACTTGTACAGTTGCAATGTACTTAATGCCCTCAAACTGCCCATTGAAGTAGCTGAAATAGTAACAATGAAAAGCAATGTCCCTAAAAGGGGAGCAGAATCTGAACTCTTGGAACTTCAAGCGTTTTTATGACCTGGCATGCTGCAGAGAAGGGGTCGTCAGCAGGGAGCTGCATCACCTGCCACTCTTGTGAGTCAGGCCCAGCTGAAGTGTGGGTATGTTTTAACTACAGTGCTGATGTAAGCTTACTCCAATGCAGATAAAACCCCTCGATGTTACACACTCAGAGCTCTAGAGCAATGAGGGGCTCCGGAAGTACAGGGCACATTATTTTTATAGCAGCATCTTCAGTTCATATGGCTTGATACACTGAAGACAAAGTTTACAAAGTTACTCCTGAGCATTAGGGTTGTAACATCAAGCTCCACTTACTGTAGTTATGAATAAATATCATCTCCCACATGCCCGAGTCCCCAGGCCACATGGAATTTGGAAAGTTGTTAAACTTACAGAGCTCAAAAATCTAATTTCAAATGCAATGCATCAAAGATCCCTTGACAGTGAAGTCCAGTTAGCAAGCAGAATGGCTCAGCCTTCAACGAGGAGGGTAAGGGACAGAAAAACAGGATCCAGACTGGGGCATTTCTCTCAGGACACTGTGGGCAAGCATTGGCAGTACAGTGGGAAAGCCAGAACTAAAATGGTCTCCGGAGGAAGGGAGCTTCAGTAGGAGGCAGAAGAAGACAGACATTGCCGTCCACTGTGTTCACTGTTTGCTAGGCACTGGGACAGGTGTTGTGCATACATTAGTTGGCTTGATCCTCCATGCAATCCCACCAGGGCTTTAGAGGACAGATGACACTTTTAGCAGTGGTGAGTACTTTGCCCACTTCATCTGTTGGGATATGCTGGTAATGAAGTGTGAGCCAGGCAGGGAGGTACGGAAGTAGGTGCTGAGCTCCCTCCAGTGATTCATGGGCAGTGCTGGGTCAATGAAGAGAAAATCGGGGCGCGGTGTTTAAGAAAATGACAGCAGGTGTGTGGGGGGTGTTCTGGCCAACAGGGATGCTTATGGCAGCCATCTGTCTGTGGGTGACCCAGGCTCTGCTTTCCAGAGAGGCTGATAGAGCAGCATATGCAGGACTCTCGTGGGGGTGTTTCTCCAGCACACTTCCAAGATTTCTGTGAAAATGTACACGGCTGCTGGCCTGAGCGAATGCATTAATTGGCTTGTGGTGCCTTTGACCAAATGATAGGTGGTGGTTTAATTGTACTTCCGTCTGGGAGCAGACTTGGAGGAGCCCTAAGCACCCCCTGCCTCTGAATAGAGTTTGAGCAAATATTTTTCTTATAAAGCCAATTCCCAAAGTTCTTATTATCAGTATATGAAGGAAGACTACAAAGTCATTTTTATTTTGTTCATAAGATTTATAAAACTTGAAATTAAAATGGTTTTTTCTTTTTCTCAGTCTTTTTGAGAAGATGTAACTGTACCTGCCATCAAACTTAATTTATTATTTCTCTAAAAATGTGAGGGACTATCTTGCAATGGACAGGTTGTTAGGGGGCCCAGGACATAGTGCCCAGCAGAGGCAGATGTGACTGTTTTATTCTGGCCCATTATCCTAGGGTGTTCTCACTAGAAGAGAAGGGATTCAGCCTCATTTAGCCTCAGCTGGAAAGAGCTCAGGACAAAACCCTGAATAAAATACAAACACCTAAAAGTATGTGTTCTAGGTCTGGCTCCAGGTCAGGTAAAGTAGATGGCTGCATTAAAAACAACTCTTCCAGAACCATAGATGGCCTAACTTCTCAGAATGAAAATAGTTAACATTGTCAGTAATGAGCTGCACATGGAAAGGAGGCAATGCTGTTTGAATGGGCGTCTCCTCCTGGGTGTCAGCTAATGACTTTATCATCTTCCTTTCAGGAACCTTCTCTCTCATCTGGAGACCGTCCATGTTTACAGAGATCCACTTACATTGCTTATCAGCACCACTTGGAGCTTCTATAATATAATAATTCCGATAATACCTTCCTTGCCTTGTCTTCTAAGCACATCAGGCTTTGCAATACCCTCATCTTTACCCTCACACCCCCACTGTGTGCTTTAGCAGCAAGGGAAGTGTGTGTGTGTGTGTGTGGGGGGGGGGGGAGGGGGGTTAAAGAGGTATGCACACGCTAAAAAACAAGAGGGGGGAGGAGGGAAACCCGACTGCAATTAAAATGCAACAGTCCTTCCCCATATGTCCCCAGTTAGTTAATGCAGGCACTTCCAATAACTTTAATCTCTAAGTGGTGATTGTTGGGGGAAAAAAAGAAATCAAGTTTGCATTTTTTTTTTTTTAAGACAAGAGGAAAGAAAATGACTTGTCATATCTGGCTGGTTTAGAAATATAAAATCCAATTCTGAAGCAGCGGAGATAAGGAAAGTGCAGAGGAAGAGCTGTCAGCTTAGCAAACACTAAATAATGAACACTGCAGAGACTGTCCAGCGTGATAAAACGCTCTATTAGACGGACTGTTTTAAATGAGTGATAATTGGGGCACAGCCACAGTGAAAGGTTATTCAATTTTTATCTGCAGAAGAAGCTTTTGACAGACTTGCTCGAAAAGTCACCTACAAATAGCACCTTCTTCAGATGAATTTGTCCAAAGGGGTTTTCTGGCATGTAGCATCTCTCTGACATTTGCAGGGTTCTGCTTCTCCCAAGGATCAGATCAGATAGTCTGGTTTCTAAGAAGCACTTGGGCTTTTCATCGGCTTTCTAGCAAAGTCCCCATTATCCCTGCTTTCATAAAAATTGAATTAAGTTGTTAGGTAAAAACTCAGTCAAATCCACTCAGCACTCCACGACCAGAGTTTAAAGGCCAGAGTTAACCACTATTAACAAGCAACAGGGTGCCTTGGAGACTCACACCCGACACATTCCTTTCCCTCAAAGGAACATGGAGGTCTTTGACATTTGTCTGTATCATTTATAATGTAAATTACACTGTTGGCTTTAAGCTAGTTAGTAAAAGAAACTTTCCTTGAATACATGACAGAAGAGTCTTTCAAAACTGGTCCTCTGGGGGCGTAGCCAGCCACAGTGCCCCACCTTAAAAGCTGGTGCAGGGATGCCAGGACTGTTTCCTCCCCTCTCCCTTTCAGTGCTTGCCATGCCATGCTGGCAGGTCACAGACTCAGCAGCGCTTCACCCTGTTGCTGTGATTATGTGGGGGGCAGCTTGAGAACGGCCTGGGTTTGGAGGCACCCTAGCACGGGTGACTTCTAGACATCATGTTACACTCTGAAAACAGATTTAGTCACCTTCTCCTCCTCCTTCTTCTTATTCTGACCTTGGGCAAATGGCCAAACTTCTACGCTCCATGATAGTACTTTGTTAAATGAAGAGAATAAAAGCTGGCCTGTTAACTATAGCTGGAGGCAGGGATGTGCGATTAAGAATTAATGTCTATGAAGGTCTTTGAAACTATGGACTGTACTCTAACCGTGGAGTGTCACCAATGTCATCATGCCATCCTTTGGGGCTGTTAGATGACACACATTCACACGTGCACTCCTCTGGCAGGCCAGAAAAGTTCTGTGTGTACCACTGATGAATACATAAGCTTTTTGAAGTCTGTTTAAATTTAGAATATTTTTCTAAATTAAGGTCTACCCAGTGATGAGGATTTCCTGCACAAAATCATGCAGTTCTACCCCTTATCCCTATCAAGATTCATCTCTCTTCATATAATACATTTTCTAACAGTGGCTTTGTGTCAAAGGTGAAGAAAATTAAAAGGCATGTCTTCCTCCAGTGGAGTTCATTAAGTCACAGATTCACAGTGGTTCTTAGGCTCATCTCCAGTTTTAAAGCACCCACATCACCCACAGGAGCTGGGATTTAACAGTACCATGAGTGCCTTCAGGTCCTGGCTTTACTGTTCCTCACTGTAACACCTGGACCATTTGGCAGCCAAACTGGTCCCTTCAGATTTATCATTTAAGCTGTACCACCACAGTAGCCACCCTTCCTCACTATTCGGGAGGGCGCTGCCTTAGCCAGGGGATATTTGCACCCTTTTCATAGTCTGGGCCTACAACTTCAGCATGCCATTTAAAACTCTTATTTTCCAACTTCTGCCGCCCATCTTTGCCAAAGATTTTCATTTATATTTATTCTCCCCGTTTCCATTTTATAGTTTTGTTTGCAGATGCAATCATTCAGCTGGAAGCTTCCAGCCACCACACTTAAGCATCCATGATATTATCATATTTTAATAAAATATTTCCCTTATGGATACAAATGTTGGCACTTTCAAGGAAATAGCCACATAACTCTTTATGGGCAGATACTTAGAACTGCGTAATTATATTGGAACGCCCACAGCACTAGCCTCCTCTGGCTCTGCAATTGATAACTGCCTCCTTACAGAGTGGGAGGAGGCTCTGTTCCCCAATCAGGACTTGGCACAAGACAAAGAACATTACAAAATATCACCAGACTGACACAGAGAACTAGCTTAGGTCTTCAGGACAAAGAAGAGAAGCAGGACACGTTCTATATCAACTAGAAGCAAGCTATGTGGGGATAGGCAAAAGTAACCATAATTTGGGATATACTCATAGTAGGAATGTCTCCAAAGGGGAGTAGCCCTTATGCATTAGCATGTAGGATTACTTGAAACAAAAAGGAACATGAGAAGTCCCCAGGGTACTCCTGAAGCTTGGCATTAATGCACAGCCATGGCACATACCAATGAGCAGCAGATCGCAGCCCATTATTCCTTTGGCATCCAGGGAAAGCATCATCTCCACTCCTAATGTCAGCAGGCAGAGTCCTACCAACCAAACACCCTGACCACAGCAGCTCCCACACCGTTCTTTTCTTGTTATGAATTTCAATGCATTTGTAAAAATCAACACAGTTCAGTTAAGGCTGAAAATGAGCAAAAGTTATCAGTTGGTGTTTTTGCCTCAACAAAACATGATTAGTTGTTAAGTCGGTATAACATGGAATTGCATTAGATTTTATTTTAATGAAAGAAAAGTTCATACAGAAGTATAAGCAATGTTCATTGAGAAGCCCCAAATACACTCAGAGATGGCCAGGGGGTGGGAAACTCTTGAGGGAAATATGTCACCAATGCTAATTTAATTTTCTTAGTAAACAGCATGACCATGAAATTAAACAATGACTTGGAAAATATCATCAATAAAAGAAGAATGATAGACATGGAGACATAGAATCAATTCATTTTAGGAAATGACAGCGACTAACACCAGAAAATGATGAAGGGACTAGAAAACCTAAGTACAGGAAGATAATTAAAGAATCTAAACACACAGGGGCAGGCTCAGCAGACCGAGGTGGGATGTCTGATAACAGTGTACAAATATTTGAAACTTGTAAATACTGAAGCAAGGAAGAAATAACCACACAGAGAGTTCTAATTGAAAAGAATCAGATGCAATTAGGATGAGGGGAGTTCTGGCTTAATGGTTTACCAAAAGCAAAGCTCTGGGACACTTTTATCCTCATATGTGTCATGGCAGAAGATTGGCTGGGAGAATTGCACCTCACTTTTGTTTGCCACCAGGACACAAACAAACCAAGATAGTGAGTTCTTGTATGAAAGAATGCAGATTCCACTTTAGAAAGCATTGAAGCACATAGTAGGGAACATATGAACATGTTCTGGAATGCCATGAAGCCATGTTGACATGTAGGTATGGTTGACCATCTGTTATTACTTCTATCTACATTTTCAATGATAGAATTTGGCTGGTACCTGATTCTATATGCATTCAATAGGCTTTGCAGTGCAAGCCATTTGTGTTAGGAGAAATCTTCTGTTCTCTTTTAGTACCTTTAGAAGTATAAAAACAACATTTCAATCATTTTGGGCAACAGTCAGGCCACTAACTGATAGGTCAGAATGAGTCACTTGCTGACTCTGTTACACATGCAAGTACCTTATCTCTGTGGCTGGCGCTCCCTTCCACAAAGTAGGGTCCTATCAACACCATGCCTCTAATAGCAGAACCAGCAAACCTGCTCTAAAACATTTCATTCACACACACACATACACACACACACACACACACACACACACACACACACACACACACACACAGCTATTTAAATGGAGGAAGACATGTTCAGGGGCTCTAAGTCAGTGGTTCTCAACCTTGACTGCCTGCTATTTAAAAGCAGATTCAATTCATATATTATGAGCTGAGGTTGTTAGACACCTCTGGACAACTGTAGGTCTTAGCTTAACTGGACTGGCTTGGGGTTCGGCACAACGCTCAGGCACACCTTGTCCCTTGCACTGAGGACTTCTGGAGCAGGGCCTCGTTCTCCTACTGATTAAAGCATGCATGCAGTCAAGTGTGAGAAGTGCTACCACAAAATGTTTGTTTGGAAGTAGATTTTAATTCAACTCTCCACATTAAAATCAAATGACAATGCATTAAAAATGTCTATCTTAGTGAAGAGACCCCAACATGGCTTTGGTTTAAATAATACATTTGTATGAGTTCATCAAATGCTGGCAATACCCAAGACAACTAAGTATCAGTGAGGCCCCAATGAAGCACAAAGCCCAGCCCCTCCTTCATGGAGACCTTTCGGAGCCACCACTTAAGATCTGCATCAATCACATCGTTATTTCAACTGGGATAGCTAGTCTTGAATATATTCAACTTGGCTAAACATTGGCTCATCACAGACACGTTCATTACATATACATTTAAAGGTCACTAGAAAAATTAAATGGGGAAAGCCACTTTGTGGTGGGAAAGTAGAGAGTTAATCTGGAATTCAGAAGGCGCTATCTAGAAAAGATTAAATGAATTGGTGGCATGGAAATTAATTTGAAAACAGTATCTATTTAAGGTATGGTGATAACACAAACAATTCATGGGAAGAGAATGGCAAGACATGAGGTATTCTTCGTTTCCAAATTCCTTATGCCCAGACTAATCAAGAAAAGATTAGATAGACCCACACTTAAGGACATTCTCTCTCTCTCTCTCTCTCTCTCTCTCTATATATATATATATATATATATATATATATATATATATACATACATACATACATACATACATACATATATATCTATCCAGCCAGCACCACCCCTCAATATGCCAAGGCCATCAAGAGCTGGAAAGTGACTTCTCAAAGGCCTCTGCTATGATTAGAAGGTGATATATATGGAAAAATCCCCAAACCTAAACAAAAAACCAGAGAAACTGGCTGGGTGGGGAGTAGGAGGAATTTGATCAAAAAAACACTACATAAATGGATGACATTCTCAAGCAATAATTGAAAACAATGAATAATCACAAGGGAAGTGTGGGAAACCATCAGTCTTCACGCACCAAAGGAGACATGATGGCTAAATGTACTATGATATCCTAGACAGGCTCCCAGGACAGCAGAAGAACACTAGACCAAAACTAAGAAAACTTTAACTCTAGACTTTAGTTAATAGCCATGTATCAGGATTGGCTCATTAGTCAAGACAAATAGTCTATCTTAATGGAAGATGTTAACAATGAAGGCATCTGGGAATGAGGCGTATGGGGGGGTTCTCTGTGCTGTTTTTGAAATCTGAAGTCTAAAAATACGAAACCTTTTTTTTTTTTTTTGGTACTTTGATAAAAACTGACTTAAGAGCTCCATGATGGCTCTGTTAGCATGACTGTGGTGTCTGACTGCCTGGCCTCCTTGACAACTGTGAGATGAGCTTGAGGGAAGGAAAGGAGTCAGTAGTACAACCAAGGTTTAAGAAAACAAAGAGGGAATGTGGGCCATCTTATATTGATAGGCTGACTTCAACGTTAAAAGAACCAAACAACTGAATAGCGGAATAATTAGATTACAGGAGAAGTCACCTGGGGTTGTACAAATTTGTCATGAATAAGTCCTTGCAGCTGTGGAACATCTGTGCCTGACAAGGAAGGGAGAAACATGGACCATTAAGGAAATCACAGCACTATAGCACTGACTGTGAGGCCCATGAGCACCTTGCATCGAGAGGATTCCCATGAGAAATGTGTCTGATAAGCTCTACTGCTGTTGTAGCCAAGTCAATACACTGGAACCTTTCATAGATGTGGGGTAGAGAGGCATACTCAAGGTGTTTTCATCATGTTTCCGGAGACTATGTGATCACTCACCCCTTCTCTTAGCACCTATAGAAAACATCAACAGGAAAAAAAAAAACTAGCTTAGAAAATAGAGGGCCCACAACACGCATCTCTGTTGGGGTGCATACGTGATTTAGGGGATGAACAGTGAAATTGTTATTCAGGTTTCGAGACAATCATGAAGACATTTTTTAGTATGCTGCAAGGGCAGAGTATATGGCCTGTCACTGTTAAAAACATCAGTGCGTGGGACGACGAGCCACAGCAACAATCAATAGAATGAGCTGACGAGAGTCAAGTGGGCAGAGAGAGAAAATGCCATTTTAACTGAATTAAAACAACCACATTGGCTAGTGGATACCGTGTGGTGCAGTGAAATGTGTACAATACATTACATGGCGTAACTAGGCAGAGTTTCTCAATTAAAAAAATTTCTGTAAAACAAAATAAAGGGTGGCACATTAATACTGACTACAGCTCAGATGAATTTCAAAAGAGTCATATGCAATAATTCCATGTACCTAAGGCATAGAAATGTTGTTGAGGCATAAGAAGAAAATGATGGTCAAAACTAAGTAACTAAAGATGACCTTGAACTTCTGATCCTTCTGCCTCTAACTCCGGAATTTTGGGATTATAGGTCAGTGTTAAAATTCCTATTTTATGGAGTGCCGGGGATTGAACCTGGGTTTTGTGCATGCTAGGCAACTTGTCTACTACATCTCCAGTTCTTTAGATACATTTTAAAGAGAAAATATTGAACACTGAATTTTTGAATAGAACATAACACATGAATAAAGGACTAAGGCATATAGCCTTAAGAGAAAAATATGGCCTCCTAACTAGTAATTTAGCTTACGTAGCACAGAGCTATATGTAACCACAGAAGCTATAGAACCTTAATCTTAGAGATTTGAACAAGATCTAATTCAGAATAGAATGCAGGCAGTCTGTGAGAAAGCAACCTGGGCAGAACATGTCCCAAAATCTCCTTCAGGTCTGTGTATCTACTTTCTGAAACTGACACATCCATATGGAGAGTGGAGAAATAAAGTCATGAGTTTACAATCAAACAAATTTCAACAAAGATGGTAATCACACTGCAGAAAGTACAATTTTTTCAACAGGAGATCAAGGCAAAACCAGACAACTGGGACTGCATTAAAGTTAAACTGAAAAGCAAAAAGTCAATAGAGTGGTAAGTGGTAGGAAATCTGTACAAATGCCCACCACGGATACTCATGCTCAGCTGGCTTGTCAACAAACCTGATGACTTGAGTTAGATCACCAGAACTCACATGGTACAAAGAGAAAACTGACTTCTGCAAGCTCCATACACATGCTGTGCCACATTCATGTGCTCTCTCTCTCTCTCTCTCTCACACACACATACACATACACACACGCAAGCATGCACGCATGCACGCACACAATACACATGCACACACACACATGCACTCATGCACACACACAGGCACCAGAAGAGGATGTGGGATCTCCTGGAGCTGGAGGTACAGGCACTTGTGAGCTGCTTGATGTGGGTGCTGGGAACTGAACTCAGGTCCTCTGCAAGAGCAGCAAGATCTCTTTATTAATGAGTTATCTCTCTATTGTCCGACTGAAAAACAGTTGGGAAGGGAACAGCTGCAGAGAAGTTTGAGGGGAGAACATCCTCAGGAGTTGGAATGGCAACCATGGACTGTGGAAGTCCCAAGGTAAAAGCAATGCTGTCTCCAGTCAGTATCGTGAGAAGATGGAGGGGACCACTTTGCGTGCAAAGAAGACAGTGACACTTAGGAAAATATTAAAAGATACAGAAAAAAATCACCCTTGGGAATTCACTCTGATCTCCTGGACAATATGTGACCAACCATACTTTGCCACCAATAGATGATAATTTTCTCAGGAGGTCATAATGTGTTCCTGGTGGTTGAGGACCCTGTTGTGTTTGACTGAAGAGACGTTTAATATGAAAATGGCTTTTTGCCAGCTATCTCTAGTCCATTATAGTGGTAATGTGAGTTTAATGCAACATGGCATTTACCATGGCAAAGAGTTACCAGGGTGTGGAACAAGAAATAAGCCTGATGTTGCCAGACATCATCTTCATGCTTTCTGCCCTCTTGGCTTGGAAATACTTAAGATGATGTAATCTTTGGGTCCACTTTTCCAAACAATAATAGAGAGCTGTTCTGTTTTAGACACTCACTGGCATAGAGTCACATTGACATGGAACAATCAAAGTAGGCCAATAACAGAATCTTCTTCTTTGTTCAGATGACAAACCAATGGGCATCTTTCCGGGAATTCACAGACCTGGCAAGTGGGGCTGACTGCTAGCAAGATAAATCAGGTTTGCTTGGTGTTTTGTTTTAGCAAATACCAGAAGTAGTGATTACAGTTCACTTGGGTCTTGAACTGATCTTAAAAATGCTGACAGTTAGTTAAATCACTCACTGGGTGGAATAATCACCCTGAAAGAAGCTGAGAGGGTGCAACTTGTATTATAAAATGAACTGAGCACACCAGACACAGCACTAATGGGCGTAGCAGATGAGATCTTTGTCAGAATAACAGAGATGATTAAAGGCATGAATTAGACATCATCTCTCCTGGTACTCTCAGTGACATGAACACAACAGCTAAATTGAGCAATTACAAAGTTAAGTGTAACTTGGAGAGCATCTTTCTCCTTTAGAAAACAGTTGGTATCAAGTTAGCTTAGCTTGTCTGAATCACTCAGTGGCTAGCTGCAAACTGTTTTGTCTTGTGAAACCCTCTGGGGAAGGGACAAGCTAGAAATCTAGCATCATGGTATGCCATCCAAAATAAGAAATGCATTATAAAATATTAGATTTTCCAGTGGCTACATGCGGCAGAACTCTGATAACAGGGTTGTGAAGTGGACTGGCCTTTCACAGACAGCTCTGTATGCAGACTGCTCAAATGTAATACCGGGCCCAAACTACCCCCAAAGGTACATTTTCTATTTGTACAAATTTCTGAGACTAAACATGTATAATTGTGTAATTAGATAAAACAACATTTTAAAATAAAAGTAGAAGTGAAAAGCATACTTTTCAAGAGAAGGTCAAAGCACATGACATAACTACTACCTGCACACTGCTTCTGCTGGCCTCCCCCTTCTGCTCCGCAGCAGCTGTCAGAAGGGGACATGATCAGCACTAGAGGGCACAAGCAATGAGCCTTCAAGGGATCTCACAGCCTCTGGCTATGGGCCTGTGTTTCACAGAACAATTTATCCCTGTGAATTCCATCCACTCCTTTTCCATTTCTAGGCTGCAATTGTGGTTACTCAAAAAATAATAATAATAATAATAATAATAATAATAATAATAATAATAACATCTCAAAGGACACTGATAATAAGTAACTGATTCCAAAGTTTACTGTCACAGTAAACATGGGCAGTTTCTTCCTAATGACCATCTGATTGCTAGCCCTAACAGGACAGAGATAATCTGCCTGCTCTCTTCCTGCCAAGAGCTTGTTTTTCCTTATTTTGCCTCTTCCCCTCCACTTACACATCTAGACTTGCTTTCTTTCCTGCACCTCTCCTCTACACTACACATTCTAGAACATTCATGATGAATTAATGCTTTCTAAAAAGCATTTATTGGTGGCTAGAGTGATAGCCCGGCACTTAATGCTCTTGCAGAGGGTCTGGGCTGGCTTCTGTTCCCAACACCTATATGGGGACTCATAGCCACCTATAACTACAGACCTAGGAGACCCCACACCTTCTTTTGGGCTTCAAAGGTACTAGGCACACACAGAGTAAATATACACAAATGCCGGAAAACTACATATATGTAAAATAAATCTTTATAAAAGGCATTTATTTTATAGCAATTAAAGTTTATGTGCCTTAAAGTTTTCTAATTATTATCTTTAAACAACTGGTCCTTGATTGAAGGGTTCTCATTTTTATTTCCTACCTTAATCCTCAATTTCTTAGAAACCTATATCTGTTAATCCTCATTTTCCTCTTTTCCTGAATAACTGTCATACTTATTACCTCTATTTTCTATTTAAATCACTTCTATTGTTCTCTTTTTAGATACTTTTTATTAGCTTTTATCTAGTTAGAGGATGAATGTAGCCATGCACTCAGGCTCTAAGAGAAGTTGCTGAAAGAAGACAAAAGGAATTGCTTTCTGTTCTTGAGACTCAGTGTTTCCATTTTAGAGTGTGTTGTGTTTCTAGGGTTTAGTATGATGACATGAGCTGTTTTGGCTTCTCCTACTCCACAGAAGGAATCTGAGATGAGTTCTTCCCCAGAATCTCAAAGTAAGAGAGACGCAGTGTGAACACACAGGGCTCTGACAACCTGGAGAATGCTCCCTTAGATGACAAGCACACTCACTCACATTCTGAATGGAAGTACTCTGCAATCAGCCAGCAGTTGCCACCCTCCTAGGCACTTACTCTGGGATGTAGAGAGGTTGGCAAATGCTGACTTTGTTCGGCCGGCCAGCCATTCCAGGCTTTCATGCATGTTGGCCAAGGCTTTGAGGTCGCTGACATCACGGAGGATGTCTTGTGGAGGAATCAGTTTGTCACCAAGGTTCCCAATTAGAACTTCAGATTCTTTGCCAAAAGCTGCCCTGAAAAACAAATCAAAGTCATAGTTCATTTACTGCTTGGGGAAGACTGGGGACATGTTTCATTCATTTATTTTAAAAAGAAAACGAAGAAACTAAAATATAAGCAGTAATCTATGTTGTGACAGAGCTGACTATCTTCAAATGTTCTTGGGGTGGGAGGAAGTTGCATGGTGTGCTAAAGGAACTCTGGAGACCACATGCCCCGACACGGCAGGGATGACTTTTGGGAAATGAACTGCTCTATTTTCACAAATTTTTTCTTCTAAGGGGGGAGAGAGTGGTGGGAGAGAGGGGGGGGAGGGGACAGACTGCTGCAAAACTGAGAAGTGATGACTAGGAGTGAGGTTTATATGATGGGTATGCAGAGCTGACATCCGAAGAGGTTGAAAGAGGTGCCTGGGGCCTTTCCTAAGTCCACCTTAGTGAACGGATGTGAGGGCTCCATTTAAGTGCAAAACTACAGCTTAAGCTTTGAGTAAATAGTGAATAGCAACATAAAATACAATAAAGAAGACTCTTAATGGACATACAGGCACTTAAGATCCAGCAATAGGGCAAGTGTGCACCATGACAGAAACCATGCTTTGAATTAAGTGCTATTAAAGATGTCTGACACTAAGCCTTTGCTCAAGATTAATTTCATTTTGACAGAGGGTTATGTTCTTAAACGGAAAAGTTATAGGTGATTGGATGATTTGGATAAGTTGTGCCTAAAGCGGCAATAAAGCACACTGGACATTCATATGAAATCTGGGTGTGTTGACAAACTCTACCGGTGATCTGAGAAAAGATATTGAGGTGATTGACTCCTAAATGGCACACACTGAACTTGTTTCCAAGTGATATTTGGGTAAAAATTGTGCTCCGGCTTCTAAGTTGGGAAACCCAGGTGTGAAGCTTGGCAACTGAAGGTGGGATGCCAGACTTCCCGGGGGGGGGGGTGCATCTGCTGGCAATGGTACTGACTTCTGTAGTAAAGTGAGGATTAGGTGAGGTGACTTTGAAAACTTTTCATTGGGAAAATATCAGTAGTCACTGAACAAATTCTATGGCCATTCCCCAGTTTCACCACCAGCAACTTGTAGTGAATTGTGTTTCCTCTGTTCTCATCCCCTGCCCAGGAATATTTAAGTGCATAACACAGTGCTTGGGATCTAATAGAAATCATAACATTTTAGCTATTATTTTCTTAGGGCCATTGAGAAGGCTATGTGTTGATAAATGCACTTAAACAGGTAAGAGTGTGAGCAGTGGGAACTAAGTCTCTAGGGGTAGTATTACAAATGGAACCTTCTAGTACTACAGTTACTCTAGAGGTGAGTTACTGTGACAGAAATCACTGCTCTCCTAGCTAGTACTCATTATTTGAGTCCCACCTTCACATTATTATGGTTGAAAGTGTGCCCAATGTCAAAACAATGAAACAAACAATCTCACTAAATTTCACTGTTCACTTGCAAATGTGGTCCTGAGTGCCATGTGATATGCAGTCAGAGCTGTGTAGGAGGAAGCTCTCTGGAGTGATCGTGGTGGATAAGGACTAATTCTGCCTACTCCCTTTCTGGCATGCGGCCATAGCATAGGGACTCTTCTCAAACATCAGAAGACTTAGAAAGTAGAAGTCACGGCTAGGAACAATGGAGTCTAAAGGTAAGATGGTTCAAGCATACTGTGACATCACAGGTACCACACCAGCGCCAGACAATACGCTTCTAGGCCTCAAGTCAGAGAAGAGAAAATGAAGGCCTCTTTGTTTAAGCTGCGTTTATCTCTACTTTGCTAGTGGCTGCTAAATGCAATTTTTAACTGACATGATCATCTAATCAGCATAAATGAGATCATCCTCAGAAATCTTCCTCTATATTCTGTCCCTAAAATCTAGTTACTGGGAAAAGCAAAACTAAGTCTTCTTCATGATCGAGGCCAGAAAACATCTATCATATCTTCCCTTGGGCCAGGTTGCAAATATTTACTTTTCTTAATATGTCCTTACAAATCAAATTTCCAGTCCCTTAATCATCTTTGACAGATATAACACAAAAATTGTCTCTGAGCTAGGTGGTTAAAAAGCAACAGGGGAGACAAAGAGCTTTGAAAGCCAGGCTCGGAGCCATTTTTATGCATGCAGGTCTAACTCGGGGTGGAATGTGGCCATCAAGACAAGCGTATTTATGCAGAAGTCTAATCCATGTGTGCAGGTCTATGTGCCCCAGGCATGTCTGAGCATGCTTCCAGCACTGGATGCTGGTCCTCTTCCCTCTGGATCACTGAGATTTGCTTAACCCCCTCAGACAGACAGGAGAGCAATAGACTTAGAAAAACACAAACTGCCTCATGTTGAATATATAGTAGACATCTCATTTGACAGGAACCCATAATCACCCCCTAACAACCTGGAAGACACATAGAAACCATGACATGGAGAATAACTGATTGACAGCTATAACCATTTCACATACAAAATCGTTCCTTTGAGGATTTGTGTATGAGTGAAAGAGCCTGGTGGAAGATTTTTATGTGTTACAATAATCTTAGTGGAATGGCTAAAGTAGCCTGACTGCAGATTTATTTTCTGAACCCTATGATTTATTAAATTGTACCATATCTACACAATAGAGTCATTAGAAATTATTCAGCAGAGAACTCTTAATATCATAGAAAATGTTTGGTGTAGCTTATTTTTACTGATGATATGCAGTTGGGTCAAACAAAAAATTGCACAGCATACAGTGTAATCTAAGTATCCCAGGAAAGGAGACAGGAGGACACAGGAATCACAGATAGTAGAACAAAATTAGGAGGAGAGTGGTTAGCTTGTGGTTGGCCTTGAGTTGTACCTCCAGTTTGATGGACATAACTAATGTTTCTGGAAATACTTCACAGCTAAAATATTGGTTATTGACATCTGCATGAGAATTATTGCTCCTTTAAAGTAAGAATTTCACATTAATTATCTTATTTTGAAAATATATTATTTAATGAAGATATACTTTTGAATGCACAGGCAACAGAACAATTGTGTTGAGAAGGTGAGGTAACAGATAACTTGGTAGTAACAGGTCCTCCCTCATCATTGTGCAGAGATGACATGATGTGTAGCCAGGGACAGATAGGAGAACTCACAACTCCTATCTTTAAAGAACTGATCTCTAGGAAAGAGTCCCTTCATAGCCAGCTGGCCAATAAGCTCACACAGCTCATGAAACTGAAGAAGTGTGGTAAGCTTCTTAAGCTTATATTTTACCATACTTTAAAGACCTTGATCTGACAAGGATTCATTTAAGAGAATTTTGCCAAGAGTGTTAAATCTGTTTAACTTAATTTTTACCACACAATTATAATCTTTAAGGAAGTCTATCTGACAAGAATTCATTTCAAAGAATTTTGCAAAGGATGCACAAAATTGTCTCCATTTAGAACTTAAATAATTCTGTTATCTACTAAAAGGAAGAGAAAAAAAAATCTGCGTTTTCAGCAGGCTACATGGAGTTATGAAAGAAACATCATAAATGATTTCAAAAGTGATGGATTTGATGATCTGGGCTGTATCAGACATGACACACACCCATTTTCATCTCTTTTCCTGTGCCCGTTCCCTGATCTTTTACTGCTGTTTCCTAGTGCTAAGTTCGGCTAGGAGGTAATGGCCTCCTGATCCTGGAGCCCACACCATTGTGCCAGAGTGAGGAGAGGGAAGAGCAAAGGCCACACAGTGGCTATGCAGAGACTCCTTCCTTCCTGGCCTGCCAGTTTCATGTGTAACAGGCACCTGGGGCATGGGGTCGCCTTCCTAGCCTGAAAGATGTGTTCCAGCCCTTCTGTTAGGTCCACATAGTCCCTGTATCTTGTTTAACAATATTGGGACTGTGCAGACTCCAGGCCTCCCCTCCTCCAGCCATACACTCAATCACCCTGATGGGGCTGGCAATGCAGAGCAGTGAGGTGGCCTGGGCAGAATTCAGCTCTCACCAGTTGGGAAACTACTGATATTGCTGGTGTGCTGGAATACCTGACCCCAAGACCAATCACACTGTATCCCTTACCAACAAGCTGAGTCTGGGGATACAGGATTAAAAGTATAAAGGGTCTCTATTCTCATTAGTAATGTTACTCATGGGGTAACTTTTCCCCTTTCCCCTTGAGCTTTGGGCAGAGGCAACCTGGAGGAACCCAGGAAGGAATGCTTCTGCTGGAAGACACAACAGTGGCTGTTTTTGGTTGGAAGGAGAGCTTGTCATCAGGCTGCTTCGAACTTTGCACATGACTGAACCAACTGACAGAGTTACTTGGATGCCTAGGAGGAGTGACCTGATTTTCCAGGGAGAAAGTAAGTTGTCTCAATGCAATAGGATGGACAGGATCATCTAGATCCATAGCAGTGCTCTTAGTAATTTCATGTTCACAGTAAACAGCATGGTAAAGTAATGGTACCCAGAAACAGGCAGGGTCATTAGCAATTCAGGTCTCTAAGGAACAAAGGCTAGAAAAGAACAGGAGAGCAATCTGGCCAGCTGAGGTACAAGCCAACAGGCAAGGGCAACATGGGGCAGGTGGCTGCAGTACAGGACCCTTCCTCCTGGTGTCTTGTTGGCAGGGTGGACACACAGCTGTGGCATCTTTGCATGCCAAGACAGGCAGCAACCAGGATTGTTTTTGCTTTTACTTCATCTGCTATTTTATTAATGTTGAGTATCTGTACAAGGGTTCCAGTCTCCCTACAGCCTCGCTAAATTTGTGTTTCTTTGTTTTTAAATAATAACCATCTTTATGGGTATGGCAGAGGGTTGTGAAGACCCCATACTTGAAATGAATGTAATGACTCAAGAGACTTCTTTTGCAGAAAAGCAAAGAATGGCTTTGCATGATGAGTAGTTACTCTGTACTGAGTAGAAGCAGGGCTTCTAAGATTTAAGTATAAGATGTGATTAAGAATGAGTGTCCGGTTCTGCCCAGAGCCATGACAGAGTGAGTGAGACAGGAGACCCAGGCGCTGAGGGGAAAACATGGGCCTGCCTGATGCCTTGTGATGCTGGGCAGATGGGCACTATTATGGTGAGCAAATGTATGGTATGGGGGCTGGAGAGGGGGGGCTTATTTCCTGTAGAGAGCCATATCTGAAGAGGTGAAAGCAGTGAGGAGTGGGCTGAGGAGGGTAGCCTGATTGCTACCCAGAGCCATTGTGATGCTTGGGCCTGGGATACTGCCAAGGGATAATGTCTGCGTTCAGGCCCTGATGTAGCTGTGTTGGTATCTATGGCTTCTGATAGGAAGAGAGGGAAGGACTGCACATCATTGGCCCCACCCCTCCCTGTGGAGAAAAGTTTCTGCCCTTCACTGGCTGAAGCACTCAGGAGAGAGTGTTCTACACCTCACCTGGGCAGCACAGGGGCATTGGTGAGCTGGCGCCGATGGAATGAGAATTGACAAGCAGGTCATGGACAAGCAGGTCATGGCCCTCTCCTCTGCCATGTGATGGTATGGGTGAGGAAAGATGCCCTCTCCCCTCAATGCCTGCAGCAGGTGGAGGACCTGACCCAACCACTCACCAGCTGCGGCTCTTGGGAGAACAGGCCCTGTGCCTTGTGCCTGGGCAGCACAGATGTGACCCTGTAGACAGGAGCACAGGAGAGCGAGCCCGGAGGGCTCGTACCGCCTCCCTCATCTGTGGTGTGGTGGTGGGGTTGAGAGAAACATGCCCTCCTCTCTTGTCTCTACTGCCTCCAGCTGTGGAGGGAGCTGACCCTCCTTTTACCCGCTGCAGCACTTGGGAAAGTGGGCCCTGCACTTCGTCTGGGCAGCACAGTGTAGCTGACCCTGTTGATGGGGATGGGGTGAACTGACCCCAAGAACATAAGCATGGAAGATCTGATGCTGCCTCTCATCTGTCACATGGTGGGGTAGATGGGGGAGAGATACACCCCAATCCCTCACCATCTGTGGCAGGTGGGAGAGCCCACACCAACATCCACCCCAGCTAAGATCTGCTGGAGCATGGAGCATGTGAAGGGGCCGGTCTTGCAGACCCAAAGCTGCAGGATCTCCACAACATAGAGCAACAACATGATATCCAAGAAGAGTTCCAGGGAGGGCCCAGCATCGATAGTGTAGCCGAAGACAGAGGCCTCGAACCAGACCAAGGACTCCGCAATGAACACTTGCGAGTAAAGATACATGGACAAAAGGGTTTACTCCGTGACTCACTGTGCCAGATTAGAGCTTTCATGACAAGATTTTTTTCTTTTTTTACTCTTAAGTTTTATTTCATTTTATTTGTGGGGGGGGTACATTTTATTTGTGAAGGCAGATATGAAGGGATGGATAAATGAATGGAATAGAGATTCATGATGTAAAAGACACAAGGAATAAATAAAAAGGAAGTTTAAAAAAGACTTTTAGGTGATTCTACACATATCAGTTGACAAAAGTAGCCATCATAGTATGGGAAACAACAGCAACTCTCATTGTTGGTGGAAACCTAATTTTTTTTTTAAAGGTTTATTTATTATGTATACAGTGTTTTGCCTGCATGTCTGCCTACATGCCTGGAAAGGGCACCAGATCTCATTATAGATGGTTGTGAGTCTCCATGTGGTTGCTGGGAATCGAACTGAGGATCTCTGGAAGAGCAGTCAATGCTCTTAACCACTGAGCCATCTCTCCAGCACTGGAAACCTAAGTGTTACAGCAACAGTGAAAGACATCTCAGTGCTCTCTTACAAACTGTATTAAACTAAATAATATGACCCAAAAATACACTCCTGATTTAACCAAAATGTTATATCCACACAAAAGCACATACATGGATATTTCTAGTAGCTTAACCATAAAAACTGAAAGTGGAAAGCAACCAGAATGTCCTTCACTGGGTGAATGTATACTATTCAATATTATATAATGTTTACAGAAGAGAGCCACTGAGTCGTGATGGTCAGCAGTCACTGGTCCAAGTCCCTAAGATAGTCAACATGTTAAGATAAGAGACTTAGTATGGTTTAGTTTTTGAGGTTTTAGTCTATGAGAAGTCAGCCTCATTGGTTTTGGCCTATGGCACCCTGTAATCATAATCTCAGGCAAAACCATCCACCTAGACAGGAACCAAGTGGGAGGGTTAGACGGCAGGCCCACACTCTCCTTCATGGGCATACCCGTCACCTGAAGGCCTCCCATTAGGCCTACCATGTCAGTGTCCACCACCTTACTACAAAGCTAGGGGCTGGGCCTTCAACATGGAATTTTAGGGCACACTTACCCAAACACAAAGCACAAATCAAGAAAAGGCACAGGGAACCTGCAAGGACACATCAGTAAAAGGAGCCAATCTGGCAGGCTGCGTTCTCTATGGTCACCATATTTAACATTCCAGAGAACAAAGCTATGGCAAAGCAGGCAAAAACACAGAAAATAAATGCTCTGCATGTTAAAATGATGGCTACATGTTATTTCACATTTGTTCAAGAACACACACCATCAAGATTGAACCCTAAAGTAAACTATGTATTAATACAGTTTCCCTAACTCAAACATGGGCAGTCTGTCTGGTGAGGGGTGTTGATAAAAGGAGGCTGTATACACACATGAGCAGGAGGTGCACTTAAAACTGACCTAGAAAATAAAATGTATGCACACACACACACACACACACACACACACACACACACACACACACAGAACGAAAGAAAAAAAAAAAAGAATGAGTATCAGAGAGTGGACCCTTCTAAGACCTGTCATTCCTTTCTTCCTTTTTTTTTTTTTTTTTTTTTTTTTTTGTGGTTCTGATCTATAATAGGAAAGGGGAATACAACCCTTTCTCACTTTTTCAGGATTCCCGGATTCTGAAATCAGAGGTCTTGGCAGAAAACTGAAGGGCAAAGGGAAAGGGGAAGCACTGTATCTGCTCTGCATTCCTTGTCTTGTAGCTAGGGCTTGTTCTACACTACTGTGCCCTAGCTTCCTTGGGTTCTACTACCTTGTGCCCTGCTCTGGCCTCTCAGCTATCAAGTAGTGTGGAAATAATGGATTCTAACCATTACTGTGGGTAACATTAGCATCCCCTGTGTGGTACTCAGAGCCAATCCTGCATGAAGTTCACTGTGAGATAAATACCTGAAGTGAGTTTTGATGGGAGATGTTATTTTGTAAATATGTTTCTCTTCTTGGTTAATGAATAAGCCCTGTTGGCCAATAAGAAAGCAAGATAGGCGCGACTAGGAGACAAGGAGGATTTGGGGAGATATAGGAGGAGATTCAACATGTAGAGACTTGAGAGAGCAGAGGTCTGGACCCTCTCTCTGGTAAGATAAGACCACATGGAAATACTCAGATTAATAGAAATTGGTTAATGTTTAAGACAGAGCTAGCCAATAAGAAACACTAGTAACAGGCCAACAGCTTTATATCTAATACAGCGTCTCTGTATGTTATTTGGGGCTGATGCGGCAGTGAGACCAGGCTGGCGGGAAAACTGCTTATAACAGGGTTTCCCAGGTTGTGCTGGGATTTATGTAAGATTCAATACAGATGTCTATATTAATGCTACTGAGAATTAATTAGATTATTTGGCACAGTGATTGGGCGATTCTGTTGTTTAGGCAAAGAAACTGAAACATGTTAATGTAATGATCACTGAGGTCTTATCTCGCAGAGTATAAACCAACGAAAGTTGTAGGAGGCCCGGTCACTTGCCTAGATTCCTAAAACCACTGATTGCTTCTTTTAAGATGTGACAATGATAACTCTTTTGATCTTTACAACAGCTCAGTCTTCAGTCTTTCAAAGCGTTCTTATAAAAAATGATGGGGATATAATATTACTGATGGTTCTTTAATCAGGTTTTCAAAAATTGTTTTTCTAAAATCACCTTCACCAAACACTCACACATAGAAAGTAATAGAACTGGGCAGTTACCTTGATTACAATATTATTTTTCTCCAAGTTTAAGCTTCAACAATTTTCACCCATGTGTTTGCTGATATACCATCATGTGAAGAGGTAGTTCTTATTTTAGTAAATAATTAATTCTCTCTAGATGTCTGTCTCTTCTTTCAATGGTTACAGTAATTTCCCATTTCTTCTCTTCACCCATTGTTCTTCCACTAATTAAAAAAAAAACGTCAGAGTGGGGGCCGAAGAGATGGCTAAGCCAGTAAAGAGCATGCTGTGCAGGCATGAGGACCTGAGTTCAGATCTCCAGCATCCAGAAAAAGAACGTAGGTAGGAGCTGGGCCTTTAATACTAGCAGTAGGGAGGCAGAGGCCGCAGATCTCTGAGAGTTCAAGGCCAGCCTGGTCTACAGAGCTAGTTCCAGAACAGGCTTCAAAAGCCACAGAAGGCTGTTTGGGAGGGGGGAGTAATGTAGAGCAACACATACCTGTGTACCTTAGAGCTGTGGAGGCACAGACAGGGACATCCATGGGGTTTGCTGTCTAGACAGTGTACCTGGACTGGCAAGGTCTGTGAGACCCTGTCTCTAAAAAGAAGGTGGGGCACAATTCGGGAAGATGCTTGATGTCTACAGGTAGCTTCCACATGCACATACATGTACCTGGTCTTTCTCCCTGTGTCTCTGTCTGTCTGTCTGCCTGCCACCCACCCACACACACAGTACTTTTGACTGGCTAGATGAGGCTATTCAGTATCCAGAGTCAGAACTGGGAAAGGGACATGGCAGTCATATGTGGGGAAACACCAGCAGCTTTTCCTTCTTCCATTTTGCTAGAGACTATTCTTTTTATTGTATTTTTTCCTGTTCAAGAGATAACAGGGCTTCTGGGATTCTACTCGTTCAGGGGTAATAGCCAGAAAATCACCATAGCTCAGAGAAGGTATGGGTGGATGGGATGCCTGCTTGCCCCCTTGTGCCATTAAATCAGCTTGTTTACTGGACGCAGAACACTAGACTTAGTGATTTGTGGTGTTCTGTACACTTTAACTTCCACACTCACTCCATCTTTAAGTAATGAAGAATTTACTTTCTATCTCTATGGATTTTCTCATTTTGGAGATTCATGTGTAATTTCTACTCATGTGCAGGGTCACTGTTTCCTTTCATCCATGTTCAAGGATATAGCATTACTTTAATACTTTTATATTAGCAAATAAGGATATATCATCTGACATATCACATTCATCTATTCAACATGTGGCTGGACATCTGTGGGTGGTTTTCAACTTTAAGTAATTATTGTGATGCTGTGAAAAACAGTGTGTATAGCTTTAGAGCTTCTTCTACCTCAGTTTCCAGAGTGGCTGGGACTATAGGCCTGCATCAGCATGTGTAGCTATGCTGTATACATTTTGTGTAGATTTGTCTTCACTTGTCTTGGTGCATGCATCTAAAAGTGGACCAGCTGGACTGCACAATAATGTAACCTTTAACCACTGAGGGAATGGTTAAGGATTCAATACTCTATATCCTTGTCAACTTTTGTTATTATCTTCTACCCTTTAAAATCATGGTGGCATAGTTTGATTTGTATTTTCCAGTCAGCTAATGATCTTTTGGTGTCCCTGTTAACCAGCTATATTATGTTCTTTAGAGAACTGGTTTGTCTTGTTATTACAGAGTTTTTATTTTTATTATTTTTTTAAAGCAGGAATTTACAGCAAATTTGCCTCCATGCAAGTCCTGTCTTACATTGCATCATGGATTCAAAGCCACCTTGTAGCAATGAGCACAGCCAGTGCTCAGAGTTTGGTTTCCAAATAAAAAGTCACACTCAGTAAATGGAACCAGAATTCTCTACAGAGACAGGCTTAGGATATTTTGTGGTGATTAAAGATTAATGGGGCCATGTCAGAAGAAAACAATATTCCCTTGTCTATATTTCAGATAATTTGAGACCCCTCCCTCAAAAGAGTAAAAATAATAATGACTTTGCTTTAGCTATAAAAAGGGGAAATGGTATTGAATTAGCTCTCCAACCATGTGCCAACCACAATCTGAGAAATAATTATACAGCTGTTCAGACGCTGAACAACAGGCAACCAACTGATGTCCGAGAGAAGAAAAGCAAGGAAGTAGCCGTCCCAGCTGACAGCGCAGGCAGATATGATTGTAACTAGTGATGGAGACAGATGACACTCTGGCCCATTATAACAACTACAATAGATCTAAAAGAACTGAATTCACTTTGTAATGTATCATCTGACCATACAAGAATCACATTACAAACCAGTACCAAAATGTATCTGGGATATTGCCACACAGCTGAAATTTAAGGCCCATCCTTCCAAGCAGTCTCAGCTTACAAAGGGATCACAAGGGGAAGAGAAAATTCTTTGAACTAAATGATAAGGAAAACACAGTATGTCAACATTTGTAGGACATGGCTAACGCAGAACTTAGAGAGGAATGTAAACTGTAAACCCTTACATCAGAAAGGAGAAGACAGGATCAGTGATGCCAGCTCTCACCCTTAGGTGCTGTCTTACAGAGCTATACAAAGAGTAAACTAATCTAAAGTTAACAGAAAGTAAGAGTTAGAGAAATGAAACATCTAATTAGTAAAGTTAATGGAACAACAAAAAAAGGTTCATTGTAAAAAATTAATAAAATCAAAACCTCAATTATTCATAAATTGATGTAATCAAACCTTGCTGATTAATGTCTACAGTGGAATCACACCCACTGCCTGTATACTTAAATGAAGTGTTACTGGAAACAGCTGCTCTCATTATCTGTGTGCTATGTACTATGGCTGTATTCATACTAAAAAAGCAGAGGAAAGCAGATGAAAATGAAACCATGTGGCTCACAAAGCCAAAAGTGTGAACTATCTTCATTTTTCTGGAAAGAGAGGGGCAGCTTTGCCCTAAATAAACTGATGAATTAAAAAAATGAGGGGACACGTACTACTACTGTCAAAAACTAAATGGAGGCCACTACCACAGATCCTATGGTAGAGGGACACATGGGGATATTCAAATCTGTCTTGGGTCCTTGACCTCAGTAACTTCGATAAAAGAGATGAATACATTCCCTGAAATGTCTAATTTACAAAAGTGATTCGGAAATAATAGGATCTATAAATATACACATATGCATGCACATTGAAGAGACCAAAATAGTAACTAAAGGTTTTCAAAAGGAAAAAAGAGCAGATGGCTTCACTATAGAATTCCACCACACGTTTAAGGAAAAACTACTAGTTTTACGTAAATTCCGGAAGCACATTAAAAAAAAAAAAAAAAAGACAAAACGCTGACAAGGGAAGCAACGAGGGCTCCTAGAAATGCATATAATCTTAAACAGTACTGATCCTGCGGTCCAGCCACTCTCCTTCCATGTGGCTATTCAAAAGAATAAAGGCATATGGAGACCAAGATATTTTTACAAGAATTAATGAGCAAGGCAGCATCAGACTTAGTTATGAGGGAGTGAGACTGCATGCAACTCAAATGACCGTTAATGTAAGTGTGGGGGGAAACGATACTACACACATAGAACAGAATACAGCTCAACTATAAATATACATTACCAATGAGAACAACTGTTACTACTCTAGAGGCGGTAGGGTCTTGGAGAAAGGAGGCAGACGAAGTCTCATGCGATAGCCAGGTTTATTCAGAGCCTCAGACAATTTTTACTCTGAGGGTTAAGAAAGATCACATGAATACAGTTCTCGTAAGTTTAAGCTGTGTACAATCACAGGAAAAATAACACAAGGCAAAAAAAAAAAAAAACAAAACAAAACAAAACAAAAAAACAAAACAAAAAAAAAAAACGTATTTTTCCACAGATGTATAATTGAATAATAACACCAAGCAGTAACGAGGAATCTGAAGTAACTCATTCCTATCTGCTACTCATTCCTATCCATGCTCCTGGGAGGAGCATGAACATAGTTTTCAAGAACAATTCTGTGTTTGGAAGACACTGAGGTCACAAGACTCTTGTTTTCCTGGAGTTCTCACAAGCGTTCAGAATTCCCCTCACGTGACTCCATTCCTGGACAGTGTTCTGACAAAAAATGGCTCAAGCCAGTGGGACAAGAGAAAGGAGATGCAGAAGAGTGTGCTCAGCATGAGTCTATGAAATTCTACAACAGGCAAAGACAATCTACGGTGGAAGTATCAGAACTGTGAATGGCTCCAATAAGGAAAGGGGCAAGGACTCTTTCTTGGAGGAATGGAAGAGTTTTACATATTCATTGGAGTATAAGTTATCTGTGCATATGTATGTGAGAGAGAGGTGGGGAGAGCAGAGATAAGGAGAGAGAGGGAAGGAGAGAGGGGGGAGAGAGAGGAGGAGAGGGAGAATTTGTCAAAACTCACTGTATTTACATGTATTTCAGGAGAACACAAAAGAGAGGCCGTCCTGGTTATAACGTAATGAATTAAAAATACCGCAAGCCTACAACACAGTGGGTGTGTGAGAAAGGGGAAGAAGGGAAAAGGGCAGCAGAGAGCATGCTCCTCACAGAAGACTCTCGGTGGTTTCAGACTAAAGTCATCCATGGCTGTACACACTACTGGTGAATGGCTTTTACAAAGGCAGAAGACCTCTGGGTCTTTGGTGGTCCCTCCTAATTAATAACCAAGGGCAGTAAGAGCATCTTTCCACAGGCGAAACCTGCTAGCCATCAACGTGACTCAGTGGCTGCCAGGCACAGCACAGCCAGGCTTCAGGTGAGGCGACGCAGTGGGAAGCCTAAATATCAAGTAGGAGACAGTAACTGTTACATAAATACAGACCTCTACTGGACCTGTGGCTTGGATGCTTACCCAAGGAACCCACGGCATGAACACTAGGAGCTGAGGAGCCTGGAAGGACCGTGGAAACTTGATGTGTGACTCCTGACTGGACTGCAGACTTAAAATGATAGAGGTCACACTTGCGGGAGGATGAACAGGGAAGTATGACGGTAGGCTATATGTCTGAATGAATAATGGCCATGAAAGATGCCCACGTCCTAATTTCAGGACCGGAGACTATGTTAATTGAAATGGAAACAGAATGTGCTGTTTTGTGTTGCTGTTGTTGTTGGTTTTTTTTTTTTTTTTTTTTGGTCAATCTAACATAAGGGTCACCTGGGAAAGGGAACTTCTTTGAGAAAATGTCTGTAGCAGCCTGTAAGTCTGTGTGCTTGGGAAGATTTTCTTGATTAATGGCTGATGTGGAAGGGCCCAGCTCACTGTGGGTAGCACACCTCTGGGCAGATGGTCCTGGGAGGTATAAGAAGCATGCCTAGGCAAGCCCTGGAGATCAAGCCAGCAAGCCCTGCTCATCCCTGGCCTCTGCTGCAGTTTCTGCCCCCAGGCTTCTGTCCTGACTTCCCTCAGTGATGAACTTAATCCTGGATGTTGTAAGAGAAAAGAGACCCTTTCCTCCAAATTGCTTTTGGTCATGGTATTTATCACAGCACCCCTCCCCCCCCCATGAAAAGGAGGACAAGGAAATTTACAGATGAGACAGATGAGATTAAGAAGCCGAAGACCACGAGCGAGACAGATTTTGCTGCATTATGTGAAACACCACACCTAGCTACAGAGCCCTCAGCAGAGGAGATACTTCCCTGACTGTGGAGCAAGAGGAAGGAAGGGAGGGAGGGAGGAGAGAGAGAGAGAGAGAGAGAGAGAGAGAGAGAGAGAGAGAGAGAGAGAGAGAGAGAGAGAGAGCGCATCATTGATCTTTGGTTTTGGCTGTCAAAGAGCAGCAACCAAAAGGAAAAATTAAGATGTAAGGCACAGAAGGCAATTGCTACAGTTTTCAAAGTGTCTCCTCTACCCCAACCCAAAGAGCTCCTAGAAGCAGAAGTCGCATGCTTCCTAGAGGAAACCCTTGCTAGAGATCTGTTTCTAACCAAAGTGCTGAACTTTTAGAAATAGTGAGAAGTTGATGTCCTGAATTAAAAATCTCAACAATATTACTAAAGTAAACAGAATTTTACAGAGTTTCTGCCCTTCTCCTTTCAGACCGAGAAATTAAAGAAAACAAAACAAAATGTGAAATGTTTTGACAAGTTCGATCCATGAAGGCATGCACACACATTTTTCTCCCTTCAGTTTTTCCTTCTTTCCATGTACAAGCATGTTGGGATGGTTTGTGTGTTGTGTTCTCACTGGGGACGAACATAGAGAAACCATTGTACCCGACTGAGCTTTTCCAGAAGGAAAAAGGCCAGGGCTACTAAGTCCTGGGGCAAAGGTCCAGCTGTTAACTGTCTAGGGGCAGCCTCACCATCACGTGGGCTCACTATCCAGAGGACACAAAAGCTGCACCTTTTATGGAGCAAATAAGCTGGCAGCAAAACACCAAGTTCAAAGAGCTGGTTCCCGATGAGAGGCTGAGATTTTAATCACAGGTCAAGGCAGGTAACTCTGTGATAAGTTCAAGTGCATTATTACAGGAGATGCATTATGTTGAAAATCCCTATTCCTATTTGACTCATTCCTGCAGAATTTCTACACAAGAAATTCTTTTAAAATTGTCTGTAATTAGTTTTATTTTAAGCTGCTATTTTCTCCCCCAGCAGTGCAACTTTTGTTCTTTGGCCTATATTACTAACAATATATGTAACAGATTGAAGAGTCACGTTTTACATTTCTGGTTAATTTCCAGCTTTTATTTTTTGAAAGTGGGTGTCACTGTGTAACCTTGGCTGGCCTGGAATAGGCTATGAAGATAATGCTGGCCTGACCTCATACCTGGGTGGAACAACCTCCACATCCAAGTGCTGGGATTACAAAGTGTGCTACGTGACCACATTTCCCATTGCAAATGTAAAACAGTGCAAACTGTTACATCAGGGGTCTTTGTACTGTACCCCTGGAGATTCCCATACTTCCCACTCTCTGAATGGCTGGATAACAAGTAATGGACGAAGGCAAATCTGAGTTTCCAACAAACCTTTCTTTAACAGTTTAATGTGCCACTCAACCAAAAAACGAGAAAGTGATGGTCACACTAAAGACTGGTCAGAAACACACACCTCTGCCATCAGTGTGAAGGATTTTGGAACTGGATGGTTCTAAAACCTATTCTGTTAGTTTGTTTTCATAAGTGTTGAACTGGAGACTTCAGTGGAAGATGGTTATCATCAAAGAGTCAACCAATTTAAAAAATGAGATGACTTTACAAAGAAGGTCCTTCTAATGCATTAGTAATATGTCTTTACAATGTGCTATAACTGTAAACACACGGAACCTAGAGCCCTAAGTTCAAGGTTGAACAAAACAGCCACAATATATGAGACCACTTACTTCTGTAGGTGTGTCTAGTTTACTATAATCTACACATGGGACACAAAGAATACTTTATCCGTTCTTCTAGGTTTTTTCATTAAAAAGCTTTCAAAATTTTTATTACATATTTAAAATATTAAACACACCTATTGTCTCACAATTGTGAGATAATTAGAGCTCCTACACTCTATGCTTGCGGTAAAATCCTCCAGCACGGCAGAGTATTATCAGGTATAGCCCCATACTGCAATCAGATCTCAGATCTCCTGGTGGCTTCATCTGAGTATTTGATACTTTGTGTGTGTGTGTGTTCCTTCTCCTTTTAAGACAGACGTTTATGTGTCCCCTGTTAGCCTCAAACTTGCTGTGTAGCCAACCTTTCTGCCTCTAACTCCTGAGTTGCAAGTGTACATGATCATGCTGTTATTCTGTGCACTCTATCTGAGCTGCATTAGTTTTTTCTGAAATCACCTTTTAAGTGCCTCACCCCTGTTCTCCTCTAATATGCTAGATTAAAAGAATAAATAATATACCTACAATCACTGGAAAAAAGACTCCAAACACCCAGCCTATATGTTGTGGGCACATATGTTGGTTTACCCATGAATGGAAGTATTTGAAGAGCGGGCAGAGTTGGGCAGGATCACAGGCTCATCTCAGGCTTTACTCCATATGTTCTGTATCTCTCTTTTGGTACCAAGCATCCAAGTACATGGATACATCCATGAGAAGACAGAAAACTTCCATGAAAACTGACCCAAGTCCTAATAAACAAGTACCAACTGGGAACAGTGTGAATTAGGGATCATTCATACTTTACCGCACTGGCTCAAGTTGCAATACAAGGGCATTCATGAGTTTTAAACATTTGTTTCTAAGCTAAGCACTCCAAGCCTGGCCACAGTGTTTCCTTCATGGATGAGAGTCAACACTAGGTGTAAGCAGTAGACTCCATCTTGTTTCTTTAGCTATAGGAACCCACATGGTCGTGTGGGTTTTCTGCCAGGAGAAACTACATCACTCACTCATACAGATAGCAATAGCTTCAGAACTTTGTCAGTATAGAATTAAAATAACCATTAATCACTTGGTGTGAGTTGGGCATGATGTACCTTGGCTTTCAGCTACAGAAAGCGAGTACAGGTTTAAAAGCTGATGATTCAGAGCACTGCACACCCTCCTCGGAGGGTCCCATTGTATCCACAGTTGTTTGTGATTTTTCCTCTGGTTGTCACAGTTTCCCTTGGAAGAACTCACATCTTTGCTTAGCAGAGATGCTTACAAACTGACCGGAAGCAAGGCCCACTAAGGGTCCAGTACTCTGGTAGCATTCAGAATACAGGGAGAGATGGGATGAAGAAGGTGGGAAAAGACAAAGAGATGGAATATGTGTGGCTGTGTGAGACAGCACAGAGAAAATAGGGTGCCGTCATAAAACTGGGAGAAAAGTAAACATGGAGTAAGATGAAGATTTCTTCTTGAAGGAAAAGATTATTAGGGTGAGTGATTTGTAGAGAATCAGTGAACTAGTAGTAAACAGTAAAAATAACTGAGGGTGTATAGGAAAATAAGCTGGTAAACATTTTAATATAAAGAAATGATGACTATGGCTAGATAACCTATCACAATGTGACAAACCTATTCATTGTCCCACCTCTCCTCAGCTTTAGTTCTGTATCCCAGAAAAACTCACGCATAATGTTTCAAAATTTATTTCTCCAAATTCTTCAGTGATTATATTTCTCACTAAACAATCTTTTGAAACTGTTTATGTTACTGTGCTGATTTTAGATATTTTATTCTGACATGGTTGGGTCCTAATTATACCTCCTTCCCCCCTAAAGTGTTTGAGTTTTGGTTTTTGGGTGTTTCAAACACTTCTCCAAGAACACCAGTCACCACACTAGAAAGAGTTTACTCATTGTTCAGATCTCTGACTTCTGCTCACTGCTCACATGTAGGGAGATATTCATGCTCTCAGCACCTGTTGCACGACCACACCCATTGGGGGATGGGAACTAGGCCTGGGGTTAGGGTCCCCAGAGCTCTCTCAATTCCTGGATGGAGACAGAGGGCATCCAGAGGCATCCTTGGGACTGGAGATGTTCACCTGTCTCTGTTGTAAGTTATTTCTGCCTGAATAAACATCCATTCAGCACATGTATTTTCCTCATCCTTATTTTTCCACGTTACTCACACCTGTGACACCTGACTGTCTGCTCACTGCTCACACCTGTGACACCTGACTGCTCACTGCACACACCTGTGACACCCTGACTATCTGTCTGCTCACTGCACACACCTGTGACACCCTGACTATCTGTCTGCTCACTGCACACACCTGTGACACGCTGACTATCTGTCTGCTCACTGCACACACCTGTGACACCTGACTGCTCACTGCACACACCTGTGACACGCTGACTGTCTGCTCACTGCACACACCTGTGACACGCTGACTGTCTGCTCACTGCACACACCTGTGACACCTGACTGTCTGCTCACTGCACACACCTGTGACACCTGACTGCTCACTGCTCACACCTGTGACACCTGACTGTCTGCTCACTGCACACACCTGTGACACCTGACTGTCTGCTCACTGCACACACCTGTGACACCCTGACTGTCTGCTCACTGCACACACCTGTGACACGCTGACTGTCTGTCTGCTCACTGCACACACCTGTGACACCCTGACTGTCTGCTCACTGCACACACCTGTGACACGCTGACTGTCTGCTCACTGCACACACCTGTGACACGCTGACTATCTGTCTGCTCACTGCACACACCTGTGACACGCTGACTGTCTGCTCACTGCACACACCTGTGACACCTGACTGTCTGCTCACTGCACACACCTGTGACACCCTGACTGACTGCTCACTGCACACACCTGTGACACGCTGACTGTCTGCTCACTGCACACACCTGTGACACGCTGACTGTCTGCTCACTGCACACACCTGTGACACCCTGACTATCTGTCTGCTCACTGCACACACCTGTGACACCCTGACTATCTGTCTGCTCACTGCTCACACCTGTGACACGCTGACTATCTGTCTGCTCACTGCACACACCTGTGACACCCTGACTATCTGTCTGCTCACTGCACACACCTGTGACACCCTGACTATCTGTCTGCTCACTGCACACACCTGTGACACCTGACTGTCTGCTCACTGCACACACCTGTGACACCTGACTGACTGCTCACTGCACACACCTGTGACACCTGACTGTCTGCTCACTGCTCACACCTGTGACACGCTGACTGTCTGCTCACTGCACACACCTGTGACACCTGACTGTCTGCTCACTGCACACACCTGTGACACGCTGACTGTCTGCTCACTGCACACACCTGTGACACCCTGACTATCTGTCTGCTCACTGCACACACCTGTGACACGCTGACTGTCTGCTCACTGCACACACCTGTGACACCTGACTGTCTGCTCACTGCACACACCTGTGACACCTGACTATCTGTCTGCTCACTGCACACACCTGTGACACCCTGACTGACTGCTCACTGCACACACCTGTGACACGCTGACTGTCTGCTCACTGCACACACCTGTGACACCTGACTGTCTGCTCACTGCACACACCTGTGACACCCTGACTATCTGTCTGCTCACTGCTCACACCTGTGACACCCTGACTATCTGTCTGCTCACTGCACACACCTGTGACACCCTGACTGACTGCTCACTGCTCACACCTGTGACACCCTGACTATCTGTCTGCTCACTGCACACACCTGTGACACGCTGACTGTCTGCTCACTGCACACACCTGTGACACCCTGACTATCTGTCTGCTCACTGCACACACCTGTGACACCCTGACTGACTGCTCACTGCACACACCTGTGACACCTGACTGTCTGCTCACTGCACACACCTGTGACACCTGACTGTCTGCTCACTGCACACACCTGTGACACCTGACTGCTCACTGCACACACCTGTGACACCTGACTGTCTGTTCACTGCACACACCTGTGACACCTGACTGCTCACTGCACACACCTGTGACACCTGACTGCTCACTGCACACACCTGTGACACCTGACTGTCTGTTCACTGCACACACCTGTGACACCTGACTGCTCACTGCACACACCTGTGACACCTGACTGACTGCTCACTGCACACACCTGTGACACCTGACTGACTGCTCACTGCTCACACCTGTGACACCTGACTGACTGCTCACTGCTCACTGCACATACCTGTGACACCTGACTGACTGCTCACTGCTCACACCTGTGACACCTGATTGATTGCTCACTGCTCACACCTGTGACACCTGACTGACTGCTCACTGCTCACTGCACACACCTGTGACATGCTGACTGCTCACTACTCACACCTGTGACACCTTTCTGGACTCTCCGTCTAGCCAGGTAGGAAATGGAGGCTCATAGGAGGTGAGGGGAGAGGAGAGGACTTATGAAAGAGACAGGCTGTGTTGACCCCAGAGCTGAATCTAGAAAGCCGAGCAGGGCCGGCAGAGGAGGGAAAGAAGGGACAGACAGTGGGATGGCTAGGGCCACACCAAGAACGCTGGGGACGGTCAATACGGAGGACTGAAAGCATGGCAGACTGGGAGAGAAAACAATTCTAGATTGCTCAGCCCTGCCTGGCCCGCTGCTCAGACTCCATCAGGCATCCTACATACCATCATGATGGCTTGAAGTGACCGCCTCAACTTCAAGGACCAAGATGGACTACATCAGGAGGACAGATTTTAAAGTCTTTTATTAAGACTTCAAATGAGAGGAAGAGAAATAATGTTTAACACATAAATGGAAAGTATTCAATAATTCCATGATCTGAAATTAAATAAAAACATAATTAATTAGTACTTTAAAAATGATATTAATATAATAATTCTCAAATAACTATCTAGGAAGACTAACATTTTACAACCTACATGGAAGATTTTATTTTAGTTTTCATTTGCTGCCCATTTGTTGCTAATAAGAGTTTTGATATAAGAATAAAACGCTGAATTCAATCATCTTGAACACTGATGTACTTGTAGCTGAGTTTCTGGCTAATGGCCTATCTCTTTTGTTTAATTTTGAGACTTAAGTCCACTTCTCACTCTGCCTTGTTTGACAATGTCCCACATCTATCCATGACCTTCACCTTGTTTAATTGAGGGACAAAGGGGGGAAAAAAATAGCACAGCATTTTCTACCCTTGCACTTAACTTAATATATTCATGAGTCTGATTCATCTTTCTTTTCCTAATTGCATTTTAAAAGTCATATTAAGCATCCAGGGATAGTGAGATAAGCGTGTGCATTCTGCAGAACAATTTGATAGAGATAGCTCAAGTCTTTGCCCACCATACCACCTCTGTGCTCTTTCAGATTTATCTAGCTAGCGATTTCCGGCAGCTGCAGTTTGCTGAGTCCTTTCTATAGCTGTTGCTTACTTTATGTTGGGGCCCTTTTAAATTTCAATGCAACTTCTCAGAGAATTGTTAATGTTCTACTTTGTTCATACCATTTCTATATCTGAACATATTTCTAGCCTTGCTAGGTTTCTGCTTCTTTCATCATTGTCTCGACTGAGCTACATGAAGAAACTTACTAGGGATAAGAAGGAAGTGAAGAAAAAAGGTGGGCCACATAGTGGCAGGTAGGGCTGGGGCCCAGAGCTCAGTAGCCCCGGGGGACTACTATTCCCTGTTGGTGGCATCCCCCAGCTTTATACTGTGTGCTGCTTACTTTGTTTTATTAAGTCCGTTTCATTCATTTAACATTTGTCAAGTATAAACTTTGCTCTGAGGAGAATCTACAGAAGGGGCCAAAAGGGCCAGCCTGCTCTGCTTCTGCTCTGAGCCTTTAAATTAAGCAGACAGTGTAAGCTCAAGATGAGACAGGGTTAGAGATCACTATAATCAACCACTGAGCACTGAAACAATATTTTCTTGCTGTGTAAGCATCCTACCTCCAAAGCTTCATACAATAAAAAGCCCTGACAATGAATGTGCCAGTCATCTGATACTGCGATGAGGTGTTAAGATTGCCGTCAGGACAACTCCGTTCTAAAAATACAAAAGCCACAGCTCCCCTTAGCCTCTTTCCTTTTCAGAGCCTCAGCATCCTCTCCCCCACACTTAAGCAATTAATCCTATCAATCTTTTCTCTTTTGGACCCTCCTTCCCTCCCTGACAATGATCATTTCTATCTTCTTTGCTTTGAATAGAGAGTGAAAGGAGAGAAACAGTTTTAAAATAAGGCACTGGAACACACTGCTCCTCCCAGACACATCTGGGCACATGCTATTTGAACACTTGCTAATGGGATGGAGAGAATACACAAAAAAGCAATAAATTTAAAAACCACAATAATAAAAAGCGTAGAGTCAAAGTGCCTTCATGCTGTCTGTCAGTCAGGATTATGATAATCAGTGACAGTGAAGGGGCATATAAAAAGTCCAGTTTTAGCCTGGCTGACCACAGTGTGGTGGCTCTGCAGGCTAGACTACCTAGGTCTAAACTCCAGCTCTGTCACTCAATGCCTGTGTACAGGAAGAAGTTTCTTTCTCTCAGTTTCCTCATTTGCTGAATGGAGATGCTAACAGAGACTAATAATGTACCACACACTGCTGGGCACTGACAATTCTTACTTTTCATTAAAATGCTGGCCTAGATAATTACTTTTTATCATTTGCCATCAGTCTGCTATAATTCAAGACTAATCTGTAGGTTTCAAACTTATTGTTTGGCCTTTATCACTTGAAGACTCAGATTCTCGTCTGCCAATCAAACTTAAAAGTTTCCAGAGCTGGCTCTAGAGAAATGATTCTTATTCTTTAAAATTCAGGGGCCATAAGTAAAAAGAGTACCAGGTTTTAGGGATCTTCTTATGATCTCCCCAACTATATAATATACATACATACATACATATATATATATATATATATATATATATATATATATATATATATATATTACACACACACACACACACACAGGTCCAAAGACAATGGGCTTGGGAGCCTGCTTTTAGCTTCTTTGGGAACAAAAGGGCAATAGCTTTTTTATTCCTATTACAGCCCTTGCTCGACCTAGTTATTTTTTTTTCTCCTATTCAAAGCTAAACCAGGAAATAATACATTTTATTTTTTAGTTAAAAAACAAGACTAGAAAAGGACTCGTTTAATAATGAAGAGAGCATAGATAGCCTCTATTCATTGAAAAGGGCACTGGATCTATATTCATCTGTTCACTAAATAGTCTTCTGAGCTTTAAAAACTAATTATAGGAGAAGGGTGACTTTCTAGTCTTTTGGCTCATGTAGTGCTGTATGGTACTTTAATGTGCTGAATCAAGCCCTCTGTCAACTCTGCCACACTGGAGTATCAGTGAAGGGTCTCTCTCCTACTTACTTGGTTTCAACTTCTAATCTAGATACAGGTTAAAAGGAAAGAACCAATCACATCTAAAGAAAATGAAAATGAAAACTTCACTCATTCTCTCTCTCTCTCTCTCTCTCTCTCTCTCTCTCTCTCTCTCTCTCTCTCTCTCTCTCTCTCTTTTTCTGGTTTTACAAGACAGGTTTCATTGTTTAGCCTTGGCCATCCTGGAACTCACTTTGTAGACCACGTTGGTCTTGAACTCATAGATTCCCCTGCCTTTGCCTCTGGAGCACTGAGTTAAACACATGTGCCACTACCACCCAGCAAAAATTTATTCTCTTATGATGTTTTTCAAACCCTGTTCATATGAAAAAACATGATCAAACATCTCAGGCATAAATCAGTAAAATAAGCCAGATACTATGGTCAAATTTATGAAATGATATGAGGACAAGCAAAACTAAACTATGATGACTGGAATGAGGCTGACTTTAATGGTAGATCTTTGAAGGACACTAGGGGAATTTGATGTTTTGATCTAGTTAGATGGACATAATCATATATACTTCATTGAGACCAAAAATGGGGAAATATTTATGTGACTGGCTTTTCCTTTGAGTTTAATATGAAGAATAGTCTAATTGAATGATCAAAACAAGAGTACAGAAAGTTGGATCCTTAATTCCAGCTCTTTTAAATCCAAGGCAGTGTCAGAGAGAGGCTGTATTCCTGGTTCAGCATCTCTTTTCTGGATAGAACTGTTTCCTTTTGCCTCGAGTTACAGAAGACAACTAGTACAGCTGATTAACAATCTTTTACCTCGAGTTACAGAAGACAACTAGTACAGCTGATTAACAATCTTTTAACTTGAGCTACAGAAGATAACTAATACAGGTGATTAACAATCTTTTACCTTGAGTTATAGAAGACAACTAGTACAGCTGATTAACAATCTTTTACCTTGAGTTACAGAAGATAACTAACACAGCTGATTAACAATCTTTTGCAAGCATATATTACAATGAAGTTCTTACATAAAAATAAACTGATGAACAATAAGACGACACAGGATCATTTGAAATATTGGTGCAAAAGAAATTATCATCCAGAAATCGCTTGTAATTCAACTACTGAGGTTAATACATACAGTTAAATGAGAACAGTTATAAGGAGGAGTAGGAATGTGCTTACTCAGACCTCTTGAGAATGCAGTAAAATGATGATTGCACAGCAATTCTGAGAAAGCATAGCACCTTGGGGCTTGCTTTCTGTATTAAGGTCAGTTAGTTATATATATCTACTTCAGTGCTAATCAATCCTTCAATCATTCATTATCTCTTGTGGTGGTAGATATGAGGATATTTACTACTATTAAAGTCATAAGAACATAATCTCAGTTGAGAAAAAGTTAGGTTACAGAAGAATATAATTAAAAATTAAGGTTTTTGTTTTTGTTTTCAGATGCCGGGGAACCACTACATCGAAGTTTCCAAGAACATTCCTCTCTGACTTTTGTATAAGCAAATGGTCTAAAAAAATGCCCAATCCATAAAACAAACAATAAATAAACTATATTTATTTACTATAGACAGTCTATAGAGAGTGAAAGACCCAATGAATAAGTAGAAAGGCAATCTGTCAAGTGGGAGAATACTGGTTTATCTATAAGAAAGGAATAGCAACCAGGGATACAAATCACTCCTATAAATCACTAGGAAACGCCCCCCCCCACATAATTAAAATTAAGCAGTAGATCTGAAACACACACACACACACACACACACACACACAGACACACACACAGAGACATACACACAGACACACACCCACCACGAAGGCCACTAAATTTATAAAAATACACAGGAAATTGCTCAGTATCACCCATGAGAGCCATGCATACTAAATGACATCAACTTATCTCAACACCCATACTGGAATGGCTACCATCAAGAGATGGAAGACACTCATTCCTGATGACACACAAACCAACAGGAACTCTGATAGACCACTGTGAGGATGCAAACTTCTAGGCCTACTCTATTTCATGATTGTTTAAAGACATTTATTTTAAGCATTCTCTCCCCCTCTCCTCTCTCCTTCCCCCCACCTCTCTCTGTGTATTGTATGTATATGGTATGTGTGAGTGTGGGTGTCTGTTTTTTATTAGTTGCTTTCTGTTGCTATGATAAAATACCATGGACAGGAGAGTTTATTTTGGTTATGGTTGGGACCTCCAGCTTGATCCTGTAAGGTCTGAGAAGCCCTATCTCTCTCTCCAAACCCATTCTCTTAGAGAATCTCCAACAAAGAAAAGGTGCCCAAAAGACCAGTTCTACATTCTTGGTGGCTATGGCAGCTCCTCCCCTTAAGTTTCTAGCAGCCCAAGTCCCCACCTAAAGTGCTCAGCTTTTGACCATACATACTTGGGCACAAACCCAGAGTATGGTATGTCATCACCCCTAATCTATGGGCTATAAAAGCTCCCTGCTTTATTTTGGGCACATAACTCCTCTGGCCTTGATCTCTGGGACTGGAGGACTCACCCAGAGGTTGCTTTGCTCCAATAAACCTGTTCATTTACTTTTTCAGTTCAGCTTGATCTGGCTTACTGTGTGGGGCAGAGAAACCTATTATTGCTATACAGAAAAGCTATTAATGGTTCTACAGGGAGAATTAATAATGGCAGCAGAGGGCAGTAAGAGGGAGCTTAGAGATCACATTGTCAACCACAAAAAACAAAGCAGAGAGAATGAGCTGGAGGTGGAACAAGTCCATGACTCTCAAAGCCTGCTCCTAGGCTGCACCTCCTAAACGCCAAACAGTTCCACCACCTGAGTGTATGGGGGAAATTCTCATTTAAGCCACATTATCTACAGTTTCAATCTACATTCTGAGTGACAGAGATGAGCCTATTGTTTCATCATAAACTGAAAGTAAGACAATAGCTATTGCTTTTTTATTTATTTATTTATTTTAATTTTTGGTCTTTGCTGCTTCTTCCTTGTTTTTCTTTGTGACTCTGGGTCTCAAATGGTCAGGACAGTTTGGAACTCACAATACGGTGATAGGTAAATACATGAATTCCTGACCCTCTTGACTCCATCTCCTGAGTGCTAAGATTTCAGATACTCCTCCCTTTCCCAGCCCCTGGTCTCTAATTTTTAAAAGTGCTTTTTATATCATTGTACCATCTATTTTTTTTTCACCCAGGTAAACAAAAGATAATAAGAATGAAGCTAATTTTAACATGATAATGCACCGTTGCCATCATTGATCTATTTACACAGTTCAATGATGATGTAAGTGAAAAGTTTACTGTTGCAAGCCAGACGTAGGAAAATGTGCAGCTTCATCAGATTCCATGGTTTAAGTAAATAAATTGTACAAAGAAAAATGTTGAATGAAAAAGTTAGAGGAGAGATTTTACTTTTGTTAAAACCAAGAGGAAGACAATACAGTCTGTGTGAATGAACATGGAAATTAGAGAACGTGTTTGTAGTGCCATGACATACTCTGTTGAACTGTATTTTACTCTCAGTTTGTCAAGGAACAGGGTCAGTAGAGCTTTGCTGAATGAATGGATGAATGAATGAATGAATGAATGAATGAATGAACAAATGACTATATTATTTCTATATATAACCTGAGACATTTTATCCCAACTTGGCAATGCTTAGATTGGGTTCACCGCTCCTTGTTGTCAGTTGTGCCCAAGGTGTGCTTGCATGGGAAAGGAGGTGTGTGAGGAGGGAAACAGATTTTTCAAGTTCTGTTTCATCTTTAGAATCATCAATCACTATTTGCTTTGAGGAAGGATGTGATGAACACATGGGGCTCCCCACCTCTGTCTAATGTAGCTTAGAAAGTAGACGCTTACCTTATGAAGTCTTCTTCCTCTTCCCTCTTGGGCCTCAGCTGTTTGGGCTGAGCCATGTTAGTCCAGTTTGGCAACGATTTCAAGAGTCTGCTGATGTCATCGTCTTTTGCCCAAGATGCACTGATGACAAGTTTCTCTTCTGACTGTACAATGCCTCTGAAAATGGCCACAAAGAAATGGACACATTAGCATCGTCTACAGTGAATGTTTTCTTTTGCTTTTGCTGTAGGAAAAGATGTTATGCCCATCTCTCTTAACACAGTGCACCACCTGTGTCAGAAGCAGCGATATCTATTTATGGCTCATGGTTCACAATGCTGGGAAATGCCACGCCACTCCCAGGCTTCATTCAGTTTCCAATATGTTGAATAATCATAAGCTGATGTTATTGACTGCCCATCTTATAATTGTTAATATCTTATGTGGAACACAAATTTAGGAGAAAGTTTGGGTTGGATCTTTCAAGAACTCTTCAAAAAAAAAAAGAAGAAAGTAGGGCAATCATATTTTTAAAATGCTATTTCAATGACAAAACAGTGGTTCCTGAAAGGTGACAGTAAGTGTTGTGATATCATAAGTGTTACAATAGCCTGTTCTCTGACTTTTTGGTTTAAACTACCAATTAGTTCTATGTGAAGGTAGCTTTTGAATGATGGGAAAACATCCCTTTATTCAAAGCAAAGCCTGTGCCTCAAATGTCAGGCAGGGAAAACCTTTGATTATAGCTAACTCCACTGGGCTTTGGCTAGTGACCTAGAGTTGACAGGCTTCTAGTCCTTTAATAGGGCCCATGGGTTCACTATTAATGCTGCCCTTACTAGAATGTACCTGAAAAGTCACCTTAAATGTTCAATTTCAGCTTAATTAAAAAAGAAAAAAAAAAACCCTCTCTTCCTACTCAACATTTCTGCCACCATACTTGATTTTAAGGGTCTAAAAATTTGCATCAGCAGTTCTTCCTGACAGAAGTGACATTCTTCAGATGATGATCAAGTCTCCAGCCTCTGGAGGCTTCTCACATCACAGGCAAGGATACCTTTCATTGCTAAGAATCACTCTGAGATACAGCACCCATTTTCAGTGAAGCATAAATGGTGCATATGTACCTATAAGAACAGCGCCTTGCCAATAGATAATTCAGTCAGCCTCAATCAGAACAGGTGAGGTCAATAAACCTAGACTTGGTGCAGCCTGACCAAAGGTTCCATGGTTTCATACAGCAACAATACTGCCCCGGTTCTGTTAAAATAAGCTAGACTAGGAGAACTATGGGTGATTGCTAGAATTTTCCTAGCTCACTTCAAGCAGGGTTTTCCGATAAAAACTGCGGTCAGAGAGAGAGGAAGCAGTCTTCTTTTCCTGGCCACTCCCATGGGCACCTCTTATTCTTGTTTCTCCCTTCAGTCCCTTTTATTTTTCTTCAACCTCACTCATAAACTTATACTTACAAATCTTATCGCTCGATACCACCTCAGATTTATAACATCCCACTGAAGGCAAGCCCTGAATATTCTTTGACAATATGAAAAAAAAAAAATGTATCTCCGATCAGCTCCTTCTCCATATTTAACTTGGTGGCCATTTGAAACATTTCTTTAGTAGATCCCCAATGCTCACCTCTGTAGCCTTTATATCTGACAGAGAATGGAGGGCACATTAAACACTCGAGTTTCTCTCTTCAGCAGGTACATTCAAATACATTTCATCTTCCTTTGTTTCTAGTTATCCTTCTACTTGGGCTCTTGGGAACCCAGCTTATCCCTGCTCTTTCTTCCTATATTTCACATATGTCTCTCTACAATGCATTTCCCTTGTCTCTGTTATTTTCTGTATAAATGATGCATACATGATTTTCTTCCCTGACCCAGAGATCCTCTCTTCCAAAGTCCTTCTCTCAGTCAAATGACTGGCTCAGCATCTAAGTTTCCTGGTTGCACTCATGGATGAAACCATCCCTTGTAAAACTTCTCCAGCTTTTTGTGTTGCAGGTTGAACTGTCTTTTTTTTTTTTTTTTGTGTGTGTGTGTGTGTGTGTGTGTGTGTGTGTGTGTGTAGCCTGTACCTGTAGTGTAACACCTTCTTGGGCTTCTCAGCCACAGCATTTACTTGTTCCTTCCTTTGATTTTTAATTCCCTTTTCATTCTGGGAATATGGAGAATAGATTTCTTTTGAGTTTGATTACCAATTAGAAATACTTTTAAAACTAAAGATTTTTGTCTATTTTGTATGTTAGGAGGAGAGAAAGGGCTTCCTAACTCTATTCTCTCCACGTTTTGACAGGGAGTTGAAATTTAGTCTTAAGCCAGCATTCCCTGGATGTTGACCCATCCACTCTATTGGCATGAGGTATATCTTAAGGCTCTTTTGACTGTTCTGAAGCTTCTAATTCTCATTTTCCCTTTTCTTTTCTACATCTGCTTTTTCCTCTTACATCATTTCCTCCTGGTTCGATTACTGCCTGAACCCATTTGGGAGCCAAAATGCCAGCTGCTTTCCTGTGCTCACGCCTTACATGCTGAGTCCCTGAGGCCTGTGCATTTCGCACTCGGGCAAGCTTGTGACAGACTGTGGACTCCTTTGTCACATCTCAGGGAAGCATCACTTCTCACTCTCGTTCCTACATTTGGAAGGTTAACTAGAGAATTCTTAGTGGACACTTCCACCGATATTTCAAAGTGAACAAATCAAAAGATTTCCACGTCTCTCTTTCCTATCAGATACCTGGCATCCCTATTCTAGTCATTCTGTAACCCAATCAGGAAGACAGTCTTCTTAATCACCAACAGTGACCACATCCTGTTAATTCCACATCTTTAATATCTTATGAACAGTCATTTCCTGTCCAGATTCATGGCCACTAATTGGCATTTAGGCCCTAATCATTTCTCATGTGGACTTGGCAATGACTCAGTAACTGGGCTTCTTGCCTGGAGTTATGAGACCATTAGTTGAGCTTACTACGCCAGCGGGGTCATCTCTATAAATTAAAATACAATGCTAGTTCCCTCTTCAGATCCAGACGGCAACATGTGAGCATCTACCTGTTCTGTGGTACCGCCTTTGTCCCTGCTCACTCCCCTATGCAGGCTGGCATGGTGGCTGTAGTCCTATCTAGAAGGGTAGTTCCAAAGCTGCAAAGAGGCATGCTCTGAAATGCTCTGTACATTTTTTACTCACTAGAGGCTGCCTTGGTTCCTTCCATGCTATTGCTCTGTGCATCTTTTTGTGTCCAGCTCTCCTTGTGCTAGAGGTTCGCCTTGATTGTACACTAGAATCACGTAGGGGAGTTCTTAAAAAAAAACAAAACAAAACCCAAACTGTATGCCCAGGCCATATCCAAGACAAAACGAATCAGGACCTGTGTGCGGGATCGCATGGCGGATGTAAGCTTTAATTTTTTCAGGTGATCAAACTGCATGCCAGGGTTACAGATCTCTCTCCCCGTACTGATGCTTGTTTTGTTTTAAAACAAACTAGGATCACAAAATGAATGCGTGCTCTGAGGATAGTTAACTTCTTGCCAGCTTTTTTTTTTTTTTTTAATCTTAGTACCTAGCATGATATCTGATAGGTGGAAGGTGTGTAAAAACTGAACAAATAATAAAAATAAGACATCTTGCTCTAGTCTAGATAACTCATTAATCTGAGGCCGTTTCACTGGGTTCCCTTTCCCTGTCAGTAAGTTGGTGGTTTTCAGCCAATGCACAGGATTATTCTATGCCTTTCTACATCACTAAGATCAGAAGTCAGGAATAAGGACCATGTGTCTCCCTCTGAAAACTCAACAGAAGAAAAGTCCCCACACAGAAAACAAACGAACCAAGGAGCAATTGTTGACCAGCCTTGCCCTGTGCCCACTCCCTCCTAGGTGGTCTACTGTGTGGAAAGCCTCCTCAAAACCTGCTTTCTCTTTCAGGAGTTTGTTGACCATGGCAGCGTACAATGACTTCTCTCCTTGGAAAAGACACAAAGCAAAACCTTCCCTTTTATATGGATCCCCGACCTCAAAAAACCTTCCCTTTTATATGGATCGCCGACCTCTTAGCATTTCATTCTACACAACGCAGTTGGCCCGTGGGTTCCACCTGCCCGACAGTTGTCTTTTTATGCCCTAGAAGCCACTTAAAGGTTGTCACTTTTAAATGGTTTCCAAAAAATTAAAGAATAATATTTTGTAATGCGGGTAACCTAGTTGTAAAGTAAATTTCAATGTCATACACATCAAGAACCTTGTCTGAGCGGTTCAGTTCCCTTCAGAGCCACATGATAGTCAATGGGACTTTGCAAAGTTAGAAGCCCAAGCCAAACTCACTTTCCCCACTCTCAAATCCCAAGCCTGTCCAAGGAAAGTGACTGCATCTACACCTGTGCGATGGCATTATACATTTTGGAGGGGTGTGGCTACAACCTTCTATTTTAGTATTTTGTGGAACAAAAGACACAAGACCTAAGATATTCACTGTGTTAAAGGTACCCAGATTATTTACTGAGGTCTCTTAAAAACACTGCTTTGCTATATTACTACCTGTTATCATTTTATTAAGGAATGGTAATCTTAATTAATCCAAATGTTAATTTACACTGCTCTCAATAGAGTATATTAATTCATATTAGAATAAAGATAAAGCTAAAAAGCAATTCTAAGTACCTAACCTGAAATACTGACATCCAGTAGGAAACAATTACCCTATAGGAAATTCTTCATTCAAATGGCAACTGCCTTATTAGTTTTTCATTTTGAAATGAAACAAATCAGGTGGGTTATAAAATTCCAGGACATATCTAACCAGCTTCAAAAAAGGACCCCAGCGATCCCAACAATTATTCTGTAAGAGGAATGGGGTTAATCATTCCAACCAGAACCATGATCTATCAAGTAATTCACAGCGCAATAGGCAACTGACACAGCCATCTGTATAAGTACGTGTGCCCTTCCCAGAGGGGAGAGGAAGGGAGGGTGTCTCTTCAAACAGGTGATGGGTTACCATGAGAAGAGTCTTCCCTCAAGACATGGCTGACTGGATTTCATTCCAAAAACATCTGCTGGTATCAACTGGCTCAGATGTACATTTCTTGCGCACTGGAACATTCAGTGTGTGCAAGTGTTTGCAGTCCCCAGGCACAGCTGGGGTGCCCGGGCTTTCATTAAGTAAACAACCAGGGGCAGGTGGGGCTAATTGGATTCAACTGTTTTGTGACAGCCAGGGCATGATGCTTACTTTCCCAGGCTGAATCTTCCAGACACTTCAAAAACTAGAAGCCAAGTTAGACAAATGAACCGAGGACAAGGCTAGCTAGCTTAAATGAAGCTGCTGTGCTAGTCCAGTTCATAGACGAGCAATGACTGAATGCAGCAAACCAAACTAGAGTGCAACACCCTTCAACCAAGCAATAACGATAGCTAGGGATCCAGGAAGAGTTAAAAAACCAGACAAAACCAACAGTTCTAAAACACCGGCTATCTATAGATTCTGTAGGAGTGGGAGTCACTGAGTCGCTGTTGTCACTTGGGTATCCACTGCTGAGCCTGCCAGGTGCTACTGGATAGCCCCAAGTCCATGGTAACACGGACCTGGTTAAACTCAGTGGGTCAGTAAACAAAACAAACAGACATGAATGTGAGCAAGCAATTTTCGGGATAGGGGAGTAGTGGATGGGGATGGGGGAGGACAGGGGGTGGAATGATCAGTGTGCATTACACACGCACATCAAAGTGTCAAAGAAAACACACAATGAGCTGAAAGAAGAGAAGCAGGAAACTGACCATAATACTTAAGAAAAGAGATAGAAATGCCAATAGGTCTTTAGGCTTGTCACAGAGCTGTAGGTGTTTGTGTCTTAGTTAATGTTACTACTTCTGTGATGAAACTCAATGACCAAAAGCAAACTGGGAAGGAAAGGGTGTATTTCACTCACTCCCAGTTCCATATCACAGTCCATCATCAGAAGCAGTGTGGGCAGGAACCTGGAGGCAGGGCGGATGCAGAGGCTGTGTTTACTTTGCTTGCTTCCCATGGCTTGTTTCTTATTGAACCCAGGACCACCAGCTCAGGGCTAGTCCCGCTCACAGTGGGCTGGGCGCCCTCTAGGCTAGCTTACAGTTGGATCGTATGGAAGCATTTTCTCAGTGGAGGCTCACTCCTCTCTGATATCTCTAGCTTGGTGTCTAGTTGATGCAAAACTAGCCAACACAGGGTGTATACTTCTTCTCAAGACACAACCTAGTAAGCATGTGGCAAAATTGCATAGTTAAGAGGACTCTAGGAAAGAAGGGGGTAGGAACTTGAATTTCAGTGTTTGCACAAAGTAACTCTTGGAGATGATTTAATGATCATCTTAGAAAGGTAGGTTTGCATGGTGCTTTCATAATTGACTTTTTTTCTGACTTTTTAAGAAAAAGAATTAAGCTGGATCACAGGCAGTGGAACAATAATTAAGTGAAGTATGCTTCAACCGCCAGTGTTCAGACTTTTCCTTTGGTAAACAAATTTAAACCCATTGATGTTTGAATATCTTTAAAATGTTTATAGAAAGACACATAGGTAGCCCCTTTTAAACTGTCTTCTCCTTGCACTTAGGCTGAAATCCAAAGCTCTGGTTTTAAGATCTTTTTTTAAGGGTTATACATTGAAACACACACACACACACACACACACACACACACACACACACACACACACACACACACACACACACACCTTTAAATATATCTATCAGGTTCATGGTCAGAAGCTGGGCCTGGGACTGGGCACAAGAGTGCTCACATCGTTCTACTGTGTAGCCAGAGAAGACTACTGCTGTTTCACACTGCCTGTCTCTGCCTGGAACGCCTTCCTACTTCCCCACAGCCTTCTCTCCCACCCTGCAGTCAGTTCCAAGCCTCACAGCCTCAGTGAGATCTTCTTGCTCCTACCTGGAAACTTGTTTTGCAAAACGAGATCACTCTTATTGCTGAAGCCCACTTTCTTCTTTGTCACTTGATCATTATCTGTGTCCTCCCATTGGAATGAAAACGCCATGATTGCAAGAACTTGCCTAAAAGGTTCACTTCTCCAAGTTTAGCCCTCAGTAAGCCACTGCATAGCCAATTCTTTTACATTATAAACTGACAAATTATAATTGCGCACATTCATAGAGTACAAAGTGACTATGATTTATGAATATAACATGAAGAACACTAACATATCCCCCATCGAGACACGTCATTTTTCTGAGGCCAACATTTCAAACTTAGTCTTAATGACTCTGAGTTATAATTATTTACTAGTTCCCCCACACTTCGCAATACATTTCGGTGAGACGGGGGAAGTCTTGCTTTTTCATCTCATTGAGGCTTTGTACCACTTGCCATCATCACTCTAGCTTCCCCTCCTCCAACCCTCTGGTAGCCACCACCCCACCCTCTTCTCATAGATGTGAGGACATCTCTCTGTGTGCCTTATTGTACTTAGCATGGCATTCTCCTATTCCATCTGTGTTGTCAGAGATGACAAATTTCTTTTTAAAAAGCTAAATAGAAACACCTTGTGGATATGCGTCACATTTTCTTTATCCATCCATCTGTTGATGGACAGTTGGGTTGAGTCCATAATTTGGCTATGTAAACAGTGTTTTAGTGAACAAGGGACTGCAGACATCTTTTTGACATACTAGCTTAATTTGGGGCGTAAACACCTGGATATAATTTTATCTGCAGTTTTTTTGAGGGAGACCCTTTTTGATTTTTCCCCAGTGACAACACTAAGTCACACTCTTAGCAACAATGTATAGGTGATACCTTCTCTCTACCCCTGCAGCAGCTAATTTTCATCTTTTTGGTAACAAGCCTTAGTGACAGCTGTGTGGCAATATACTGTTATTTTACAATTAGTGCTTATTAAATAATTGGTAATGCACAGCTTTTCTAAATACATCTGTTGTCTATTTATACATCTTCTTTAGAGAAATTTTTATTCAGGTCTCTTAGTAGTTTTTACTTTTTGTTTTGTTCTGTTGTTAGTGGTGCAGGATTCAAATAAGATAAGTTTATACTCAAGTTAAACCCTCACACAATTCATCCACTGTTAATGAAAGTGTTGTTGTTGTGTTTTGCTTATTTGTTTGTTTGTATGGAGCTAAGTTTCTCACATGGTTTTCTACTAACTACTAATAAAATGTATAACTTTAGTAAATGCATTCTTCCCATTAATCTATTTTTTTTTCAGTTTCCCTATATTGAAGGTCAAAGCAAAAAAACAAAATAAAACAAAAAACCAAAAAAGCCAACAACAACAAAAACCCCAGCAAGCTTTGCTATAGCAACGCTATGGAGCTGTAGTGTGTACTCTCTTTGTAGCTTCGGGTTTCATGTGAAGGCATTAACTACACTTGCCTATATTTTGAAAGATAGTGCACCTGCTCTCCTATGTACGCTTTCCCGACACTGCAGCTGAACGCAGTCGCCTCCTCCCAATATGAATTCTTGGCACTTCTGTCAAAACTCAATTAACTGCACATGCATGAGTGCATTTCTGGGCTCTCAGTTCTACTCTTCTGGTCAGTGAGTCTGTTTTTTTATGTCAGCAGTGTGGTGTTTTAATTACTATCAATTTGTAGCATAGGTTGAAAACAGGTAGTGTGATGTTTCCAGTTTTGTTCCTTTAGCAGGAAGCTGTCTTGGCTATTTTGGATTTCACTTTTGTAGTTCCACATGAATTTGATGTTTAAAAATATTTCTATAAAAGTATATAGTAGGGGCAGGGGAGACGGCTCCATGGGTAAAAGTGCTTGTTCTGCAAACAAGTCTGAGCCCCCAGCACTCATAAAAACACGGTCAGACACGGTTGTGCATACCCGTGGACACCAAGACAGGAGGACGGAAATGTCTAGGGACTTGCTGGTTAACCAGAGTAGTCAGAGTGGTGAGTTTCAGGTTGAGCAGAGACCTTGTCTTCAGGAAATAGGTGGAGAAAGATAAACAAAGATGCATGTGGCACATCCTGTTCATGCATGCATGGCTGCACGAATCCACATACTTACTTGCATATACCAACAAACAATTCACGAGTGTGCATGCCCACCCCCCCCCCCACACACACAGAGGAATTCTGAAAGACATTGTGTTGAAGTGTTGAATCTGTACCTTATTTTGGGTAGTATGGCCATTTTGCTATTTTTATAATATGAAACTTTCCATAAACATGGATTATTACTCCACTTTTTGTGTCTTTTTCTATTCCTTTCATCCATAATAGTACATTTATAGTGTTCAGTTCATAGGTTTTTATTTATATTTATTCCTAAGTATTCTTTGTAGTCTTTGTAAATGGACTGTACTCCTGATTTACTTTTATTATGCTTATTCTCAGTGTATGCAAGTGGGATTAACTTCTGTTCTCCACAACTCTACTGTATTCTTTTATTAGTCCTAGTTGTTTGTATTGGTAGGATCTTTAGATGATATCATCTATCAGTTGCTGGCTTTAACTTTGTTAAGGTGTATACCCTCCACAGCACATTTGTTCTATTTTCCTCACGAAAGAACACCGAGTTTTGTCAAACATTTTCTTTGCATCTAATGAGACAATCACACAGCTCTTGTCCTCTACTCTGTTAATAGGATGCATCACATTTATTGATTTGTGGATGCTGGATGTGTTTCTGCATTCCAGGGATAAATCCCCCTTGATCACAGGGAATGATCCTCTTACTGTGCTACTGAATTGGATTTGTTGGTACTTTGTTAAGAAATTTGGTATCTGTTTGTTGAAAAGGTTGGCCTGCAGTTTTCTTTTCATATAATGCCCTTGCCTGTCTTTGCTATTATGGCCTCAATTATTGCTGAATAAATAAAGTAACAGATTGAATATTGGGATGACATATTTGCACTATAAATACTAGGGATACAACAGAAGGCATAAAAATATCCTCCCTGTGACATCAGCAAATATTAAAAATGCTAAGTAAACATCTAACAGAGTAGTTATTAAAGTCTAGGCTCTGTTCTAAGTTCATTATACATGCTAAAGTTTTTTTTTATTGTGTGTATACATGTGTGTATGTGTGCCAGCATGGTATACTTTGTATGTATGATTGTATGTATGTGTGTCTGTGGTATATATGCATGAAGGCATCCTGTATGTTTGTATGCATGTATGTATGCATATACATATGTGTGTTTTGTGTACAACTGTATTTCTTTGTGTGTATGTATATGAGTGTGGTATTTATGTCTATATGTATGTGTTTGTATATATGTATGTATATATATGTGTGTGTGTGTATGAATGCATGTCTCAGTGTGTTTGTAGTATGTGTCTGTGGTAGGTGTGAGTGTGGTATGCATGTTTGAATATGCTATGTTTGTATGTATGTGTGGTATATGTATGCATGCATATGTGTGTGTTATATATATATATTCATGTCTCTGTGTGTATGTATATGCAAGTGCGGCATGTGTGAATGGTATTTGTGTGTGTGTGTATATATATGTATATATATATGTGTGTGTATATATATACATATATATATATGTGTGTGTGTGTGTGTGTGAAGTGTTTAGTGTGGTATATGCTCATTTTTTGCTTATGAGGATGCATGCCTGTTATGTATTCTCACGAAGACCTGCTCTCTCACTCTCTAGAGTGAGACAAGGTTTCTTATTGAACCTGGATCTAAGCCAACATCAAGACCTAGAGAACTTCCTATCTCTGCTTCCCTCTTTCTTAGTACTGGGGTTACAGATGTATGTCTGGCCATGCCTGACCTTTTACTTGGTTGTTGGGTCCATATGCAATTCTCTATGCTAGAATTCTGCTCACTGAGTCATCTCTCCAGCCATATTCATTCTTGACACAACAATCCTGTGTGGTAGGTTTGTCATTTCCATATGGTAGATGAAACACTTGGGCATGGAGGTTAGAGAATCTGCCCTAGGTCAGCTGACTGGGTAGATCTAAGCCAAGCCATGGTCTACTGGAGCATGGCCTCCTTATTATTGTGTACTTCCTCTAAGCCTCCTGAAACATTTCTAGGTTTCCCATTACTTCTTTAATTCCATGGCTTTTTATTTGGGCTTTAAAGTCAGACATAGTTAGCTTCTAATGCACACACTACGTCTTCCACATTCTGCCCTTCCCCACACTAGTAACCTTTCTGAACCTCTGTTTTTTTCATGGGTAAGGTAAGGAGAATCCAATTTAATGGAATCTTTGTGAGTGACTAGATAAGCTAATGACTTATAAAGTCCTCTGCACTGTGACTACGCACTTCACTGAGTATATATTCCCACTCAGTACAGGCACCAAGGCTACTTCAATAGGCTCCTATCTGATCTCAGTAGGGCACCAGACAGGAGAAACAAAGTTCACTGCTTCCTACCGAACTTGGGCACATGGTTAGGGAGCAACATCTGTAACAACTGTTTGGGGCCAAGAGAGCAGCTGGCATGGAAAGTAAAGTGAAGGGGTTCATCTCATCAATACCCATGAGTGCCCAGGTTATAGAGAAGTGTTATGCTAGTTTCTAGAGATAATTAAATGCAAAAAGTTACAACAACTTCCTTCCAGAAGCTGAGCTGAGAGTTTGGACAGTAACACGCATGACAATCACTTCTAAAAGCACCACTGCATAGGCCTAATGTTTAGTGGACCAACTGTGGGAAATCTAATGCGTTAAAACTTCCCCCAACCACTTTGATATGAACCCACCATTGGAGAATAATGTTATGAAAAGAATACATACATACATGCATACATACCAATAACTGGTCAAATTAACACATTCAGAAATACACGTTGCTAATGCAACAACTTCAGAAACATATTACCAAAGCTCACCTAACACATGCTTTCTATGAGCTACAAACTACATATTTTATAACAATCATATGTACATATTTTATATTTAATAAAACGATGTGTGGTGGTTTAAATGATAATGGACCCCACAGGCTCATTTGTTTGGATACTTAGTCCACAGTGGTATAACTATTTGCTAAGGATTAGGAGGTGTGGCCTTGTGGAAGGAGGTGTGTCACATGGACCGCCTGTGAATCGTGCCATTCCCTGTGTAACCTCTCTGCCTCCTACTTTTGGGTTGAGATGTGAGATGCCAGCTGCTGCTGCCATAATGCCTTTGTTCTGTTATCATGGACTCCAATGCTTTGGAACTGTAAGCATAATGAAATACAGTCTTTTATAAGTTGTTTTGGTCATGGTATTTTATCACAGCAGCAGAAAAGTAATTAACACACCACATGTCAGTGCAGAGTGAACCAACAAGGTGGGAAAAAACAGTCTTCTTAGGCAAAGGAGAGTTAGAGCAGCGTGGGTCTTTGCAGAGGAGTTCCTCTGGCTCATGACTTTGATTTCTCTCGTGTTTACAGTTTATTAGGTTGGCACATGTTCAAGGCTAGCTCAACTCTGTTCTTGGTGCTAAACAGAAGGTGCCTCTGGTTATGCAAGGATATTGAAACATTTCCTGAGTTTGAAGGCATCCATGAACATCCAGCTTCTGCTAGTGAACACAATGGGGTCGTTCATAACTCCACTTACACCATCTTGTCCATCTCACCCCATACAAGTTAGATAGTTCTCTTTGACCCCAAATGGGAAAATTCCAAAACTCTTCTTTCCTGCCTATCCACACATCCTGTTTTAATGTCCTCACTTTCCCTAATGCATCCATTTATGCCTTCTGTGTCACTGCAAGTCATTCCCATTCAGTTCAGCAGAAGCTTCCTCATTCATCCAACAAACATGAATCAGCCCTAAGTGGGACCCATTCCTTGTCATCATAGTTTATCAAGTGTGCCCCCTTACTACTCTGGAATCAAATCCAGGGCCCTTTGAATGTAGTCAAGTACTCTACAGCAATTCCACTGAGTGTAATACTTAGCTTGCAAGTATGTCCTGCTGCATGGTATCTTCACACTTTAGCAGACGAATCTCTGGGCAAAGAGGACAAGCATAGGGAGAGAAGCATTTGGCTTGGAGGTGCAGACAGACTGCTTGATTGGGAACATGGTACATTCAGAACTCACAACTGAGCGTCCTTGAAGTTCCAAGGGGTGTGACTAATTAAGGACAACACTTCCAGTCCTCATTTGCCTTTCAGGGAAAATCTGTATCCTAAGCATGTACCATGATATCATTCCAGAACAGTCTTTCTCTCCAGAGTGCTCTGCTCACACAGGCGAGATGCCCTGAACTTTCCCCAGATCTTTAAATCCAAATGTCTGCTCAGGTTCTCCTAGCAGACTCAGAAGACAAAGTGATTCTCAGCAGAGGGCATTGTGAGCTTGGGGATTTGACAGCTCCAAGAGATCTGCCGAGAACCCAGTGGAGAAAGGCAGATTGCAAAGCCTCGCTGCTTCCTCCCCACCCACTCCCTAGTGTTACATCATTTTTGATCATTTGAATTGTACATGGCTTTCTATTTAAGTCAGTCATTTGCTGGCAGCAAAACTAGAACATTTCCTGTTTTTCCTCTCACTGTAATCAGGATTTGGTTGTCCAAATTAGGACTGCCCTAATTACTCCCCAGCAGGTGCCAACTCGGGGGAGGGCAACAGACTGCAAGAGAGGAAGTAAGGACGCTTTGCATCTTCAGAGTCATACAAGAAGAAAACACATTTTCCCTAAACCTGGAAAAACCAATTAAGTCACAGAAACAAGCACCGTGGGGTTGTGTGTGGAGAATGTACACACAAGACCATGAACTGCTGTAAGACAAGAAGAGAGATGGTTTTCTACTTATTTGCTGTGAAAGCTTTACAGATTTGTTTTTTCCAACCCAGAGATGAATTTAAGCTAGACCCATAATTCAGCAGCCATGTACAGCACTCCCAGATAATCTTGTTTGGAATAACATGACAGTTGGAAACATTAAGTGGACATCATTCTGGAGACGTTGACTGTGTGTGTGTGTGTGTGTGTGTGTGTGTGTGTGTGTGTGTGTGTGTGAGAGAGAGAGAGAGAGAGAGAGAGAGAGAGAGTTTCCAAGGTGGTTCAGTCTCTTAGATAAAAGAATCAAGATCATTTCTAAAGTACCATAGGTCAAGGACCTAAAACAATGGCTGTGTTTCAAAAAACATAGCACATGGGCTCACTAGGTAAATGCTTGCTACCAAGAATGATGACATAATGTCTTAGTTAGGGTTTCTACTGCTGTGATGAAACACCATGACCAAAAAGTAAGTTGGGATAGAAAGGGTTTATTTGGCTTACACTTTCACATTGAAGTCCATCATTGATGGAAACAAGGACAGGAATCAAACAGGTCAGGAACCTGGAGGCAGAAACTGATGCAGAGGCTTGCTTCCTATGGCTTGCTAGGTTTGCTTTCTTATAGAACCCATGACCACCAGCCCAGGGATGACCCCACCTGCAATTGGCTAGGCCTTCTCCCATCAATAACTAATTTAAAAGATGCCCTATAGGCCCAACCTTATGGAGGCATTCTCACCCCCCACCCCCATCCCCTGTCTTGAGATGGGTTTTCTCGGTGTAACAGCCCTGGCTGTCCTGGATCTTGCTTTGTAGACCAGGCTGGCCTCGAACTCACTGAGATCCATCTGCCTCTGCTTCCTGAGTGCTGGGATTAAAGGTGTGCACCACCATGCCCAGCTGCAGGCATTTTCTTAATTGAGGGTTCCTCCTTTCAGATGACTTTAGCTTGTGTCAAACTGACATAAAACTAACAAGCACACCTGAGTTCCAGCTTGGGCACTCACACAATTGAAGGAAATAACTGACTCCCTCAAGTTGTCCAGTGATCATGATATGATACCACGGTATGTGCATATGTGCATACTTTCCTGAACAATTAATAAATACAATAAATAGGAGATGGTAAACACAGGTTTCCTTTGAAATATAAATACAGAGAAATAATTGAAATCCTATCCACAAAAGAGTCCACAGAGAATGAAACTATTCTCATTAGTCATTTCTGTTTAAAACCAATCACTATCTTTGCATGACATCTCACCCTTACCTACCTGTCCCCAACACAACTTCATAGTCTCCCTTTGTTTCACATACTAACAATCTTCTCTCTCTACTAAATGTTTTCTAAATATAGATATGTATGTTTTACTCTTTGGAAACTGACATCAAATATAACAAATGTCCAGTTCTTTAGCTGCTACCATATTCTTGTTCCCCTCTGTACTAATTATAAATACATGCTTAGCCTATATTTATAATTTCTATACCAATATTTCCTTCCTCATCCATGCCATTCTGGCTTGCACCCTAATACTCCACAGGCACGGCTTTTGTGATGGTCACCAGAGACCCACCTTGGGAAAGACTCTGCCCAGTCCATGCATGGATGAGGCCTAAAAGCCGAATCTGCTTCATCCGCCTGCTTGGCCCCCACATTACATTCTTTAGATTTTCCTGTGCCATTGATTGTTGCTTCTCTGTCCCCTCTGACAGTTATTACTCATTTTGCAAACATCGAGGGTCTACCTTTTTGTTATCTGTACCATAGTTAGCAATATTCATGCCAAGCTGAGGTTTCATCAAGTACCACCGCTTCAAATGCCATTCCTAACACATGCTGCTGGTTGGTAAATATCCATCAGGCCAGAGCTTTTTCCTTTTGATGAGTGTTTCCAACAGCCACCTGTCCATGTAAATGTCTACTAGAAATTTCAAATTTAATTTTTTATAGGAAAACATTCAACAGAACAGCTTAGGATAAAAATTAGGGGATGCCTCTTGGGCCATCCTTGCCAGGTGAACATGTACGTGTTACACTGTTTCTAGCTGGGAGCCTGGCTTTGGCTCAGGAGCAGACTTAAGTGTGAATGGCAGGTGTTTTACCTATTCATTATATGACCAGCTGTCTAGTTGTTCCCAGATCTGCAATATTTTCCTCCTCAATGGAAATTTACTCAGAACGTAAAAGTAAAAGGTAAGAGGACTATGGTGACACACAGACACAATCCTCACTGGGTTTGCACATACTTCTTGGGAAGATGCTGAAGGGAGAGCATTAAGAGGTTGAGGCTTGGAACCTGCAAACAACCTAGATGTCCCTCAGCTGAGGAATGGATAAAGAAAAGGTGGTACATTTATACAGTGGAGTATTACCCAGCTGTTAAAAACAAGGACACCATGAAATGTGAAGGCAAATGGATGGAACTAGAAAAAATCATCTTGAGTGAGGTAACTAAGACCAAGAAAGACAAACATGGTATGTATTCACTCGTAAGTGGAGATTAGTTATAGTTCATGGTGGGGGGGGGTGCCCGTATCTACCTGGGATGGGGAAATGAAGAGATTTTGCGAGGGGACTGAGGGCAGGTGGGAATGGGGACATGAGTGGTCAGGTTGTGGGGGCAGGAGGGGAGAGTACTAAAAGAGACTACTGGAAACAAGGTGGGGAGGCATTTTGGGGTCAGGTAAAAAACCTGGCACAAGGGAATCTCCCAGGAATCTACAAGGATGACCCCAGCTAGGACTCCTAGCAATAGCAGATATGTAGCCTGAGCTGGCAATCTCTGTGCCTAGCCTAATTGTCATCAGAGAGGCTTCATCTAGCAACTGATGGAAAGATGCAGACCCACAGCCAAACATTAGGCGGAGTTCTGGGAAGTCTGCAGAAGAGGGGGAGAAAGGAATGTAGAAGCGAGAGGGGTCAAGGACACCACAAGAAAACCCACAGAATTATAGGGTCTCACAGAGACTGAACCAACAACCAGAAGCCTGCATGGGACTGACCTGGGCACTCTGCATATATGTGACAGTGTGTAGCTTGGTCTTCTTGTGGGACTCCTAACAGTGGGAGCAGAGGCTGTCTCCGACTCCTTTACTAGCTTTTCGGACCCCATTTCTCACACTGGGTCACCTTGCCCAGTCTTAATACAAGGGGAGGCTTAGTCGTACTGCAACTTGATATGCCATGCTCTGCTGATGTCTATGGGATAGCAGAGCAGAGGAGGAGTGGATGGGAGGAAGGACTGGGAGGGGAGGAGGGAGGAGAAACTGTAGTTGAGTTAATTTTTTTTTTTTTTTAAAGAGGTTCAGACTTAGAAGTGCACAGTGGCATATGCTTACAATTCTAGTACTTCCGGGGCTGAAGCAGGACAATCTTGAGTTCATGGCTAGCCTAGGCTATACAGTAAGTTCCACGCCTGCCTCTAAAACTAAACGCAAACTGTCAGGCAAGAAGCACCAACAAGAAAAATGTTTCTGGAAGAACAGCAGATGCTACAAAGATAGGCTGTCGTGAGCAGTGGTAAAGGACACCACCACCACCAACCACCATCCACCGAGATCACAGGCACATAATTTGGGTGACATCTCATTTGGCTAAAAACAGGTATAAAAGGCTGGCATTTCTGGAACACCACTTTTTTTTTTTTTTGGAAAGGGAAGTTAGGGTAGAGAGGCTGAGTGCTATCCAAGGCCATACAACAAGTACGCAAAAAGCTGGTATTGACACTGGCTGTAGGGCCCGCTTCCGAGCCAAAGCTGGGTTCCATCTAGAAATACCGTACAATACATACATGGTCACCTGGCATGGATGGCCACGAGCACCCCTATATTTTCAACTTAAACTGTTTTGTTGAATGTTTTCCTATAAAGAAACTAAGCTGAAGGGAGACATGGAACTTAGAGGAATAGCTCAGAAGTTTTGATGACAGAATGAGGATTCGAAAATATCTCAATAGGCCCAGATGAGGAGTTAAAAATAACACTACATTCAATGGGTGAGTGTGAGATCTTGAATCTATGTTTAAAAGTCACCACAAATTGCAAAGAAAAAGATGCTTTCACCGTTGTTCCCCCTAAACCCTCTGCTACCCTCTCCAGCCAATCACAAAATGCCACCTCTTCAGTATCCTTCCTCTCCATTTTCCTCACCTCATCCCTAACAAGCATTCTCCTACCGCCCCCCCCCCACCTCCACAGAGCTCCTCTCTGTACCTGGTCCCCCTGCTTCACACCTACCCTGGCTCCTTACTGCCTAACTCTGAAACAGGAGTCCCAGAGCCTACCCTCCACAGCCCGGCTTACCCTCCAGAGCCCCTCAAGTCACCCACACTCATGCCCTTGCTCTTCCTGTCCTACATCTCCTAACCCCCCCCCCCCATGTTGCCACAGATCCATCCTACTCTTCTTAAGCTTCCCTGCCCCAATCATCCTCATTCCTCATCAAACCAGTTCTCATCCTTCTGGCATCCTCTCCTGCTGGCCTTACTCTTGCATTCCTATGACTGTATTTTCTCTGTTTTACTGTGTTTCCTCTCACAACTTGATGCTGTCTGTATATACACTGTTTCTTTGTCACATCCTACTTTCTCTCCTTTCCCGAGGCTGTAAGCATCCTTAAAGGTAGAGTCTGTGGACTAGGTTAACTCTTCACACACAGGGGGGTCAGGGGGAGTCTTGGAGGCTGTAAGCATCCTTAAAGGTAGAGTCTGTGGACTAGGTTAACTCTTCACACACAGGGGAGTCAAGGAGAGTCTTGGTTGGATGCTTAGTGAAGCTCTACCCAATGCAGTGACAGGATACAAAAAGAACTGGGTTTAAATCTTGGCTCCTAAAGGAGGCACGTGATGGTGCTGGTCTATTATGCAGAGCAAGCACACCTGGAAATCAGCCAGGCTCAGGGGAGTCCTTTTTAAGATAGATACTATCAGGCTAATAACAATGGAGAAGGGTGACAGGGTGATGTCCAGTCTAGGGGAGAAAACAACATTAAAAGTAAATCCCTGCCGGGGCATTAGTGGCACACACTTTTAATCCCTGCACTCAGGAGGCAGAGGCAGGTGGATCTCTGTGAGTTTGAGGCCAGTCTGATCTACAGGGTTAGTTCCAGGACAGGTTCCAAAACAATACAGAGAAACCCTGTCTCAAAAACAAAACAAACAGACAAAACAAAACAAAACAACAACAAAAAACCCAACAAAACAAAACAAATGAACAAAAAACCCCCACAATGAACTACAATAACTATCTTCCCAAACACATAAGTAATAAAAATGATTTTAGTTTAATAAAAAGGACTGACTGGACTTTGAGTATGTGTTCTCAAAAGGAATTGTGGCACCCTGGTCTCTGGATGTTTCTCTGCTTCTTGGTTCATGATGCAAATTGTTGGCTTCACTGGGCACTTCTGCTCTGATAGGAAATCCTTTGTCAGAGGCTCACAACAATGAGACCATGGTGTCTTGGACTGGATCCACCAGAAGGGAGCCATTTACTATGTGGGTTAATTGTCCAAATGATTGCATTATAGTAACACAAACCTGACTAATACACAATGGCTTCCAATCACTTCACACCTAGAAAGAAAATAACGAATAGGTGCCAAGCTCTAGGAACTTAAAACTTTTCTGTCAAAATAATTAATGCAACAACACTTAACAAATTCTGCTTATCAGTAGAGTTTAGACTCAAGAGCCAAATATTTTATTATAGTTTAATTATTTATTATATTATTTATTATAGTTTAATTATAAGTAATATTCATCATAATTATTGGTGAAAAATTAGTTGGTGCCCGTAATTAGATATATGCCTATTTTAAAAATTTAAATTTAATGGTGGTTCCATATAAACATAAAATAAAATCACACAGTGGTATTAAGGTCTAATTTTAAAATGTTGTCACTACTTAAAATGGATGTTTCAATGTTTAAAACATTCTTAAATTCTTATTTGGTAGGTGACATATTGGTACAACCATTTTGGAATTTATTTTAAAACACTTGAAAACAGAACACCCATGGGATGGGCCAGAAGATCCAATTTCATTCAATTATGTTAGGTCAGTGAGTTTGACAATTTGTAATCCCACGAAAATAATTTGTAAAAACTATATTCTCTCTGCATATTAAAGCTGACATGTAGTTGTTTTGGGTATGAATTTAAATACTTGCAAAACTCAGGACTTGTGACATATCATAAATACATTTGTAAAAAAAAAATCACTGTTTTAAATGTTCTTAAAGTCTAGGAACAGAAATATCTCATTGTCTCCTAAGTAGATTCAATTACTACTTTTCAAGTAAAAAGTAACAAATGCAGTTAATTGAATCTCAATCTCACAGGGATTTGAACTCTCCCATAGTATATTTATAATACATAATAAATGCTCTTCTTATGGACCCTTTTTCCTTTTTTCTTGAATACCAGTTACATTTTATTTTTTCACTAAGTTTTACTGCAATGGAGTACATTTTTAGCTTGAAACATTTGCTTATAATGTTGTAATTTTTGGCAAAGAAAATTTGTATAAACTCAAGTTTTAAAATAGGAATTTACATTTTCTGTTACCACAAGAATAAGTTTTAATATTTTTGAATTACCATGATAATTATTTGGTTTCTAACTGAATATAAAAATATTACTAGGGATGACTTTAACCTATTATGTTGACAGTTTGATGAATACAAAAGGTAAATATTGTTGGGAGCACAACTCAATGAGATTATGGCTTTTTAAAATTTAATTGAGCTGAGACAATGGATAAATAATGCTTCCAGCTGGAATGAGGGAGGTTTGCATTCATGTATATAATTCTTTCAGATTAGTTCTTTTCAACTTTGCTTCCTGACTCAGAAGAAAGACTCTCAGAGCATCCACATGTCCAAATCTTGTCTTCTCAGACCCTGGGTTGGTTGGTGCCACGCTTCCTAGGTAACATTGTCTCCTACCATTTCCCACTTAGGGAACCCTGATTGTCCCCCAAATGCAGGGCCATTGTGTTAGAGCCCTCTCCTTTACGGCAATGCTTTGATGACTCTCTCCACTTCCGTGAGTGTCATCTGTCTAGCGTGTCACCTCCTGCAAAACCACCCCTGTCCCTATCTCCTCGTGTGTTCACACAGATTGTGACTATTCACTGTGCTGTCCCTGTCTATCCTTAATTAGGTATCACATGCAATTTAACATCTTATTGTACATTCTCTTTTTCTGTAATGGTTTCAAGACTTGTCAGCCAGGCCATAACTTGTTCCTATCATTAGTTTACTATGTGAAATGCTATGGTCTTTCTATGAACACCAGATAATTTGATAAACCCAGAGAAAAGAAAATCTGAGGTCTAACTAACAATCAAGTCCATAACTCTGTTTTCCTCCCTTCCACTAATGCTGAAACAGGTTTAATTGTCCCTCTCTGATAGTAGGAGGGCTCCGCATCAATGTCAGTAGGAATGTATTCTTAAGAACGAGAAAGTCGTTATATACTAGAGTATTAGGGGTTTTCAATCACACTATTATCAGGACCTTTTCTCTCACCAAGGGGGCTAATCAAGACCTGAGGTTTCGGTGAGGATGTCACACTTCTATTCTAGGTTTCTATGAAAACCAGGGCTGACCTGGAGCTGAGCCTTTACAGCCATCTTAAGGGTCTCCGCTCACTTGTTGTTTTTGTTCCCTTGGTCAGTGTGACTGTGCGGGGACCTAACAGCCTGTCTCTCCTTGTCAGGCCTGCTGACAAGCTCAGGAAAGGAGGCAAGGAAGGCAGTGTTGCCAGCCCCAGCAGGCTCCACGCCGAGCTGGCTTTGCCACCAGAGCTCTACCTGTAGGCTGCAGAGCAGGTGTCCTTGTACTCCTGGAGCTTCACACACACCATGTTGAGGAACTGATCCGAATATGCACTCAGGTCATGCATCAGGTTCATGAGGTCTTGCACTGTCTTCTCTACAATGATGGTGCTCTGGAAATGAACAAAAAAGAGAGGACACAGAAACTCATGAGATTTCTGTTTGGAAATAATACGCAGGACCAACTGAAAGGGTGTGATCGCTTAAGGTGCTTGAGCTTCCTGTAGGTTGTGGCACTTAAAAACATGATTAAAAGCAACAACCAAACACGCATGTCACACAATGAGAGCTTTTCAAAGACCTGAAAGTTCTGTTCCCAAGAATGGCGCAGAATAGGGATTTTCCAAAGGTTTTGTGGACTTCATGGAACCCACAAGATGTCTCTGTATCTGTTTTTTATTGTTTAAAATAGTGCCGGGGGTGGGGTGGGATGGGGTGGAGGGTGGAAACCAGGACTGTGCACTCTATCCCTAAGCTACATCCCCATTCTTTCCTTGCTGGTTTGTGCTTTTGTTTTTTGAGACAGGGTTTCTCTGTGTTGCTCTGGCTGTCTTGGAACTCCATCTGTAGATCAGGCTGACCCCAAACTCACAGAAACCCACTTGCCTTTGTCTCCCAAATGCTAAGACTAAAGGCGTGCACCACCACCATCTAGCCTCCTTGCTGTTTTAAGACTGGGCTTTGCTACTAAGCTCTGGTAGGCCTTGAACTCCTAATACAGCTCAGAATGGATTAAATTCTGTATTTTTTTTTTTTTTTTTTTGCCTTCATTTCCCAAGGGCTGAGATTATAGGCTTCCACTGCCACTACTGGAACCTCTATGGGTTTTAAAAGCATTCATGGTCAGTGGAAGCCTTATTTATCAGCTCTGCTTAGAGAGTAAAGGCCCACTACAAGCAACACAAAGAAACCAAACCTATTTGGTTTAAATTTATAAACTATCAATGGATTAAGAAGAACAAGTAATGTTTGGGTTATAGCTTACAGCTTGCAGGGTGTTGGCAGCATATTTTGAATCACTTGAAAGTCACATAATGGTCATGGCTATCATAAATGTTCGAAGGGTTCTTATAAGCACAGGCACACTAGGCACTCTACTTGCTTTAGCTTATTTAACCCTTTCTGCCCCTATAATTACTGTCAGCGAAAACAATAGTCAACAGGATGAGAACAACCAAACAAAAAAGCAATGGCTCCAGGCTCTACTCATTTTTGTCTCATTCTGATTTAATACTGGCCCTGAATTTTGTTCATATCCAATTATTCTTTCACAAGTTCACAGTATTTCATATTTATTTTTGTTACTGTAACAATCAAGAAATCTTCCCTCGAGAAAGGCTACCTGGCTCACAGTTTGGAGGTTTCAATCCATAACTTACTAAGGCCCTGCATGGACCCCTGAGGCAATTTGAGCAAGCCTGAGCTGTTGTCTGGAACATTCTACAGTTTTAGCTGGAACATCTTGCACCAGAGTAGCTCTTGGTACCCCTCTTCATTTGCTAACACACACCTGCTGGGGAGGAGCTAAGCTCCAGAACTTGCACGCTTGACTCCTGATTGTTTCCACTGTGCTGTGAGTCAGTATATCAGCCGGCTCCTTCTCCTCAATAAACAGCATTGGGCACTCTGATGTTGCTATTGAACAAATGACCTGCTGTCTGGCCTCTTATTTCAATCTCTAGACCTTTGCCCGATTCGTGGAGCAGACTGTAGTGTGGACACTACATTGTTTGGATTGTTTGGGCCCTATGCTGAGGCAGCACACGGTGGTAAAGCTAAACTGCTCAAGGCATGCTGTAGCCCAGGAGAGGAGAATGGTGCTGACTGACTCCAGTCTCCTCTGAGGACACGCCCCGAGCAGCAGGCGGACTGCCCTCATGGGTCCATGAGGGCAAGTGCAGAGCCAAACAAAGCCATTATTGTCAGCACTGGAGAAGAAGGAAGGGCCTACACAGACCAAGACTTTAAAATTGAACCCAAGAACTTCCAAAGAGAAAAATAACAAGACCATCTTAAAGCTACGGTATTATGCAACAAATTAGAGTTACTTTTGAATAGAGGAACATTCAATAAACTCTGAATCTTTGATTAAAAACACCTGAGTTGTTTAAATAACTATTTCATGTCTCTTTCAAAAAGAATAGAATGCACTGAAGTAAATATTAATCACATGCTTAGCAGTCTGGAATCCTTTGGTCTAAATAAAATTATACAGGCTACAGAACACTTAGACATAAAGGAAATATTAGAAATGTTTTTCCGGTTTCACAGTGACTTAGGAGGAATCAATGGCATTTTGCTTTTCTTAAAGATACACAATAGGATCAGGATTTTAGATAGTTTGTTTCCCTAAATAAAAAGAACAGATAACAGCATGTACAGTGGGGGATTCGCCTGAATTATGAGTTACAGTGTATGCTTATGAAATTATGAGTTACAGTGTATGCTTATGTGAGATGATTTGGTGCTCTAGGCTTCTGCCCACTATACCTTCCTCTCCCCTCCCCAGTTCTACGGAAATAATCAGAAGGAAGGAAGAAAGGAGCATTGTACTATGTAAAGCAAATCTCACAGGAAACCAAATTACAGTGTCTATAGAGCCCTCACAAGCTCCTCTTCCTTCTCTGTATTGATTTTGAGATTAAAGCACTGCAGCTTCACCCTGGTCTATAATCCCCCTCCTCTGTATTTGTGTGTGACTGACAGGAATTGATCCTGCCCAGCTACATGTCCCCAAGTTAAGCATCTAAAATCCTCATCCCAATCCAGAACACAGGACATCCTATACAATGTGGACAGCAATTTAGTAAAGCAGAGTAGCTCAGCAATCCTCACAGAGCTGCTTCAATTCTAAAGCACTGCAAGATGAACATGGAGAGATTACTCTGATCATTAGGAGAAGGCCTGGCTCTATCCTCAATTACACAACTGGTAATCAGTTCTGGGGTAGCTTGTGTAGCCCTTCCTTTACTCTGACTTAATTTAGTCCACTAATAACAAGGGTAATTTGATTGCTCCTTTATTGGTCATGTACTCAGTTTGTGCATTGGTGCTTAGGCACTGGCTGTATTAGTGTGTAACAGTTCTCAAGCTTTTGCAGGTATCCCAACTAGATTATCAGCTTCTTAGAAGTGACCATTGTGTCCCTTTTCTTTCTGCTCATCTCCCACACCTCCTTCCACTTGCTCATCACATGTCAGGATCTTCAGAACTACTGAAGGGGTGCTCATGTAGAAAATGTAAAAAACGTCTCACTGAAGGTCACATAGGCAAGGGATATGCAAAACAGGCACCTGCATTTTGCAATCTCTTTTGGTGAGGGAGGTTTGTTCCGTTTCTACCACAGTGATTTGGGGTTATAAGAATGGAGCTGACAGAATTTGGAGAGGGGATGACTGAATAGTCTCTGGAGGTCAAGGTTTTGGGGGTGAGCATGAAGCACCAGCACAGACTAACTAGAAAGGCACGATTTAATTCCGATGGCGGTGCTTGACATCACACCTCTGTGATGCTCTATGATTCTATACAATTTCCCAGCTCTTTGGCTGGTTTACCTTGTCACCACAGCACTCTGGATAATCAATCACTGTGTTCTCTTCAAGGAAAATGAAACTGCACTTTGCACAGTGATAGGTACTTTTATGGAAAAAAAAGTTCATCTTTTCAAGAAGTTACAACAATTTCCAAATCAGTGGCTCTGACAGATAAATGCTGGAAACATTATTTTAACAAGGTCAATTCTGTTTTTATTTGTTTGATTTTTTTTTTCAGCATCACCACTGGTTTACTGGCTCAATATTAATTTAGAAGTTTGCCACTGTGAGTGTAAGGACTTCATAATAAGTAAAAGTGATTTTATTCATTATAACTCCCACTAAACACGTTTGGAATGATTTATATTTGTTTAGGAACAACTAAGTTCACATTTCTTATAACTTATTAGCAGGTAATGAAGTCTGAGTGTGACCAAAAACAAAACCAAAACAACAACAACAACAACAACAACAAAAAAAAAAACCCAAAAAAAAAAAAACCCAGCAATGAATGCAATGAAAAATTCGATGAAAAACAGCTACAAAAAAATAAACAACTTTAGTTTATTACAGGGATGCAAGAACATTCCAAAAATGGAAGTGGGTACGCAAGAACCAGCAATTTAATCCCACAGCAGTGGAAAAACATATGTAGAGTTAAGGTGTAACTCAATGGTAGAGCACTTGCCAGCATGAAGGTGGTCCCAGAATTGATCCTCATCACTGTACAAATAAATAAACAAAGATTATGAATGGAGATGATTGGTTTTTGAGACCAAGACTATTGTTGCAAAAATTGGGCTCCATAAAACGATACTAATATTACTATTATAGAAAATGGGATCCATGTGCAAAAGCTTTGGGAAACAGATAAAGAAAACTGATGTTGTTTCTTTGCTGGAAGACTTGAAAGTCTTCATAATACTAAAGCTATCATGAATCTTTAGGGGATGACTATAGTATGCAATCTTATTTCTAATTAATGGACTTCACAAAATCCCTTACAATGCAAAAAAAACATGTGTCATAGTTTATCCCATTACACCTGCTGAAAACTGAAAATGTATTTGTAGAATACAGTTTTAGATTGACTTAAAATTACTCTTCCCAGCTCTTTGGTTATAGTGTTTGCTGACAGGGAGGCCCTATAACATGCTTGAACACACAGAGGGAGAATTTTAGGGTTCTTTCCCCCATGCATTCATTTCCTTTCTTATACTACAAACCTGCTTAGTTTGGACTCTTCAGCCTGCCTATGCTTCTCTCCACTTCCAGGGAGCATGCTCATTCTTTGCTTAACCACAGTCATGCATCCCATGCTTGTATCCAACTAACTCCTGCCTCCGTGCCTTCAGACCCCCTAGATCTTTCTTTCCACAATACTCTTCCCATGTCGTGAACCATGAATCCCTTTCTTCCCACATCACCACAGGAGTTGCCCTCTTTACTTTCAGTGTCCTTTCTCTTCTGTATCACGAGAACTCCCTGGATGAACAATTTCAGCCTAGGGTCTAAATGGGATCTGGTAACCGCTGGTTCACTTGGCTGTCACATCCACTACACTGTAATTTTTTTAAATGAAGCCAAGGACAATTCCTTCATATCATTAACACTGGGCCATATAGCTAACAAATCATAGGTTATCGATAAATTTTATTCAATGAAGTAATATAATACATAATATAATGGGGGTGGAGGACAAATTCTCTCTCTCTCTTTCTCTCTCTCTCTCAAAAGTATTCATTAATGAGATCAGCTAGAATAACAGCAATAGTGGCTTGGGTGCTAGAAATATTTGCATAAATAAAAGCACTGACATCCTTTGCATTTAAGATGGCTGCCCTCAAGTGGGTGAGTGACCAGCCTTCTAGCTGGACCCCACACACACTAGATTCTGTCCCCCCAAGGGCCACTCTGCCACACAACCCCACCTACATCATTATCCTCCCCACAGCCAGCCCTTCTCTGCAATTTCAGAAGACTCCAGAGGCACAGGTATAACCTACACCAGCTAGGAAAACAGTAGACTACATAGACCCAGGTACAGCCCACACCAGTTGGAAGAAGAGCAGATTCTAAAGGCACAGTGACAACCCACATCAATCAGAAGAGCAGCACTCCCTCTGCTGGGCTCCATATTCTGGTCTACTACTGCAGAAGAAGACTTTGGTTTTACAGGAGACCAGGCTGGATCTAGGCACCCAAGGCCCTGGAAACCTCAAGAGAGATACCTTACTGGACCTGAAGACTTGCCAGTCACAAGAATCCTTGGCCATTTAGGACAGAAGATGATAGTTAACAGAAAACAAAGGAACAAAACACACATCCAACAAAGACAAATGCAGTAATTAATACCAAGACCTCTAATCATCCCAAATGCAGTAATTAATACCAAGATCTCTAATCATCCCAAATCCAGATGCCTAAATGCCAATGTAAGAGTGCATTAAATAACAGAAAGGACAATATGGTACCACCAGAACCCAGGGATCCTAAAATAGGAAGACCAAAATATTCCACACAGCCAAAGCACAAGAAAATAACTTAAAAATAAGCTTATGAAGATGATAGAGAGCATTATAAGGAAATGAAAAACCCCCTTAAAGATATCAAGGAAAAGACAAACAAAAAATTGGAAGAAATCAATGAATCCCTTAAAGAATGCAAAGAAAACAATAAGCAAGTGAAGAAAATGGTTCAAGACCTAAAAATTGAAATAGAAACAATATGGAAAACACAAACCATTGGAATTCTGGAAATGGAAAATCTAGGTAATCGAACAGGAACTACAGATGCAAGCATCATCAACAACAGAATATAATAGATGGAAGAAAGAATCTCAGGCACCAAAGATATAATAGATGAAATAGAGTCATCAGTCAAAGAAAATGTTACCTAGAAGATTCCTAATACAAAACATCCAGGACATCTGGGATGCCATGAATAGACCAAACCTAAGAATAATAGGAATAGAAGGAGAATAATCCCAACTCAAAGGCACAGAAAATATATTCAACAAAATCACAGAAGAAAACTTTCCCATAGGCTATGCCTACAGAGGTACAAGAAGCTTGCAGAACACCAAACAGATTGTATCAGAAAATAAAGTCTATGTATGTCACATAATAATCAAAACACTAAATACACAGATCAAAGAAAGAATATTAAGAGCTGCAAGGGAAAAAGGCCAACTAACATATAAAGGCAAACCTATAAGAATTACTCCTGACTTTTCAATGGAGACTCTAAAAGCCAGAAAAGCCCAGACAGATGTCATGCAGACATGAAGAGACCACGGATGCCAGCCCAGACTACTACACCCAGCAACACTTCATTCATCACAGACAGAGAAAACATGGTATTTCATGATAAAACCAAATGTAAACAATACTTATCCACAAATATAGTACTACATAAGGTAGTAGAAGGAAAATTCCAACCTAAGGAATTTAGCTGCACCCATAAAAACACAGGGAATAGATAATCTCACACCAGCAAAACCCAAACAAAGGAAACACACACACACACACACACACACACACACACACACACACACACACACACACCCTCTACCACCAAAAAATAACAGGAATTAACAATCGCTGGTCATTAATATCTGTGAGTTACTGGTCTACAGAGCGAGTTTCAGGACAGACTTCAAAACAATACAGAGAAACTCTGTCTTGAAAAAAACCAAAATAAATAAATAAAATACGATTTAAAAATCTCTTAATATCAATGGACTCAAGAGACATCTTGACGGAGAATGCATTTTGGGGTCAGGCAGAACCTGGTTCAAAGGAAACTCCCACAAATCTACAAGGATGACCTAGAATGGGAATCAAGGGACAGGAGTGTCCTTTGTGATGGGAAAGGGGAGTGGATGTGTCTGGAAACAGGATGAGAGGCAGTCAGAAGCCAAATCTTTCATGAACATTTTGAATATTTATTTTCTAACAAGAAGATGCAAAATAAAAATGCATCTAGTTTGATGCCACTAACCACCTGATGACCCACTTAGAACAGGAAGTGGGTTTCAAAAACTTTCATTTTTTTAGAAAGATGAAGGTATCTCTAGTATAGCCAAAGAAAAGCATTCAAAAGCCCCTTCATCAGGCTGAAGAATTGAGCAGGATTTATAATCGGCTTAGACAAATAAACAAACAAACAAACAATCAATCAATCAGATTTTTGGGGACTCAGAAAAAATATTAGATTCCTTTAAAATTCATGTAAGTAATTCAAGCTTATTTGCTCATTAAGACCTCGGAGAAGGAGACAGTGCAATGGCTCAGTTGGATGATCCAAGTTTGATTCCTAGAATGCAAAGGATGGAAAAAAGAATAAACAAATCAGCCTCTCATCTCCACAGGCATGCCATGCACTTGTATGCCATTCCCCCAGACACACAAAAAATAAACACAAAATTTTTATTAGAAACTTTGAGAATATATGACATAAATTATCAATCACATATAAGTAAGCATTTTGGTGAAGGGATCACTGATGTTGAGCAATGTCTGTACTTCATGTTTCCTGTAAGGCCAGATAGATGGCTTTTTATTGAGGCTTTTTTCTTATGAAATATTTGTGATATCCTTCATATTAGTGAAATCTTATGGGCAGGTAATCAATTCCTCCTTGAAATGTAAAGGAACACAGGTAGCAGAAAGACATCAACAAGAGCTGAGCATCAGTCCTTGGAAGAATATCTCCTACGTTTCTCCCCCTCCCCCTCTTCCTCCTCAAATCACTTGAAGTCAGCAAAATAGAAAGATCTACATGTTAGAAAAGAGACAGATGCACAAAAACCATGCATAAGCATTAGCAGTACTTTCTGTAAGTTATGTTCTTTGTAAAGGACAGTCTTTTCTTTCTGTGACTGATAATCTGACTATAACAGGAACCAGAAGACGGATTCAGAATAGATAGAAACATGGATAAAGACAATGTAGGCAACAGGGTGAACGCGAACTTGGGTCTAGAGGGTAGGTGAGGTTTGGATGCTTAGAGGGATAGAGATATTTTAGGTAAGAGAAAAAGTGTAGGCATAGGCTGGGAGTGAGAGATGAGCTGTTCTTGTGTAGCAAAGAGGAACTATATGGCTGGAGAAGGAAATTCCTGAGGGGAGTCTGGACAGAAAGACTTGGTTTAATAAGAAGAACCAGCTTCTGGAAGGACTGACTGCCAGATAGGCTGGTGTGTGTGTGTGTGTGTGTGTGTGTGGTCTCTTATATCTGGGGAATAATAGCGTCATGTATGAGGCACTACAGCTTGGCATCCAAATTCTAGATCTGAAAACCAGTATAATTCTGTAGTTAGAAAAGGAAAATAAAGGGGGCTAAGGAGATGGCTCACTCTTTGCCATTAGACTTGATAAGCTGAGATCAACCATCAAGACTCAAATGGTAGAATAAGAGAACAAACTCTAACAAGTTGTCTGTCTGACTTTAACATGAGTATAATGGTATGCATGAGCCATGTCTCTCTTTCTCTCTCTCCCACACACACACACTCTCTCATATACACACACTTACACACACACACTCACTCACACACAGGCACACACTCACACACACACACACACACACACACAGAGAAACATGACAAATATTAAGAGGGCTGGCAAAATATATGAGTAATTTACAATATTTTAAAGTCCAAAGTAAAACCTGTGAGATGATCTGAAACATCAGAAAGAATAAATTACCAACCTAATTATGGATGTTTATTGAAATCCTGAAACAGGTCAGAATACTGTGAACTTCAGAGCACGTCAAGAGTTTCAATCTAACACGACACTGAAGAACTAACTCAGGAGACCCAGCAGCATCAGCAAATTTGTGCAGCTCATTAAGCAAAGTTTCTGTCTCTAAAGAAGAAAATCAACAACATGAAGAAATAGGAACAGTGCTGTAGTTACACCACGAGCTGAGCACTGTCCTTTACAGTTTTCTGAGAGATTTGCTAGGAAGATATATGTGAGTCACCATGTTGTTTGAAGCATCCATGGTGCTACCAATAGCTTCTTTCCCAGGATCTCGGTCCTGGGAAGCCGGTCCTGAATTCTGTAGATGTCTCTGGTTACACTCATTCTTTCTGAGGACAAACATATACAGAGATGACTCTTTGTTGAATTCTTCCTTCTCATTTATAAGTGGGATAGCCATAGGAGAAGAGAGGACAAAACACTGGCAGATTAGCTTACACTTGTGACCTCTGCATATTATACTGATTGATGAATCATGGGAAGAGGAGCCTTAATGACTTGTTCTAGAATATGAAGCTCCTGTCTACAGTTCTTACACCCAAGAATGCTATGGAAATGCTCTCCTGTCAGGCTGGTTCCCAATCGCTTAGACCCTTGACTCTAAATATGGAGCTGGAGGGGGATTTTTAGGCTACAATAAAGTGTCAGTGGGAGAACAGGTAACTCTTCTCAAGGACTTTCTTTGTAAAATTTTCACCAGAAATGTCAAAAGTGAGCTGGCACTCCAGTCTCAGCTGAAAACAGCAGACACAAACTTCCAGGAACAAAGAGCGGAACTGATGAGGTAGATAGAGTTGACAATGGAATAGATTTTATGGGACAGGAAAAAGAAGAGGCTTAGAGCTGTCCTTTATCCTCAACCTCCGCAAAAGTGCTATTACTTCCGCCTGGCTTCTCCAGCTCAGTGTTACAGCTACAATTGACCCTGAGTTACTTTTTTAGGATGTGGGATTTAACACTGGGAGAAAGGGATAAGGATGTCATCAAACAGAGTTTTGCTTGCCCTGGCTGACATGCTCTATATAGTCCTATTCAGTGGTCCCTATGATGAAGAAATGTGCCTGTCATTTATTACCTTTAGGGTTGATCTCTTTTGATAAACAGTGGGCTCAGGGACTAGCTGCAGTTGGATTTTCTAAACATAATTCCTTAATTACAGATGCTCTTCCTAACTTCTCGTAGATGTTTCACAAATGCAACTGTTCCAGAGCATGAACATGTAACACTATAAGTATGCTGTAATTTCTGTAAACAACAACAACAAAATCACCTGGGATGGACTACAGGGTTAGGCCACAGATTTGATTTAGAAAGCATTTGGAAAATTCATCATGATATTTGGAATAATTTAAATCTGTGCCATAACCTTGACTTCATGATCAAAGTGAGAGAGTAAGAGAGAAAAGAAACACCGAGTTTTACGTTAGTTTTTTTTTTTTTTTTTTTTTTTTTTTAAGGAAATGATGGACATCATGTTTCATTATTCTTGTCTATCAGTATAATTTTCTTTTGTGGGATGATCTGCAGGGATGTAGTATATTAGAAGCTGCCTGGCAATCTTGCTTTCTCTGTTAAATAGATATAAAACTCACTATACGACACTGCATTTTTTCCTCCTTCAAGTAACAACCTGAGGCCTCTTGAATAATTATTTTACATGAACTCTTCTTAGGAAATGACAACAGGGCAACCTTGGCCACTTCTGATAGCTTAGTCTTCACATGCTACTGAAGGAATTTTTTTTTTTTTAACTTGGGGATAAAGATCTTCAATAAAATATCATTATAATAAAATATGTACTGCAACAACATTTTTCACGCCAAAAATACAACACCAACAAACTCCAAAAGAGATAAGTAAGAAAAAAAGAATGCTTAGCAAGAGTATTAGTAAGAGCACCTGACCTTACACAGCTAGGCAGTTACTCTCAAGGAAAGAACCTAGAGGGCATCCTCCACCCAACAGCATCTTCTGGAGTTTGCCTCCACACTCTGCATTGCTGAACACTGCCCACATTCTACAGTGGAAACAAACATATTTCGAAAGTTTCCCTGTTAATTTCCTCAACATAACAAATATTGTGTTTTAAAAGCTAAGTTAATCAAAAGGAAAAAAAAAAAGCAGCAACATAAAAGTATAAAGACTTGAAAGTAAATAGTCCAGACAAATTTATAGAGAATAAAGAGATCCTGGAAGACTAATTATGACCCTTAGTGTTTTGAGTGTCAAAATTTAAATACCCAAAACTACTACTTTTTTTCTTTTATTATATAAAGAACTACAAAGCAGAATTTATGTTAAGATAAAAACAGGGATTGTAAGATAAGCAAACTATCTTTCACCATCCAATACTCATACAGTTCACACACACATACACACACACACACACACACACACACAGAGATATTTCCTATGTTTTTGAGGTTTAACGCTTTAAGAAAAATTCGAAACAATCCAGGAGATTATAATGAATTCTATACATATTATAAGTATTATCTTATTAACTCAATGATAAATCTTAATTAGGCACCATCAAGGTGCATACTGAGACATACTCACATTCGGTTTTACAAATGAAATAAACTCAAGACTTAACAAGGTATACAAACACATAGTTTCAACCAGTATTTGAACTCAAGCAGCCTGACTCCACAGCTCATCTGCTAGTTTCTGTTTTTGTTGTTTCTAGTAAACTGTAAATAATGTGCTAGTATCTTAGGTAGTCTATAGTGCAATGCTCAGCAAGGTCAAAATAACTGATGACTGCTGGTGGAAGGTTTCTATGACATTCAGAATTGTTATAGTGATGGATTTGGTGAAGTCAGGTCTTCAGAAAGCTATGGACACTGTATAAGGAGAGGGAAGAGAGCTAGTCACTAGAAATGGATGTGTTATGGATGGAGCTCAGCAGGTGCACAGGATAGACAGGAAGGCTGATCAGTACAATGTTGTGCTTGACCAGCCTTCTGGAGGCGAGAACCTTCAACACTACTAGCCAAGAAGTCCTCCCTTAAGCCCTCTTCTCTCTTCTTATTTTCCCCAAACCACTTACAATTCACCAGGAACTGACAGCCAAGATGAAAAGACAGACTAGATGACTATAGCTTCGACCTCAATGGGCACAGGACTATAGCTTCTACTTCAAAGTGGGTCTTAGCATAATTTTCCATGGTCTACTATCAACGTTACCACTACTTTTTTCTTTCTTAAAAACTATTTATTTATTTACATCCCAACTAGTTTCTATTCGCTCCCCTCCTTCCAGTCCCTCCTGTCCACTCTTCCTCCATTTCTATTTAGAAGGGGCAGGCCTCCCAGGGATGCCAACAAAGCATGGCACTTGCCGTAAGACTAAGCACCTCCCCTGGCATTAAGGCTGGGCAGAGTGACCCAGTGTGAGGAATAGGGTTCCAAAAGCTAGTAAAACAGTCAGAGACATCTCCCGTCCCTACTGTTAGGTCCCACAGGAAGACCAAGCTATACCACATATCAGGTGTAGACAGAGGGGCCTAGGTCAGTTCCATGCAGGCTCCCTGACTGGTGGTTCAGTCTCTGTGAGACCCTATGAGCCCAAATAAGTTGATTCTGTGGGTTTTCTTGTGGTGTCTTTGACTCCTCTGGCTCCTACAATCCTTCCTCCCTCTCTTCAGCAAGATTCCCAGAGCTCAGCCTAATGTTTGGCTACCAGACATTTCTTTCCAACTCCTCTCCCATTGCTGAGAACAGTGAATGCTGTAAATATCTCAGTCAGGATGCTAACAGATTGTGAGAAAGCAGAACAGTCATTAGCGTCCTTATTTTATAGCAAGTCTAACACTCGAAGCAGTTTACAGGATGAGACATAACACTTAGAAGGTTTGCAGGGGAGGCCAGAACACCAAGCTGCCACCAAAGGTGCTGGGACATGCTTGCTTTCTTTACATTTTTTACATTCTCAGGCCACTCTGACTAGACACTGTCTATAATCACAGGGGCTTGTTTCTTGAGGTAGCAGTATTACTCAAGCATTTTATGTGATTAATTTGTCTTTTTAAAAGATTGCACATCATCAACCATTTCTGAAGGGCCAACCAAGAGACCCAGGAATTCAGAGCAGACCTTTTACTGTTCTTGTGTTAGCAGAGGTTGGTACTCAGCAGGAGGTTCCAGTGACTTAACAATGGGACATGATTCATTAGGGACGAGTTGCAAATGTATAAATCAACATGTCAGAGGAGGCAGAGTGGGTGGACTCAATGGGACATGCACCACCATGCACATATTTGTTCCACTTTATGCAGGCTCACCTGTCTTTGATGGCTCATACCATATAATAATCAATTATGCTGACAAGCTTCGCTACAAAGTCTTTCAGCCTGGCTTACTCAGGCACCTCTGAGGTAAGATCTGGAGCCCTCTGAGGAGGAAAAGGAGTAGGAAGCTTGGCTCCCAGTAAAATGGAACATATGGACCTGTTCAGGGGAGAGAGCATGCGAGCAAGCATGCAAGCATCCACACAAGGGGAAATTTGTTCAAGGGTAGACTACAACTCAGAAATGATTCATACCGGGAGTGAAAACATCTGAGAACTAATGACTTCTAAAATTGTTTCTCATTAAAAACAAACAAACAAACACACAACACCACAGTGGCAGTTGTAAACCCAGCATTCTAGCTCATTCCAGGAACAAACAACTATTTACACGACCTTTCCAAGTTGAACAAGTCAGAATGTACACACCCGCCCTCAAAACTAAAAGACTGGCCAATAGGAGAGCTGCGCTCCCAACATGTTTTCTTGCTGACTGACGTTGGAGAGTTGAGTTAGTCTCTGTCCCGTTCTTCATTTGCAAGGAATAGGACATTCATTATTATCCAAGATGACATCTCCAGCGCACTCCCTGTATTATAAGCTTATTTTTAGGTTACCTTCTAAGTTTTAGGCCCACAGGATCCACACTTCATTTCTTAGGTTTTAGCTACTGAAGCACATTATTTGTGAGGAAATGGACCAGAATGAGCTTGGAAATCCCCATGATGCATTCCAATGAACTAAACTCCAGGGCGTCCTGCCAAAGCTAGTGTGAAAAGAACAGTAATAGAACCACCTACACACTGCCTAGGGAGGCAGCTTTTCTATCGCTAGTAAGAATGGTAAGTGGTTAGAAACCAGAATATTGTTTCAAGTGTCCCCTTCTAAGACAGTCTTCACAAAGGAGGCACCTACAGCCCTGGGAGGGTACAGCCAGTGTTTAGAATGTACAGTTCTAACAGTGGGGTTTCACTAGTCAGGGAAAGGGCCGGATGAGCAGAAATCGGCTTTTTTTTTTTTTTCCTCAGTTGTTTAAAGACAGGGTTTCTCGGTGTAGTTCTGGTTGGGTTGTCTTGGAACTCACTTTGTAGCTAGCTTTTTATTTTATTAAGTAAAATCCTTTCCAAAAGTCTTGAAACAACATAAAATCTATAATAATATCATTTAACAGTGGGAATGTTTTAATGCTCCAAATAGGAAGAATAATTTTGCCCATGGAAATAAAATCACTCAAACTTTCTCTCCCCGCCTGACCCCCTCCTCACTTCACTGACCTTACTTTTATTTTCTGTGGCTTGGATTGAAGGGCCAGGGTGAATGAACTGGCCTTGGGGGCCATTACTCTTAGGAGTAAGGTACTAGGCATCGGTAATAAACACTGCAGACACTGTATTTGATGAGACATATGCCTAAGAACAAAGTTCAAATGTGGGCTGAGTGTTCTGGACTTTGGGTGGGACTATTAAGCCACTATGATGCTAAACTAGAGCCTCATATTTCCTATCTCTTCACTAGACTATAGATGAGAACAGAAATACATGCATATAATTTCAAAAGTAGGAAAAGTAAAATGTACAAAGATTCAGCTGCCGTTATTTTATCTTTGCTTTGCTAAGTACAAATATTTAAAAATACAACATTAGCACAAAATTCAAATGCATTAAATGAGATTGTTCAGCAGCCTTTTACTGTGCAGTACTTAGGAGGAGCCACTTTGAGAACATGTACATATAATTTGGAAGGAAAATTCTAATGATTCATAAAATTACCATGGTTCCCATGTAGTTGGAAACAATAGAATCCATAGCAAAATAAAGACTGAGCATTCAAACCATTATAATGGTCTTTCATTTTTTTCTTTTAAACTCTCTGCTCCTGTTATCACTTGAATTATTTTTTAAATGAAAAGTAGAATGCCCTTGCTGCCCATTTTCTTCTTTTATTGTTTCTATTTTATTCTAAGAATGAGGGTAAAATTAAGAACCTAGATCACTGGAGATTTCCAGATGGCCAGACAAATGAGTACTTTGGCTTCTGGGCTTGCTTTTTTCATAGACACAGACTCCCATCTTGCACTCTGTCTCCATGGCGTTTGTTCAATGAACATTTGATTTAGACTAAGTACCTTAAATTTGTGACAACTGAATTTCTTCTTTTAGTAAAGACTAAAATTGATTTAATTGCTGAAATCAAAATGGGAATTCTCTAAGCAGTCTGAGAAATGTTCCTTTTGGGCTTAGAGTGCAGCTGGGCAACACAGGGCTTGCCTAGCAAACGTGGGGCTCTCTGAATTCAATGCCTAAAGTGGGGATTGAGGGCAAAATAGTCTTTATTTCCCAGGCACACATATTTGAAAGAAAATGTTGAAGTTATTATAAATTTTGATTTTTTTTCAAGGTATTCTGAAATGTAACTGTTTTTCGTCTTAGTAATGGCTACAACTTCTTGATTTTAGTTCATTTACTTTTCCACTAGCTCCCTGTAGCTATTATTCTGATACAACCTCAGGCCATTTTGCCTCTTCTTTGATTTATTTACACATGTGTCATAATATTGTCCTTGACTTTTACTACACAGTAAGCTGGTAGGCAGGAGAACAACTATCAAGTCTTTATTTATTTATGTTATTTGAGACAAAGTCTCGCTATATAGTCTAGATTGGCCTTGAACTCATGATCTCAAATCCTAGGCTGTTATGTGTGAGCCGTCATGCCCAGCTTATGACTACTTATCTCATTAAACAAATATGTACACATCACTTACTGCACTGTTGGAATTTTTCTAGATGTTTTGCAAATTAACTTATACCTCATAATAACTGATTGCTATAAAGATAATTTAAACTGAGACACAAAAGATTCAGTAAGAAGCCAAGGTAACAACTAGTGAGCGTGGGGCCAGATGCAAAGTCTTTTAGTTAGTCTATCTCCAATGCCCTTGCTCTTAGCTACTACAAGGCAAGGAATCTGGAGCAGTTGGTAGAAGTGATGGGAGCTAGATATGGAGGAATGGATGATCGATTCATGGGGGATAAAAAGGAAGGGAGCCAGATTCATAGCAAACTCTGGGCCTAATGCTCACTAGAGTTGAGTGCCAAAGAAATGTAAGATAGATATGACTATCTTGGATAGAAAATTTTGCCATCTTGAAGGGAAATGGTAACTGGGGTGGCGAAAGTTCAGAGGCAGAGACAAGCATGGCTGATTGTATGCTTATAGCCATTTGACAGCTGGGTCTCCTAGACATGCAAGAGTCCTAACTTGTGTTCCATGGTTTTGGTTATGTAAGCTATTCTAATATAGTTGATTTTAAATAGCCAACATAACATCACTGAACTTAGAGCTGGGAACAAATTCACATGTAGTGATTGGGTTGGAAGCAACAGGAGATGCAGAATTCTTCAAGAACATAGTTATTAGTATGCTTTACTAGAATAATTGGAACCTGATTAATTCACATTTACTATCATTGCTCTTGATGCCAAGGATTTCATGTTTTCTAATAGCTTTCTTTATTAATCAGCTCTGAGGATTTTAGATCCAGATCTTGGGGACCCACAAGTATGACTCGAATATATCCTGTACTAGTCACTTTCTTCAAGAAGCAACTCAAAGAGGAGAGGTTTATTTGGCTCAAGGTTTGAAGGGGCATAGTTGATACACTGAATAGAGTGTGGTGGCAGGACTATGATAATGCTTGCTCACATCTCAGTGGGTCTGGGATTCCACAGAAAATACAAATTCCCATGCTCAACTGCTTGTCTCATTTCTTTCCCTTTTAAGCCAGTCAAGGACTGCAGCCCAAGACATGGTGTTGTATACATTCCAGGCAGTTCTTCAGCCCTTTGTTAATTCTCTTTGGAAACAGCCTCAGAGATGGCCCAAAGATTTACTTCACTAATAGTCCAAGTTTTCTTATTCTTTAAACATTTTTAATTAAATGATAAATACATAATTTACCCCCTTCTCTTTATTCCAACAAATATCACCCATGTCCCCTCCTTAGGTTTTATTAATCCAACCAAGTAAATGATGAAAACTAGCCATCACAGAGAACAGATTTGGAGGGTAGTTCATCATATTTAGAGTGAGTCAAAATCATAAAACCATGTAAAAAGAAAAATGATTACAAAATTTAATGAAGGTCATTTATGCAAAATGTGGGCACAGTGCTGACAAACTTACATGGAAAGCTCTGAGATAGACTAAAGAAAAGCACAAAAGGCAATTAGCCACATTAAGAATAGACAGTCTGCTGAATTTATTAACAACCCCAAGTCAAGCCCAGGGGTCAGCACCATCATAATCAGGAAAGATTTCTTGCATTCAGTAGACTCCTGTTTCATGAAGTCTTTCAGACTTGTACCATTGAGTATGAAGAGCTGTGGGGAGTTAAATGCAGGGGGCGGGGGTCTTCTTAATGGAGAAAATTCTGCCTATTTCTTTTGTTGCTTAAACTTCTATTTGGAAATGAGTCCACCAAGAAAGATACAGTGAGCTAAGTACTCCACTGTACAGAATGTATGTATGAAGCACTTACCAAATGTGTGCCGGACTGAAAGATTAGGGCAAGGGCCACCTCATTAATTCTAAACTGCCAAATAATGGGCTGTTTTGCTAATTGATACCTGAACATATAATTATAACTGGCAACTCTACACAGCAGAGAGCCTTAGGTGGATGACCAGGCAGCTTCTAGAACCTAAGTGGCAAGCTTAGTTAGCACAGTTGTCACTTTGTTAACTTCACAGAGGAAGCACAGATGCAGGGGACCCCGTGATGCCCTCACACTGGAGAGTAGGAATTTTCTGCCATAGCACTATAGTTTAGAAAAGAGAGTCTATATTCCTGCCATACTTGATATGTTCTAGCATGGTGGCAAAGAAATAAAATAGCCATGTGTAAAGGAAAACTCCTACTAATTTCTTTTTCTAGAAGGAACATTTAGTATTTCTTAAGCATCTACCACCAAGGAAGCACCATGGTACTAAGAAGATGTAATAGAGGAGGAGGAGGAGGTGTGTGTGTGTTAGTGAAAGTACATGCATGTGCATCTGTGCACGTGGAGGCCACAGATGAACAGTGTCTTCTTCAGTCACTATCTGACTTTTTTTACTTTTAACATATGGTCTCTTAAGGAACCTGAAGCTTACTGACTAGGTTTGCCTGGCCAACTAGAAAGCTACTAGGATCTTTCTTTCTCTACTTCTCCTGCACTGACAGTATAGGTACTTGCTGCTGTATCTGGATTGTTATGTGGCTCCTGAGATCCAAACTTAGGTCTTCCTGCTTGCAAGAAGAAGCACTGTACCAACTAAGCCACCTTATGTGGTTAGGTGAGGTAGGGCCACATATTCCTGGTCATATGACACTCACATACCTCAGTTTAATGATGAAGTCGGGAGCTGCTGAATGGCTAAATTCAGCATTCAAAGGAATGCTGCAGCCCAGCCGGGGCTTGTAGCAGCTCTCAGGCTTTCCTATGCCAAGCTTTGTCTTTTTATTATATCACATTGCACCTGAAATTACTAAATATTAGGCCAAGCCCTGACCTGAAGAGATGGCACAATCCAGTTTTAGTCCACTAGAAGATGATAGAAAGGATGGAATTATGTACACCATTCATTGTGGCTTGGCACACATTAGTATTACAGATGAGCTGTTAGGAAGTGCCTTTACAAAAGTGAGACTTCCCAAGTCTAAGTAGGAAGGAAAAACGGGGTAGGTTTTCCATACTGCTCTTCATCAGCTGTTGGGATAGAGAGGGCAAGGTCTTTAGAGAAAGAACATAGGTAGCAGGAAAGAGATATGTATATGGGGGATTAATTTGCTGACAGGTAAAGGAGTCTAAATATACATACCATTTCTTCCCACACCCATCCCCAAATAACATTAAGAAAGTTATCTTTTTTCCTATGACAGAAACATGTAAGAATAGGGGTGAGAAAACAAAGAATACTGGATTTTGGGACCTGAAAAGCAGATTGGTGGGCATGTTCCTAATAGACTTAAGAAAATAGAATCCTAAAATAGGGAAAGATTAGAAGCAACCTAATTTCCCCCCATCACACAGGACTTGGGCCAGGGACAGCATAAGAAAAAGCATGGGTACTGCGAGAAATATGGAAGTAGGTGTAAAATCCCCAGCCTTCCCTGACCCTCTTCCCATTGTTTTCTGGGAGGCTGGCATCCATGCCTCTCATATCCAGACAACAGGGCAGAGCACCTCTGTAGAGGTTATAAAGGAGAGACAGAAGATGTGCACATTGGAGGCTTCCAGAACAAACAACCCAGGCAGATCTTGGCAGGTCTATGACCTCAGCCCCAAGCTATAAAGTGCAATCAGGAGGATAAATCAGTTTTTTCACATTGAAGCACAGAGAGCATCTTCCAGAATAAAGAACTACATAGAAGCATGACTTCAATGCCATTGGTAATTTGGTTACTAAATTTATGAAAATAAAAGCATGCAAATTCAAGAGAAAAAGTCATGAAGTAAAATGTCTTAAGCACTCCTTAGAACCATATAGTAGTAGATAACACACACACACACACACACACACACACACACACACACACACACACACACACACACTTTCTCTCTCTCTCTGCAGGACACAAGATAAAATTTCCATTTAATGAAATTAATCAACACACGTGTGCTCAGCACTGTTCCAAAAGCATTGGTTCTTTTTTCATATGGACAATCATTGGTGAGGCACCGAGGACTTCTCTTAAGGAAGCAAGGAGGGTTTCCCACTGCTATCACTCAGGTCATACCATCTAGAGCATTATGTGGCCAGACCCTCTGACAAAAAATTCTGTTCTAACTGCTATAGGAAACTTGCATGTGAGAGAGAGACACAGAGCATCTCCTTCCTTACCCATGTGAAAACTAATCAAGTCTTTGGATCTCCAGGAAAAGAGGAACAGCTTCCTTCTTTCAATGCAGAACAATCTAGCAGCCAGGCCCCTGGGAGAGGAAGTGGAGTTGGGGCTTCCCTCAGTGTAAAGGAAAGAAAGTGCTTTAAGCTTTGAAAAGGTTGAAAGGAAGGCAATGACAATATTACTGAATATTTACTGATAACTGACTGTCAATTTAGGAATAACAATTAAAAAAATTGCAATTGAATTTACTTAATTAGTCACAAAGAAGGTACTGCTATTACAATTGTATAAAACAGAAAACTGAGGTAAAGAAAGGTTAGGTAATGTGCCCACGGTTACACAGTTTATACGTGGCAGTTCCAGAACTTGGGCCCATTGGCTTAGTTACTCAGAATTGACTCCTGCAACCTGGACATGCACAGACTGGGGAGAGGAATCTTCTATAGTGCCTTCACAATGCTGGGTGTCAGATATGAAGAGGTGTGTGATTGTATAGGGACAAATTATAATACATGGTATGGCACTTGAAAACTCCACAACTCTTTGAAGACAAAGGCTTTGGGTGAAATTGGTTGGCCTACTAGAGAAATTTAGAGGTAAGCAGAACCAGATGTTTTCAAATCATCCAAAGGGACTTGCAAATGAACCTCTCGGCAAAAAGCTATGACGGACAGAATCTGCTTTGGTGCAGAGCCTGTACATTTCTTTCTTCAGTAGACACCACATGATTCTTGTAAAGCTCAAAACTAAGCTTCAAACGTAAGTGCTGAGGAGATGGATGCACCAATTAGGTTGACTGTAGTAATCATTTCACAATGTGTACAAATCATCAGATTGCACACCTTAACTATATACAATTTGGATTTGTAAATTACTCTTCAATAAAGACTAAGAGAGAGGAGAGCCTTCAAATCTTCAGAGAATACAAGCTCTCAGATCTAGAGATGAATATAAATGAGTTATACTTTGGAATGGGAAAAGCAGATAAAAAATTAATAGGAGGGTGCCTGTCAGAGCATCAGAGAATCAGTAGAAGAAGGAAGTGCACTGTCTAGACTAACCAGCTGCCACTGTGCAGCATGCATGTCTGAGAAGCCCTCACTAGTAACAAGATAACACTCTTACCAGCATGGCCTTCCCACCAACATCATCTCTGGCCATCGTCTGTCCCATTCCACAGCTGTGCAGAAGAGCAGACTCCTGCTCAAATTCTTGTCTGTTCCTCATCATCTCATCCCATCTGCACCTCAAAGGGTACAACACATATTTTCTACATTCTTAACCATTCAGTGACAAAGCAGAGGTGACTTCTGCAGGCAGGAGTTTGCACCCATTTCAATGACTGCAGAATTGTTATGCAAGTAATTTCATGACTTTATATAGCTATTAAATCTTAATTCTTTGAATAATAAATATCAGTAGATTCTTAATGCTTTCAGATGCTAAATTACAAATATACTGCTTCTAAAAACAGCGTGAAGCCAGGGCTTGAGAATATCTCAGTGGCAGAGCATGTGGTTTGCATTTATGGGAAAAAAGTAAACCTGAAAAGTAGAAAGCCAAAGTTTTATAGAACACACAGACCTGATTAAGGGCCCATGGGCAAAGTAGAAGGGTTTTGGTTCATAGGTTTATAACCACCTGTTATGCAACTTGAAAGCATCTATTTTATAAAATTATACATACATATGTACACACATAATGTATATATATATATATATATACACACACATAATGTGTATATATATATACACACATAAAATATATATATATAATATATATATATATATATATATATTATATATATATAAAGCCAAACTAGTTTTTGAAAGCAGCATTATCTTCTCCATCAAGAAATCTTGTATGCAGCAAATAGCATGAAGACTCCAGTGCAGGTGGATTTGTGAAATAGATGCACTGTCGATGTCCCTGTGGGAAAATCTAACTTTCCTGGAAGCAAACTGTGTCCTGCTCACTTCTGTATGTTTCAGAGCACCCGTGACAGAGTCAGCAACCAGTTATTCTTGGAAGTATAACACAAGTAGGAGGAAAAGAGCTTCTGGTAGTTCTTCCAATTCAACAGCTGCCTCCGTTAAGGACACACCTCTCCATCAGAAGACAGAATAGGTATGGACAGAGGAGGAACTGGTCTGGGTTTAAAAAGAAAAAAAAAAAAAAAAGACACGAAAGGGAGCCAGGGATGAGCTTCAAGCACTGGAGAGGACTTCTGACTACATGTCCATGGCCATTGAGTATTCTCAGGCTCACGGGAATATGCTGTCCATGCCTTAGATTTCTGCTCTCAGGACTCCTGCTCTGAGGAACCCGATCCTCTGACCTAATTCCTGTTTCCCCCTCATAACATGGGAGTCTATCTAGACCCAGAGTGAGCATGAAAGTATCTGTCCCATATCTGGTACACATAATTTGCTTAGCAGAGCTACCTCTTATCCTACAATTACAGATTATCATGACACGAACCTCTGTTTCCTAACATGAGTGCACAGCATCTTAAGGAGATAAGGGCATGATTTGGAAATGTATTATTTACTCACATGCAACAGACTGATATTTGGGAAATGATAAAAATGAACACTTATTGGGAAAGTTTGGGAGTTAGTAATGATGTAATGATTCCTATAAAGTTTTATAAACTTTATAAATTAATAAGAACCCTTGAAGTCTTTTTGATCCAAGGGAGTGAGTACTAAAGACTAAAAACAACATAGACTCAGAGAGCAGATGGACACTAGATTCCGATCTTCCATTTATTAGTTTTGACATGTATATAAATAATATAGTTCCCTTCTATGTAAAATAGAAGAAAGAGCCTATATTATGAGGGTGTGATGCACACAATACACAAAAGCTAGATTTTTAAATGCCATTCTAATGAATACTCATTGATATTATCAAACTGCACATTACAAATCAAATGGCCTAATCTAAACCTTCAGAACATCTGAACAGATAATTGACCTTGCCATGCTAATTTATGGTGTTTCATCACAGCCACATAGCTATTAGACACGGCCAGACACATGGCCAGGGTTCATCCAAGTGTCACCTGGTAATGTTGAGAGTATGAAGAGAACACAACCAGAGTGAACATGAGAGAATGGCACATACTATTCCTCTCGCCAGATGTATGGAGAAAGCAATAGCGCACCTTTTTTTTTTTTTTTTTTTTTTTTGAAATCTGGTTGCTCACATTACTGTTTGGTCAATATATTACAGTAAACTGTGGATTGCTTCAACGTCAGCGACTAGCACAGTGCAGGAAAGCTGGGAGTTTATCCAAATAGCAAAGCTATTTCAGACTACATGGGATCCTCTAACACAGCCTTCATTTTTCTTGGCAAAATGTTTAAATGAAATGAATATACAAACTACAAAACTATTATCTGGGTTGCCAAATTATTCAGACGCATGGATCTTTGCAGCTACTCAGACTCTCAGCCTGATAAACCTTGCTTTAGATGTTAAGTTTCTTTCTTCTTTTTTCCCTTTCTTTCTTTCTTTCTTTCTTCCTTACTTTCTTTCATTCTTCCTTCCTTTCTTTCTCTCTCTTTCCTTCTTTCTTTCATTCATTTACTATTATTTGTTTTTATTTTTCAAGAAAGGGTTTCTCATTGTAGCTGTAGATTGGCTTCGAACTCACAGAGATCTGCCCACCTTTGCCTTTTGAGCTGGGATTAAAGGCAACAAACGCTTTCACTTAAATATCTTTGCCCTGCTAGAATTTCAGCACATGTTAATAAGATGTAGATAAATCACAAACACTTTCTCCAATGCCTACTTAATTTTTCAAAACAAATATATGTGCGACTGAGGACGTGTCCCAGAGGTAAAAATCCCTTGCATGGTATGTGTGAGGTACTAGATTTAATCCTCAACACCTCAGAAACACACACATATATATGTGTGCATGTCTACACACACACCCACACACACACGAGAGAGAGAGACAGACAGACAGAGAGAGAGAATTCACATGCATATATACATAAATTTAAAGGGCAATTCTGACTTCTTGTGCATATCCCTAAAAACCTTAGAAGCCAGCCAGCCATGTATGATTTTCACAGCTGGAAGCAATGAGTGAGCTTAACTAAAGGGCACCCTGTCTGTTGCAATTAGTACTTGAGTCAATCAATCAATGCAAGGAATAATAAAGTGCCCTAGCAATAAAGCCCTTCTTAATAACTACTTTTTTTTTTTTTAAGATGAAGTAAAACCCTGAATCATACAAATCAGTGCTGGTGCATGCTATGTGTTGACAAGAACATTTACAAAGCTATATGTATAAGCAACTGTGACCAAATACCTTGTCTTAAGTGTTCTAATCATCAGAAGAAAATGAGCTTGACCTAATATAGGACTGCAGAAAAATCCCCTGGCAATCCCAACTGTAATTCTTTTCCCTCTTTTCTCTTGACATCTAGCACACCTGCCCTTTAAGTCAGTAGGTACTTGTTAAGGCTGTGGGCTTTGGGTTAACATTCCACAGCTGGAGATCAGAATCCCCATTCCAGAAGCTTCCATTTTTAAACATGATCCACGGGGTAGCTTTTGTGAGAACTGCTAGTTTGGGTGGTGGCAGTTGAGAGAGAAACACTGTTGATTTGGGGATGGATGAAAGGGGATTCTCAGTAGTGAGAAGTGAGGGATCTACCAATCAGAATCTAAGTGAACAGAGGACAGTAGAATTAGTCTGAGTTACCAAGGCTCTCCCTCATACATATTAATGGTGTGCAAACAATGCATGGAGCTGGCTCATGAGATCTTGAATTCTGATTTTAAAGGTTTCAAATACTGCCTGGACACAGCTGTGCAACATCTACAATGTCAGTAGTTGAGAAGCTGAGGGTAGAAGATTGCAAGCTTGAGGCTAGCTTGGGCTACATTGTAAGTTCAAGGCCAGCCCAAGCTCTGGGACGAAACTGTCACAACATATAAATAAAATATTTTGTATATATAACAGGGCACACTGTTTCATGGTTCTAAATTGAAGAATGAATTCTTTTTTGTCTGAAAACTGGAAGTCAAGAAAAAAGCAGTCACATCTACTTAGTACTTCTGTGCCTTGGCCCTCCGCATGGAATTCTATCTAATCTTCAGCAGTTCATCAACAACCCTGTGATTTTATGTCCTTGGTACAAAAGCCAAGGCAGAAAGCATTAAGATACATGCCCAACATATTTGTTCAAATAAAGCAGTTTTCATGGCTCCCTTTTTCCTCCCACAAACTGCAAAATGAACTCATGCCAAAGTTTTCCATTGTGACATGGCACTTTGTAGGACTGGGGGTCCTGGCCTTCTCACTCCCTGTCTTGGAACTTGTAGTTTGGAGCTCTCTGGTGCTCTCTTGGCATGACTGTATTGAGTGTAGGAACACTGTGGAAAATGAAGCTTGGAATGAGAAAGCAAGCTGTCCAACATTAGCCAGTCTGTGTAGCCAGATGTTCCCCCAGCACAGAAACTCTGGGCCATGTTTCTGACACACAGTCAACAGCTTAGAGTTGGGATCCTCTCAAGGAAACATGGGCTTTTGCATATAGACTTTGAACATTTTATGACGATAAATCATACTGATGGTGGTCTGTTCCTTCAGAATTCTACCCCCAACCGCTCAAAAAAAAAATCAGAATTGTATTGAACATGGGAACGATCACCATGTTTAACATCAAATGGCAATGCCATAATCAAATAGAGAAATTACAGATGCATCATAAGGAGTTTCGTAGTTTGCATCCTGGCAAGGACATAGAAAACTATCTTCTGTACAGCATTTCTGCATTTTATAGCTCCCTGATACTGATCATTAATTACATTTAAAAGTTCCAGGACAATTTTAATCAGCATCTTAATTCTTCAAAATTTGTATATTGAAAACATAAAAGAAAAAAAAAGCCATTATTTTCCAATTCCTGGAAGTCAGCAATGAGCCTATTACATTAGGCCATTTGTTCTAGAAGGACTTTGTGATTTCACTTTCTTAAAGAGCTAAGCAACTGCTCAAACTGCTCCCAGCCAATCAAGGATGGCAGGAAAGCATCGCACTGGTCCTCTTCTTCAGGTTCATTCCTTTCCTGTGCTAATGACTCCAAGCCACTATCCCGTGAATAAACCCATTTAGGTCTCCTAACACCAGCTGCATGTAGGAAATTAAAACAAATGGGAAGCCAGGCACCGAAGCAGTTCCAGTGTGGGTACCAGCATCCAAAAGATGCTCATCCATTAACCAAACAGCAGCACTTTCAAGCCCAGCGGGGCCAATGGCTCCCTGCTGAGAAACAGAAATTAACTTTGCAAGGAGATAATTCGTCTTTAGATAGCTGTCATATTCAGAAAAGCTCTCTGGGTGAGATGGTAGGAATAGAGGGAGCAAAGCTCCCCCAAACACAGCCGCACATAAAACAAAAGTTTACCAGAGGCCAGGTGGCTCTGAAGATTGATGCTCAGGCTCACTAGCTCTGGGACATGTACTTCAAGTGTAGCAGGAGCTGTGGTACCATTTGCCTTTCACGGCTACATGGGAAAAAAATGACTGCACACATAATGGCTGCAGATTTAACTCAGTTAAGAAAGGAATAGTGAGGGGGAAAAAGGGTGCCCCAGGGTAGAGTTCTACAAACTTTGGAAAGAAAAAAAAATCAAGTACCCAGAGGTTGCCAGAGATGGCAACAAAGATCTGCTGGAGTAGGAGGGTTTCAAATCTGAAATGCATCCTGGGATTGGAGAGCAAGTTAGAAAATGTCATTTCATGTTCAAAACAGATGAAGCATAAAAGATGTCTAAGACATTATTTTGACTAATTTGGAAATGTCTAAATATTATGAGTTTGGCCTAAGATGGTGAAAGTTTAGGAAACTTTCTGATGCTAGTGGTTGAGTACCACCTAGGAATCCAATTTCCCAGCTACGTACCATACCCCCACGGAGCTCACATATGTGTAATTGTAAAAGGTATTCAGGTGCCCTACTCAGAGCCACTCATGTGCTTAGTGCCAGTGTAATAGCACAAACATGCACAGTATTTCTGGCTTTAAGTGAGAATCTATAAGGTCAATCGAATTGAAAGCCATCACGAAGCTCAAAGATGCAGAATGAGAGTAATTTTGAGGACTTTCCTCACTGGCCATTGTCTCCCAGTTTATTGTCCTTTTTATAAATGTAAATGATAGAAATGAAGTACCACAGGAAAAAGATAATGGCAGAAGAAACAAGGCATGCATTCATTCCACAGACTTCCTGAGGGCCTACTACTTGTAGTATGTCACTAGACGCTGCACATGAAGTAATCAAGGAATCTAGAGTAAATAAGAAGTAAATGAGCAATCACAAAAAAGGTGTTATTACATTGTCAGTAAACGAGGCCCAGGGAGCTTGCCCTCCAAGTCACACCGCTGGAATGCTCTTTTGCAACTCCCTAAAAAGGCATGCATACAGCATATACTTTCTTTTCACTGTACTAATAACTTAAAACATATGTTAAATAATGTAAATATACAAATGTACACACATACATGTAATATGTGAATATATATATATACACACGTATATTCATACACACACACACACAGTTTCATATATATTCAATAATCCCCATACTGGTGCCCTAAGGGTCAATGTAGTAATTTTTCATCTCACAGATATGGAAATTAAGGTTCAAGGGAGTTGAGCTTCCTGTGAAAGGTCACAAAGACAGGGCCATTTCTAGGAAGTGGTCCCACATTTAATTTCAAAGTCCAGGCCTCCTTAACAGCATGGGTTAGTTTCTTAAAGTTAATATTCAGGTAGGATTGTACCTTACAAAGTGCTTTTACACATTTCAGGTCATTTAATCTTTCTTACAGCTTTTGAGATAAAGAGGCCAGATTACAGGTAAGAAAACAGAGGCTTAGAATTGAAGGAAGAACCCTGTTTATTTACATGGTTAGAAGTGACAGTGCCAACAGCTTGCTAGCAGGTACCAGATTTAAATCGATGCTTCTCTCCAATTCACTCTTCACAGGTCGACATAAAAGCTATGAATAACTGTTATAATTTGGTCGTGATTTCGTGAATTCAAAGCACTATCAATAATTGCTTCTACCCTTGTCCCAAAGAAAAGGATACACGCTATGCTTTTCAGAGTTGTGTGTCATCCTCTAATAAGTCAACAATGCTTTCACATTGTAGCTTGGGCACTCCGGGTAAGATGAAGGAATGAAGTGATTCCTCAATGGAAGTCACTCATCTCCAGATGAAGCTGTGCTCTTGCTTGGGAACTGAGGTAAAGAATCAATCTTACTTGTGTGTAAGCGGAACACAGGCAGTGGTCATGGCTGTTTATTTTACTCTCATATCTTATTAAAAGAAGTCTTCTAGGGTATCTGCTGTAGTGTGGGACAGCTGGAATTTGCAGGTGGAACTAAGCTAGTTTTCTGGTTGAAACTTGCTGGATTATTCTAGGAAGGCTGGTGGCACAGGGAGTTTGAGGGAGCACTTTCAGGCAGACAAGGGTTTGCATCAAATGCCTGGGCTAGGCCATGCACGAGAAACTGCCCACTATTCTTTGCTGGTAGGTACTGTTTGGCAGTACATTAGGGAAGGAGGAAGCCTGAATGACATGATAATCAGCAAGCCCTGTCCTACTACTTCCTCAACTGAGAAAAGGCGTGGAGCGGATAAGAGAATTCTAAGTAAGTAGTAGGGATGATATACTACACAAATCTCTAGCTGTGGGTCTAGATCAGAAAGGCATCTTCTTTCTTTAATTAATGCCAAAAGGCAAATTCTTCCTCTTCTTTTAATTGGTTTCTAGGGAGTAAAGGCAAGAGACAGTGAGGGGGGATGCACCTAGTAGAAGAGATGGCTGTGAGGGACCATTTGAAGGGAGATAGGGGTGGGAGTTTAGAGGGCTCCAAAGTTGAAAGTGCCTCGGGGTCCCATACAGCCTCTCGATTTTGCTGATGGCTGCACTTGTGTTTTAAAATAAAATATCTGCTGAGTGGATTAAAGGAGTGAACTGAATTCCCCAGGCTCCGATTACCTTTCTCTTTGCCAGTTTTTATCAGCAATGATCAGTAAGACTGTCAGACCTCATGTAAACTTCCTTCCTCCCACACCCCTTTTAGCCTCACAGCAAGTGAGAGACAGGATTAGCCCCCCCCACCCCCAACCTCTTTGTGTACATGCCTTTTCACAGTTGAGCTGAGTTGAGGAGAATGCTGAAGACAAACACGTAGATGCTGAAGGCCAACTGGAAAGGGCAGGCATGTGAGCAGTGGACACAATGCTCTCCTCTGGACATCACTGCCCTCCTCTGGTACCCAGAGCCTGCCTTCACAGCATTTCCTTTACTTCATCCCGAGAAACAGAAAGCTGAGTGGTCAGTACAAAGTTACATGAGGACATTTCTTGGAGCCAATTAGGACCACTGACTCTCTGATGAGGTAGTAACCTAGCTCCTGGTCAAGGCAATTTCCTCCATGTACCCCATTTCCTTAGAAGTGAAATGAACTACTTCTGGGAAGATGAGTGCAAACACAGTCAACATCTTGAGCCCACCAGAGCCTGTGAACTGCTAGAATCCTGCTCAAAGACACGCCTGGAACACAATGTTTAGCTAATATGGACCAGCTGTGCTTCCCATGCTTAACCTGGCCAGAAGAAGTGGCAATTGCCCTTAAAACAAGATCACTGTGCCACTGGAGGCACAACAATACACACCAGGTTCAAGAGTTTGCTAAGCTGAAGCAACATACCTGGAGACTGGTATCACACAAGGTGCTTGAGGCTGGGGTCAGATATCCCTCAACCCAGTGTTGAGCAACTCAGAGAGTAGGGAAAAGTGGTATTCTCTTTCAGTATAGAACAATGGTGGTTACAGGTAAACCAAGGGGCGAAATCAAGGAGGATGGCAGCAGAGCCCAGCTAGCTTAATGAAGCAAGTGTTCCTGCTTGTGAAGAAGTTCCTAGTTACCCCGAGTCAAGCTAAGGAATGGTGTTATTTTAAAGAAGCCTTATATGACCTTCATTTCTAAGCCACAGCCAATTGTACCTTAACTCTGATTTTCCCACCATAGGCTAGAGCCACTTACTAGATTTTGAACATTGGGAGCAAAAGGACAGACAATTGACTACATCCAGCTTCCAGTAACTAAACCCATCTCATTTCCACCCGCTCTCCAAGAGATTCTTAAGAGGAGAGACACTCAATTGTCTTATTTCATGTGTGAGTGTGTGCGTGTGTGTTTAGCACATCTTTGTTAACTGTCACTGGAAGAATGCTCAGTAAACTGACTATGGATGAACCAATGCAGGCTTGTACACAAAGAGGCAGAAGATGCTGCCCTGAGAAAGAATGCTTTATACATTCTTCATTTTTCCTTGTAGCCCAATTTCTGTCACAAACACAAAACAAGGGAGAGCAGTGCTTAGCTTTACAATGGGGCAAGTACACATTCTAGAAATTACTGACTACATTCCGGTAGTTTCTTGTATTATGAGAATTTAGAAAAGGAAATTTCATCTAAAAATCCATTACATGATAGCATAGGTGACATTTAATTTTCCTTCAGAATTAATAGATTGAGTACTCTATATGTCTTTAGTTATTTTGAAGTAAACATGATGGGTAACAATCCATGATGTCAGGTATGTTCAATGGATTCTTTTAAACTTAAAGGAATATTCCTAAAAGCTAAAGTCATTAGAGATGACAGGTACTGAAATTCTGTTGGTAACATTGAATAAAGATACATACTATTTGTTACACACTATCCCAATAGACATTAAGACCAGAATTATGAAATTTAAGAGATATAGGTTCAAATCACTATCATAAGAAAAATAACAATCAGTTTGAATTAGACATTTGACCAGGTTTTTGTGAAAAGCAGTGTAGCAACCAAATAATCTGATCTAGATTTATAATAGTATGGTGTTAACATGATGATGTATGGGAAAGTCAAATTAACTAGAATTACTTTTTGGAAAATAATGCCAGTCCAGTCTTGTGCTTAATAATCTTCCAACAGAATCCACAATGTTTAAAATCCATACTGAGCGGAGCCACAGTTACCAGTAGCAAGTAGTCAACTTCCTCTGTGAATTCTCAAGTTGCTTTCCCATTCCCTTTACCTCCTATTTAAGCTCCTTTTATATGGACAGGGCTTCCACCACTGACCCTGTCCTGGCCCCTTCTCTGTGACCCGTTACATCCTCACTAACACCTTGTTTCAGGGAACCCTGAAATTGCACCTCTAAGAAGTCTTCTCTCACCACTAACCCCGAATTAGTCACCTATTCCCAACTATTGTTCTCGGTGTTACCTGTCTTCTCTATTGTCCGCACCTAGAATCATGCCCTAGATAGAAACAGTGGCTCCAGTGTGTTTGTTGAACACAAGGTTAAACATCTGAGCATGGAAAGGTCATTGCACTGCATTGAAGTCTAGTACCTCATTTTCAGAGAGACCCTGGACACCCTCAAGGGGAGAATAATCAGGATCATGAGAATTTTAGGAACCTCCTTCTTGGAGGAGGGACTGAATTAGCTACACTTAGCCCAAAGAAGAAAATAGGAACAGGCAACAACAATCTGGTTGGAAAGAAAGCCCACTTACTTTGCAGACATTTCAAACAGTGAAACAGGAAGGGACAGTGACTGCAAAGAGAACTCTGGTTCACCTGGAAGGGTTTTTTACTTGTTTGCTTGCTGTCTGAAGGTGGGAAGGCAATTTCCTACAAAGCTTTTTCCAGCAGAGCTGCCCGGAGCCACAGGAGATGCACTATGACATGGGTGTGTGGGCAGGGAAAGTAAGCAGGGACCCTCCATATTCTCATTCCTAAGCACTCTATGATTTTACAAGTCAGTTCATAATGAACGTACCATTTCCCACAGAACTCCTTGGAACATTTGGTCTGCAATCTCTTATGGAAGAATATTTCATTTGGGAAATAGTATTTACTGTATCTCCTCTGTTATGTGCTACTGCAAAGAACCCATTTCACGTGGAAATAATGTCTTCCCAAACTTATTTTGACCTTGGAACCAGTTTTCACACAGTGCCCATTAACAACCTTCAGGATTGGAGCTCACGAAACTCATTCTGTGAAAGGTTAGCCTAGACTGTGAGAACAGTATTCCTTTTTCCTTAGAATGCCCTAAAGTGAAAAAGCGCTGAGAATTCTATTTCTGCATTCCAATCAGTGGCAAAGCTTGAGGCTGAAGGTATGAGAGATATGGTATCCATAAAAGGGCTTACATTTTCTGCAGTTTCATCCAAGCAAATAATCTATATATCACAGGGACTGGCAATGCTTTGTTGGGTTAAAAGAAAACAAGTAGCTCAAAAAATTGACATTATGCTGAAAAATAGTTCCTGAACATATTTACATTAAGAGTTATTTCTCTGAACACTATGCCCATGAATAACTCACATGTACTTAGTTGCAAGATATTGAAAACATTAATATTTCATGCACTGAAGTGCTTCGGGATGAACAATTCTAGTATATCGTTAAAGGCAACTAAGAGGAAGAAAATAAGGTGGATTTTTTTTTTTTTAAGAAAAAGAAACCATTTTCCTTTGTTTTTTGGTTGTATTAATTTGGTAAGAATGAAAAAAAAATGGGCTGATTTCTTCAGTCAATAAATACTTGAATATCTGTGTTTGGTTTCAAAGATGCAATGCTAGATGAGCAAAGACAGTCCTCTTCCTTTGGAAAGCTTGTAACTTGTGGAAGGAGGCAAACAAATAACCCACTATAATAAACTTGACAATAAACAGTGATGTGCTAGGAATATGTCCTATCAGTGCATAAGGGTTCACTGTTACACTTTTAAAGTCTTTAGTAAGTCATCTGTCATTAAAATTTGTATAATGTAAATGTACAATTAGATACATTTAATGAAAATTACAGTGACTCTCAAAAGCTACTTCCCAGTTATTTCATATTGTCCTACTTTATGCGTTCTGAGGGTGATTTATGCCTATTGTACCTACATGAGGGAAATTCCACATAACCGATGCTACTTTGAGTTCCTAAGATATCATATCACACTAATAACTGGCCATGTATGAAAAGATATACCATGGCAATTAGCAAACACTACAGATATGAGCCTAATAAAATCCCCCCTCATTCTAATTCTTTCCTAGAAAGTTGGTTGTTTATATTAACCAGAACATGAATGAATATGAACTATACTCAAATCTCTAGATTAAGGCATAGGAGACCTCCAAATACAAGGCAGAAGCACCAAACAAGGCTTGTATTCTTGGCTTCAGGGAGACTTTCTGATACCAAAAGCATCTTTGCTCTTGTTTAAACACACCTTTGTGTAACAACATGTACTGAATGATGTACATGAGATGGAGACAGATTTGGATTAGAAATAGTCTTGGATTTCAGATAATTTACAATCTCACTGGGGAGTTAAGAGTGTGTGTGTAATAAGAGACAATAAAATGATCAAACCATCACCTTTAAAAGATATTTCAGAAGCTGGTATTGTTAGAATAAGAACACATATACATCAGATCCCAGAGGAGAGCTGAGATGTGTTTGTGGGTAGGGCATGATAGGCGGGGGGCAGAATAAAGGGTATTTCAGGTAGGTGGGAAGAGTTGTAAAAGCATAAGTTGTCAACAAATTGGCACATATACTTTAGGGACAATGACAGAGCAATTAGAAGACCTTCACTATGCATGGTACACCACTGCTTTTCAGGTGCAGCTGTAACCCATAGTTCTTCCTCACAGGACAAGTTAGCATGGAAGATCTCTGGTGTTAACTGGGGAGTGTTAGTACAAAACTTGAGTGTACCATATCCTTGGCAAGTTTAAACTCTTGGGAAGGCTTAGATAAAAGAGATGCCAACTAAATGCCCATGTAAGGAATGTTTCCCCTGAGCTCTTCCTAAAGCCATGCCCTCAGGCAGAAGGGGTCCATAGTGCCCCCTTCTGATAAGCAACACACTGCTAAGGTTTCCAGCTGTAAGCACATCCCTATGGATATGTTCAGGTGTAGCCTAACTCAGAGCTTGTGGGGGACCTTGCTCCCAATTCATAAATTCTAAGGTATTCTGGCAAAATTTTAGAAAGTCATAAATGCATTCTAACTCTCGGTTCTTCGGAGAATAATATTAATAATACTAGGAAGAAAGGCTATATTCATGAAGTTTTTCATTCACGTAAATTATCCTATTAAACTGTATACAGGACACAAAAGCAAAGCAACTCTATATATAAACTTTGCAAATAAATATAAAATTGATGAGGTCCATTTAAGATCAAGTTATGATGATTAAATCCCAGCTCAATATACAGATTCTTGCCATTGTGTTAGTTAATAAACTATGACCAATGGACCATGCTACCTACTCTTATTATCTAATTTTTATTTTCTAGAAAACTGATGGACAACTGAGTTTAGTTACTTATGGTATGAGCAAACCTGATTATACAGATGACCACCAGTTGCTGGTGGGGTTGTATCCTGATAGACTCAATGTAAGTGAAAAATGAATTTACTGTTTCACCTAACCTGATGTCCAACAGAACTTAGGAACACAGCCCTACGGACTTCAGGTGATCACCCTCACAACTGCATGGCAGTGTGGGACCTGAGATGCACCTCTCAAGCCTGCCATCCCCAGAAGCCTGGAGTGTATGTACTAACCCAGGAAAGATCAAAATTCAGAATCAGAAGTATAGTTTCTACTTAATGTGTATCCCTTTTACAGCACCATAAATTTACGAACCAGCCAATCAAACTTCGGTTGAGAATTTCTTGTAGGCACAAGACAGACTGTTATGGTTCACAAAGGCAAATCAGTTTGCTGACACGTGCACCACCCCACATTGCCTTTCTTGACTGGATCTCTGTGATTTCAGGAATAAAAGTATGGACTCTCTTTTTTTTTTATGTAGAACACAGGTGAGATAACTACTTATTGGCTAGCAGAAAGAGAGTCTCAAAGGCATGGTGTCAAGCATGGGAAGCATGTTACCAACACAGAGCTGAATTAAGGGTGGTAAAGGGCTGAGGTTAGCAGGTACTTGTATACCTTCAGATTAGCCTGTGATTTCTTTTAGTTTTTTTCCTAGAGTTTTAAAGAAACTGAAGGAAAGGAACTGAGCCAAAAGACTGGGCTAAAGACTTAAAAGCCTGAACGAAAGCCCAAGGCGATGAAGCAAGCAACTGACAGAGGTAGAAATGGATTTTATGAAATCCCACTCCTCGCTTGCTACTTGCATTGCCCTTTCTCAAATTCCCTTTCACATCATCTCCTATTTCTTTGCTTGATTAAAGACCAACTTTATAGATGTAAATGTGATTTTGCCATTTTGGAGGTATGAATGAAAGATGTCCTGTATGGGTATGGGCACACATGGGTGTGCATGGTTGTAGAGTCAGGAGGAGATGGTAGTTATTACGGTCATTGCCAGGCTTGTTGGTTTATTAGAGAGAACCAATGCTGGCATTTTATATTATTTATTGCCTTTTAAGACAGAAAAGTTACACCAGTCAACCAGAAACACTTCATTCCCCAACCCTCCAAAAGGAGAGTATGCTACCAGGGCTCTAACACTACCGTAACGGAGCCAGATGATAGTGTTCATGATATGATTGTAAGATGAAACTGTGATTTGTTAAAGTAATCAGATGGATTGCTTTAGCCCAGTGTAAGCACATGATGTATGGGGTTCAATTCAAATGAAGCTTGAGAGCAAGGAAGATGCAACCGGTTCAATGATAAGGAATCACCATGGCTAGGTGTTAAATGGTTCTATAATTCCAGGAGGAAAATTAGGGCGTGGCAGGAGCTATAAACTGGAAGTGTGACAAGTATAAAGTATTTCTGTCACTGAACCATGGGTCAATATTTTTGATTTTCCAAGAGAAATAGATACCAGGCAGTTTGGTTGGGCTCAGACTAGTCCACAAGTCAGGAAGAGGACAGAAATTTTACTTTGAATTTGGCTTTCTCTTTTCTAGTTGGCCTACACTGGATGCTCAAGCATTTCAACTCCACAACATGTTCCCAGTAGTTCATTTGTTGTAAGACAAGACTATGGTTCATGGACCATACAACTGTAGCTACTATGCAAAAATGTCATAAAGCATACCTACCGAGTTAGAGCTTGCCTTCATATCACCTCTCTAAATAGATAACAGGATTTCTTTATTTCAAACACAGAGAAACCCTCATCAACAGAACTCAGAACTGAAGTGTCCATGATGTAGAGGCTACTTATAGACATGCATCTCAATTAAATATCAAGATAATGTTTTGGGGAATGTCTAATCAAAATGAAAGTGGTCTGAAAAAGCCACATGGAAACCTACTACTTTGCAAGCTACTTAACATCACAGATACTGGACCAGTGGATCTGGGAGGGATTCACAGAACCATAACCACCTTACTCGCCATTGGCTATGGGTAGATTCTGGAGAACAGATCCTATCAGGCTCCAGTGGAAAGTTCCAAACCCATGGTCATACAGACAGGCCGGATTAAATTCAGTGTGTCACCAGACAAAACAAAAAGACACGAGTGTTAAAAGGGGTCTTGGAAGAAGGAATGGAAGCTAAGGGCAATGGGAGAGAGATATGCAAAGATGACGTGACAGACTTTGTTGACTCTCCATGGGAGGCCTTACCCTCTTTGAGGAGTGTAGGGGGGTGGGAGGAGTGGGAGCAGGGGAGAGGAACTGGGATTGGTATGTAAAATAATAAAAACCCCACTCCTTATACTTATTTCAAAAATGTCTCTTCTTTAACTCTATTTTTATTACATTTACACACACGTGTGCATACACACACGTACACATACTGGTACGGTTTGGAAACATACTGAATATGTCACCCCAAAATTTATGAACTAGAATCTTGGCATCAGTCAAAGAGGGTGGACTCTTTTATGGGAGGAGCTGGGGAAAGTACCTGGGTTACTGGAGGCATCTCTCCTGGAATAGATTAATGGAGTTCTGGTGGTACTCCAGTTCATTCCTACAGGAACAGACTGTCATAAAATGTGGCAAGCCTGACTCCCTGACTATCTCTTTTCTGTCTTATTCAGTGACTTCTTCAACAGACACTTTTGCCGTCCTGAAGCCATCTACCATGAGGCCCTCAGGAGAGACCAAACACATAGGACTACTATGAGTCAACTAAACCTCTCTATAAATTATTTTGTTACAGTAGCAGAAAAGAGACTAACGTATATGTTAGCAAAATTTTTATATTATGAATGAATATCTTAGTAAATAATCATGAAGGAGACATTGAATAGAAACTAAACCTGAAAAGAAAAATTCTAGAATCCAAAGTACTTCCCTGTTCTATTCAAAACTGTCTCACCTCCCACCCAAGATAACCACTGCAGTAACCCTGTTTTATTCTTTATTCCGTAAAACATACATCTTCAAACTCCAAAGGATAACTTGGCATATCATAAATAAAACCCTGAATTACATATTCTTTGTGTCTTGTCTTGTGAAGAGCATACACAATAGCTGACTATAATGGAGTATGCTTGCAATCCCAGCATTCTGGTTGAGGTAAAAGGATCATGAATTTCAGGCTAGTTTAATACCAGTTTAGCAGGAACCTAGCTTATGAACTAAGAACAAAAATATTCATTAAAAATGCAAAAATGTATATCATTTGTACATTCATGTTCATCACTACATAGCAGTCCCCTCTAGGTATAAAGGACAATGCATCTGTCATCCTTGATGAGCTAGGCTGCTATACCTTTCTCAAGGCCTCTTCCTCTACCAGCAACATGCTAGATACCAGCGACCTTTCTAGATTCATTAAATTATCTCTCATTTAAAACCTTTTGTGAATGACCTGCAAGCTCCCAAGGTGCCTTGTATAAATGTACATCATGGTGGATATAATGCTGACTCACTAGTGTGTCTTCTCTTTGATAAACACTAAAGCTGAGGGCAGGATTCTGTCTTCATCTCTGTTGCTCTAGTGTCATACACTGACTATATTGTATTTTGAGTATGCACACAAGATACGTATTGGCTACAGTGCAGAGGGTTAGATAGCTTCCAAATATGGTGCGGGAATGGTAGGGGACAGTAAGAGGGTGTGGGGTGTGGGGTTGATTAAAATATACTGTATACAATTCTCAAATAGTAAGTAAAAATATATTTAAAAAGCCAAATGTTTCTCAGGTTTTTGTTTTTGTTTTTTTTTTTTTTTAAATCACTTAAAATAGATCAAAGAAACAAAGTTCATGTGACTTATAGGAACAGGCACATTGAAAGGGCAGATTTAGTATACCGGTCTGAGATTCAGAATTCTGTATTTTAATTTCCAGAAAGTACTTCTCAGTATAGGATTTGACTATTGGCACAAGTATTCTGTGGCTGACATTCTAAAGCTCAGTAACCCTGCCTAGTGAACGTCTGCTTGGTCTTCTCCACTGGCCTCCACCTCAGTGACCACTTCCTATTATTGGCGGCAAACAGACAAGTGCTGAATAAGCCTGCCAAGGAAACTTCAGGGGAAAATTTATTAAGAGTCTGTGTTGTCACCAGAGTACAATCTTCAAAGCAGTGTGCTGCGCTGTCATTATCTCATTATAGCAATTTCAACACTTGCTCCTGCTAACTTATTAAAAAACATCTTAAATCATTTTCTTCAGGCACAACAAACTATCTCATTACCCAAATATGGATCACTGCCAAGTGATATGGCGAGGGGTGTGAAGAAAGAACTGCACATAAGCAGGAGGAAGTCAGAGATCGGAGAGAGGCACGCTCAGAACTGTGTATAACCGTAAACCAGTGTTTGCCAAAAAAAAAAAAAAAAAAAAAAAAAAAAGAATGGATTATTTTTCAAAATGCTGGCACTCAAGAGTGCTAACATATTATTATTCTCACCATATTCTAAGTCTTCTAGAAGGTGGAGATAGTTTATTAATTTTAGATTTTTTTCTCTGCACTACTTAGGCAAAGCATAAATTAGCCACTAGCCATTCATTCTACACATGTGCAAACATTATAAAAATGCCCTAGGTGAGCACTTGGGTGGAAACTTTTAAATTAAAACAACAGAAATGAATCATTTCCAACAAACTGTCTAAAGCTGGGTTGGCAAAACAACCTGCAGCCAAATCATGCTGCTGTATTTATTTATTTTTTTTGTAAATAAAGTTTTACAGCTGTATGCATTCATTTGCACACTGTCTATGCTTGCTTTTATACCATAATAGTTCAGTTATTCAAACAGAGATGGCCAGAATCACGTGGCTCATATTTACTGTTGAGCGTTTTGTAGAAAAAGTGTACTCAGCTCTGATCTAGACTTGCTACTAGATTAATAGATCAGATACATCAGCATCATCTGAACATTTCACTCAAGATGAAGAGCAAAATGACTCATGTAGACTGAATGGATCAGATGGGCACATTAAGAAGATACCGCCCTCTGTGATGAACAAGATATTTAACATTTAACAGTATTGACCCAAGGAGCACAGTCCTAAAGATGAAGATAATTCTCCACCAAAAGAGGGGCTTATTACTAGATGACAACAGAGAACAGGGTCCTTTGAATAGAAAGCAAAAGAGATGGCAAGCCAGAGGAAATACTCGTGTTGTTATGTAGGGGAGAGACTCCTTACATCCACCAGGGAAGATGGGGCATGTATGTGCAAACTTCATTAACTCAGGTGGATTTTTTTTATATATATATAAAAGAACTATTACTACTGAAATCGGATCTCAGCTCCACATCACTTTCTCCAGTATAAAAACAAGCAACTAAGAGACAGATTTGCTAATTTCAACCAAGTCCATTTGATTGTCATATTCATTTCCTTTTTAAATACTCCATTTTCTCCGTAACAGGAAAATAGCTTCTCTAATAAGGCAAACGCTCCTTGAAAACAAACACACTATAAAATCCACTTTAAATCTCTATTCTATCATGTGCTATTTGTATTTCATTTGTAACAGGCGATTTACTGTCATTTGGGGCTTACATTAGCCAATGTATAAGGACGACAGGGATGAACCATGCTATAAACCCTGCTCTGCCACTGTGTTTATTTACATTTAACATCTTCATATTTTCTGTTTTTGAGTTAAATCTGGACACCTAGAAGTCGAATGCCCCACAAAGAGACAAGAACAATAAATATATGGAGGATAAAAATCAGTTTATGATCTTCCAATCTAACCAATGGGTGGAAAGTTAGACTTATGAAAAGCATACATCAGATCCACAATTATTACTGGAAAAACAGCTTTGTGAGCTATCAAAAGAGATGCCATGCAATAATTTGACACAGAAGGTTATTTCTACTCTGATAAGAAGTATAACTTGTTCAGACAATGCCATTTTCTGTCCCCTGACTCACCCTGCTTTTGGCTACCAGACTCGATTGTAGGGAGTGTTTTCAGACTGGACAGTCTTTGATTGTAGACACGGTGAACCAACTTCTTGTCACAGCAACTTTATACCTTTTAGTGTCTTACCTTTTCAATTAAATCTGATAAAGAAGAAAGTGGTTGCTCCTTTATGATCTACTGTGATTCCCAGGTGGGAGTGCACTTGCAACGTCACTACTATGTGGAGACAAGGATTTGAGGCTCAGAGAAGTCAGGGACACTGCTCCATGCCATGCCACATGTTGGCAGCCAATCACCATTTAGGAAACACATTCCTAAAGGACAGAGGCCTTTCTACCCTTCCAGCTGTCTGCTCCTTCCAAGTCTTGGCACACAGTAGGCATTCAGAAATTGTTTACTCAATGTATTACAAATCCCTGATTTTCAGTCTAAAAGTTTCTTCTATTGTGCTAAGCCTGTTCATGTTTAACAATGAATTAATATCTCTTTTATCTTTTAAAAGAATCAGAAGTCAGATTTCAAATTATGCTTTTACACAGGTATAATTAAATCTTTAAAAGGTGGGATGGCAAAGAAATTAGAGGCTAGAGTGTAACAGACATTTTATAACCTGCAGACGCCAACAGCAGGCAGCTACCACCCTACTCTGCCCCCTCCTCCCCCACAGTGTAACAGCAATTATATTTCAGGGTGAATAATATAATTATCTAAATGAAACCAGGAAGAAAAAAAAACCCCATGCAACATAAAAGGATTAGCAGCTTGAGGACTTGTGGTTGGGGGAGGCTGGAGGATGGATCCATTCTGACAATTTCATAAAGTAGCCATCAATTATTTAAATCATTGTGACTTTTCAGACAGCATTCTGGACAGCAAGGAGGAAAAAAACACACTGTAGAAATTTGAAAACCATAAATTAGGAGAGAGATGCTTGTTATTTGGTTTTGGCATGAAACGTGCTCTGCCTAGAGAAAGGATCCAAAGGCAAAGTCATTGTAAATGGGGATGGAGGTGGGGGGAGCCACAGATGTTACTTTTCGGAAAGTGCAACTGAAGAAAACACTAATTTTACAGGAAAAGTTCCAGCACGGTTCAGATCTACGATAAGCAACCCACTCACCAAACAACAGCAACATGTCTTAAGATAGTACTACAAGTAGACTACACAGACACCCGAGCCAGAAGGAGGGGAACCTAGATTCTCTATCAGAGCTGTCATTTCTAGATGCCACTTTAGACAAGGCCTTCACTGTAGAACCTGGTTCCAGTGATGCAGATGAATTACTTTCTAAGGCACATTCTAGCCTTAAACATTCTACTAAAGTCAAGTCTTTATATAAGTATATACCAAACTGTGCTGGGGAAACTCACAAATCGGACTAATTATATGTAAAAATAATTTACAGAATATTATATATTACATACTTATAAAAGGAAATGGCCTGTCTCATGTATATGGTTGAGGTCACAACATTGCCTGTCTGATCTATTATATTTTTACCATAGCAGTAAGTCTGCCTGTGACTCTTAAGTCCGGGTCTTAAAAGAAAGAATAAAATAACTGAGAGAGGTACCCGCCCCCAACCCACCGCAGTATTGCTTGAAACATCTGCAGTTGCTAGGCTGGCTGTAGAGAAATTGATTGCTTCTTCACAGGCACAAGACCTGATTTGGTTAATACTCACGAGGTAAATCTAGTCAATAGTTTCATGAGCCAATTAGCTTAGTTTCTACCTAGATTTAACTAGTTGAAAAAGAATAAAAATAGCTCTCAAGCCAGTCACTTAAAAATAATTTTTAAGCAACAATTAGATTTAATACAGAAAAGTAGGCATTATAAATACATAACTGATCACATAAATATTTAAAAATACATTTTAAGCAAGTATATGAGCTTTATATTCACACATACAGGATTAAAAAAATAGCAACATAGGGACTAATTAAAAAAAATCTCAATGACCAAAATAATGATTGTGCAAATTACAACTTATCTTTCATATTTTGCTCATGAAAAATAAAATCCTTAATTTATTTATGTTCTGTATATCAAAGCTTCTGATCTCTTTTGCTAATGAATCTCTTGTCTGGCCGGTAAGAATGAATGATTTTTCTCTGATAACTTTGCCTCCTTTCATTACTGCCCTTCTAATTGGCTAGTTCCTTTCTAAATGGTAGATACCTGCCACTATGCATTTGTTAGATGTATAAAAGTTTACAAAACAAAGATTAAATGTTAATGCATGTAAGGTCAAAAAAAAATTAAGGTAGGAAATCATGGGATCTCAGCTAGTGTGTGGAGTATGAAAATACTGGGATGGCATAGAAACCTGAGAGCAGAAAAACCTCACAGACACTGCCTCAGACCAGCAGTCAAGGTTTCCCATCAACAGTAACAGGTCATGTTACAGGACATACCTGAGACTTTTCTTTAAATCAACATAGCACCAAGATGCTTGCAATCAATGTTTACTGCAGCACGATTCCCAACAGCTAAGTTATGGAACCAAAGGAGGTCCCCAGCAACAGAGGAATGGGTTTGTAAGATGTGGTGTATATGCACAAAAATGAATGTTTACAGTCATAAAGAAGATTGTCATTTGTAGGAAAATAGATGCAACTGGAGATAACCACATTAAAGTGACGTAAACCAGTCCCAGAAAGACAAATACTGCATTCATTTTCCCATCTGGGGTTCCTAGATGCTATACAGTAATCATGTGTGCAGATATGACATGAAAGAGGTGTCTAAGGGATGAAAGTGAACCACCAGGGGACAAGAAAAGCAGGGGGAGGAGCGTGGGAGTAATATGCTTAGAGTACTAACAACTGAAAAAATAAAACATTCAAAAATAAAAACTAAACTATCATGGCCACTAAATGGGGACAGCAAGGAACGTCAGGAGAGCTGTTGTACTGCCCTTGCTACTTTTCTGTAAATGAGACAAATTCCAAAAAAGGAAAGTTTATTTTAAAACATAATGCTGCTTCTCGTGACAAACAATGTGAGTCTGCTTTTGTACACCACTTGGCCAAGCTGCTGGCAGTTCTATTTTATTCATTAACCGTGTTCCTACTATGTGTTGAAGGTTTCTACTGGTCTATGTCAAAATTTGAAAGGATGAAAGAAACGGGTACTTTAGTTCAAGAGGCAAGAAATTAGCAAACAGTCCAGCCCTTAATCTATTCAGGCTGCTTCCTGTGGTAAAGCATTGGAAGCCTGGGGCACACGGCAAACAAGGTCATCAAAGCACTTCTGCGAGTACCTGATAGGCAGGGTTGACCTTGGAATAGCCAAGAGGACAGCAAATTCAGAAATGCTTCATGGAAAAAAAGGGAGGAAAGCAATTAAGCTCTTGTAGTTGAAATCAGGCAAAGAGAGGTGCTGTGCACCCAATGAACAGAGGTAGAGAACGGCTCATTTAAGTGCAGTTATCTGGATTTGAATTTATACATATTTGCAAGTGAATACTCATGGTATTCTGGACTCTAGAGATAGGACCATCCATCATGGGAATAGCTGTAACCACCAGGGTTAAAAGAAGATAAAAATGGGGAAGACAAAGAAAGAGAAACCAAATAGAAGCCTAGATGAATTTTTCTTCTCAAAAGACTCTATTTCTAATATTTATAGTTCAAAAAGGACACAATGACATAGATAACCTGTTAATGAGCTAGCTGTGGTTTGTCTATTCCCCAGAGCAAGACTTCCAATTGCCAGGGCTTGTGTCTAAAAAGAATGAATGAAAAATGTACAGCTTAATCTTTTAACAAATATGGCTGCTGCTGTGGGTACAGAGGAGATCCCTAGCCTGTTGAGGCCTTTGTGGCACGGGATCCAAAAGCTGACAGATTCCCAGCCTAATGTTTATTTCAGGAAATCAGTTTGTTGGGTTTGTTTGGCCAATTATGACAATCAATCAAAACAATAACCTCAACTACTGAGCCTGGGCTTACCTATCTCATCTTTCTGTGATCCCCCCCCCCCCCCCCCAGCCCATGGTAGATGTGAGGTCATTACTCAGTGCTTTAGCCTAGGAAAAAACAAAACACTTACAGCAGAGTCTCCTGTTCAGGCAGTAGGACTAGGTCCCTACATCAGTTGCCTCTGTGATACCAGGGCTCTGTCCTCCACTGTATCTGTAGATGGCAAGTGGCATTCTTCCTAAGGGACCACCCATTGAGTTCTTTAAAACCTCTCATGTTCCCATGTCAGACAACAACAGGAAGTAGGCCTTGCGGGCAGCCTGAGATGGCCACTGGCCTGTCTGTCTGTCTGTCTGTCTAACCTTGTTTCCCAGTCTCCTCCCACTGTGCACCTCAATCAGTGTTTCCTTTCACATCACTGGGACACTCTCTCCCGTCTGCTCCTGCACATCCAGCACACACCAGATCCTTCTTACCCAACATTTCTCTAGATTCCTAAAGCCCCAGTGCCTCTTCTCACCACAGACAGTGCCTGGCTTCTGGACAAGCATAGATGGTGTCAGTTATATACTGTCCTCTATTCTTCCTGGATTTGTGAGTGTGACAGATTCAGAGTGCCTAATTAACAGACCTCCTCCTTCTATCCCTATTCACCTTGTCCCAAGCCATTCAGAGATGAGACCATACATTTCACACAGAGCAAGGGTTTAATAAATATCTCTATTTAGTTTCAATAGCTTTTAACATAGGGGAATTACTGGACAGAACCCTGTCATTCTTGTTACAGGTGGTATACCAGATTTCCCCAGCCCTTTGTAGATGCCCACACCAAGATTAAGTGCAGATGAATTGAGCACTTCAGGAACCTTGAGAAGCATGAAGAAAAACAGCTGCTTTCCTTGAATGGTTAATCTTTAAAGGGCCATTTAACTTAGAGGCCGAGACAGTCTTGTGTCTTTCTCTTCACTTTCTCACTAGAACTTTCCAAGCCAAAGTGGCAACATACAGACAGGGCAAAGATTACTTAGGATAAGAACCTCGAAAATTCCCTAAGTACAGCAGTTCTCTGTCTATACTCATCTGGCTCCTACCAGTAATCTCTCCAGATCAGCAATTCCCTCCTAAGAATGATAACTATCATTTGCTTGGGCTGTGAAGCCAGCCTTTCTCTCTTCTTAGTGTCTGTTCATGAGATGCTCTTCCTCTTCTCTAACATTTAAGGAAAAGAAATAAATCTGAAGATGCCTTTGTTAACACATAAAGTCAAATATATTTCAGGCAAAGGCAGCCCTCTAAAGATCTGAGTGACAGAGTGTTAATGTAACTCAGTCCCTGTCAGCAGATCTGTCGTTAGTCATTACCTTCTCTCCTGCTTATCCACAAAGTAGTGGGTTGAGGAAAGATCAAAATGGACAGCAGCCACTCAATGTTTCAAAATATTTATCTCAAATGTGGCTTGATGCATGGTAAGTTTGTCACCCCCAGGTGACAAACTAAGCTGGCCATCAGCACACCTACCGTTCCTCGTGATAGAAAGTAAATTCAGAGCCCCAGCTTAAAGCCTAAGGCTTACCCCTATATTGATGTCATTTTCAAACAGCTTGATGCTCAGCTCTGAGCATCGAGAAAAGCTGGTAGCAGGTGTCATTGGCTGTGATTACTTTCCCATTCAGAGTCCCTCATGACAAAACCTTCTAGCTTGCTGTTTCTACTTCTACTTTTAAAGGATTCTATGACCTATGGGACCAGTCTCATAAAACGAAAATTTGAGATAATTAAGGATCCCTATAAAATATATAGGGCTAAATACATATTTGTGTGCTAGACAATAGGAAAAACAAAACAACAAAACAAAAATTAATGTTTACTCCTAGCCCCTTTGTATTACTCCCAAAACCTAACTATCTCTAGAAGTTAGTTTAAATATAGTTATATTTTCTTATCATTTTGCTGGAAGATTCTTAAAGAAGACCCATTATCCAAAAACTTCACTAAGAAAACCAGACAATAATGTATTCTTTTATCCTTCGGAGATGAGACCAAATATCTAAGACATATAGTGTGTTTGGTCTGCCTGTACATAAAAATCATTTCCCATTCATGCCAGTCTTCTTCATTAATGCTGATAAAAACAAGTTCCCTTGTGTGATACTAATAAAGTTCCTACTTACAAACTAATCTGGGCCAGTCTGTTTCATATGTCAATATTTAAAGGAAACTTTTGGATGAGTACTTCTAACAACTGAGTGCTCCAAAGAAAGCAACTGTGGTCTCACGCACTATGGCAACAAGACATTCCCATTTTTAAAGTAAGTCCTGTGAGTAGCACCAGGTCAACGCTAAGTGGTTAGGGATGCATTTCTGGAATAGCTGAAGAGAAATTAGAATGTGAAGGTTCACCTATGCTACAAAACCAGTACAGGAAAATAATAATGGTAGAATTTTGACTGGGGAATATATACAAGTTCAGGGGACATGTTTTGAGCTTTTAGGTGATTAAATATTTTCATAAATTATCCACACAGTAGTTTCTTAAATATTAAGTTCTCATGTTGATGATTTAATCATGTATGGAAAAAAAATCCACTTGAATGGACTAGTACTATGCTGGAAGGGAAGTGTCCCCTATGAGGTTATGAAACATTTCTGCCATTTTGGCAGGGGTAAGCCTTGAAGGTGAGAGGCGGGTTTTGCCTCTGGTCTTGCTGCTTCCTGACTGCCAAAACTATATAGCCAGCAGCCTCACTATGCGTTCTTCACCATGATGGACTCTCATCATGAGCCAAAGTACATCTATTCCCCTTCATGTTGCTTCCTTCAGGTATTACTAGCAGAGAGGAGAAAAGTAATTGGCACAATAAGTAAGCTTTTCATTTAATAGAGATATTTCTGCAGATATAGTATAAGCACAAGTCTCTTTGATGCATAGCAGAATGAATGGATATGTAGTTAAGTGAACCAATAATACCCATTGTGAAATATTTCAGTTTGTAGAGGCTTTCTGAGCTCTGCTGGACACACCATACTCACTGTACTTCCCTCCATGTCTTGGGCAAGGGTCCTTCTCATCCTACAGATGAGGGAAGGGAACCCAGGGACGGTATTCAATGGGACTTGTCATTCATAGGAACACCAGACTTTTCATGCTTTTCCAACTTTACCATGAGGAAATTCAGTAGCAGCAGTTACTTCCTAAGATAGTTCTGAAGAATCAGAACAGAAATTATATAAAAATTAAAAAGATCTAAACCAGTAATAGGAACAACAGTATAGAGAAAGCACAACTTGATTAAAAAAGAAATGAGGACACAGGTGAAGGCAATGAGATTGCAAGTCTCCATTACCAACACAAGTACTACAGTGACAATCCAAACAAAGGCAAGAACAAAGGTACTTCCCAGTACTCCATCTCCCAGGAGAAAGTCTAAAACAGCCACACATTGCTGGTTGAGGCTCTTGCTTGTTGGGAAAAGGACAGTCAGCACTTAGGAATACAATTCAAAGGAAACAAAAACTTAGAGTGGTGAGCGTTCAAGTACAGATGCACTCCAGAGAATGAGAATGGATCCCAAGAAGCTTTGTTTGTAAAAACCAGTTTTCCACAACGAGAGCATTAGAACCATCATCTCTAAGAGTTTGAGGAGAGGGGGTATCAATTGATCAGCTCTCTTTTCAACTTAATGATTTTCATGATGACTTCCAGCAGACTTTAAATGGGACTAATCTATTTACACTAATAAAGCTGAGTCTGCTCTGAACCAGAGTGGAGTAGCAGAACAGCAAAGCTTGGCTGGGATGTGAATGCCACTCAAAGGCAACATTCTTCATATTAACATAATCTGATCTGATGAAAACAGTGTGCTCTTGGTGCTATGCTTATCTCCTTGGGAAAACAGAAAAGGTTACTGGCAGTGTTTTGGCTTAGCTGGGAAGATAATAAGTTTGGGCATCAGTAATTATCTCCAGCAAATAGCTGTACGGTAAGCAGCTGTGTCCACTGCAGTGTGATTCCTGCAATCACGCCCCTATCAATAACTTTCCTTTGGAACCCTGTTGACTCCTAGAACGCACACTCTCCTGGGTGCATGCTGGTTCCCATGGATAGGTAGAGGAGTGAACCCTGTGCTTCCCAGCCCGTTATCTCCTACATGCAGCTTCAGAATGTGACTCAACTTGGAAACGGGTTTTTCGCAGATGAAGTTAAAGTTTGGAATGGAAACATATAACATTAGGTTAGGGTAGGCTGTAACTCTACTGAAAGTGTCCATGTGGTAATCAGACAAATGGTAGACAGAGGGAGGCAGAGACTGGAATTATGCCTTTAGAGCTAGAATAGCAACAGCCTCTAGAAAGGATCCCGTCTAGAGCCTTGGAGGAATTGCAGCTTCTGGCACCAATAACAGTGAAAGAGGAAACTATTAAAAAAGTTTATTTAGTGTGTATGTACACACGTGCACACATACGTACACTACAGTGCTTACTTACATAGAGGCCTAAGGATGACTTCTTTCCTCTGGGTCCTAGAGATTGAACTCAGGGTGTCAGGCTTGGTAGCAAACACCTTTACCCACTGAGCCAACTTGTTGGCCCCACAGGATAAACCTCTTTTGTTTTAAGCCACCGAAATTGTGTTAACTTGCTTTGGCTCCCCTAGGAAAGCAATCCACTGACTCTAAGTGTCGGAAACACCTGCTACTGATTTTCTCTGGCCAGCAGCAGGGCTCCATGGACCGGCACATGGTGCAGCTACAGCTTCCTGCTCTTGCATGCTGTCAGGCCAGGCAGAGGGGAGCTAGAAGAGTGGCTAGTTGGGTGTTGAGAGTGAACACAGGATGGTGGGGAGAGGAAAGCAACCTGGACACCCAGACAGACGGCAGGATGCTCAACAGCCAGTGATGTAGGTCAGGCAGCTTTTGAGGTGAGAGCTCGGAGCACGCAGGTACTGCCTTAGAGCTCTCTATGCGGAGACACAGCCACAGTGGTAGGAGCAAGTAGAAGAGGGCGTGCTCTACAGTCCCTATCCACTTAACCATTATCATGTTCCGAGGCCAAAAGAGTCATAGTTTCTATTTTCCAGAGAAAGAAATGGATATAGAGAGGCTAAATGATTTGGTCACAGTGAAGAGGCTATCAAGTGACGTGGCTGGAATCCACTTGTATGGGATTCCAAAGCTTATTGCCAATATAAAACTGAGCAGGCACCCTGTTTCAGACCTGACATGATTAATGATTAATCCCTGAGCGATAACTTCAGGTTCTCCCTGTCACAGACATAACTGATCCAAAGCAGCAATCTTCACAGAAGTGCACCAATTCTGGCTGAATGCCTGGGTATCTTGCTGGGAGTCCCTCACTCCTGGCCAACTGATGGAGTGTGGGCAGCGGTGCTTCCTGGGAGATTCTTGGGGGACTTTAATGGGCCGTGTTCCTGAGAACCATCATCTAAGCCAGCAGGTGGAAGTGGGAAGTGTGGCTGGCTGAGGAGGAGGTGCGAGCTTAGTGTTTGCAGGCAGACTGTAGCTATGTCACTTCTCAGAAGTGACTCTGGCAAATGCTAGGGCAGTGAGGAAAATAGAATATGGTTTAAACGTTTCAAGACGGCTCACTCTTACTCACACAGCTTATGTTTGTTCCTCTAGTGATAAGAAATTTGAGCCTGAGCCTGAGCATTAAGGAAGCTGCCTCTGTCTCACATTGCCCTGCCTGGGCCAGAAAACGTGGGCTCCTGTCTTGGGAAAGCACTCTGCAAAATTCTGCAATGTGCTAGACTAGGAAACAGCTTCCACCACCATGGCAAATATTGTTTTTGCAATGTCTGGGGCAGCATGAAACAAGGTAGAATACTTTTTAACGTGACTACTGTTGCTCACCACAAAGTTAAATGCTCACAGCACTAGGTCTTGGAATTCCTTACCCTCAAGCTGGGCATGATGACCCTAAAAGAATGCTTCCTCAACTTCAGGTTATATAAAAGACATATGCAGGGCTATTTCAATCCAGGTATGAAGTTCAGGAAACCAGTTCTCACAAGTTCCAAGGTGATGGCAACACTCCAGGCTATGGGTCACACAATTGTGCTGTACTAGTCTAGGGCATTGATTCTCAAACACAAGTCCACAGGCATATCAGATGATGACACCATCTAAGTGTAGGCTGAGTCAGGTCTGATGCCCCCATCTGAAGGCAGCTCTCCAGCTAGCAATAACGGTAAAGATTCACCAATGGGGAAGGAGAGGAAACTTAATTGACCACTGTTCAGATGGTTGTCCATTCAACAGTTTCATGGGCAAGGAATAAAAAACATACACCTTTGGTATTGTCATTTAAAAAACAATCATATAAACATCAAAGGATATGTAAACTACCAAACAACAATGCATGTGAAAACCAAAGTGAACCAGAGCTCAATTTCTTTCTGTATGTCTGTGCTTCTTAATCGGGTTCCTATTGCTATGAAGAGACACCAGGACCATGGCAACTCCTATAAAGGAAAACAATGAACTGGGGCTGGCTTACAGTTTCATAGGTTCAGTCCATTGTAATCATGGTGGGTCACGGTGGTGTGCAGGCTGACATGGTGCTGGAGAAGGAGCTGAGGGTTCTACACTGGGTATGACTTGAGCATATATGAGACCTCAAAGCCCGCCTCTACAGTGACACACTTCCTCTAACAAGGCCACACCCAATCCAACAAAGCCACACTTCCTGATAATGCTACCCCCTAGAAGGTTATGGGATACAATTACATTCAAACCACCATACTATGGAATGAAAAGCTCTGAACCACCTCAATGTCCACCTCAAACAATTCCACATCAAATGCTGAGCACAGAGCTTCAAAGCTCCACATCCAATATGGCTCAGGACAGAAGAGAAGTTTTTCTGAAAAGACTTCCATAGTTTAGCTTGAATTAACAAATTTGACATTGCAAGAGTTAAGGATATTTTGGAGAAAAAGTAGTGATAAAGGAAACCTCTCTGAAGGCTAGGTGGGTCACACCCAATTCTGTCCTTACAGTGGATCACAAGGCGTAAAAGAACCATGACATTCTAATTTAGCAATGTGTAGGTTTTGCAACTCAAGACCAGAAATTGTGTGCCATGATGGGAAAGCATGGTCACATATGTCCATGTAGTAAGGAAAGTGTATTTTCATCCACTCATTGACTCATCCATTTCTTAGATATTGAACACTGGGACTAGCAAGATGGCTCAGAGGGAAAAGGCACTTGCTACCAAGTCGCATGAGCCGTTTGATCTTCAGGACAGATATGGTAGGAGGGGAGAATGGACTCTGCCCTCTGATTTCCACATAGGTGCCATGGTATGTGCACAGGCATGCACGTGCACGTGCACACACACAGACACATTCACAAAAATAAAGAGTACTTATATGACTATTATCAGATGTTCTAGTTATTCTAGGGCTATACTGGAACTAGAGATTTTGGAGAGAACCAATGGTAACCAATACACACTCTGTTGTAAACGTGTTAGGACTGAAGCAGATGGTCCTTCCTTTACTCTCTGGGAGGCAGTATGGGACAGGAAAGGATCTGGAGCAATGCTCCTCTAACTATGGCAATAGCCCAGCATCCCCACAATCTGTTATGAATATATGCTTTTATGAGATACAATAAAAATGAGTTATCAGAAAAAGAAATTCAAGACCTAGAAATACATGAGACATACGTTTCAATTTATTAGATTCACAGACAATGTCAAAGTACTAAGAAGAAATTAAGGTGTCTAAAGGTTCATTCTCAAATCTGTGTCTGATGTCACAAAGATTATCAGGTAGCTTGCAAACAACCACAATCCTCTGAGGGTGATTTGCAAACTATGGTAGAACACAGGGCTCAGGACAAGACTTGCTGGGTGTGAACTAGCCTTCCCTTTGCTAGTCAGAAGACTCTGGGCTGGTAATTTAATTCCATTGTTTTCAGTTCTTTTCATAAGACAACGAAGTTCTTGTCATACAAAGAAGCCGGTCCACGTAAAGCACTCAGGAGAGCGTCTGACTCCTAGTCAGCACTGCTAATGTGGCGGCTATCATTACTGACGTCACTTCTGTCATTACTTCTTCCCCTGCTGTATTGTCATTTGAGGACCTCTTCTCTCACAGCATTTTTTGCCCATAAAGTGGGGCTTGCTTTTTCTTCCTATTAACCTCCTTTCTTCTCACCATGGAATTTGCCACAACAAGCAAACTCATCAGTGCAAGTGCACGCTAGTATTCCTAGATATGTGTCCTATGACAGGGTGCCTGGGCTGCTCAGACGACATGTTGGGTGTGGGCAGCAAAGACAGATCCGGGGTTCTCCTCACAGGACAACACACATTTCATCTTCCCATCATCAAATGAATGAACACAGCAAGTAGTCACGTCTCCTTCCTCCTCCCTGGAGGACCCATCTGGGCTGATGACATAGTTGCTGCCTCAGGGGAAGAGCATGTGCTCTGCTCTGCTCTGTGACCTGACAGCATAGCCGAGGGACCGTTTTTTAAGCTTCGTGTAACTGAGCACCTTCCCCACCTGCGTCTCCCTTACAAGCTGCCCCCAGCTCCCTTCTTAGGGTCTTACATTCTCAGTTAATTTTTTTTTTTTTTTTTTTTTTTTTTTTTTGAGACAGGATTTTTTCTGTGTAGCTTTGGAGCCTGTCCTGGTACTCACTCTGTAGACCAGGCTTGCCTCCAACTCACAAAGATCCGCCTGCCTCTGCCTCCCGAGTGCTCAGTTAATATTTTTAAGAGCTACCCACCACATTTTCTCGGATTAGACACCTGCAATTTGCTAGAAATAAAAATATAAGGTAGACATGGAGATGCGTTTAAGGAACACCGAAATTTTAGCATGGGAAATTGTGTTAGAATTGGTATAGAGAGAATCTTTCAGGATGGAAACCTTGTATATCAGAGAACAGTAGACAGATTAAATGGCCATACCCCTCAGAACTTTGCATCTTCATAGATACAATTTTAATGTACAAAAGAAGGCAAGGCTATAACCATAAAACAAAGCAGGTATTTTAGCTGTGAGCATACTGTTGGATGTTATTTGCTGGAATGGTTTTGGTCTTAAGATTTACTCATTTATGTGGAACTATGTCTTGACAAGGTAAAAAAGATCACAGGTAAAGGAGAAGAACTCATACCTAGCTCAGATGGAGTATTGATTTAAAGGACAAAAGAGAGCTACTAATACAAAATGATGAGACACAGTATTAGAGTGATCTGATATGCACACCATGGACTGCCTAGAGGTGACACTTAGTGGGCAGTGCATGGCCCAACAAGGACCAGACTTAACTCTCAACCTGTGTTTGCTACTCTCCCTGTCCTTGCCTTAAACTCAGTATATGATATATGATAAAGCTGCTCGTATCATATAGTATGGCATTTCAGAACAATAGATACTGGGTGGGTTCCATATGGAAAAGAAATTCATAGACAAATCATAGTCACTGAATTAGTTTTTTTTTCCATTTTGAATTTATTCATTGAGTTTATTTATCTACTGACCCACTTACACATTTGGTAACATGTATGAGTACTTCCTGCTGACAACACTGTGCTAGGCTTTAGGAACTTACCTCCTAGTGGGAAATGATAGGAGACAAGTTAGCAAAAGTGGTAACTATATCTGTAATAAATGCTAAGAAGGAAAAACCCAGTGTTGGGCTTAGGAGTGTAGTTCAGTGGTAGAATGTTGGCCTTTCATGTATAAGGTCCTGAGTTCAATTTGAAGTTAAAGCAAGCAAGCAAGCAAGCAAGCAAGCAAGCATGCATGCATGCATGCACACATGCACACATGCAGATAATACCAAAGGAATGGTCAATGGAGATATTGGGAGTGTGCCATATAGGAAATTCAAATGAAGAAATAGATAACTTACAGAAGCATGGTCGGGGTGAGAATAGGAACTAGGGGCGTTGAGGATATAGAGGCTACTAATAGAGTAGTTTCACTCAGAGAGTGAAGAGAAGAAACTGTAGTCAGAGCACAGAGAGAGCAGGAGACCCAGCATTTGAGGAAGCTTCATCATTTCAAGTAGGGAGGAAGAAACAGTTCAGCCTCTTTTTTCTCTGGTCTTTGGGGCCCTGATGGGGATCCCACCCAGAAGGACACAGTCAAAAGTCCCTTGACAAGATGGTCTCAGGGGTACAGTACATAGGGATTGACCTCAGCACTGAAAATATACGGAGAAGAGAAAGGGAAGGACGGGGAAAATCAGAAAAAGGGGACCTGGTTAGGTAGCAGCAATAAAACCCTTCCTTCCAGGTGGTGTGACATACTAAGATTCAGGGAAAAGGTATTATCAGTGGAACAGTAATCCAAAAGGGACAGTGGACCGTGTGCACACAGCTTTGGCGCCCCCTCTCTGTACACCTGTCTTAGTGCATCCCCCTCAGCAAGAGCATACCTGGCTATACCAGACAGTACACATGAGCAATTTTCCCTACGATGCTTCTAGTTTACCTCTGCTGGATTGTTTGTTTTGGTTTTTGGTTTTTCCAGACAGGGGTTCTCTATGTAGCTTTGGAGCCTGTCCTGGAACTAGCTGGGTAGACCAGGCTGGCCTCGAACTCACAGAGATTCACCTGCCTGTGCCTCCTGAGTGCTGAGATTAAAGGTGTACTCCACCAACACCCAACCGCATCTCTTCTTTATCATACAGAGTCTGTATAAAACTAGACACCCTGCTGAGGAACTTCTAGCACATCCCTAAACTCTAACTAGGTACACAGATATACCAAGTTAGGTAGCACAGCTGCAAAGCTAACTGAAGCAAGTATAACGCTTCGACATACACAGTTCTGTTGAAGAGCTCAGGTCTACTACACCGGGAGCCCTTCATACTGTGTAATTTATGGAACAATGCTTTGTGCTCACTGCTCTTTTCTTGAGATGGAGTCATACTATGTAGCCCCTGGATGGTCTGAAACTCATCATGTGAACCAGGCTAGCTTCAAAGTCACAGATATCCACCTGCGTCTGCTGGAATCGATAGTGTGAGCTACCACACCCCAATTTTGCTCTTCTTAAAGCAAGATTAATATAAGGTATATCCATAACTCAAACCCATGATTTTTTCATTTTCTATTTATCATCATGTCATAAGCTAAAATGTATACAAAATATCTACTACAGGGCTATGAAACAAAAATATCTATTGTTGGATAATTAAAGGTCAAGTGTTCAATATTAACAAGATCATTGCTTGAATTGAATGATCTGACTTTTAACAGCCAGTTTCCTGGGTTCAGACCCTCTAAGCTAGCCGTTATTTACATTAACCACCTAACATTGGTTTGGGGAACTGGCTTCCCCTGTGACTGAGTTTGCTACTTCCCTTCCTGTTGATCCCTCCTACTCTGGGATGCAGTCACCAATGGAAAACCAATTCTTTTAAGGACATAATTTAGACAAGCAACAAAAAGAGCAGCATGAATATCAATGAGATCCATCACCTTCCATAGTCAAATCAAAACTTTTTTATTCCTTTCATGATCTTGGGAATTTTCATTATCCAAACTGTATCAGATCTAAATTTCCCCAGTGTCTACTTCATTTATTTCCTTTTGTTTTGTCTCTGTTGAAAAGATAACCAGATGGTAATTCTTCTTTTCTAAAGGTATGACTCTTGCCAAGTCATTAGAAAATGGTGATTAAGAACTGTAATTTGGGGCCTGGAGAGACAGCTTAGTGATTAAGAACACTGGCTGGCTTTCTGGGGGACCTGGGTTGGATTCCTAGCACCCACGTCATGTGGCTCACAACCATTTGAGACCTGCTGGTCTCTGCAGGTACCTGGCTCACAAGTGGCACACACACACACACACACACACACACACACACACACACACACACGCAAGCACGCATGCACGCACACACAAACCTATATCTTTATCTATATCTATATCTATATACATGCATGCATACATACAAATATACGTACATAACACATATTAAAAATTAGGAAGGAGTCTTCTTATTACCTGTAGAAGAGGCCTCTGCACCCCCAGAACTTTCATGGTGTCTGCATTGGCTAGGATCTTCAAGGGGTCTGCCGTTTTGGTGACTCCTTCAATCTCCTTGTTGATCTCAGTCAAGACCTGACTGAGGAAGATGTTTTTGATGTACACGGTGAGAAACTCTCGAAGGGGACACTGTTTGTCAGGGCCAAGTCCTAAGGCATACTCAATCTCCTGAATAAATCTGGAAGATAAACAAGATAACAAGGTGGTTATACAGATCAGAAAAATATAAATATGACTTCATACACATCAGTATCTGTGTGCTTATGCTGTTTCCATGGAGATAGCAAGGTCATCATTCCATCTCAATACAAGTTTCATTTTTTAAAAATAAGTTATTTCACTAATTAAATGAAATAGAATGGAACAGAAAAGCATGACTTCTATTTGGGGTAGAACAGAATACTTTGATTAATTCTAAAAAGAAATAAGACTATAAGAGTCAAAGGAAAAGTATGATAAATAGAAAACAAAATTATATGGCACAATAAGAGGACACCCACAAATACTGCATATTTCTCTTTGAAGTTGCTTATATATAATGTGTGGGGCAAAAAAGATATTCTTTTATTTACAATGATACTGAGAATAGGAGCTGGATGACAAAGAATTTCAACTTTATATTTTGTGTTAAATGTTTTATGTCTTGTATTAAAATACCCAATGTCTATATACCAGAATATTAACAGCTGTCCTAACTAGGAGATAAATATATATTATTGTTTTGCACTTTTCTGTAGGGGTAGCCTTGCTTTCAATGGATATATATATATATATATATATATATATATATATATATATATATTTGTTAAATGACATCAGTTCCCAACAACATTGATTCAGTGTAATTACATAAAGTCAAACTATGATATTATCCCTTCAGAATTATGTGTATAAGAGGCTGCTGGGCATTGTGGTCAGTGAACAAATATTCCTTTCCAGTCTATTTCCAGGCCATTGTGCTTTGTCTATTCAGTTCATGTACAGACAACCAAGTATGTGCTTATGTTGTCTCCTTGTCACCAAGTGTAAAGGGCACATGGCATTTTATAAAAAGCAGATACCAAAGTAATTGGCTAATACAGATAAAATACAGGGACAAAAGTAAATGAGGTGGTACCAGAATTGAGACATGGACTGAGTGTAAATATCTTCTGGGAGAAATAAATGACCGTGACAATTTTGACACTGCCATTTCAAAAACATGTAACCAAAAAAGTTTCTTAATATAACCCTAGAAATTGGCTGTAATAGGAGGAAGAGCAAGGATGAAGGGGGATGGGTCACAGGAAGTGATGCTGGGAACTCCTGGAGGTATTTTATAGCAATGAGAAAAGAAGGATAAAATGATCACAACTGACTAATAGGCAGAAGGACAAGTTTGCCAAGCACAGAAAGATACTCACATGGACCCACAATGTACACAATATGAAGCCAGTAAGCACCACCCAAATACATTTTAATATTTCTAAAGGAAATAAAGCAATTTAACCATTTCGCAAGGTTCTAGCTACTGAACACATTTTAGACCTTAGTTTCCTTGCTTTTCATTTCCACATATATTTACAAGATATAAGAAAAATCTCAATTTCATAGTAAGACAAAGGCAGAGTAAAGCACCCTGACATTCCGATTTTTGAACCTATTATAGGCCAAACTGCAAGGTGTGAAAAGATGATGTATTAGTGTGAGTGTAGTGGAGGAGGCTTCTTTATAGAGCGCTGGCAGGAGGAAAGGGGCCACAGCAGAAAGGAAGGGCATGTGGCAATATTATTCAAACCTCTGCCTGGACTTCCTTCCCACCCAGAAACCCCACTTCTGGGAAATATTTCCAAAGGCTAAAGGTAGGAAATAACCACGATTTAGGAGAAAATAAACGAACTGTGGTACACTACAGACTGGAATGCCCTCCAGATGTGAAAGCTTTGGCTACATGGTTACAAGGTTAGTAAAGAAAAAAGAGAAATGGAGTGAATATCAATGTATATCTGGTAGTTTTACCACATTAGCCTCTATATAAGAACTGCATAGTCTCACTGCACGCTTTAACTTGTAGTCTCACAAAACCCCAACAGGTATCTGAAGGATACAGAATGGAGCTGAAGTCTGGGAGAGGGAATGAGAATTTCCAATGGTTATTTTTATTTTTTTAAATGTTTAAAAATATTACAAACATAAAGGCTAGCTACTAGATTAAAATTAAATTGGAATATTTAAAAATTGCCTACATACAACAGACTACACTTCACAAGATATTTTCTAGTTAGATCATATTTAAATAAGTTTCGTAAGTTTTGTTGCTTAACATACTACAGAAAATCTAAATGTTTGTCTCTGATTGCTTCCTGTCTCCCTTCCTCCCTTTCCACAAAACTTCTCAACTGATTTCAACATAGGAAAGGAAGTCAAAGTAAACATCATCAAACTTTACAGAGATGGTGAGAGGGAGAAGGCAGGGAAAATGCAAGACAAAACAGTTAGCTACAGTCATAATTTTAAGACCTCACAATTCCACACACTGCCCCTCTGATCCCTTATGATTCCATGGAACTTGCAGAGGTACGGCTACTCAGATGCTCCCTGGTCCCTTTGGTCAGCATCCAAAAGAAAACTATTGTTATTATATTCTATGGAACAGATGTGGAAACTCCTTTCCCCTGAATCCCATTTGTTTCCGTTAGTGGAACTAGTGTTTTCTGAGCAAAAGTACTTAGATTTGCTAATCAAAATCTTTATCATCTAACAAATTTTTTTACTCGTCAGCCTGTTCTCAGAGAGACAGAACCATTAAATCATCCACATTGTCTTTCTCTAGTCATGTACTTATTTGTCTTTGATGTCCCTAAAACATGAGATGGCCTCAAGCAGCACTGGCGGAGAGGCCCCCATCACTTTCAGTGAGCCATGTCGTTTGAATACAAACCATTCATTCCTTAGAGCACACAACATCCATCTCCAATGACACATCCAGGTTGATGATGTCATCTTTAACTTGAGGGGATCTACTCAACATGTTTTCAAATATGCGTTCAGAGCTGTGAGGGATCTCCACAGAAAGCATGAAACATGGGAGAATGAAAGGAAAATTAAGAATGTTTTAAAGTCAGAAAATGGGAAGGATGGTAGTTAACAGGGTGGGAGATGGTGGTAGGAATATTCTCATTAAAGGACGCCAAGTACAGCTAGAGATGAAAAATAATCTAAGATCTATTGTACAAGGTAGATATTTCAGTTAATAAATGTATACATGGAAAGCACACAAAATAGATTTAAGTAATTTTACCACAAAATACAGCAAATGTGTGAATGGTAATCATACATATATTGTTTGGGTTAGCTATTCTACATCATGTTACATTAACATATATTTTCCCCTCTTTTTTCTTCTTATTATTCTTCTCTCATTCAATCCATCTCCACTCCAGCCTCCCTCCCTCCACTCTTCCAGGTGTCATCCCCTCAAGATCTACTGTTCCTCTACTTCCCTTCAGAAAGAGCAGGCCTCCTTGGGATACCAACCCACGGAGGCATAACAGGAGAAAAAGGCTCCCAAATTCAGGCAAAAGAGTGAGAACCACCCCGACTCCCATTGTTAGGAGTCCCACAAACCCCCACGATAAGCAAGTATAGCACACACGACAAGGACCTCGTGCAGAGCTGTGTAAAGCAATTCCAGTAAAATCAGGAACAAGACAAGGCTGTCCACTCTCCATAGCTCTTCAATGTAGCACCTGAAGTTCTAGATAGAGCAATAAGACAACTGAAGATCAAAGGGACACAAATTGGAAAGGAAAATGTCAAAGTATCATTACTTGCAGATTATATGATAATATACGTAAGTAACCCCAAAATTCTACCACGGAATCCTGACAGTTGAGAAACATCTTCAGTGAAGGAGCTGGATACAAGACTAACTCAAAAACATCAGTTGCCCTCCTATACACAAATGACAAACGGACCAAGAAAGAAATCAGGAAAACAACACCCTTCACAGTAGCCACTAACACTAAAAAATATCTAGTGGAGCAACCCTAACCAAGCAAGTGAATTTCAAAGAAAGTGGACTTCAAAGAAGAAGGTATCAGAAGCCGGAACGATCTCCCATGCTCATGGATCAGCAGGATTAACATAGTAAAAAGGACCATTTTACCTAAAGCAATCAACAGGTTCAGTTGGATCCCCATTAAAATTCCAACATAATTCTTTGCAGACTTTGAAAGAACAAGTCTCAGCTTCATATGGAAAAACAAAAATCCCAGGATAGCTAAATCAATCCAGTACAATAAAGAAAAACTTCCGGAAGTATCGCCATCTCTGGTTTCAAGCTGTGCTACAGAGCTATAGTAATAATAACTGAATGGTATTGGCATAAAAAACAGGTATGTTGATTAATAGAATTGAACACACATAATGTTTTAAAAATTAAAAATATGCAAATACATGGGTGCATAACACAGAAAGACTGCTTTTACCTGCTTGAGAGCTGAATTTTGCTCACTGTCAACTGTGACAGGAAGGACAACTGTGATGATGACACCACCTACTCACACAAAATGGACAGAGAATAACATGCAGCAAGTGCAGTAAGCGTGGCAGCTACTCTAATAGCAGTGTTCCCACAGCGCAAGACTGAGTGAGGATGGAGAATCTCTAGTGGGACTCTAGTGGCAATCTCTAGATTTAGACTCGAATCCTTCAGAAACAAAAAGAAACAAACAAAAGGTTCAGGGACGACCAAAATCTCCATGTGGTCAAAAGCAAAGTGTTAAGCGTTTCCCAAGTGCCTGCATGGGCACAGAGCAGAGTCTTGGGAAAAATATATTGAAAAAAAAAATCACAGAACAAAGGAACACATTTTGATATCAACCCACACTTCTTGGAACTATGATACTATTTGCCTGGCAAAAGTTTTCCCATGACCATACCCCCTGCTAAGAGTTTGGATTAGAGGTCCCAATGAACGATTAAAACGAGAAATAAACTTGATCCCTCATCCCTACCACTCCAGTGTCAATTGGGTCCTCTTGTGAAAGAACTTTCAGTGAGTCTGTCAGTTTAACTCTGCCTTCCTTTTGAGCAATATGGCTGCTCATACCACCTTCCCTTCCTCATTCACAGAGAATCAAAAATTCCGTCTGTCATGCTAATGAGCATGCTATTAACTCAAACATCTGTTAAGGAACATTAATCCAGGTTTTATTACAGATAAACCCCATGAACATCTTCATTCTGCTTCTGGTAAGATATTCTAACAAGTATAAATAGTTTAAGGAGCTCCTGATATTTTTCATGGGGAAGTTTATATTTTATATCCTGTTCTCCCTACAATGTGTTGCCTGTTTTTTGTTTTTTTATTTATTTGTTTTGCTGATCTATCCATCGAGGCTCCTCATTAGCACTATGGGAACAAGAAAACCCTGAATATTTGATCCTGTCAGAGTCCCATTAGGAATGAAACCTCTTCTGAGTTAAGCTAGACCACAGATGGAACCCTGTGAAAGCAGTATTATCTAATCTCCAGAAGCGTTGTCAGCTAAGGATTCCCCAGAACCATGAATGATGGGCAGGCAAGCACAAACTACGGGTGCACCTGTGCATGGGAGGGAGATGATGGGGATCAAAGGACAGATCTGCATGATGTGGTGTGTGGAGTATCTACTTACAGGAGTTTGAAGACTGTTCTCCAAAGAAGCCTCTTCAACCAAAAGTTCTAAAACAGCATAAGCCATAAAGCAGACAATGGAGCACATACTGATTTTCACAGCGAGTTTAAAAGTAGTATTTATAGTTATGTATTTGTAAATACTCAACTGGATATTTTTATTTCATAGCATCATTGAGGGGAATTTTAAAAGTCTATGCATACATAATACCTATATTTTTTAAACTGACATTTTGTGGCAGCAAGTTATTTGTTCTCCAGAAGACACAAATGATCACCCACAGCTTACATTTCACCAAGAATTTTCAATTATTTTTTTTTTTTTTACCTTGATGTGGTTCCTATCTAGGGAACTTACAAACTAATTAAAATTTTACTCAAGCATCCCGAATCCCTAACCTCCTTATCACACGTTACATTTTATTGTAAAGCATCATTTTCACTTCCAGTTCAGCTAAGAGTTGTGGCTGGGACCTGAGGGACATACCATCAAGCACAGAGGGTCTACACCTGCTGTGGATATTACACCAAGACCTTTATTCATCTGAATGAAAATAGATGCAAGAAGTAGACTTATTTCAGGACACTGTTCAAAAACCCCAGGTGTGCTTATTTGTCTGGGAAAAAGAAATCAACCTAGAATCTGTATAAAGTCAAAGACACTATCACACTATTCCCACAAACAAGCTACTCATTTTACAAAAAACTGAGAGCAGTCAGTTATACACAGATAGATGAGACTTTGGAATATAATCCAAGTAAGGCCATCATGAGAAGTGCTGGAAACAACTTGCTCCATACAAAGAGGTGACACAGCACATGTGGCTTCTTTAAGACTTGTTTTGAGTTTACTTGATACTTCTCACACTGGCATTTAAGGCCTAGCAAAATGGAAGACAACTTAGGCAAAGGAGTGAAGAACCCTTAGCAGAATTGATCTGAGATATAGTTAACTTACTTGTATTATCTGGGTTGAAAAAAAGATCGTTTCGAAATGATTTACAAGGGACTCATTCAGAAACAGCAGCAACAGGCACATTTAAAAGCATAAATCAGTGGAACATGAATACTGAAGAAAAATCCATAAAGGTTAATGCACATTGGAGCACATTTGCCTCTTAATTCATGGGAGTGAGCTGTTGGCACATCGGGGAGAGACTCTCCCTCAATAGTCTGTAATTGTTCATGCTGAGTCTAAGTATGATCTGTGCCTTTTGTATAGAAGGACTTTCTGGGGAAAAGTACAAAATAAGCTCATCATTGAAGAGCCCAATTGTGTCCTCAGGTTCGTGCCCCCGGGAGACAATTGGCTGAACTAATGAAATCAGAAGGGGTTTGGGTGCTCTTATTTGTAATGAGTGACATTCATGCCTGGGACTTGAGGAGAAACGAGGTAAAAATCATGAAGTAACAAAAGAAAAGAATATTACCTATGAAATTTGGACTCTGCAGGCTTACAAACAAATTTAACTTTCAAAAGTCTTGCCATGAGTGTATTGCAAATGATTTGAGACTATGTTTAAGTGCTCCCTCCAGACTGAAAAGCACTTTAGGAAAAATGAAGTAAGCCTCTTTAAAATGACAGCTGTTAAAACTTTTAAGCGTATAATTTAGCAATTGAAGAGAGTTAAACTCTAACCCTTAATATAAAACAATCTTTCTTTAACCCTCAAGATGCAAATAAGTAAGTCAATAATATGAGCTATTGAACCAAACCCAAAGGCAAGATGACAATTTTCCTATTCTGATTGGGTTGAATTCTGTTTATTGCTTCAACTTACTTTTCTCACAGTTAAATACCTTTTTATGTTATCATATAAAAGATTAAACTGTCAAAAAATTCCAAGAAAAATTTAGGAGAAGCAGCCTACCGTGTGGCCTGGAGATGAGAGTGTGGCAGAGCTGATGCACTCTCTTCCAGGCTGGAGAGCAGTGAGGCCTTCAGATATGCTAACACAAATAAATGCAGAATAGGCTCATGCTGTTCCTGGTGCTAAAGTAGGAACTGTATTCACCACTGCTCACAGCCACAGAACCCTTACCATAGTTTGCTCAAAGGATTTGTCAATGCAACTTTCAAAGGCATCCTTGGAGGACTGCACTGTTATAGTCTCCATTTTGCACAGAATGGCACTGAGATGCCACACACAAAGGCATGCCATGTGGGATCACCGTCCTTGGGGTCTCACAGTCCTTACAATGCTGCAAAGGAGAACACATGCACAACTGCCATTTGGGAGCAGAACTGACTGGCATCACACATTAGGATACTTTCTCAAGATCAAACAGCTGGTAAGTTATGGGGCTAGATTTGACCTTGGACAGCATGGTTCCAGAGACCATGCCAGACTTAAGCCTATTCTAACATATTCTTCTAACACAACTAATTCTCAGGTCGGATACTTGAGGTGGGCTATCAGTAGACATAAGTCCATACTTAAGTCTAAAGTGAGTGGTAATGAGTAGAAAGAAAGGATTATATTATCCCAATAAAGTATTTTAATACATCAAGAATATATATTAAAATATAGTACATATTTTTGGGTTTTTTGTTTTTGTTTTTTGTTTGTTTGTTTGTTTGTTTTTGGTTTGTTTTTTTTTTTTTTTTGCGTTTAGATAGGGTTTTTCTGTGTTACAGTCTTGGCTGTTCTGTAGACCAGGCTGGCCTCTTCCTACCTCTGCCTCCCAAGTGCTGGGATTAAAGACATGCACCCAAGCTTTTAAGACAAGAAAATCTTATTTTCAGTTTAAACTGTTGGTCCCTGACCTGCACTTCCAATCACCTGTTAGGTACTTTCAACTGGATATCCTCCTGATAATTCAAATCATGTCTCACCTGGAACTCTTCACTGCAGAGTTGCCATTGTTTTTCAGTTCTCTCCTATGATCCCCATATTTATACCATTATTACCACAATCACCTTCGGTCAAGCCTAAAAATAATCTATCAGTTTTACCTAACCTTGATATTCATGCAAGAACCTTCCAGATTTAGGGACGTGTTTTCCGTACCCTGACATACCCAATGGTTCACCACTTCATTTATTTGGCAGTATATGTGGAGCATGCATATCGTGCTGCCCATGGCTGAAGGTGCTAAAGCAAGCACAGTGAATGAATCAGGTTCCATGGGTTTCATTTACATACCATTTGGCACTGAGGGAGCTAACTCAACTAGATCAAGGTTGAAGCTCAGGCAGACATTCCTGTGTCTCCATTCCTAACATTCACAACTCAATTCGGGTTCTAATTAAATGAGGTGATGCAGTTAAATGGTGAGAAGCTAACAGAAGTGGATTTATTTCCCTGGCTTCCCCGGTACAATCTCCTAACTGGTTTTGCTGTTTTTTTTTTTTTTTTTTTCTAAACCTTGCTTCCTTCAATTTGTCATAAGAGGAACTTACAAGGTTATAAATGAGCCCTGTTCTCCCTTGCTCCCAGGCTGTTGTGCAGGCCTGGCCATTTACCTGAGCATACTCCCTTCACTGTTTCCTGAATACTGCACACACGGTCAAAGCTTAGACTTCATTTCTCTATTATGTCTATGTTGGCTGTTCTGTTGCTCACTACATCCACATACCATTCCCGGCGAGGGGACTGCACCTCACCAGGTAGAACTTTCTATAAAGAGGGGCATTCCTATTCACTGTAGGCCGTCTGGTACTTGGTAGATAGATATCCCGTGTATAATCTGCACAAAAGTAAACCTAGTGCCTTTTCTCATGTAGCATTTTTAGCGCACCTTGAGTGCACTAAGCTGTGGCAGAGCAGCTAGACTGGAGATTTACAAAACTGTCATTTATCTCAAGGTAGCCTTTGGTTAAGGACCAATTCAAAGCATGGAATTTCCTGTGACCGCTAATTTCCTTGACTTCAGTCATAAAGTAACTACTTCAGTTCATTACTTCACAACATTAGTCATCTTTCTACCTATTCTTTACTTCCTGATATCACAATGAAGCTCCTTCAGAGCCATAAATGTGTTCTATACACCTCTGAGTCATACCTGAAGAATCCAAGTTAATTAAGTAGTACTCATAGTTAATAAACATTTGAATAAATAATAGTATTGTATTATTATTATGATTATTATACTTAGTGTTCTTTATTAAGGGTCATGACTTTGTGAAGTGCTCACTATCCATAAGCTATTTTAATGTTCTGTTTTACAGATAAAAATGGTTGGATAAACAAGATGATAAAAGAATTGAGGTGGTACAAGAAATACAGGAGGTTGTAAAACAGATGATGCATGTATTATGTTAAATGTTTCAAAATGAGGCAGTAAAAGACAAATTATCGGCATATTAAAACCTAGTCTTGCTCTCTCATGTGCAGCTCAGAGAATCTAGCCAGATCTTAATACCACTCAGGTACCAGTAATAGAAATTCTTGAAATTGGTCACTTGTCAAAAAAAAAAATAATAATAAAGATGTGTGCACCTGTTGCAGCAAGGCTGATGCACACACTAACTCACAGCTGTGGCTGAATGCACGAGACAAGACAGTCATGAGATCAAACCGCTCAAATTCTATCAAGGGTGGGGCAGGGTATGTACAGTCCTATCCCTGGCTCCCCAAGGAGCTGCTAGCAATGGATGGCTACTGGTGGGGAAAGAGGCAGTTGTCACCAGGATGTAGCCCCAAAAGATGCTCATGCTGCAGTGGTTGTCTCTACGATACCCATGGACATACTGCGTCTATGCATGCACTGCACCTATGCACATACTGCTCCCATGCACGTACTGGCATCACCAAGCAGCTACAATGGGTAAAGAAGAGGACATATGAAGTTCGGGAGGAAGAGTGGTAGTCGGGATGGGAACAGCTGAAGGGAGGGAATGGGATTAGATCTGATCGAAAGACATGCTATACACATTTGAAATTCTCAAGTAATTTAAAGTTAAAAATTACATAATATATCACTGGACGAGGCAGACGGGCTACTTGGTTCTCGTTCAGTGTTCCTCAACAGGATGGATTTTATTATGCTTAGTACATAAACGCCTTGGAAAGCTCAGTTTGAATTATCTCTAATGAGCCTATTTGGCAGCTAACCTTGTTCCATGATCTTAGTTTAGATTATGTCTTATCCATTCCATTTTATTATTACTTGATTAACTGCCAATCTGAATGTGCAGCAATCTAAGAAAAAATTATCTGCAAAATAATGTGTGATCCCCAGCAAACAATTACAGCATGGGCCAACACACAGTACTGATTGAGTTGAGTCTGCAGCTTTAAATTCTTCTACATTTATCCTGTTTTATTTGAATATTTGATTATCACAACTCAGCCATGATCATCTTCTCATCCTACTGTACCACATGCATTTTCCAGACAATATGTATAATGGCATTCGTACTTATTAATACCATGAAGTGTTTTTATGTCACTGCCCAAGAACATACTTTGTTTTAAAACTGATAGGATAAGCTGTTCTTGAACAAGAAGTAGTTGATACATCTTTCTCTTTTTAAAAGCTTTCTCTTTTTAAAAGAATGCAGCAGTAAGCATTTCATTGATTTAGAAAAATCCTTGGCAATAATCACTCATAGTAGATCCTGGTAACAATTGCAAGCTTGATGGCAGAACTCCCCAACTCCTAACTATTTAACTCAACTACCACTTGTTGAGATGACTGCATCGTACTCTAGGAGCAAGAGATGCCAGGTCCTCCGAGGCAGGCAGAAATGATTACCTTCCATATATACAGTGTTTATCAGTTCTTATTGTAGACTTTTACAAAACTTAATCTTATTCTGCTTTAGGGCTATTTTGGCATTGATAATCATTTCCATTTTACACATGACACGCCGCAGTTCAAATAAGATGAGCAATTTTCTGAAGTTCACATGGTTATCACGCTTTAAGATTATGTCTTGAACCCAGTTCCAGCGTCTAAGTAGCCTGTGATTGTTTCTTCTTTATCACATCCTAAACATGCTATAGGTAGAAACACAGAGGGCTATGAAACTTGCTCCCTGATTAAGTTATTTTAGAAAAATCCCTCAATATTAAAAAAATTGAAATGACATTTTTCATCAGTTACAGATATTTTGATCATATTAAATTTTTTTTCTTGTCTGAACTACTAAGTCCTTAGAGGTCTGATGTATAAACCTTGCTGCTCCGAGGGCAAAATACATCCATAAAAGGTACAGTGTATCAAGATCCTGTACTCTTGGCATTGATTTTTAGAGCAAAGATCCAAGGACATGCACAGCATGACAACACTGCTTTGCACAGGTCTGCAAAGTGTGAGGGATGTGGACATCACTAACATTCCAGCCTCTGAATCTGCTCCTTTTGCCTCAGCCCAGTGTTGAATTTTCCAATGGCAGAAGCAAAAGAGTAATTAGAACATGTGGGCTTCTCTTTAACCTGGACGACCATTTCCCCTAACAGCACAATTACCCTGCTAATGAGATTAAATTTGGTTTAACTAGAGGATTATTTCACTGCAGAGTCCCCACTGACTCTGGTTCCCACGGGTCCACAGCCCTGTAGATGCACCCACCTAACACTCATTTAGTATAATGAAAGCCACACAAAAGAACTGGGCCTGCACAGTGGTGAAAAAACACAAGGGCCTTTGTTTATATTGAAAAGGGGCCTCGTTTAGTTAATCTGAATCTTCCTAATACCCAGTGAAATATTTATTAATGAGTATCAGCACAGCAAGCCAGGGAGTCTTATTTGCATTAATTTAAACCATAAATAATTGAAGGTAGATTTCGTTCCTTAAGTCAGGGTTTCAGAAAAATCCTCAGCACGCTGAATAAAAAGAGGCCATTAGTGAGATGAAATGTATTGGAAGTTGAGGGTGGTAGATGGTTATACTATGTGCATAATTTCTCAATTATACATAATTCATTATCTGGGTTCTATTCACCTCAGTAGAGGAGGCAGAATGAGATGCTGGGTTTTTTTTCTTATTTCTCCAGGTCAGGGTTAGAAGGAACCTGTGGCAAGCAATGCCATCCATCAGGTTGGACCAGAAATCGGTTGTGAGATTTGAGAGCACCTTTATCTCTTGTTTACTGTGAGCAGACAGGAAACCTGCTTTTTGAGAGCTCAGGCTCAAGGTGTGCAGAACTCAAACAATTAAAATAAAATCCAGCTGAAGGCTTGTAAACAGTATGGGAACGGAACAAAACAGGGGAGCGAGCACAAGGGTACTGGAATGGGGCAGGAAGCACTGTAGTATACTGCAGTTATCCAGGACAAATTGCCATGTGCCAATTATGTGTAATTTAAAACGCATACATTTTTATTTTACACACATATGCCAGTGTCCTGTTAATGAGTTTAAAAACTTCCTACTGTGGGTTGTAATGAAGGAAAACTACCCTCACCTCATCAGCCTCCAGGGAAAAGCACTACGGATTACACAGCAGAGGCTCAATGGTTGGGACCACTCTCTAAGTCATGGGCACACGTCTGTCCTGACCCTTCTGGACACTAGGCTCTTTGAGGGAAGGATGTGGCTTCAGTTTATCACTGTGTTTCCCACTGAGCCAAGCACTGTGTGTCAGCAGCTCACTAAAATCCTCCTACATAAAGGGAGAAGTTAGGCAACCTCTGAAGATGCACACAATGTAAAGCAACTACTCAGGGTTAGCTTTAGATACACATATGTGAAGAAATAGACATTTATTTGTTATTAGTTGTGTGATTTGCTGTTTTGCATTTTATACTTGTATCTCTGTACCCATCTTAGACATGAGATCTAAATTCATTTGTGCAAGCTCTTATTAATTCATATTTCTGAGTCTCTATGTTCTAAAAGCCTTCGGAAATTATAAACAATACGGCTGCTGAAACAGATTTTTGCTTCTTGTTAGCTGGGTTTGCAGTAGTGTAGAAGTGGAATGGGCTTATTGATTATTCATAAACAGCAAATATAATGTGCCCAACCAACAAGAGAACAGTAGTGGGGAGGGGTGAACAGCATCTCACCCATAGCCAGTGAGAAGAGAAAACGTTCCTAACGTTTCCATGCCCCATAGGAGCGCATCACTCCCCTTGGGTAGCTCAGAATGAACAGGGTTGTTAAGAAAACAGTGATGTGTGGAAGGAAACTTGCCTTCATGCCCTCAAATCGCCTTAGCCACCATGCCATGCCTCCTTCATTTGCCCTCACCATGCTAAAGTGTCCACTATGTGTCATGTAGGCTGTGATTCTTGGCCAGTTGCCATGCAACAATCCTTTCACTCAGCTGGAATAAGATAGGCTTAATCAACTTCAACAGTATGCCTGAGCCATCCTTTCCCCCATGACAATTTGTGGATGTTAAAATGCTAGAAGGGAACAAAAGCAGAATATGATCTTAAAATTTTCATATGTTGCTCTTAGATGTGTGAAGTTATGCATGACTGACTGATGCTTTGTACTATTGTTATCAGAGAACAGAAGATGCTTGCTTGCCTGCCATGACCTAACACTGGGAAAAAGTTGCAATGAGGTGTCACACTGAACTTCGAAAACAATGACCAGGGAGTTTTATAAATGATTCCATGAATGAACTTCTTTTTGGCTATCAAATCTAAAATTATTTGGATTTTGGAAATAATAGGAAGGAAACATGATCAGCAGAGGCCTGGGAAGTCAGTACTGAAACATGGTGGTGAAGTGACTGTCACTCCCCACAGACTTGTGAGGGCAACAGAGAGATTATCTCTGAGACAAAACAAGGACACCTATATTCCTGGGACTGCAAATCTTTCACTAAAAAGCATCATAAAAAACAAACAAACAAGCAAAAACAAAACAAAAATCCACAAAACACAATGACTATTCTAGGTCTTGGTACTGAGAAGGAAGAGGCTCTTTTCTTTTGGCCAATTAATTCTCTAGAGGCTGCTGCCATTAAAATGCACCGAGGGATGCTATACAGTACTTTTTGCAAATATACTAACATGATATAAGTCTAACTAACTCAAGTATGATCTGAGAGAATCAAAAAGGGATGCACCTAGGTAATAAAAATAATACTATCTTTTATTTTTAAAACGTTTTTGAGTTCCTTTCACTTTAGTCACCTAAATTAATCCTGCCAACAAATGGCAGTGCTACACCAAAATTTTCATTTGGCATGAATGGATTCAGTAGTAAGTGTAAACCAAAAGGAAGCAAAAAAAAAAAAAAAAAAAAAAAAAAAAAAAAAGAAAGAAAGAAAGAAAGAAGAAAAAGAATGTGCAAAGGTCCCAATGTAAAAAGCGATCAAGTTAATGGAAAGACAACAGAGTTGACCTCCACATAAGCCCTATCTCTTGAACTGTCCTCAGTTCCTTTACATATGTTCTTTACCTGGATCTCTATCAATGTTATTGCAGAGTGGCTTCTACTTCTAGTACACCTATCTCTCAAAGTCTCTCCTGCTGACCTCCACCCATCTCTGCCCCCTTCCACCAATGATCTGGGCCACTTTATCCCCACATTTCAGCAGGATGCTCCTTTGTTGTTATTTCATGAAAATTTACATTTGTTTCATCCTGGACTTGTTAATGATCCTACTCATTCAGTGGACATTTCCTTCCAGTGATACAGGGACTGAGGAGGGACAATGTAAGCGCAGGGAGACACTCGGCTTGTGACATGTCCCAGGAGGAGAGGAGACACAAACCCAGGCACCTAGTCAGAATCAGCTCCTGCTGGCCTTTCATGATGTCACTATCATGAGTGTGCTCTGAGTGTGACAGTGTGATGCAGTGTTTTAAAATGCCCCTTTATTTTATGTGACATGATGCTATTTTCACAAGGTGAACATTTCACCTGGGGCTTAACCAAAGGAGAGGAAGCTGGAGAGAAGTCAAGCCGCATTACTATCTCCAACTCACCAAGCCATTTTCCTGGGTTATAACAAGGGTAGATCCTAAGACCCAGAGATGATGTTTCTAACTGTGTCTCAAATGCTCAGGCTCAGGGTTACTATCTGCAGTCTATATTAATCTCTGTCTCTCCCCTAGCTTTCACAGGCCAAGGAATGCAATTACGTGTTTACACCTCATCTTTCATGATCCTCTGCTATTTCTCATGCAATGATCTCTTCCTAGTGTATTTTCAGTTCTGTGAATTGCATTGTAATTTTTATATTTCTCAGGGTTCCTTACACAATCTATCCCTCATATTAAGAAGTCAGAGGTAAGACGTTTTGGGGGGAATGCAGTATATAAAACAGCATAAGGTTTAGGGTCAGACAGACCTAGGGCTCCAGATCTGCCCATAGTTAATGACATAATCTCCCTGACCAGGATCTAATCTATAAATGGGGAAATAATATGTGCCTTGAGGGATTATTGTAAGGTTGTCAGTGATGTATGTGTGATGACATTGCCTTATATTCATGCAATACATATAAATCTCATCACAGTAATCATTATATTAATACTTGTACAAATTAATTTTGTTCATTTGTAAATCTTCTAATTCAGTTAATAGACTATTTATAACATAAAAGTAATGCCTGTAAGTGGTTCTCAGCCTTCCTAAGGCTGTCACAATTTAATTTATGAAGTACTAAGTTAATTTCTTAATAATTAATAAATAAAGTTCCTCATATTGTGGTGATCCCATCCATAAAGTTATTTTGTTGCTACTTCATAACTGTAATTTTGCTACTGTTATGAATAGTAATTTAAATATCTGATATGCATCCTCCATGGTGTTCATGGCCCACAGGTTGAGAACCACTGCTTTGAGTTGTTTGTTTCCTCAGAGAAGAATTTCTTCAAGAACAAACAGTGACTCAATTTACACTGGTGGAGTTCTGCAGTGCTCTGCTTATGGACTGTTTGTGGCTTACAACAGCTTTTCATGCCTACTATCAAGTACCCCTAACTTGTGAACAATGGACAAGATGGGGACTATTACCAGACAGTCACAAGGCTCACTATCTCACAACAGTCAGCTTCTTAAGAAGCTTAGAGAAGGTGTGGCATCAATAAACAAAAACAAACAAACAAACCAAAACAAACAAACCTCCCCTTCTTTTTCTTCATAGTTGTCACAATCCAATACCACACACATGAGTTTGTCTGTGTCCTTTCCATTTGTCTCAGTGGAATGTAAACACCAAGAGGACAACTCTGACCAATTTCCAACAATATATCTAGGACCTAGGAAGGTACTTGGCACGCTCCAGGAGCTCTTTAGAGTTTTGTTGAATACATATAAGCTAACTGGACCCTTCATGTGATCTGAGGGCAAGAAACTCCATGATGTAACAAGGAGGGTCACAATGTCCCTTGAACCTGTTACTGACTTCAGAGACATCAAATCTCTACTACTTGGCTGTCAGCAGATCTAACCACAGATGTTTGAAGGAGAAAGTTCATAACCAGCTATGCTTCCTAAGGCTGACATTTTGCTGAGCCACGTGACCTTAAATCTTCAGTGGTATCGAGAAATAAAAGCACAATATGTGACAGAAAAAAAAAAAAAGTAGTTAAGGAGCATGACCACTGACCTCGTCAACCCTTCCTTAATGACTTACCATGACTATCTCAGTTACACCTGAAAAGGAAGAAAGACATTTCTTGCACAGAACATCTTCTGTTTCCCCCAAGTTATCAACAGTAGCACATTCTAGCATGTTCAAATCCTGCAGCTCTCAATCTGCCCCTCTGCAAAAAGGAACATATGCTCACAATAAATCTTTAAAATAGCTCTATTAATAGAGTGGCTGGGGTGACAGCTTTATAAATGGGCCCCATCTTTATGCAAACTGTGTTTTATTAGATTGCATTATAATGATTTGTAACAAGAATACAGAAATGAATTCTGAGAATGGAGATCTCCAAATATTCCTATGCCACTCAGGGGTTTCAAGGCCCATGTATTCTGTGTGAAGGGTGATGTATTCCAGGAATAACAGACAACATCAGATTAGTTTTGTTACAGTGTATGCTTCTTTGCCTGCTCACCCCCCCCAATAAGATAATAACAGTCAAATAACTGCTTTTGTGTCTGTCAATGCAATTATGTCCTATTTGGGATATTCTGACACTCTATTAAATCAGCAGACAGATGGCAGGGTCTTTCATTGCCCTATGACTGAATAATTAGCTTCCTAGGCACATAACTAGGGTAACAGTCCATGTATAAAATCAGAAGACTTCGAAATAAAACCAAAGTCATAGATCACTAAACATAATCTTGTTAACCCAATGTTGGGTCAGCCTCATGCCTCCAGTGGGCAAAGCCATGTAGTTCATCCTTGAGTCTACTGAGAACCCACTGCAGCAGCCTTGGGTGGTGGCTCTTTGGCCATGGTTTACTACAGTCTTTCCTTCACCAGCCTGATTACTATGTATTTCAGAAAAAAAAAAAACAAACAACAACAACAACAACAACAACAAAACCAGAAAGTTACCTAGAGGTTCAAGTAATGTCCCTTTGGAAAAGTAAAACAAATGTCTCTTTATACCTTATCTCATTAAGAAATGAAAAGAGTAAAACACTCACTAAAATAAGCTACCTACGGAGAAAGGTGAAATGGAATTTAACTACAATCTCTTAAAGCTAGATGATTGGATGTTTATAGTCTATTAAAATATAATCACTATAATTTTCAATAAGGTTATCACGTAATACTTACAATTAGGAAGAGAAGCAACATATGTCTTCCATATGTCAGTCTATCTCCTGGAACTGTCTGCATAAAGCAGGTGTTCCACAAATTCCCTGTTAATAAACTTAAGGGTGTTTCTCAGAAGTTGTTTATAATGATGGTGAGAGTTGAGAGCGGAAATGTATGATGTAGTTAGGAAATTACTTTTAACAGAGCCACACTTCTACCCCTCACATACTCTTCCTAGCTCTGTCACTGAGGTCTCATTATCATGACCACATTTTAGCTAAATGCATGGCATTTCATATCATTCCAGGATATAACTTCAAGAATTAAAAAACAAACTTATATGAAGAACGTACGACATCGGTAGACTATGGCTTATGTTCCATTGTGAGTCGCACTACCTAAAACTGCAGCTCTGAGCCTCAGCTTACTCACAAGATAGTTTGAGTGTAGCTTCACATCCATGGTTCAATACGGGGCACTGGTGCAATTAGAACTTTTCATTCCACCTTTCCCAGGTGCTAAGAGTAATTCCCTTGGGGCTGCGAAGGAGACCTGAATCACCACTACTATCTTATTATGAATATTCGTTCCCAAAGGCCAGAATGACTAATAAACTCCCAGCTGCAGGGAACAGGGGGTCAACATACTAAAACAGCACTAAAAGCAGGGAGCCATTAGTGTGCTGAACCACTAAAGCAGACAACTTTATAGCCCTTTAATGACGATTGCATTTTCATGGCTGTAGTTAGAGGGAAAAGCAAACCCATTAACTATTGTCCTTTCTTTCTAAGTGTCTTTATTCCTTATTCATTGAAGATAACAGTTTATTCATCAATGGTTATATATGAACTTGTTTGTGAAATATCTAAGTTTAAGGAATGGAGTTCTGAATATGGTCTTTTCAGTCTGACATTTAAGAAAGCACACACAGAGTGAAGAGTTGAAACATTGACAGAGAGTGCTTAGATTGCAAGGTGTCCACTCTGGACACAATGGGTACAGCTATGGAAGAGAAAGTGAGCGAGAGCCCTGGGTTGAGATTCACGAGGGCTATCAGAAGCAGTCTGCATCCTTTCCAAGGAACTGATAGTAAGGAGGGAAGTCACCTGAGCCGAAAGAAATGCAGCCTAAAATAATGGAATCGAAAGAACTACCTTTCAGGTACTAACTGAAGAGTGATTTCATTTTGATGTTTCACAAAGAGCAGAAATTCAGTTAATGTGTCAATGCGTCAGGCTCTGTTCCCAGCTCACAGGGGGGACCAGGGAGCTTCCCTGCTCATGGCCATGGGGCTGGGTGGCCAGAGGGCTGTGCGAGTATTTTATCTTTTAGGGAAAGAAATGTTTATGTTGTGACTAAATTTGAACAACGAAGATAGAAAGACTACACTAATTACTTAAGTCTCCTCAATGTCTATGATAAGACTGCTTTAAAGCCATGTTTTTTGTTTGTTTGTTTTTTATCTATGGGTCAAAAACATTAGAAAACTCATGGAGAATTCAAATATTTCAAATGTTGAAATTGGAAACAAAAAAGTAACACAACAATAGGCTAGACACATGAGGAGGGGATGGCGTCACTTTCCATTTCTCAGGGTCCTTCACTCAGCTTCTCGCCACACAGGGAGGGTACAGGGTGGGGAGCTTTCCAAATGCTTGTGGACCTGGCATTGTTATGGAGCTGAAAGTTCATGTGGAGTTGCGCATTTGAGACCTACAGTTTAAAAGTTACACGAAACACTCGACAAACATAGTCAGGAAAAACAGAGCATTATTGTGTCTGGTCTTCTCCCCAAATCACTAGGATTAAAGACTCCATGAGAGAAAAATAAGAGGTGAAAATACTTCAAAGCTTCCTACATAGGCTTCCCTTTGAAGATATTATTTTCTTTTCCCTTTTTATAAATTTAAATTTGAAACAAGTTTGTTTTACATTAAGGCCCATTTTCACCAAGTGTTGTCATTTGCTAACCTCCTTTGCTCTTAATTGCAGTAAAGAATAATCCCATGGATGGTCTAGAGGCAAGAAGGGCAACTTGGGAAGACGACTCACTATCTGGTTCTCTACTCAGAGCCTCCAGATCCTCTCCAACAATCCACAGCGGGCTGACGGACTGCTCCCTGCTACTATTTGATGCCTCCTTTAGAAAAACACTGAATGTGCACTACTTTCATAGACTTTTCACAATGTTAACATCATCTTGGTTTTTACAGTTCCATTTCTATTCGAGGGTAAAAATGCATATTTTACAACAGCTCCACTTACAGCTTCATCATGGCATGGTAATTCAGATTTTTGCTCTTTGTGAACAATTTTCTTTTACAACGGCATTTTTATTTTCCATATTTTCTAAAAAGAAATATCTTCGTGGAAAATAAGCAAACAATCAGCTTCTATGGCCAATGTGGAAAGTACCTTCTGGGACACTACATGATGAAACAGTACAGACTGTTTCACTCCTCACAGGGTAGCAAAACCAGGAGGGAAACAAAGGGAAGGGTGGCAGGCCCCTACACTAGGGCCTTTTATCTATGGGTCCGCAACTTGCCGGATGCTGTGGTCATACTGCATGGGTTTGAGCACACAATTATTTCTCCAGGATCCATTCACAGCTGTTATCAGACCTCAAAGTAGTTATAATCCTCACCTATGATTTCCTCTAAAGCATAAAATTCCCTTAGAGTCTTATCCTCATTTTGAATCATGTTTTTATACCTGCAGACATAAAAGTAAGTTAGTTTTATTTAGATCTATGGATGCTTGATTTTTCAATCTTAGGAATTTTAGAAAAGGGCTTGCTGTATAAACCCGAGGACTTGAGTTAAGACCCGTAGTTCTCATGAAAAAGTGGGAAATGGCAACATATATCTGTAACCCACTGCTGGGGAATGTAGGCAGAGACAAGGGACTCGACAGAGCTTATATGACTAGACTAGCTGAAACTATGAATTCCAGTTTAATGATGACATTCTGTCTCAAAAAATATGGCACCTCTCCACATATGCACACATAGGTGACTGTACCTGCACATATATGGCTCTCTCCCAAATACACACACACACACACACACACACACACACACACACACACACTCTTTCACTTGGTGGAGGGCAACTTCTGGCATCTCCATGAACAGTTAAGATGTGCATGCTACACACACACACACACACACACACACACACACACACACACACACACACACACACAAAGGATTACACATCTCAAGAACTAGGCGCATTTTAGAAAATATACTTTTGGTGAGAAGATGATGGACCCAGTAGGTCTGGATTCAAATGCTGGTTTTAGTACTGTCCCACTGTCTTCTTGAAACTAGGCATTTACCTAGCATAGTTTGCAACTGCCCAAACTAGTTCTTAAACCAATCATTTATTTAACCATTTCACTCTCATACAGACTTTGTTTCAAAATGTTTTGCATTTATTAAATAAGAAAATTATCTCATTTATATAAAGATCAAAAGAAATGCTAATTGTTTTACCCTGTCCCCATTTATCCAACTAACCAATAACAAATATTAAAGTTCCAATCCCAAGTGACACTGTATTTGTGAGACCTTAGGTATACATATGTAAACTGGTCTACCCGGGACCATACAACAAATTATACCCTGAATGGATAGACCTCCAGTGAAAATTATAAACACAGTTCTTGGTATTTGACAGCAACATGCTCAGAGTATTTCTTTTTTAGCAATATATTGAAAATAACCTGTGCATTTTACCAAAGCCTTGGCAGACCTCTAGGACCTATGTGTCCTCAGTGGGCAACTGCTGAATGAGATCAGCTGTTGGGGTCCCACTAATTCTACAGTGATGCAAGGCACAGGTCACAGTGAAGAGAAGATCCAAAGGTCAATAGAGTTTGTAATTCCCAGCTCTAATAAAAATGATGCTTTAATGATTAAAACATTCCACATTCTCCAATCTACACAATGTCTTCTTTCACTAAAACCTAATTATGTCTACAACTAAAGTAGATATTTAAACTGATAGTTCAATTGATGTAATGTACATCGCTGTCTTTGCTTTAGAGAGTTGACTTTTAAATGTTTTTTTTTTTTGATTACTAATTATTTTCTAAGCGAGTTTAATGCTTGTGAAAGCTATTGAGACCACATGTTTGCGAATGAATGTTTTCTGTTTATTTGACAGGCAAGTTCCCCAGTGTCTTTGGCAGTCTGCAGCCAGAAATGCTACCTGCAGATCATAACATGGAAGGCCTTTCTTCCTTTGTGGAGCTGAAGAAAGATTTTGTCAGGACATACTCCTTTTAGTTACAAACTTGTAAATCTCACAGAAGAAGATGCCTAGCCTTGGGACAGATGAATTACAGGAAAAATCTGCAAAGATAATTTATCTCCAACTTAATTCATTTGGCCACTCATAAAACATAAATTGTACAACATAGGATTAACATGTGAACTGTGTCAGAGCCAGTTTTTACCAGCTGTCTAAATTCTATCAATTTGGAGCCATTTAAGGTATTACAGGAATCACCCCCACAATTCCAGGAAATTGAATCATGTTTTTGCATCATTTGCTCTATCCTTCTCAGTGCTAAGCAACACATAAGTGCCCCCAGTGGGATGGACAGAGACTCTCATTAGCAGCTTAAAGCTTTAGGACTATTAGGCAATCTCAGGTGAAGACATCTCAGACATTTCCAGGGAAAATCAATTCATCAAATTCTTGTCCTGTCTACAGTCTACTGCATGTTCTATCACTCCTAAAAGCCTGTTTCTCCTCCATCTGTGGGAAGGGCAGTTCACTCAGCAACCTCTGGCTCACTGTGCATCTCAAAGTGAACCAACTTTTATGCCACAGGGAATATCAGGCTGAGTTATGGTGATTATTTTCAGGGCTAGATGCAGATTCTGCTTCCCTCGGGAGCTGCCCAACACTAATGGCATCAGGACTGTTACATGGAAATACACGTTTCAGCTAATTATGTGGTCCACTGGATGGAGACCTCACCATCCAAAGTAGAAGTCCTTCAATGTTTAAACAGATGATAAATATGTTGATCACATCAAGATCTCTGAAGAGTTAGAAGTAAGTTCTTTGTGTATTTGTGATAGTTAAAGCCCCCAACTTACATGCAGTTTATTGCTATTTTTAATAACACATTGTTTAAAACAACATCACTGATACCAAAATAACACATCTCCGAGATGGACAGACCTAGTCTAACTAGCAGACCTGCAATCAGAATGCAGTTTTAGTGATGATATAATCTGAACAAATGCAGGAGTGGGCATAGAGTTTGCTAACTTGACCAAGTGCATCTAGGCAAACAAGAAACCAGAACTGTTTGGAACCTGCCAGTTAGATTTTCCAATACCACTATGCCTGACTCAAACTCCTATTCTGATGGCATTAGGTATATCATTTGGAACTAATTAAATTTAATGGGGTCATAAAGATGGGATACGTGTCTTAATAAGAACAGACCCCAGGAGGATGGTTATTGCTCCCTCCCAGAGTCCCCATAGGAAGACACACCAAAAGCAGCAATCTTTGTGCCAGGATGAGCATTCAGCAGAACCAGGTGACACTCTCATCTCCGACTTCAAACTCCCTAACTCCAGAAATGTAGTACAAGCCATTCAATACATGCTAGTTTGCTGTAATTGTCCAAGATGATAAGGACAACAGTTTTATGCCTTTATCTAAAAATTTACACGACCTATATGGTGAGGGATTAAATGACTTAACCCCTAAAAATTGCTCAATATAGTAACAGACCAAAAGTGATCAAGAGTCACTTATCATTACTGCTGATATTCATAAAAGCCTCTATCTTTTATGCCTAAAACACTTTGCATTCATTCCATGATCATCTGGAATTTACATACAATCTTAAAGTATAACTGTATAATAACTCCTCCAGTGTCTGCTTATGTTATAAAAATGCAGGATCTGGTTCTGCATCTTTAGTTTTCACAATTTTATCTCAATACTCTAAGTAGAACGGGTACTGAATACATATTAGTCAAGTAATACCTTCTGGTGGGACAAAAATGTGTGTCAGTCTCTCTTCCTTTAGATTTTCTTCTCCAGTTGCATGCCCATATAGGGAATACCTTTTCCCTTTCTTCTTTTTGAATTTAAAATATAATTACATTATCTATCTTCTTCCCTTTCCTTCCTCCATCACTTCCCCTAATCCACTCCAACTGTCAAATCCATTAACTCTATTTCTTTCCTGCATGCACATGTGCATGTGTGTGTACACATGTACACAGACACATATACACAGGCACATATACACAGGCACACAGACACACAGACACACACACACACACACACACACACTCCATTTAAATGGGCAGTCTGATTAACGTCATCACTGCTGAATGCTGTGTGGCTTTTTGTTGACCAGAGAAAAAGTGGCAAATAAATACTGAATGAAAGCCAGCAAAATGCAACCTGGTAGAGTCTAGACCTTGTGAATGGTCACTGGCTGTTTAGGACCAGTGTTCCACACTTCGCATGTTCTGAAGACGCTATGAGAATTGTTATATTTCTAGTTGTACTTGAACTAAAAATGACTTGAACCCAGTACATATTGTACTAAATTCTTGCTAAGTTCTTACCCAATTCTAGTTCCAACAATGCATATGCTTTTGAGGTGATATTCTTAGTTCTCTTCTCAAAGGAGGACCCATTAGCCCCAGAAGAGTACACTCTTTGAAGCCATTTATTTTGATGCATGGCTTTACTGTTGCTCCATTGATTTGTATAGTGTCTTAAAATAGCTGGCCAAAGTGAGGCCCATAGCTTAGGAGTTGATAACTAGGGCTGGTAAAGCCACAGGGTCTTCTTATGAGGTCCCTGGAGCTGTTGTAGATTGTTCTTTTAAAGGGTTAGAGTCCAAGAGATATTACAGTATCCTTCTAAAACATCGGTTTCCCCTTTTAATATTTCCTTTCTTTCTGTCCTGAGGACCGAACCTAGGACCTCATACATACCAGGCACAAGTCTACTTCCTGGCTACTTACCAGCCCACCATTCCCTTTGTGTGCAGTGAAAACAACCCTCTACTGACATATCTGGAACATCAGCAAGAACTTGGGATATAAACTAAGACCTTGAAGTTTTTCTAAAGGAACACTGGAAGTTTAAAACAGGTTCCTACTTCCTTCCCCTTTCCACCTATTATTTTAAACTCAGTTTACCAACTAAGAACAATGGCATTTCAAGTGCTAAGGACACAAGAAGCCAGTGAATTTTGAGAACATGAATAAGGGCTTCAGAAGGAAAGGGAATATGGAGCCATCTGCATACAAGTAAACCATGGCCCCTCTTGTCTAACCAAACTCCATCCCTGTAAGAGTCATGAGAGAGTAACTATGAAGAAGTGTAGTAAGCCAAACACACATAAAAAGAAAAATAAAACAATAGAAAATATTTCTCAATTATATAGAAGTGAAAAGAAAATAATTACCAAGACAGCTAAGACTTGCTAGGACAGTTGCATTATTAGTCTTATTTTTATATTTTAAAGCAGTTTTTCAAAGGGTAACTGAAAGAACATATAAACAGTAACATTAAGTCTAGATATTATTCACTTAGCCACATTGGTCTGAATAATCTGAAGCTATTATTCTAAGAGAGGTGTCAGTTTGGGGATAGTCAACGAAGATCTTAATTTTGAGAACTCCATTTGCTCTGAAACAGGAATCCAGGAGGTGTCAATGGGTGTGTGCCACAATATCCCGTGACTAAATGAAGTTAGTCAGCTGATGGAGACTGATTGTGAGGTCATGTGCTGTAGAGATTTTCTGGAATGCCTGAAATAGCACAGCCGAGAGCATAAAAACCAGCAGCCAAGCAGTTAACTGCATTTGGAAAAGCAAAAGGCATTTTTTTTTTTTTTTTTTTTTTTTTTTTACCAGCTTCTTTGTTAAGAAGTTAGCCTGGGTGCAGCTGTGATTCTTGCACAGCTTGCTCTGAACCACATGGCCTTCCAGCCTCCCAGTCTTCCCACTATGTTCCATGCTCAACTGGCTCTTAACAGCTTTCCTGAAGCAACTCTGCAGCATACTGAACTTGGGATCTTTTAACACTAAGTGACACTTTTCTCTCCTTAATGGGATAATTTAGCCTTCTGACTTTCACAGCAGATGCATTTGAGACTCAGTGATGTCATTTAATTACAGACTCAGAACAAATCTCAAAGCATCATTGTAACTAGACTCTTGTTGTCAGCTCCCTGGTGGAAGCCGCCAGCACTGCCACACACAAGAAGAATGGACTACACAAGAGGAGGAGGAGGGGGAAAAACCCAGGTGAAAGCCTCCATCCCATTACCTGAATACTGATGACTGGAATTCTCCATATGTCATCTCATTAAGTGGAAATAAAACTCAGAGAGGCATTGACTAGGGGCCCAAATTGGAAAGCAAATGAATGATCAGACACACTAAGTAATTATTAAGGTGTATTTTCTCAATTAGAGTGATCAAATTAAGATATCAAAGGTGCATTTTTTATGTCCCTTTAGTGGTCCCTTGAAATCTTAGCCACTAGAGTTCAGTGCCTGCCATGCACTATTATGAGTACTTCCACTTGACCTTTGCCTCGTGAGGTGATGATGACTGGAAGATGAAGGGAGCAGAGGAGGCTAGGAGTTAATCAAATAAGAAAGTACTTTAAGGAAAAAAAAAAACCTAAGTGGCATAACTACACATTGTATTGACTGAAATTATTAATATGTAATTATCATAGAAAATGGAATAAAATGCTTTTAAATGACTGGCTTCTATTATATAGGAACATAAAATGGAGGTGTGAAAAATTTATCACATTCAGAGATTGTCCAAAGAAAGCAAACCAAATAACATGGCAAATAGATATTTCATGTACTATGCAAATTTCCTTTTTAGGTCATCAAGCAAATACTTGAGAAATTAAACTACATAAAATAATCTATCAAAAACTAAGAGTATCTCAGCCCCAGCCTACTAACTGATTTTGAACACAGGTACTTCTGGCATATTATAATAAGAGAAGAAGTAACAAAGCCAGCTGTTAAGTTTTCAAAGCCAGAACCTTCCTGTTAAGAGTAGGTTTTTCTGCAGGTCTGGTCTCACCGTCGAGCCAGCCCCAAATAACACACCGAGACACTGTAGTAGATACAAAGCTGTTGGCCTGTTATTAACATTTCTTATTGGCTAGCTCTGTCTTAAATATTAACCAATTTCTATTAATCTAAGTATTTCCATGTGGTCTTATCTTACTGGAGAGAGGGACCGTTGTTCTCTCTCTGTCCTCCGTCTTGAATCTCCTCCCTACTCCTTCCTGAAGCCTCCTAGTCCCACCTATCTTGCTTTCCTATTGGCCAACAGTGCTTTATTCATTAACCAATAAGAGAAACATATTTACAGAATGACATCTCCCATCACCTTCCTTCTTACAAAACTTTTATAGTTTATAAAGCAACCTCTTCACAGTTCACTAGATCATGTTCACTTTATATATAATGCTACCTCAATCTATCAAGAGTACATCAAGAGTACAAGGTCATAAGGATTGATGAACCATTTGGCATGATGATTGAGATGAACATTTTGGGCCCTCTGTCACCAGGAATCAAGTACATTCATTGCTCATAAGAGCAGTTACCTCAATAGGAATCAAAAACAGTCTGAAGGCCAGAGCCATGCCTTGTGATAATGATGCCTGCCATACACAGTAGTGCTTCAAATATAAGGGCCACGTTCTACGTGTGTTTATGCCCTGCCATCAATCAATTACAATCAAATACTAGTCTACTCATGTGTCCAATCATAGTAGGCCTGATACTCTATGCAGCAATAAGATTTAAAGAGACAATGAACACATAGATATCCTAAAAGTTCCAAATATTAGGAAGTAGCCAAAAGGATAAAGTTTTCAAGATAAGTAAAGTTTCATATACATGGTAAAAGATGTGTTCTAGGACGTTTTTGAAAGTCACTAAGGACAGTGGGGTGTGTGCTGAGGTGTCTCAGTGGTTAGGAGAACTGACTACTCTTCCACTGGGTAGGAACATAAGGATGGAGGAATGAAGAATTTATCACAGAGGTTGTTCAAAGAAAGCAAAGCAAATAATATGACAAATGAACAGATGCTTCATGATTCCTAGCACCCACATGATGCTTCAACACTGCCAATAGTTTCAGTTCTAAAGGATCAAACACCCCCTTCTGGCCTCCACAGGCACTGTACATACAAGGTACACAGACAATATACCCATACACATTAACTAAACAATCAAACAAACAAATAGTAAAAAAATCATTTACTGAATGCTCTATTAAGTAACATAAGAATGAATACATGTGTGTCATTTCTGGTCTTCATAAAACCCCTGTGACACTGATAATCAGTTTTCTATGCATGTGTACTTGTTTGTATATTTGTATGTAGTCCAGGATTCCCTTAAACTTGGTTTCCTCCCATTCTAGCCTTCTCAGTGTTGGGATTACAGACAGGTATCACAAGGCCCAGTCACATTATTCTTATTTTAAAGGTGAAGTACAGTAATTTGTTGAAGCCACTAGGGAATTGAATGACCCAGCTTGAATTCAAACCCTGGCCTGTCTTGATATTTAAGCCTTTCCACTTGGACATGATTCTTTCCCATGCCTCAGGCTGGTGACCAGGATAGAATCCATTAGCGCTATGACCTTTAAGCCATGAAATAGGTCTCTAACACCTTATTTTGTCTCTTTATATTCTGTATAATACCATCAGCCTTTATATCACCAGTCTCTCCCTGCATGTTCAATTGTAGTTGTTTACTCTAGTTCTAGGAACTAAGATAGAAGTCATCCTTGGCATTCATTTAAAATATTTTAGAACTACTATAATGTGACTTGCCCTAGGCTCCACTTCTGCTAAGGGTGATGCTGCGAAGAGGGCTCCTATGTTGGGATCATTTTTTTCTGTCCTCATTTGAAACTTCTCCTCTGATATCTTTCTCCCTGCCTGAACTGAGTTTCATCTGTTCAGGCAGATTACTGCAGAAAAGGCTCCTTGCATAGTGAAATCAACATACAGGGAGCATCAGATAATTTCTAATTGAATTTTGCATCACTTTGATTAATGTTAATGCCCTTAAGGGCCCAAGAATGGGTGCATGTGTGTGATCTGAAATAATACAACAGTTTTATAAAACCAAGGAAGAATATTTGCTTACTTGTAAGCCCAGAGGCCCAAGCATCTAACTAGCATGAATTCTAGAATGCTTGCATACCCTTAGAGGTTACATTTATTTTAGGAAACCTAGATATGCAGAAACATTTTATTTCCTAATGTAGCATTTTGACAAAGAACTAGCAGTCGGGATTGATGGAATTCCTCTGAGCTACAGAAGTTAAGGTGATTTTAACAAAAGCTTAAGAGACACTGGTTGCAGAAAACACTACAACTCAGGTCATGACACTGGGCAGTCTTCTGTTGCTGAGCCAACGTGGCTGTCTTCATCCCTAAAACAAGCAGGTAGGAAAACATCTCTAAAGCTAGGACCACAAAAGCACAGCTTTAATAGGAAAACAGAAACCACAAGGTCATAATTAAAATCAGAATAGGTTGCTGCTGACACAACAAGGCTTTCTGTGCTGTCATTCATCACACAGCTTGTCTGGAAGGAAGTGTTATTTGTGTTTTGCAGCTGGTGGAACTAAAGATAAGTCAGACAACATGCCCAAAGACATAAGGCCTGTGAGCAAGCCAAGAACAGAGTTGGGAATTTCAGCTCAGAGGTTCCCCCCCCCCCCCACCTTTCCAATCCAATGACCATGATGAATCAAGGATGAGCCTCATGGAAACTCAGGTAAAGAAGGCAGATTCTCTGCAGATAAATTAAGTTCCCAGAAAGTTTTGAGTATATGAATTTTGAGTGCTGCACCATCAAGATTTAGACTAAATACTGATCAGTGAAGTTTTGAAATGAAAAGAATCTATGGCCATTGCTAGTCTAGTTCTTGCATTCTGCAGACAAAGAAACCCACAGACAGGAAGTGACATCCTCAAGGAAATAGATGATAGAGGTTGTATGGGACAAAGACAGACTCTAAGCTCAGATCTACCAACTCCAGCTGCATTAATATTATGATGACTATCTTTAGAGTATGGAATATCAAAAAAAGGCAGTTTGAAATAATGGGGAATCTAGAAACACCATGAGATCTGAGATCTGATGTGATCTTATGCTTAATGGACTAACAGGATAGCACCAAAACCAGACCATCTGGAGGAGCTCATGAAAGTTCTAGTCTCCAACAGCATTATCCCTGGACTTTGAATTCCACCTTCATGTCAAGTCTCCTTTGTCTCTCCTCCTGCTGAAATGTTTGTGTGTATATGTGTGTGTGAGGGTATTCGTGCTCATATGTATGAAACAAGCTTTTTCTTTTAGGCCACCAACCAGCTCCCAAATCATGACAGAGACTTACTATTAGTTTTGAGTGGTTGGCCTAGCGTATTCACATTTCTGGCTAGTTCTTTTAACGTAACCTGTTTCTCTTTATTTATTTTTTGCCTTGTGTTTTTTTTCCCTCCTTTTTTCTCCTTTTTTTACTTTCTTGCTGTCTCTATGACTGGCTGGCGGATGGCTATCTGGCTTCTGGCCTGATGTGTTTCCCTTGTTCTCTCTTCCTCTTTTTTTTGTACATTTCTTCTCTCTTCCCAGCCTGGATTTCTCCTCCTATTTATTCTCCCTGCCTGCCAGCCTTGCCTATCCCTCCCCAGACTAGCTATTGGCGACTTAGCTTTTTATTAGACCAATTAGGCACCTTGGGCAGGCAAGATAAAACAGATGTAATGTATCTTTTCACAATTAAACAAATGCAGCATAAACAAAAGTAGCACATGTTTATACAGTTAAAGTAATATTCCACAGCAAAAACAAATGCAATATATCTTTGCCTAGTTAAAATAATATTCTACAACATATATACAATGGATGCATCTGCTATGGTCTCTGTGTGGCAACCTTGGGTGTCTTTCCTAGCCTTATACCTTGTTTTGAGACAAGGTCAATGTGTCTCTAACTATCTCTCTTTGTCTCTGCGTCTCTTTCTGGCTCTGTGTATTTCTCTCTCTGTGTGTCTGTGTCTGTATCTCTCTGTCTCTCTGTCTTTTTCTCTGTCTCTCTCTGTGTCTCATCATATGCCAGGCTAGGTGGCTGTCCTAGTTAGGGCTACTAATGCTATGATGAAACACCATGACCAAAAGCAATCTGGGGAGGAAAGAGTTTATTTAACTTACACTTCCACATCATAGTCCATCACTGAACAGGGCAGAAACTCAACAGGGCAGGAACCTGGACTCAGGAGCAGATGCAGAGGCCATGGAAGGATGCTGCTTACTGGTATCCTTGTCAACTTGACATACAATATTTTTTACAACCTCCCTTTGGTTCATCCCCAAGATTTCAGATTAATAAATATCATAAATATAAAACATTACAAGCTTGAAAGTCTTACAGTGTTTATGAATTCAAATACTTTTCAAAAGTTCAGTTTCTGTAAAAATACAAAGTCTCTTTTAAATTCCAAAATCTTTCTTTAAAAAATTCAGTATCTCAACTGTGGGCTCCTGTAAAATAAAAAATAAGCCAAAGACTTTACTTCAAGAGGGAAGAATGAAGGCACAGTCACAATGTGAACAAAGCAAAACCAAACCTCTAATAGTGTAAAGAACTCAGTATCAATGTCCTGGGATTGATCCACTGACAATCTTCTGGATTCTACTAAGGGGACTGGGGTCATTCCCCAGCTCTGCCCTCTGCAGCACACACAGTTGTCTTCCAGACTGTGCCTGGTTCCACCCCACAGCTGCTTCTGTGCTTGGTGGTCCTGCCATGGCACAGACATCTCCAAAATGCTGCAGTCTCTTACTGCAACTGGGCAGCACTTCACCAATAGCTACTCCAGGACTCTTCATGGTGCCAAGCCTCAACTTTTCACCATGACCCCTTTAATCCTGGGGCTTCCACTATTCTATACCTTCCCCAAGGCCTCTCCTGACATCACACAGCCTCAGATGCTTTTCATGACTCCTTCATGCCTTCAAAACCAGTGCCACCTTACATGTGACCTTCATGCCTTCAAAACCAGTGCCACCTTACATGTGACCAGGTTTGGCTGCCAGCAAAAGGTACAACTGTGGCCTCCTCTGAACACTGCTTGCATGTGCCGACTGTGAGAAAACACTTCTAGAAGACCTCACCTCAATGATGTTGGCCTCTTAATCACAGGATTCTTCAGCCCCTGATGTCCAGAATCAATTGTCCAAGCAATTCTGGTTTTGTTACTCACAGCTGATTCTGCAGCTCAGCCACCCACATACTACAGATTCTGCACACAATTGGCAGAAGAGTCTGTGCATCCCTCTGAAACTTCACACGCCAGGCCTCTACCATCTACACTGTCTCAACATTCTTCCAAGCTTCTAAAGAATAAGCTCACTGGAACTCTCAACACTCAATGGCTTTTCTAGCACAAGTTCCAAAGTCCTTCTACAATCCTCCCCAAACCAACATGGCCAGGTCTGCCACAGCAATACCCCACTAGTCTGGTACCAATTTCTGTCATCATGCTGTGAAGAAACACCATGGCCAAGAGTGACTTGGGGAGCAAGGGATTTATTTGGCTTATATTTCTGCATCATAGTACATCACTTAAGAAAGTCAGGGCAAGAATTTAAAAAGGGCAGGAACCTGGAGGCGGGAGCTGATACAAGGGCCATGGAGGAGTGATGCTTACTAGTTTCCTTGCTCCCCATGGATGCTCAGCCTGCTTTCTTATAGAACACAGGACTACAAGACCAGGAATCACCCTACCCACAATGGGCTGGGTCCTCCCCCATGAATTCCTAATTAAGAAAAAGCCCTAAGGACATTCCTGCAACCCAGTCTTATGAAGATACTTTCTCAAATGGAGTTCCCTCCTCTCAGATGACTCTAGCCTGTGTTATGTGAACATAAAATAAGCCAGCATAGTGGCCAGCAAGCTTGTGGGAACTTTCATGCCTCCTAGTCCAATCATTCATAGGATGGCTAGGATTACAGACATGCGTTATCATGTCTGCCTTTTGTGAGGGCTCTGCAGATCTGAACTCAGGTCCTCCCATTTCTGTGGCAAAGCATTTTACTCACCAAGCCATAAATGTCCTCAGGGTCTTGCTTCCTGATGATGTATATTTCTACTATAGAAAAAGGTATACTATTGAAACATTGACAACAGTTTTAGAATCAAAGCACGGTGGGATCATAGCAAGGGTATTCGACTATTGTCTGGGTGGCTTTGGCTCTGCACTTCTAGAGTAATAAAAGGTCATCTGCCCAGGTCTGGGCACAGTCAAAACCAAGCTCAGCTTACAGCAAGAGCTCCCTTTAGTATATTCAACATTGAAAGATTAACTTTCAGTTTAAAAATGAATCACCATGCTAATGTGTGTTGTTGTCACTATGGATGCTCCCCACAGATCTCCAAAGAAGAGAATCTGCTATGGGGTACAGGACTGACTGCCTCTGGCTGTAGATCATTAGAGGTCTCCTAACAGGCAATGATTTCCTTAGATGCTCCTCGCCAAGGACTGCAGCATATGGCAAGTATACAGAAATTGAAGCACTCCCCCCAATCTGGGATTTCTTATGACAGTAGAATGCCATGAAACAAAAGGAGACAATATCCAAGATTTATTTGTACAAAAAAATTATTTTGATAGACTTCTGGCAAATCTGTGGGTGTTTTCAAGCTTCAGTAAAGAGGCTGTTTCTATTAATAAAGTCAACTAAAATATGTGCAGCCTGTTTAATAACCAGATCTCACTCTGACACATAGCTGGGGCCTCTCATATTGTTGGTGTTTCCCTTTCTAGATTCAAAACAACAAAACAAAATATTACTGCTGTGGTGATACTGTCAAATTATATGATCAAAATGGAATTTCAAAAGATTCTTAGAAAGTAAATAAGGAAAGAAACATTTCAAATGTGAAAAACCTGTGACTTTGCAAAGTATGTTGAGTATAAATTGTAAGTATTAGGGTATTCCTTGATCATTGGAAATGAAAACACAGCTAGCTGTTAAGCACTGTTAGTGACTACTAGTTCTAACACTTCCCTATCATTTAATTATCTGCTTTCCCAATTTCTGCCCAAACACACCAACTTCTCTCCAGCAAACTCAGGGGATCAGTTCTCTGACCCAAACATCCACAAGTCAGCACTTAGACCTTCCCAGAAGATCCAAAAGCTGGGCTGATCTGGGCAGTTTCCAGAGTTGTGTTTCCTGAGTATTGGATTGTTCCTTCAGTCTCCTGTTTCTCTGCACTTTGCATTTTATAGTACCATAAATCCACATTTTTTATTTACCATGCAACATAAATAAGAGTTAGTAGTATTGAGAAAGTCATTAAAAAGAAAACAAACCTCCTTTTTACGGAGAAGGACATGAAATACAGTGTATTTAATTTCTCGTTTCCACAATGAAGAGAGCAAGTAGGCCTAACTTTTAGTGTATGAAAACAAACTGGTGGCCTACCTAGACAAAATTATCTTTTCAATAAAACTGCACAGTAAAAACGTACCATCTGATGGTCATTCTGCATCCCACTACTCAGGTGCTTGGATGGGTAGATTACACTCAGACATATCAATATACTGTGATGCTTCCTCACTCGTCCAGTGCGTCAAATCTTCTCAGCAGTGGAGAGATCATAAGATGTTAAAAGGTTGCTTACTTGAAGATACAGAGGAGGCCAAATCCTATCATACTTATTAAAGGATGGAGCCTGACAATGAAATCTTAATTTAACACTGTAACAACTTACTTAGGATGCACCCATATGGGGCTACATGAGAAGGGAAAGAAACCCTGATAGCATTTTAGTAGAATTCAATTAAAGGAGAAGATCATCCCAACCTAGAAGAAGCCATGTTACTCAGGGATTAGATAAAACAGTTATTGCTTGAGTATTGTTTCTGCCTTGTGACATCACGAATGGGAAAACTGCCTGAAACCTTGGCTATGCTCTGATAACTAACCTGAATGAACAACAGGGGAGACACTAAGTGGTTACAGCATGATGACTTTGCTTGCACTCTGGAAAGAGGCAAGGTCCACAAAGAGCTGGCCAAGTCCCATTTAACATAATGAGTTCATGAGGAACTTAGTTTCCTTTTGAGTTTCATTATTATTATTATTTTATTTTACATGTCGATCCCAGTTCCCTCTCTCTCCTTCCCTCCTTCCCTCTTATCCTCTCTGCCCCCTCTCATGCACCCCTCCCATCTCCCCACCCCAATTCCACATGTAGGGTGATGCCATCCAGGTAGGGTCATGTAAATCTGTCAAGTCATTTGAAGTAGGGACTAGGACTTCTCTTCTGTCTCTAGGTTAAAGCAGTATCCATCCATGGGGGATGTGTCCGCAAGGTCCTTTTGTGCACCAGGAATACATCCTGGTTCCACTGTCTGAGGTCCCTTAGACCGCTTATTAATTTACCTCTATGACCAAAACAAAGAGATAAAGTGGCATAGATTGAAACTAGTGTCAAAACTATCATTTTCACTGTTTTATTTTGTCTTAATTACACTATAATCCAGGCTAAAATGTAAATATTTGGGAGAACGTGTGTGCTATGCCCATCAATCAAGTACAGCTTGTCACCTTTCATAGTGACTTTTAATTATTAAATATATGCTAGAGAGTAAAAACTATTAGAGGCCCAGGCTGCAAACAGCACCAAACTATAGGAATGGTGAAATTCAGAAAGAACAGAATACTACTTGGGCTGGGTATAATGCCAAAACAAACATTTTACTTGCCTATGGAAATAAGTCATGTGTAAATAAGATGTACATATGTATGATATATTTTATTATACACATGCCATAGACTCTTCTAATAACATCACATGTACTAATAAACTTAATCCTTACAAAATATGGCTCTAATGTTATCAAGCCATATACAAAATAGGGAATATCAGTCTCAGAACCTTCTGGAGCTTACACAGCTAATGGGTGACTGACCATGATCTGCAGCTAAGTCTGGTTTGAAGACTGTATTCCCAATTCTTGCTATCATACCTTATCTACACTGGTCACTGGCTTCTATTACAATTCCAAATAAGGTGACCCTGATTCCATCAGGGATTTTTCTGGTTTTGTTATGTTTTTGTTTCAGACAGGGTAGAGTCCTGGCTGGCCTGGGACACACTAATTAGGATGAGACTTGCTTCAAATTCACCAATCTGTTTATGTATGCCACCAGTCTGGCCCCAGACAGCAATCTTAATACGGGGCCACCTCTCTATTTGGAAGAAAAACACTGAGAATGAAATCACTTTTTAGCAGCTGAAAAACAACTTCTCAGGACCATCAACAGGAAGTGTTTACTACACATAGTCACTCTCCACTGGATCTAAATAGAAGAATCAGCAATAAGGTTTCTTGAAAATACCTTCTGCAAATGTATCTAGAGAATTAAAATTCAAATGATTCAGTTATTTACATATACCACAAGCAAAAGAGTAGCAGACAAAATGACGTCTATATGGGTTTTCATTTCAATACATATTTTGGTAAATATCAAGCTGAAAGAATGTTCCTTGATAGAGAACAAGAATTATTAAAGATCTTGATAAAACTCACCAAGTAGAACCTATAATCCCATCTTACTAAATATTCAACTATAAAAACAACAAAAAAATACTTAAAAAATAACATCTGAAAATATCGATTAAAAAGTTATTTTCTTGCTCCTTGGGGGTAGTCTTGTATTTAGAAAAGATTTAAGCTCCTCTTTTTTTTGTTTTATGATTTTACTTCTATTGTAGCTACTTTTCAGAAAGCTACAGGAGTCTTTTTGCTATAGGACAGCTTTGTTTCATGTTCATAACATCATAGTGAATAATAGGTAAGCATTGTTAGACATAAAGGAATCAGCAGGGCAGGATTGAAGCTGGGGACAAGATCATAGGGTCCAATCAAGAAACACAGAAAACTGGCGTTTTTAAAGGACACCATTGAACACCCAAATCAATAGTTTCCTGAACTTGTTCCAAATTATTTGGCATATGAATAGGGTTGTTCCAAGCCAAATGTGAGCTCTTGAACATTTGATAACTCTTAAAAAATAATATGTTGATGATTTAAGAGGACACAAATTAAACATGAGTTGAATTTTTCATACATTAAAAACTAGTGAGAGGAATAAATGAATCATGTCCACATTCATAATGGACCCTGATTCATCATTCACATTTTGAAGTCCTTCATTCACAAAAGGGTCAATTAGCCTCCTTTGATGGTCCCTTTTGCCACATAAAGCAATTGGGCTTGGGGCAACATGTGCCAAATGTCTGCAACAAGAGACAAGATGTTCAATTAGTTGCTGAAAGAAGACTGCATGGTGAATGAATGCAGAACTGAAACTAACGTACAAATCATGTCACTGAAGCCAGCAGTGTGAGAAGAGAGGAGGGGCAGGCCTTGAAGCACATACTGCCCTGCTGTTTAATTGAACAGCAACGCAGAAACATTACCACTTGTATTCTTCTTGCCAACGGGCAGATGTAGAAAACAGACTGTCTACTAGGAAAAACACAGTAGAAAAAAGAAACCAAAACTCCTCCATTTTGGGTGGCTAACCCACTCTTAAATATGGTAACTTGAATTCCTTCCTTGCTTTGACTTTTAAGTCCACTAGGAATAGACATTCACCTTGTTTTGCCTACTTTCATGATGGGAACATATTTTCTCAATTAAAATAATCAAAGGTGTCCAAAGATAGTTGGTCTACTGAGACTCGGTGCCAAAATAAAGTAGATATACTTAAAAACTGACTGCTTTTATTTTCCATTAGCACCAAGCCTGGCTCTCTATGGCCTAGAAATACTTGTCTTAGTTCCAAGAACAGAAAACCTCAACTGCTTTTCAGAAAATTCAAAATGGTCAATAGATAATGTTTGAGGCATTATGGCATCATATCCATCTTGCCATGTATGTACACGAGGAGGAGGAGCTACAAAGGACCACAGAAGGAAAAGGTCTGTTGGATTAAGGATACTTTGCAGAAGACATAAAAAAGAAAGGTTTCATTTGTCTATAGTCATATTGATGCTTTATACATGCGTTATGGTTTGGGTGAGAATCTCCTGTCCATATGTCTAGAGTGCTCCAGCCTGGGAGGTAGTCCCTAGTATCATGAGCTCACAGGTGATTCTGGAATCCAGTCTTTTCTTTTATCTCTTTGTTCCCCCATCTTATAATGCAAGTAAAATGCTCCAATGCGTACCTTCACTGTACTTGAGACCCAAAGCAAATGGAGCAGTTGGGACCTGGAATGGAACCTCTAAAAGGGAAAGCCCAAACAACCTTATTCTCTTTTATCTGCCTTAGATATTTCCTTACAGTGGCACATAGTAACATAGCGTATTAGTGTGCTTTAATACTGTGATAAATACCACGATCAAAATAAACTTGGGGAAGAAAGGGTTTGTTTTATAGGACAGGTACTGAAGCAGACTTGATATTGGAAGGCTGCTCACTGGCTTGCTCTCCATGGCTTCCATGGGTCATAGATATTTTTTAAAAAATTTATAACCGTGGTCCATCTGTCTAGTGGTAGTACTACCCACAATGGCTGGACCCTCACACATCAATCACTGATCAAGAAAATACCTTACAGACTTGCCTACAGGACACACTGGTACAAACATCTTTTCAACTAAGGTTTCTCCTTCCAGATGACTCATGTCACCAATAACAATAAAAGCTAGCCACGCCATACTCCCTTCTACTGAACAAAGCCTACAGGAAAGTTACAGGGAGAAAAAGATTCAGATAACAGCAGTGTAATTTACATATTCTGCTGGATCCACCTACTGCATGTTTGGCAAATAAAATTAATTTAACCTCCTGTCTAACTTTATTAAGGATAATTAGCTACAAGACATGAATGTAAGGATGATGCTGTATTATGTACCTAAATTAAAAACACTCTGAATTTGCATATCACCCTATGGGGACCATCAAATTGACTGCTGTACTGAATGGCCTGACATGTGGTTTGAAATCATTCTTCATGCTAGAGCCTACAAATGATCAACCATTACATGGCTAACGTGTATTTCCTCCATGTTGATTTCTACTCTTTTAACATGAAAGGCAAGCATACTACAGAGCACAGACACAAGAACCCTTGATGTGTGGCATTGTATAGTAATACATTAGCAAGATACCATTCCTTATTTCTGACATGACAAACCAATAATATTGTCATACAAAATATTTACATACAATTTTTGAAAATTGCCACAACTTTGGCTCTAAAACTTTAGAACCCCTAGATCTTGATCCCCAGGATAAAGACATTGCTCCTTTCAACTGCCTTGTATATAGGTCACTATTAGAGGCAAAAGAATTTCTTCAGGTTAATTAATGTTTTATCTTTATTTACTCAACTAATAAGAGGAAAGCTGAGTGGATGATGAGGATCCTTGGGGAAAAATGACCATAGGCTTTGAATTGACACTGTTAATTTTTTACATCATCTCCAGTGATCTCTGAAACTGGTACCAGGATGAACTTCTTACAGCTTAGCTGTTTACCTAAAAACACATAACTCTTTACCCAGTGGAAATATGAACTCACTGATGTCTATAAGTTAAGAATCACATACTACGTTATGCAAAAATAAAGCAAGAAGAGTTTAGTGTGAACAAAGTAGCTATTTTATCTTTTTTCCCCTAAAAACAAATAAAAAAGAAGTTAAATGTCCTCAAGTTTTTAGCTTAACATCAAGGGTCACTATGCCACTGGTTATCAATAATGTAGGAAATTTATCATGTTCCAGATTCTGTCTGAACTAATTTTAACTTATCTTATTATCTGCGAGTGGTTTCTTTTTAAAAGCATGTGTTTAATTTAAATTTGGGGGGAATTCCATGCACATGCATTTTTTTTTTTCATTTATACCTATCCTTTCCCACTCCAACTCTTTCTGTAGCATCCTTACTCTCTTTCAAACTCATGACCTCATTTATCTTTAATCATTACTGTAACACACACACCCCTATTGATTCTCTCTAGTGTTGGTTATCACCTTCTCTCAGAAGCCACTGATTGCTTATAATTCTTCATCTAAGGGTTGGGACCTTGTGAAATTTCTCTCATTTATGTTGGCATGTCAACTGATTTGGCCAAATGCAGGCTTTGTTCTGGAAATGATGTCGAGATTTCACAGATGCAGCTTTCCAGTCATGTCTAGAAGATACTATCTAACAATAGGTGTCTTGGTCTTCTGTTTCTTACTATCTGTTTGACTCCCTTATCTGGTGGTACCTGAGCATTAGGCGTAAGAACTAAAATGGGACTGGGAAACACACAGTCACTCACTCTCTGAATTTTCAACAACTGTGGCTATCCAGTAGCATCAATCTAGTACAAAAGAAGCTTCTTTGAAGAGGCATGACAGCTAAATTTATCTGTGTTTATAAAGAGAACTTAGAACACAGCTAAAAATGATACTGGTTTAGAAGGTTTTCCTGTAAGCTCTATGATCTCTCCAGCCATAGGAAGATGGTCAGGTTTACAGTATAAGACATGAATTCCCTCCTATTGAGTAAGGCTGAAGTTCAGTTAGAAAGCCATTAGTTACCTCTAAAATAAAAGCGCTGCCATTGCACCTCTGTGTTTATCTACTTTGGGCCAGTCCTTGTTGTCATTCGTAGACTTTATAGCTACACAGGCCTATTTATTGCTCCCCCTAGGCAGCTTACATAGTGCTACTGGGGACTAGTGAGAGCTAGCACTCAGTGGGAATGCTTCTGGGTCAATTCCAAAGAATTTTGTTAAATATAATTCTCTTTCTACTGGTGCATTTTTTTTAATGTCTTCAGAAATATTTTAAGTCCACAATTGGTATGAAAGCTGCATTCAATGAGAAAGAAAGAGAATCATTATAGCAACACAGGGACTTTGTTATGTGAACTCTCTGCCATGCCTGTGGATTTAATCAAGATATCAGGCTGGAATTTCAAGAATGCTAATGGTTCACAATCTAATATCCTTCCTGGTACAGGTCTGATTGGTTAGTTCATTGTGTAATCACATAATACGGCTATGTACCTGACTTAACATGCTTTGTAATAGCAATCTCTTTTGCCCTGTGATTAATCACTTGATTCTAGATACTCTATCTTTAATCCTAGATACATGTTTGAAAGTATGTACCTTTAATCACAAGGACACCAGACATAAGAGGAAGTACCCTGATATAAACATGGGTGGTAGGTATGAGAAGATGATGTCTTAGTTACTTCTATTGATGTGATAAAGTACCATGACCATCGAAACTTATAGAAAGAAGAAAGCATTTAATGTGGCTTACAGTTTCAGAGGGTGAGCCCATAACTATCATGGTGGAAAGCATGGCAGTAGGTAACCAGACAGGCAGGCTGGCAGGCCACCAGAGCAATCACTGAGAGCTTACATTTATCCACAAGCACAAGGCAGAGAGGTGGATGGGAAAGTCATAGGCTTTTGACACCTCAAAGCCCACACTCAGTGACATACCTCCTCAAATATGGCCACACCTTCCAATCCTTCCCAAACAGTCCCACCAGTGGAGCACTAAGCCCTCAATCAAAGGAGCCACTCTCCTTCAAACCCCACAGAGAACCACCATAAAATAAAGCCGATGCAAATGGGTAACTCAGCAAGCATGCTTGACAGACCCTGAAATAGTTATGCTGTATGAGGCCTTTTTAATTTTAACTTGTTTGGTAGAATCACAGGCAGAAATGGGTGGAGAACAGGAGTCTACAAAAACACACTCTGGGCAACTCTTTGCTCTATTTGGAAGCTACCCCTCCAGAGAAAGCACTTATGGCATCTTATGTAGAAAAAGTTTGCATTCCCGCATATATCTTGAATGAAACATGTCTCTAAATTAAAACATAGAAGGCCAGTGAGCAGCCTGTAAAGAGTATGGTTTACAGCCAGAAGGGGAACAGGAGCCTCTGTATGTGCCCTTAGTCATGCACTTACAAATGCTGATGGAGTGATAAAGGCAATGAGGACAGTACAACTTTGCTTGGAGTCCTGGAGAAGACTGTGAGTAGCTTCTCCACTTAACCTTCATGGCAGGTCTAGGAGGTCTTGTGTTATTCCTAGGTCCATTTTACAGACTGATTCAAGCTCAGAAGCACAGCCCCAGGAATAGTTCAGTTACCAGAATAAAAAGCCAGGAGGCAGTGTTTCCTAGGGGAAAGAATACCTAGTTCACAACTCAAGACAATAGACATTCATCTCACCGCAGGATCTTAGCCAATAACATTGGCTCTTTGGATCTCAAATGTCTTTGTAAAATAAATGAATTGGACTAGATAATTTCTATGAACCCTTACCATTTTGACAATGTAAGATTTTAAGCTCCCACAAACAAAAATTTTATTTCATGGCTTAGTTTTCTTAAAATTATACTTTATGGTCTTGTTAGAATGATGTTTGGAACAGAGGGCATGGAAAACCTAGGATAACATCTACAACAGGGACTATCCCAATTTAAGATTGTTCTAATCACAAGAAGAACTAACCTCAATTAGTGTGCTACAAATTCTGTTTTAATACAGAGAGCGACCTAGTGGCTCGACTTCAATACTGAAGGGTCTGTGGTCTAATGCTGAAGTTTCACCAACAGTGGTGTCCTCCAGGTATTAGAGACTGCTGTGTGAGACTTTCCTAAACATTTCCAAGGCTGCAAAATGCATGTCTGGCATAGCCTGGGATGCAGGGCACATACTAAATAGAAGACATAAATGTGCACAACGGCTGCATAATTGTTGAACTCATGCCTCATATATTCATAGTTAATTTTGGCAACCGATTTTAGTTATGGGAAGGGGGAAGGAGGGGAGGGGGTGACTTCTCCTGTCCTTCAACTTCCCAGAAATGTATTAGAAATGACAGCCTATGATTGCTGCAGACAGTATCTAATTAACTGTCATTATAAAACACATGTCAGAGCCTGGGGCCTATGAGGGATCTGATGTCTAATTTCTTTCCAGAATAATAAGAGTCTCCTTTGAAACAAGCTGGTGAATGAATTTTGTTGTCTTATTAATCAAGTAATTTCCATCTGACCCTTATTTTTCTCTTACACCTCATTCTTTACTGCTATATCCCCTCCCCTAACTATTTGGGAGCTCATTTTTTTTAGACAAGTGATGGATTTAAAACAACTTCTTGTCATCTTCTGCCTTGGCAATCTCAATAAAGAGTGGCTGCAGAAATATGATATGGAAATGGAAGCTGTTTGTAAAAACTATTAACTCAATAATGAAACAATTATTCCTAAACAACCATGAAAATTACTTACAAGCCTTATTTTCTCTCATTTTGCCACACCACAAGATTGCAATTCTGTTTTCATTCCTATTAATTAGAACAAAGAATTTAATCCTTTTCTCCTTCTATTATGCAAAAACAAGCATAGTTATTAGGAAGCTATCTAGTTTCCAATTAATTTTATTTAGGAATGAGCTGCAGAGACAGTATCATTACTGATGTACTCTAACTAGGGGGTTAAGATGAAATGGGGCCTGAATCAACATAGAAAGTAAGTAATTTTCCTCACTTCTTTTCCATTCACAAGATTACTCATCAACTTCTCACATACATCCACAGCATTCTGCAACCAAGCAAGCAACATTAGCAAATGGGGCTGAATGAAGCAAGACCAAAGAGTGTCAGCTGAAAGAAATAGTATGAGATGCAACAAATAGCATATTCATGGTAACTCCTATCCATGCCACTGTAGGGTGGGTACAATGGACATCTATAACCATTTATGAATTCTGGGATTAGGAAAAAATAATTATCAATCAAATTAGTGTTAGTGGTAAAAAAAAAAAAAAAAAAAGACCGGAGCAATGTTTTTAGATCTTGGGCTACAATCATTGTGGAAGGATAGAATTAAACAGAACACAATTGAAAATGTCATGGTACATTTTTGTAGTTAGATATACGGCCACTGTTGGTTATGGGCCTGTTCATCTAACAGACTAAAGTAATTAACCAATGAGTATTCATTAAGAAAATAGTAGGCCCTAGAACAAACAGAGAAAGTATAAAATTGTCAGACACTGAAATTCAGATTTTCTTCAAGATATATATATATATATATATTTGTTCCCATCTTCCCTCCACAGGAGAAGTCAGATGGGTACAGAACAATCACAGCACTGAGGGTCTAAAGATAAAAACCTAGACTTATGGAAAAGTCAGTTCCAATTGTTATTGAAGCTTTAGCTTTGATTAGGAAGACTAGAAAATATTGGGACTGGAGAGATTGCTCAGAGGTTAAGAGCACTGGCTGCTCTTCCATTGGTCCTGGGTTCAATTCCCAGCAACCACATGGTGATTTACAACTATCTGTAATGAGATCTCGTGCCCTCTTCTGGCCTGCAGGCATACATACAGACAGAACACTGCATGCATTATGAATAAACAAACAAGCACACAAATAAAATGTTGGTAGGTAGGTCCCTTGTGCAATTACCAGAAAGAAAGTGAAGCTGTTAAACTTTCACAGTCAAACATGGTTACTTGCTTTCATAGTAACCTATTTATCTGTTTATATAGTGAATATTTATATCTGTTTGTCAGAGTACTGGTAAGTGATTTCTACATTGAAAGTCAAACTCTGGGCTGCATATTCGATCTTACATATTTATCTAATGTCTTGTGTGGTACAGAGAGGTGACTTGAGGGTTAAAAAGCTAACAGGTTGTGTGAATAGAATTGCTAAATGAATAACAAAGTGGACAAACTTGTTTATTTGCCCTCATGTCTCTACACCTTTGAAGCAGCATTTAATCAGCAATAAGCATGCATCAGGGCGTCATGCTAAATATGCTGATGAAGACATTGATTTTCCAGTAAGGGGATAAAAGTATAAAAAAGAAATACACTAAAGAGTAGAAATTGTAATATTAGAAAACCTGAGGTTGACTTTATAGACTTTGTTTTTGAAATGATTTTATTTTCATGTGTGTGTGCACATATGTGCATGTGTGCTTGCAGGTGCTAATATGAGTGTTAAGAGTGGAGGCGTGGCCCTCTTAAGTCCTGAGCAATATCTCCAGTCCTGTAGATTTCTTTATCAGGAACCTTCCTCCTCTCTTCCTTTCCCTATTGCTACTGCCTCGGTCTGAATCGTCATTTCTAAACATGCTTACTGTAAGGAGAGAAAAGTCTTTAAAGCAGAAATGGGATTAGGTGACTGTGATGCTTAAGACCTTCCCAGTCCCCCTCAGCACCTGGCTGAAGAAAGACCTGGCCAGATGCATATGAAGATCTCCACGACGGAGTGCAGAGTAGTCACATTGCCTTGGTGGTCTTAGAAGTCAGTTTCTTAAGATCCATCTGTCCTGACCCTTGACCTCAGTTCCACCGGATACTCAGCACCTATCTGCTATGAGTCTTGAACTCACTGAGAGAAAGGGTACTATATATTTTTTTCTTCTCTGGGTAACTATATCTGCTCACTCCACAGGCTCATAATCCCTTTTATGAAATTCATAGTTCAAAATTCAAAGTTCAAATCTTCAAAATGTTATGCAAGGCATTTTCTATCTATTCTGTAACAGCTTGAGATGAATTGGGAGGAGTCTCTTATAATCAAATTCATGCATAAATATTTTAGGAAGCACAAATACATGTTACATATAGCTGCTTATCAGCTCAGGTCAGCTATTAGTGCTAGTCTTGCAAACACTAACAATGTTCATTTCTTTACATTTTTAGAGTAGGAAATTATGGGCAAATGATCACATATAATTGTTTTGTTTCCCTCAGTGCTAGGGTTCCAACCCAGAGTCTTGATTTTGCTATACAAGTATTCTACCCATCAGTTATACCCACAGGCTTATAACTATGTAAGCTTTAGCAACAAGACGTAAGGTTTCTAACAACTGCTCTCAGCTTTACAAACGTGTGTGTGTGTGTGTGTGTATGAATGTATGTGTATGTACATATATGTATATACATATATTTGTAAATGTATAACAATTATTCACAAACCCATACTTGCTGCATAAATGTTCATTAACTCTGAATTGCTTATAACTTCCTTTTAATATTTACTACAACATTTAGTAATGAGTCACTAAATATTGTGACAGTGAGAACTACCAACTGGAAGTTCTACTTTCCAAGAACACAGAAGGATCAAAGAGATGGGGTTTACCATGGTAGCTCAGAGCATTTACTTTGGAATCAACAGTCGTGGGTGTGAGTTCCTGCCCTGTCAGTTCAGGATAGCAAGAACTGTATTTGACTCTTCAACTCTTAGTTTCCTTATAGACGAATAGGATATTACCCTGGGGCATTGGCATAAATTAAATGAGAAAATTAATAGCAAACAAATACGCTGATTATAAAAGGATTAGAGAAACATTTATGATGTGACCTGATTGAAACATCTAAAGGGGAAATGAAGATGGAATCTACCCCCCCCACACACACACACAGAATGTGGCACTTACTGATTTAACTGTTTGTCAAAGCAGTGACTTAATCTTTTCTGGTGTATAATTTGGTTATTTTGTTAATGTTTCATCTTGGCAAAGGTGAGCATGTTTAAAACATAGAAGCTGAGGCCAGTGAAACAAAGGGCCTTGTAGTAACCACATGAAATATGATTCTGTTATGGAAAAGAATAGCAAATAAAAGCAAAGTGTGAGGCTCCCTGTAGCCACTGCTAATAATTATTCAACCACGGAAGGAAATTCTGAACGAATATTGCCTTCTTTGGATAGAAAATCTTCATGATATAAAGAATAAAAGAAAAGTTCCAACCTACCTCAATACTGTTATCTTCACTTGTGTAGGAAACAAGATTGGTGGCCTTTGTTTAGAGATTTGCTTCCTCATTAGAAAAATAACCACAAGTTTCTCTCCAGTAATGGTTTTGTTCCTTAAATAAATGATAGTTCTTTCACAGTTGCTAATAAAGGAGATTATCAGAATAAATCATGGGTCCCTCTATGAACTACATGGCTCAAGGCATAAATGTGTGCAGACAAACTTGGAAATTGTAATAAAAACCAGACACAACCTGAGGACAAAGAGATTTGATGGATCAAATGCATGTCCTGCTTAAAGTCTTGGAGAAAAAGGTGCATTAACAGGGAATAAAACCTTCCATTTTATATGGCTAAGTACAGCTGCTGCCAAATACCAAAATATGGCCACCTTCATAAATGGCTCCAGTAGTTGTCAACATTAAAAAAGAAACCAATATACTTTTAAACAGTCAGTACACCAAGTATTTTCATGTGTATTTTCATTTAAATTCTCTCAAGCTTTTGTGGTAATCGTTAAACGTAAAAAATGGAAGGTAATGTTCAGAAGTCTAACAACTTTCTCCTGCATATTCACACAGCCTTGAGTATGGTATATCTCTAATATATCTGATGGACACTCTAGAAAAACACACACACACACACACACACACACACACACACACACACAAGATTTTACCCATTCCCAGCTCATCCTCACAGATTAGCATCCAGTGTCATCACCTCTATTATGACATTCACTTTCTGGTTCTATAACCTCTTTATATTTCTTTGTAGCACTTGCTACAATACCGTCACGTTCCCTTCTTACCCACCTACTTTCACTAGACTATGGCTCTCTGAGAAGAGCCGTGACTTTTTTCTTTCATCTTAGACAGTTAGTTGTCAAGCACATGTCCACTGAACTGGACATGTGTCCCAAATTCAGGTATCACATTTTAAGAGCTTAATTAAAATGTGATTATACAGCTAACAGACACTATTCTCCTATGAGATAGGTATAATTTTTGGTTAATAAGAAGGATTTTTTCCCCCCAGAAAACACCGTAGTACTCCATTTTCCTAATTAAGGTATTTTTGGTAAAAGCAAGAACTTAACTGTTTTAGGTACCATGACTATAGCAGGTATTGTAGATGAATAGACTCAGCAGTATGTTTTAAACCCTAGGGATCTGTCATTAAAGTGTGTAGCTTGCCTATTACAGTTGACATGGGTATATATTCCAGATGTACAATAATGTTTTAATATACATACATTTTTTTCTTGATTAAAAGCTACAGAACCAAATCTTACCACTAAGCTTCCACAATGTTTGATAACTGATTCATTTTCATTCTATTTTCAACTCCCCAGTTCTGTCTGTCCCTCTTAATAGGATCAATATATTGAGCAATGTTTATTGTTTTCAATCCAGCCTCCAAGTCTTCTTCCTTCATCCTTTATAGGTCCACCAAGAGTTCCTTCCCATTCTCAATTACCAAGACTCAAACTGTTGAAGCTATCATTAAAGAAATTCTTCCTGGATTGGTCTATGGATCAACACAGCTCTATAGCTCTTATGTAGTTATATATCCTACCTAGCCAAACATACTGTTGTACAACTATTGATGTCTTTAATTCAATCTAGAGTTCCCAAGTCTCTGAGTTGGAAGAGCTTGTTATTTGACTAGATAGAAACTCTTTGAGGTTGAGGGCTATGTCATAATATATTATCATCTCAAGTACCAACACTATACCTGGCATATCATGGACATCCACTGTGAACGAATTCAAAATTATTTCAGTAGCTTTTAAATTATGGATCTCAGACTATATGATTCGGAAGGACACAAATGGCTCTTATGTTTCAAGGACAGAAATTATATCTCTCTGTTTCACATAAATCTCATATGGATTTATGTAACAATAGAAAATATCTCCTACTGCTATAAAAGCTTGAAAGGCACTGATTTTGGCATATCCTGTTTTATCTGTTAAAATATTTGTCTCTTGAAACAGATGGGAGGATATGACAACAGAAATTCAGCTGTGTACACACAGTACATTTAGAATATGACAAATGTCCTACCACTATACATATAATGGATGGCTGTTGTGAACTAGAAACTTTATATGTGTTAGTACATTTGACCATTTCTCTGTCTTTATCACAGATGTGCCTCATAATAAGAATTCAGAAGCTTAAGTAATTAGCAATTTACCTCAAGAGGTATATTTGAAACTCAATTCTCTCTGGACCAAAGATCATGGTCTTCAGATGGCAAAGGAAGTTTCTAGTATAAATACAGAGAGTAGGTAGGAAGAGTGACTTAAACATTTTTTTTTTAGCTCTTTTTAGAAAGACAAAGCTATTTTTAATTAAGCTGAAACAACAACAACAAAACAAAACCTAACTATCAAACAAACTGAGATGACAATCAGGCCTGTCCCACAAAAAGGAAAGCTAGTTAGGTATGGTGGTACATCCCGACACTCTAGGGGATAAGCCAGAAAGGTCTTAGGTTGAAGCCAGCCTGGGCTATACACATGATTCTGTCTCAAAAATAGGATGGAAGGCAGTTATGTGGTAAAAGTTCCTAATTTCCCAGTATTTGTGGAAGACTTTTGTTTATTGTTTTGTTTGTTTTAACTCCTTAATGTCTGACAAAGGATAGAGGAATGAGGTTCATATAGAAGTATAAGAATTTTGAATCTGAGAAGGGACAGAGATCACAAAAATGGAAAAGACTCAACCCCACTGGAAATTCACTTTTAAAATTAATGAAGTATTTACAACCGAGAGATTGCCTGCACACACCAAGGATGTGGTCACAACCATGTGATAGACAGCATCTGAATGTATTAGGGGTAAACACCATTTGCCAGTCTAGAAATTCATTCCAAAGCACTGACACCCTCCCTTTTCTGCAGTGGGCAAGCAGGATATTTACAAAGGAAAAGTAAGTTCTTCTTCAAGGGTAACTGAACCATGTGTAGGAGTAGCTGATGGTATAATAACAATAACTGTTTTACTCTTCAGTTTTTAAGATTCCCCCTTACTACCTGATATTAAAACAACTCTGTTGAATTTTAACCAGTCCAGACTTCATTAAGGTAGATAAATATTCTTCAACTACTGTTCTAATGAAATGTCACTACTATTATTTTAGGAAGCATATTAAATTAGAATTTAATTTAAATAGAAAGTGAGTTGCTTTATTTTGAAGAATTATGCTATTGCCTATGTTAAGCAAATAATAATTAACACAAGTACATACAGTTATAATTAGAAGGGAATTTAATTAAACAAATATGCCAACATAACCAGATGCATGACAAAGTAATTGTAATATGGCTTGCCAATGTATTCTTTCCCACTTTATAGTTCTTACATAGTAATTATAAAGCTATATCTCCTTTTATTTTTTTTAATAAGCACAGGAATTCTAAATGCAAGCCTTCTAAAAGCCACATTCAAGTAAAGGAATCATGTAAATGAACTCCTACTGACCAGGGAGTACCAGAGGCAGCACTAAGCTTTGTCAGTAATAACTCGTGGTCAAAGTGTGATGAACTCATTTGTTTGTTTAGCCCTAACTGGAAGTCATTGGCCTTCATGCTCAATTCAAGTATAAGGGGCTGTGTCTCTATATTGGAGAGATTGGTTTTACTTAATCTCCTTGTAGAAAACAATGTAAAGAAAAACAAGTCACTCAGAAATCTTATGTCATTGTGAGTCTGTAAAGAGTTAAGACATAGGCAGACTACCCAAAGGACAGAATTATAATTCATAGGTAAAACTGTAAAATAACTACTCTTGATCCAGGTATTATGGTATATGCTTATAATACCACCATGTATAAAGTTGAGTCAAGGTGGAGGTTGGTAGTACATGCCTTTAGTCTCAGCACTCGGGAGGCAGAGGCAGGCAGATCTCTGTGAGTTGATGGCCAGCCTCGTCTACAAGAGCTAGTTCCAGGACAGTTTCCAAAGCCACAGAGAAACCCTGTCTCAAAAAACAAAACAAACAAACAAAATAAGTAAATAAAGTTGAGTCAAACTGGGCAGTACATTTAATCCCAGCCCTCAGGAGGCAGAGGCAGGTGGATCTTGGTGAGTGTGAGGCCAGTGTAATTTTCAAAGCAGGTTCCAGGACAGCGAGAGCTATACCACAGAGAAACCCTGTCTTGAACCCCCGACCCAAAAGAAAGATGACAATAGAGGTCACACATTTGATGCTAGTCTCTTTGTAATATAAAAGAAAGAAAGATGGGTTAATCTGACACCTTCCTTAGAGAAGATATTATGATGTAAAAGAAGGAGACTAATGTAGAGAAAACAAAAATATAATTTGGTCATTTCTAAAGTATAACAAAATAAATTTTAATATAAAAATGGCATGTGCCACACAAAAAAATGTTAAAAAGTACATTTCATTTATATTGTCTATATATGCAAAAACTGATAGTTTCATTGATCAATCAACGAAGGATTTGTGCATTAAAATACATCTCAATTTGTTTTCCTGAATCTATCCCTGTTATCACCACTTCATTAAACTTGTGTTTTGAAAATATGAATAATCTACTTGAAAATATGATATAATATGCACTTATAAAGCAACTATTTGGCTCTTTAAATTTTATAATGTGTCATATGGATTACGGCAAAACCAGAGTATTCAATCAAAAGGCAGGTGGGCCATGACCATATGCATCAGAGACCAATTCCATTTAAGTCAAAGCTCTGAAATCAAGAATATTCAGTTATACTGTTAGTTAGGTTTACACTGCTGTGCTAAGACTGAGCCCAGGGCAACTTACAAGTGAAAGCACTTAACTGGGCTTGTGGTATCAGAGGGCTAGAGTCTATGATAGCAGCACAAAGGCATGCATGCCAGAACAGCTGGTAGTTTACATGTTGATCTAAAAGCAGGAAAAAGACATTGAGAATACTGGGAATGGTGCCAGTCTTTTGCAATCTCAAAGCCCACCTCTGTGACACATCTCCTCCAACAAGGGCCATAATTCCTCATGCTTTCCAAACAGTTCCACCAAGTTGGTGACCAGGTATTCAAGCATAAAAGCCTATGGGGCTATCTGCATCCAATGGACAACCATGAATGCTTCCTAAACAAGTTAGCACATTATGAAGAAAACATATTAATGCAAACAATATAACCAAGATAGTAGGAAAATTCGATTGCTATGCAGGCCTAGTTGTCCTATTTAAAATTCTTCCTCACATTTCATTTCTACTTCAGCTGATGGCTAGACCTATAGTAGCTGCTGCCAAATGTGCATCTGTACACCGTTCCGGGGGAACTTAGAAATGGGAAGGTTCAATGACCTGCTTATTTTGAATCATGTAGCTAGTGAAAGGCCAGACCACAGCTTAAAAACAAGTCTTTTTGAAATTTTGTCTTCTGGACACCTCTCTGATGCCACAGAAAGAACAAATGAATGTACACTTGAGCAATAATAGACATTGTTACTCTTTAGATTAACATTAGCTTGATGAGTACTTGGAACATCTAGCTATATTAGCTAATGCTAAAACACCTTATCTAGAAATCACCCTGTAGTTGAAATTATTAACCTTCTCACAATTACAAATATTACTAAGTTGAAAATTAAAGGGCCATAGTACACACAAGAAATATAAAGTTTATTTCCTGACTATTTTACAGGAAATCGGCAATGCCATGACAAGCAAGTTTTCAAAGGAGCTTCACACCAAACAATTTCCAATGGCACACTCACCACAGAAAACTATTATAGACCTATGCTAACTCCTGTCATCTCACACCGACTAGAACCTTTATCAAGGGCAAAGACAGAGTATCCTCTGACTTAGAGATACTTTGATGCAACATCCTTGAGGCTTTCTGTCTGGCCTTCACATTCTGACTTGATAGACTGGCTGGCATCTTAGATACAAGAAATACTGTGAAATATTGTGAAATTTTGGGTAGCTAATGGAAAACTTTACCAACTCTAGTCAAAATACTATTTTCATTTCCATCAAATATTAGCAAACTATATAGAGATGTGGGAGGGAGAGAGAAGGGAAAATAAAATGAACATTAAGGTAAGTTGTCTGCCTGGGACCTTGTTAGTCCATTTCCTTTAACACTGCATTTAGTCTTCCCTGTAATTCCTAAGTCAATTTATATGAGTCAAGATGAGAAGTCATAGGACAAGTAATTCTTCTGAGACAGAGAATCTTTTCTATATTCTCAAGCATTAGCACTACTTGGGAACTTAGAGATATACATGGACATGCTTCTTTGTGAATAAGACAAATTTTAGTCAGGAGGAAAACTGAATGTGTACACTGGTGTCCAACAAACAAGGATTTAAGATATTCTCCCACATGATAAATAATAAACTTTAATAAGTCTTAATATATATATATATATATTAGTAATGTAATGTTTGTTTAGATATACTAATAAAATAACAAATGAAACATACAAATATTTTCAAAATTTAAATTAGAAACAATCTAATCTTACATATCACCCCCTGTTCCTTCTCCCTCCCACCCTCCCATCCTCCCCTGGCCCCACCCCCTTGTCCCACTCCCCAGGGAGGGTACGGTCTTCTATGGGGATCATCAAAGTCTATCACATTTGGGGCAGGGCCTAGGCCCTTCCCCATGTAGGGTGCATGCTTGTAGGAATTGCTGAAGGAGGCAGAGGCAGGATTACAAATAATTTTTTTTCTTGCTCAAAATCAATACAGTGTCAACATTTTGGTATATTTTTTATATTTTCTATTATTATAAATAGTTTTATATTACAATTATGATCATAATACATAATATTCTGAAACTGTTCATTTTTTTCACAAAGACATTCTCCAGTATCATAAAAAATTTAGGTAGACATATAATTATTACATAACGCCACATATGGATGTATTATGATTAACTGATAATCTCCTTATTGCTACATAGTCTGTTTCCAATTTTTCTGCAGTTATAAACAAACTGTGATGAACATATTTGCACAAAAATATTCATGCAAATTTCACATTACCTTGGTATAAATATCTATATATGAAAAACACTGACTTAAAATATTTTCATATTCACTGTCTGTATTAACCATTGTTGCTACCAATAGAGTACAAAGACTATGTATGGGTTAACACTCTGGCAAAGGTAAGGAAATTATTTCTTATTTAAATTTCTGTTCTTAGTAACCCCTTCAGTTCCTGAACTTCTTATATATTAGTTACAATGACATTTAAAAGCATATATACTCTCATGTGGTTTATTTTTTAGTTTATATGCATTATAGTAAAATATACTTGTAAACTAGTAATTTTATAGTATTCAAACTTAAAGGCCTAAATTGAGTTTGAGGATTCAGAAAGTGTGTCAATGTGAGCCACTTTACATACATATATGAAAAAAGGACAAAACACACATCAGTAGTCTGAGTGCCGTCTCTGGTCACAATCAGAGCTTAACTTCTCCTATAAGTGAATGACCCTAGGCTCCTAACAGTAAGTGTGTACATAGACAGGAATGATTAGAGAGCTAAAGCCCAGCAAAGCAGCAAGGGGCATCCACAAATCTATTCTCTGCCCTTTCTCATTCCCTTCTGGAACACTACTTCAGGGAAGTCTCACTTGAGGAAAGAGGAGAAGTATTTTAATAGCAAACCCAGCCCAAATTGACTATTTGCTCCACATGAGGGCAGGGAGAGATATGGGCCCAATATATATATATATAATCTTATAATTAGTTTTGTTAGAAAGTTACCTAGGAGCATGCTTAAAAATGAACAAAGTCGCCTGGTGAAGCCATTTTCCTTAGCTATTAGAATAATCAGGAAAGTCCACTGCACTTAACGACAACAAACCCTGACCATACAACAAATGGGGATGGAGTGTACAGAGAGCACCACAGCGCCTCTCTCCACCTTTTCAGGCTGCTCCAGGGGAACGTGAGTGCTGTTACCTAGCCAAAGCCCAGCCCTGAATCTGCTCCCTCTCTAGTAATGATGGAAGGCTCTGTGGTATCTTCCCAGTTCTAAATTCTACAAAGACAAGGACAATTAGAGAATTCTACTGACATTCTCCTTTCCTTGTAACTCTAACAATAGCACAGTGTTGTCAAGGGAAACTCAGCAAATCTTCCAAAGTAGGCTCTTAAGCACTCTTAAACTCTCACATAAGAAAGAAAATACACAGCTTTTTATGAGTTTCATGAGTCTGCTTCACACGCTTTAGAAGAATACTGTTATCCCTGCTAATTAAATCATTTCATCTGTGTTGCTGTATGCAATTGTTGGGATTTCTCCAAAATGTTCCTTGGGGTATCTTCTACTTACACTGTTTTGTTCTAAATTTCAGAAGTAAACATCAATAGAGGATGTTAATCTCCCTTTAAGACTTCTTAATTAGGGAGGTTTGGAGCCCCACTAGGTTTACTGTTAATGCTAAATTCTTAGTGTAATTGTTTGCTCACTTACTATCAACAGACTGAATCGACACTAGCTTTAGTTCAGGGTAATGAATCTGTTGTTCTATTTGTACATTTAATTGTAAAGCTTTGCATTACAGGTCAAATTATGATGACAGAAAAGGTCAACAGATGATGTGTCTACTTTGCTGGACATTTGCTGTTATTTCTTGAAGTAAGACCGTTTTCTTTGAGGATGTTTCCATTAGAATTTCCTGCTACTGCGATAAAGAGCCTTTATAAAGCTGGCCGAGGACATTACCTACACTGTAGGATATTCACCTGTAATTTTCAGGGAAGAACAGTTTGTAGGATAGGAAAAATATTGGAGATCTTGGACCTGGTTTTGTTAATAATGCGCTTCCTAAGTGCAGCCCAGAATAATACACGCTCAAACCAGGCAGAAGTGACTTGAGACTCTGTTAACAGGACAGCAAAAGCACAGGGCCAGACACTCAGGGGAGGGTCATGTCAGGTGGAGGGAGAGCCCAAGAATGCTCAGATTTCGTGACAGGACAGCCCTGCACTGAAGACAGCACACTCCCTCACCTGCTTCTTATTCCAGGAGTGAACATTCTCTGTCCATCAACATCCCAGCCCCTAAGCCAAGACATTTTGAAATCGTTTAAAAATTTAATATTTAAAAATTTCTGTGTTGAAGAGCTTAACATTATACTCAAATGTGGTTCCATTTATTTATTTATTTATCTATTTATTTATTTAATTTTTACAAAAACCACAGCACAATCTGTGTAGGTAGAAATGTTTTAAAGGGTTACTTTCTTCACTAGAGGAACTATATTAGTTAATTCCCTTCTTATTTTGAGGAAATACCTGGCAAAGCACCTTGAAGAGGTAAGGATTTACTGTGGCTCACAGTTTGAGGGCACAGGCCATCTTGGAAAAGGCATGGTCAGTAGGAGTGTGACTGCGCTGGCTCAGGGAGCAGAGAGACAGGGTACCCTGTGCTCTGGTAGCTTCCTTTTTGTCCTCTTGTCACACGTAGGGTTCCCATAGTAGTTAACTTCATCTGAAAAACCCCTCATGGGATGTGTTTCCAACGTGATTCTAGATCCTGTCACATTGACAATCAACGTCCTAAATGAAAACAGACAGATATTCTGTCTGCCTTTGTTAGATAGGCATGTTTTGATACCTAAATGTGATGTGCAGATTTACTGTGGGTTTCATGGAGAAGACTCCTCCACAGAACTGTGCGTCCTAATAGTGCCCTGCAAGCACACTTTACCTGCTGTAGGCTTTACTTGGAAAGGATTTTGACTGGTCCTGTCACTTTGTTGGCTATTCCGTGCTGACTTAGAGAAGCAAGATTCTAACCTGCACCATGGTCCTTCTGTTTTCTGTTTCCCTATGCCTTAGCTCTTATACTAAAGACTGCTGATCAACCAGATAGAGCAGTCTACGCACTTCTCACTTTATTCTTCCTATGTGTTCTTTCTTAAACTACACACATGCACAGGGACACACACACACACACACACACACACACACACACACACACTGCACATGTGCAGGCACACAGGTGTGTACATTCCACAGCCACCAAGGACAGATAAGTCATTCTCCTTTCTGCAATTTCCTTCTGAGCAGCATGGTACGAGGACTCCTCCTACAGTTTGCTGTGATGCAGGTAAGACTCAGAAAGTTATTTTTCACTGTAAGTATATGATGACAGCTTTATATCCAGTGATAGCAAACATGGTAGTGAGTGGCAATGGAGTCACATAACTGAGCTTTGCCACTTACTAAGTGTGTCGCTGATAAAGTTAGGAATTCTTCTGCGGCCCAGATCAGTTTATTTGTAAAATGAGAGTGATGGGGATATCCTTCTTTATGTTGTATGCATGTATTTCTTTTATTGGTTGATGAATAAATGCTGATTGGCCAGTAGCCAGGTAGGCAGTATAGGCAGGGCTACTATATTAGGTGAATGCTGCAGGAAGAAATGCAGAGTTGCCAAAGGAACAATATGCTGGATTATGGGTAAGCCACAGCCTTGCAGCAATACACAGTTTAATAGAAATGGTTAGTAATTAAGAGACAGTGAGCCAATAAGAAGCCTGAGCCATTAGCCAAACAATTTATAATTAATATGAGTCTCAGTGTATTTATTTGGGACTAAAGGGCCACAGGACTGGGCAGAAGAGAAAACTCCATCTTCAAGAGAGTTTCTAAGTGTCCAGCACTTAAATCAGATAATGCATACCAAACACTTCCAGATGTATTCCTGAGACATAGGAAATACTCAGTACAGATACAGATGTCTTTGTCAGACATCATGACAATCTCACTATTAGCTTTCCTGATACACTTGAATTTAAAGGATTTTTCAAAGAAAGTATCTTACTTAATTCATTACTACACTCTGTCTGTCTCTCTGTCTTTGTCTCTCTGTGTCTATCTGTCTCTTTCTCTCTCTTTAGACTACTTTCATAGAAATCTGGGAAGTGCCCCATTAAAAAACAAAACAAAACAAAACAATCAAAACTCCTAAGGTCTGTCTGTCACTTATAATATTTATTATCCTAAAAAGTCATGAGCTATAAAAAGATCAGTTATAGATTTGACTATGTTTAACATGTTCATTTGGTTTTAGAACTTTTCTTCTTCTTCTTAGGACATCTTTTCATATCTCACATAAAACAATACATTCTAAAATAAAATAAAAACTTAAAGACTGAGAGAGTAGCGTGGAAGGCAGGCTCCAGTGAACCAATATCCCAATCAATGACACACCCTTTATAATCTAATTTCTTTCCATTAATCCTTACCTCAGTAAAGGTTTCTCCAGCTCCCAATGCACCATCACCTGGGAACTACACCCTTAACACATAAGCACAGCTGCACATGACTTGAGTAGACCTCTTGGTTTCTGTGGCTATTTCCACCAAACAGAATGCTTCCCAGAGACCAACGACGGGCTAGAACGTTACTTTTGGATGCCTTGTACATGGTATATCACAGGCATTGAAAAATACCTGTGTATTTTTTTGTTGATTATTCTAATGTTGTGACTTTCTGATTAGGTCAGATTACTAGAAGTATCAAAAAAGAAGTCTGCTATACAACTTATTAATGCAGAGTTCTCTTGATGTAGCAAAAATAGCATTAGCCATGAATGAATTCCTTATTTCACCTTAGGGTAAGTAAGCAGGCACTGGAGCCTGTACAAATCCCAGGAAGCCAATTACTTTCAGTGACAATATAGGCAAGTTAAATACCAACTTTATGACTCAGTCTCCCCTTTATTTTCAAACTGGACGGGGATAATAATAGTACCTAACTTGATGGGGCTTTTGGGAAGATTGGATAAGTTAATCAACCTGAAGACACATAGAGCCATGCTAGTAACCACATAGGATTTGGGACTTAAGGGGCACACATCCACAACCAAACTTGGAGTTGTCACTCAGTAAATAAACATTTAGCTGGACTCCGATATATAAGTGCACTGTGTTTGTCCAAGTATTACAAGAATGTTAAGATAAAAGAATTTTCCACAGATAATGAAAAAGGAAAAAAGCTATTGGGCACTTCATGCTATTGTTACTTATTTTTAAACATAATTCAATCAAAGTTAAGGTTCCCTGGAATTTCTGCATCTCTCTCAGCAGACTCTACCAAGGAGTCTTGCCTTAATAATCCCCTCAGAAAGGATCCAGCTGATAGCCTTCTCTTACATAAACCTGCACTTTTCCAGAGCGGAAGGCTCCCCGTGACACTTCTTTAAACTTCATTAGCCACAGGACAAACACAGTCTTACCTTTGACTTTTTCCCAGGCTGTCCCACACCTACTCCTTTTTACTTCAGGGGGGAAAAATTGGGGTAATTTAACTAGAGCCATAAATGGAACTTATATTCGACCTCCTATCATCTCCTCACTCTGATTGCATTTTAAAAGATGAACCACCGTCTCTACCTATAAAGGGACAGTTCTTAAGAGTGGTGATGTCATGAGAACCAAGAGAATGTTAGCACTTGTTTGTCTACTGACATATGGAACCTGCAACAAGGGGAAGTCAGATTTATAAAAGACAGACAGTGGAACAACAAGCCTATTTAGTCTTTTAACACGTTTGTATGAGTCAGTCAGCAAGGTGTGGGCTTGTCCATTTTCTCTTTCTCATTCTAGAAACCCTAGTTTAGCATTTCTGCTTAACTGCAAGAGACATTATCTTTGGTGACACAGAGATCCTAAATAAAATGCTCTCAAACAAGACACAAATACTTTAAATTTAAATTTTAAATCCAAGTCAGTATTTTAAGTAGCTTTCCAGTGTGTTTTACATATACTTTTCAGATAGCTTCCCATTTCCCACTTTCTTGGCATTACAATACTAGAGTACAACCCATATAAACCCTCATCTAAGAAATAACTGTATCTTGATTTCCATAATGTTTCTTCCCTATGGCTAGGGCAGGACTCTTGACCCCACGATTGCAGTGAATGTAATACTCTGCATGCTTATGCATGGGGACATTTTTAAATGGAGAGGATCCAAAGCTCTTTCCATGTTCTTAATAGCATGTACAAAACCAAAAGTTAAGGAACTATCTATACTTTTTAAATATATTACATGCAGAAGGTCATGGTCACATTCTTTTTAGAGCTTAAAAGTCCTTGAGAGACATTCATAATCAGCCTCAATGCCCTCACTCCAAGGAAAGAAAGTCAAAGTTCAGAATGGCTAAGTGAATCTGAAGGAATTTTTGTGAAAATGTAACCTTTATCTTACTAGTCATTTAAACATTTCCACCCTCTGCCTTTAATTATATACAGGTAAAAAATACTGTGGCTTATTAAGATACTGATAGTAGGTTATTTTCTATAGGTAGCCATATTTTAAATGAAAAATATAATCATAAAATTAAGTAAGAATATGAAAACAATGACACACAAGGGATATAAGGAACACAACAGTACATGAAGAATTATAAAATTATATTTGAGGGGAAAATTAGGATAAAAATAAAAGATGCTTTCCCATTGGGCTAAAATGCTTTGTTTTTACCCAATTCCACTGGTGTTGCACAGTTCCACCAATGATTTGACAGGTAATTAAATACAGGTAATGGATCTAGTAAGATTCTTAAATGACAAAGATCGAAGAAGGACCTCAGAGAAGGGAGGGCATACTGCTCAAAGCAAACATTCCTGTTGGATCCAAGACATAAAAAGAAAAACAAGACCACCTGAGGTTGGGCACTGGTGGATCATGCTTGGAACCCCAGCACTGGGAGGGCAGAAGCAAGCTGACTGCTGAGAAGTCAAAGCCAGCCAGGGCTACAGTTAAGACTCTATTGGGAAAATGTGAAAATCTGAGCAACAGTATAAGAAGCCCACAGGGGCTGCAGACACAGTAATGGGATCAGAAAGAAGACGCGGACTGTTCCTGTTTGGAGAATCCAGAGCACAGGTGATGCTGTTATTTTTCTATAACTCCTTTAAACATTCTCAATAACTGTCTTACTGGTCACTTCGAACAGAACCATCATCCACCCCTCAAGTCCTTACACAGACCCAGAGTACAGTCATCAGATGGTTCAAGAGGCTGCCCTTGCATGTGTCTCAGCGTGCCCACAATTCCAGCCTGGCAACCTTGTGTTGCTTTGAGGATTCCGACTAAAGCCTGGAGCCAATAGGGGAAGGCCCATACCCTGTGTTCCTGACCATTCACAGGACTGTCAAGGCTGCTGGTGCCACTCCATGGATGCACCACCCCCAACTAAAGAAGGCTACAATTACACATGGGTCATCACCAGGTCTTCCAACCCCCTAAAGAATGATACAGGTCCTATAATTATGGTTGTCCAAGTCTGTCTACTTTGTCACCCCATGGGAAAGGCCTCATACGCCATGAAAATTTAAAAAGACCAGGGTTGAGGTATGCATAGAAAGTCTATCCACTGAGGCGCAACCCACCTTCCATGATAGATGTCTATAAAATATTGCATCTAGAGGGTAATGGGGGTATGGTTCCCTTCTCTTCTAGGAATATACAACTGGGACTGTGGGTCCACTGATCACGAAAGGGGGCTCTGATCTATGCCTTTCGGGCTGAAGTTTCCCGGAGTTGCTAGGAGCCAGGTAAGTACCATTGTGTTTGGTGAAGTTGCAGGACCAAGTTCTCTTGAGGGCACACGGACCCCTTCATCACCATAGAAAGGAAACCATTACAACCTGCCTGTGGTCATGGGCAATACATTCCCATGTCTATAAAGGTTAGGTTCTGGAGGTTAGCTGAAACCAGTAAAACCTGGCTAACTGTTTTTGTTAACTGAGTGTGTCAACCCAGGTTGTGGTTTTGTGCTTTAAAAGACAAAAAAATGGTAAAGGCCCAGGAGGCATGATTTGAGTGTGGTCTTCATGCAGCTGCTGGCTGGCTATAAGACTTTCTATTCCACTTTAAGAGTCCCTGCATTGTCTAAGGAACTACCTCACAATACCTGCCAGTTTCAACCAGCACCCAAATACCTATAACTTCCACTGATTCTCTTCTAAGCTCATGACAGCTATTCCCAATCTGCTCATGCATTCCTTCTGGAACTTCCTTCAGCATTGCAAAGGCCAGAAGTTCAAACCTGAGCTGAATGCCTTCTCCTTAAACCTGTTCCTGTTTTTACTTTGTTTATTTCAAAGGCAGGCTCTGCCCAGGGCAAAACTTTAGGCTCATCTGGGCATATTCTATCTCCTTCATTGGCAAAAGCTTGTAAGACCTGTGAATACTGCTGGCAAGAATTCTAACACCTGACTTAGTCAGACTCTTGCCTAAAGACCTTACCATTTCTCAGACTGTTATAATAAACTGTTCTCTGTGTCATTGGTTTTTATCCTATTTAAAATAAACCCCTGCACCACCAACACATTACTGTGAAGATGAAATAGTAAATAGTTACTGTTCGATTGCTGTGAAGAGACAACATGAACCAAGCTTTTAACTGGGGCTTGTTTACAGCATCAGAGGGTTAGTCCACTGTCATTTATGGAGGGGAACATGGTGGGAGGCAGGTGTGGGGTTGGACAAGTAACTAAGAGCTACATTCTGATCAGCAGTCAGAGAGAGAGGGGGAGGAGGTACAGAGAGACAGAGACACTGGGCCAGGCATGGGCTTTTGAAACCTCAACCCTCCACCCCCAGCTACAAGGGCAAACTTACTTTAACAATGCTACATCTCTTAATCCTTCAGAAACAGTGCATCATCTGGTGACTAATTATGCAAATATATGAGCTTATGAGAGCCATTCTTACTCAAGTCACCACAATAAGCAGCATAAGCTTTTCCCTGGCACACTGTAAGAGATAAAGCATCTCTTCTTTCCCATACACATTTCAAGTTCAAATCCTATTAAATCTCTCTGATGTAAACCATGCAATACTCCCCAATTTAAAGCCCAAGTTACACCCCTATATAAAATAGACCTTCAGGCTTAATCTTTGACCTGCCCCAGAGTGATGTTCATGTCTCTCAATTGTGCTAAATATTCAGTAGGTGCCCCAAGCAACTTGTAATTCTGCAAACATGTTAGAGCTTGCCATCTTTTTGCTTTCTGCATCCTGACTCCTCAGGCTGCAATATATTTCCTTCCCATTCATCTGGAGAAATTCTTGCCATTCTTTCAGATTTAGCATCTGTGGGATAATATTCATGGAGACTTTCTTAGCTGTTCCTAGCTGGAGGTCACTCAGTGCCTGAACTGTATCTGTTAACATTAACTCTAATAGGCTGTATGGATTAGACAGCTACGTAGTTCACTTCCAGAGTTTTTGTTTGTTGCTTAGATAATAGCACAGGCTTAATCCTGAAGTTCTTTTGTGTACTCCTTCCCTTAAATAGCATCCTAGCAAGCATTGGTTATGAATCATGTTTTGTGATATAGAAGTAAACACATTTGATTTCCTACCTCAGGGACCACAGTAGGATGGTAGAATCAAAGAACAAACAACTACAATGAGAACTAAAGTGTTGGTCCTAGGCAAGAATGGCTCTTATATTCCCAAAAGATGAAAGTATGCTATATTTATAAAGAATGAATTTATTTATTTGATAAATAAAGCCCATTCTAAAGAGATTAAGGTATTTGATTTTTGAAAGAGATGGGTAAAATGGTAGAGAAAAACAGCCTGACTATTCTACAGGAAAGACATAAAAGTAACAGTGTTAGACAACTGGCCAGACCAAATCTCAGAAATGATGACAAAGTGTCTGACTCCACCACAGTAGATGGAGCAAACAAAACCTGACATGAGATATGGGAACCTATATGGGTAAAAGGTGACGGAGGCAACTTGTTTTTAAAGGTTGAAAAGAACTAAGAAAGTGAGACTCTGGTAAACACTATTTGTGGACACCCTGTCTGTCCACATCCTCTGTGAGGACATTCAGGACGTTTATTTGCTAGGTCAAGCTGCTTATGGGACTATTTGAGAAGTACTGCCTTTCAATCTGTCATGCTTGTTTTACTCCTACGTCATGTTCTTCCTATTTTAAACAGAGGCCATTTTGTAATTACTTATTTACCTTGCCTTTTCCTTAGTGGAGTATGGGGTTCATGATGGCATAGACTATGCCTCTGCCTCTTATCATAGCCTGGTGGTGGCACTGGGCTTAAAACTAAGATAACACTTCAATACATGAAGGGGAGATGAGGAAATGAAGAAAACAATGTCCTTGAGAGATGAGTTCCACTGGTCTCACTTTATATTGAGAACACCAAATCTCTGAAGTTAGTTAGCAACAAGAATAGCAGTGAGCAAACCTGGTAATATTTTACCACACATGTTATTTCCTTTAGACCACACAGCCTCCCTCATAGAGCAACTAAAAATTAAATATATGAGTGTTGAAGAAACACAAATGTTCCTCTAAGAAAAGGAAGTCTAACTGGTGAAAGATTTTAGATGTTGGTCTTAAAATAAACTGGAAACTTCCCAGGATGCAATAGTTACTTTAAGAGAGAGGAACAGTATGTAAGAGGACAGTTTCAAGGACTCTAGGAAGAAGTGGAAACTAAGTCTATTACAGATTTGCTTGAGGAGGCCTGTAAAAGCCCATATGGCAAGATCTGCACATGAAGCTGTGGTTTAGATAGAAGCAGACAAGTCACAAACACCCAAGTCACAACACTGCTCTACATAAACTCATCTGCTTACACACATCTTCCATCTAACTTCTGCTTTCCTGACTGAATTCAGCCAGAGAAACCAAGGAAAACCACATCATACATGCTGATGAGACAAGCTTGGTGGGTGCAATGGTAACAAGGACATATCAAACTATTTTGGGCTATGCGTTTTCTCAGGTCCTTCCTTGCTAACCTATCCCACCCCAGATAATTTACTAATTGGAACTTCATATTTCTAGCAGAAGTCTTAAGCTATAATTTGGTACATCTGCTTAGAAATGTGACTGGAATCTCAAATGATTTCATTGTAACACTGGAAATGGTAAACATTAGGGCAATTACAAGTAACTATGAGAGAAATGCAAATACATGTCACTGTCTCAGGGACAGAGACAGACAGGCCACAGCTTCATGGAAGCAATTAAAGGTGGCTTTGTGTTCATCAAATATGCTGGACTTCCAAATATTTTTGAGGGCTTTTTATAAAACAAGACATTCAAAAGATTCTATAAACCAATTCACAGAATTAGTACTTTCTGCCAAAATAAGCATGAAGCTAAATTACTAACAACTTCTGTCCAAATAGTCTGATTTTTCTTTTTAGAAAAGTGTGTGCCCTCAAAGTGGGTCCTCTTAAATCTTGACATTGGAAGAGTTCCATACACCATCAACGCTCACCCTTCAGGTACCATTTTGATCATGATTTTAAAGCTGGATTCCTCATAGCACTAAGGGCTCCAATTGTCTGGATTTATAATGACTCCACAAAATTACCATATTACAAAATTCTGCATGCCAATGTGATGCCACAAGTGGAAAATTTGATACCAAGAACTGGTTTAAGCATTTGGTAGTCTCTCTCTCATGTTCATGTGTTGCTACCCAGGTTGTTGGTGTTGTGCTGTTGTGATCCTTTGATAGGTAGGTTCCAATTAGTGACCCTTGGGGATTCATATGGATCTTACATGGTATTTTTCCTGAGAGACTAGTAATAAATTGAGACTAGCTTCTTGTTTGAGATGAGAGCCTCCATTCCTAAAGGAGCACCTACTTTGGGAATCCACCAGGATTTGAAAGAATCAAGAAAGGTCTTTTCAAATAGGAGATGCAAACATTGTGTCTTGATATCTCCAAATTGTCAACTAAATTAATCTTTTTTTAAAATTTTATTTAATTTTATATAACAGTCCAATTAAATGAAAACAAACATTTATACACAATATTTGGGAATTTGGGCTTCGTTCTTTACAAACTACTTCCTGCTGGTAAGGGGCGCTGTCTTGGGGGATTCGAAGAAGATTCAGATATCCTGGCTGTAGTCTGTAGGGCTGTTTTGTCCAGCTGTTTTGGATGTAGGATCAGCTTGTACTCTGTTTCAGGCGGTCTGGCGTGATCAAACCACATTAGTCTGGAAGGAATCCACATCTTTTCAACTAAATGAATCTTTTTATAAAGTTAGCAACCTCAGGTGTTTTGCTACAGTGACAAATGCTGAGTGATATATCATAAGTTAGTTTCTAGCACATATTACCTAAAATCTTGCATATTAACTCTGTAAGGAGAAGGTATATATGAAATGCTCATTAATTCTACACTCAAACTTGTGTCTTATCTTTAAGATAGGTATACCCAAAAGTTCTGAATCAAAAACAGTTCTGGCCCTAAGCATTTTGGGTAATAGATAACACAGATGCATAGTACAGAAGGCACCAGAGTCCTAGATTTGCTAAGTCCTCATCCAGGAGAAGTGATGGAACTCCAGAAGGAGACTACTACTTCTGAAGACCTTGAGTTCAACATAATTCTTAGAAAAGTGTTTTTGGCCAACAATTCTTCAACATATTAGGCTCTGAATATGTTGAAATATAAAGTTTCAATGATCATGTCCTACTATTAGTGCAAGGAATTCCAGGATTTGGCCACAGGGGAAGAAACAATACGAAGCAGGTATCACGGAAAATCAGAAGGCATGGCATCTGGATCTCCAAGTAATGTTAGTAGATAATGCATCTTCTCTGCAAAATCACATCAGTTCTGTAGCTGTCCATCACTTGTATATACTTCCAGTAATTTCATCTTAGTCTCAGGCACTTATCTGCCTTCTACTAATGACACCGAATACAATGATTAAAAACAAAAACAAAAACAACAAAAAACAAAAAAAAACTTTAGGAAGGCCAACAAAGAAGGGAAAGGTTCTTTGTAACCTAACTGAATCTCAATATCCTACAAAAGGAGGAGTGTAGCTTTGAAAAGGAATCAAGCATGGTTTCACATCAAAACAGCAAATTGTATTTAATCATGTTCAGGGTTTGACCAGGGTGGATTTACTTACAACACGGAATGAGTCAAATCACAGTTTCAGCGTCTATCTGATTATTTACAGAGTTTTAAAGCACAGGTCACCATCCATCAGGGTCTACAGACTTGATTCCACCACAAAGCAGTCCACTAATGGGAGAGCTGTCCCTTCCTACCATCTCTCTGTTCTCCACTGAAAAAGTAGTCTCAAAGTGTGAACAGGGACTTTCACCGAAAACTGCAGCATAGGACCAGAATCCCCTGATCCAGCTTCCCAGCTAATGATGCTCTCTTAAGTTCACTACTGCAGTGAAGCAGACACTAATGCAAAGACTCAGCATTGATCTAATGAGAACAGAAACCTGAGGTGAAGCCCTGGGTCTGGCTCCAGACCTGTTCTACCATGCTGCCTTTCAGAGGGCTGGTAAGTAACTCAAGCCAAGAAGCTTCCTGTAGAAAGGATTGACAGACTGGAGGAGGAATCTGAATTAGAGGCTGTAGGGTTGTCTCTGCCTGGGATTTTGCAACTTGGGTATTGGAAGTGAATTATCCATTTTTTATGCCCCATGGTGTGTCAGTTATTTGTGCTTTCCTTCTGGGAGACTGGAACTCAGTAAATGCTCATCACAGGGTGCTTATGACCCAGTGACAAGTTATTGACCTTGGACAATGAATCTCTCATTCATGTTATTGAATGTTTGTCCCTGGGGGATACATATGCTCTGGGTGGTCCTCTCAAGGGTGAGAGGACACACAAGGAACCCTGCACATGTGCTTCTTTAGAAGCCACCTATTCCCATGCTACTTATGACGTATGACTATTCCTTACAATATTTATTACTATAGTAAATTTTAACTATAGACACAACAACATGTTGGGTTCCAAAGGCACTTCCATGGAATGCCCAATGAAATTCTCAAATGCCTCCTGTGATGGCTATTATTGGTTGTTAACTAGATTACATCTAAAATTAACTAAAGCACAACTGGCTGGGCACACCTTTGAGGGATTTTTTTTTCTTAATTAAATCATTTGAAGTGGGAAGACCCACCTCTAATCTGGATCTATGAGGTGGGAGGATCCACCTTCAATCTGGCCGCCCCTTCTGCTGGCAGCCTGTATAAAGGACCTGGGAGAAGGAAGCCTGCTCTCTCTGCCTGCTTGCTCTCACTGGGAAGTCCATCCCTTCACTGCCATTAGAGGCTAGTTTTTCAGGGTCCTAGCATATACTGAAGACCAGCTGAGACATCTAGCCACAAAGACTGACAACTACTAGATTCTTGGATCTACCATCACTTGATAGTCATTGTTGGAAGAGCTGGACCACAGCCTGTAAAACATTCTAATAAATTCCATATATCTATAATATATATTACATATGTATATATACATATATATATATATAATATATATATATATATATGCTGTAAGTTCTGTTTCTCTAGAGAACGCTGACTAACACAACCTCCTTATCTCCTTACCTGGGACATCATGGAGCCCACTCATTGGAAAACTTCACTTCCCCTGCCTGAAATCTGTCCTATCTCATCATATCTCCCTAGAAGACTGATAAGTATTAATTGAAAGCAGTTATAATTCCTAAGGTGGTATCTTTCTTCAAACCTATGTAATTCTCAGTAGTAATATTTTGGTAAAAATACCAATGGTTTCATTATATAACCCGTGTTTACTCTTTAAGCGGAGATTCAAAGCCAGGAAAAAAAGATGATAGCTCAATAACTGATGTGAGAAAGAAGCATTTGTGAGTGATGCAGGGCTTCCAGGAACACATGTCAGCGCTCCCCAGATCTGCAGAGACGGCTGGACTACAGGAAGGAGGGGTTAAGACACACCCACAGCAAGAGAGTATCTACTGGCCTCCTATCCCAGATTCTATAGATTGTGCTTTTCCAGTAGAACAAGAAATAAATAGTAAATGAGTCATTCTACATCAGAAGAGCCAATTTTCAGAGGGTGCATGTTGCAATTATGTAGTGGCTAGTAGGCAGGAACATAATTAGTGTTTTCCCTTACTCTTGGCTTTTCTTGCTGAATCATATAGACTGGAACCACTGCCCTGGAGTAGGAGCAGTTATGTTAAGGCGGAGGGTGAGAGAGCAGGGAGCTGTAGGGAGTCAGGGTTATGCTCAGTCTGACATTGAACAGCTCAAATCGCACTTACTTTTGACCCCAGTAATGCACACATGAGAATTTACTAACATACACCACAATGTTTGTGAATTTCAGAGCCAATTCATAAATTATTTCACCACCACAGCACGCCAATTCCTGAGTATAGCTCTAGTGTGCTCTAATGATGAAACTACTAACCCTGACGGAGTTCTTACACTTCAAATGTGCTGATTGTGGTTCCTTTGTGAAATCACACAGTCCTGTTAATCACCCTGCTATGAGAGCAACACAGTGTACACCATTTTGTACACTAGGCTTGCAGTTGTCCTTATTCTGGACTCTACTTACAGAAGTGACCGCTTTCAGGTGTATCCACTGCAATTCATTCCCATCGTACATAAAAATAAATAAATAGGCCTTAACATGAAATAATAACAGTGTTTCAGAAAACAGAATCACCAGTAACCTGACATAAGGGCTCCAAGAGTGGAAGTTTCAGGCCTCTGGGGCAACAAGTTGCCCACGGGAGACTCTCGTGCATGCCTGTCACTGGAACATCACTTCCTGAGTGCTGCTCGATGCTGGTACCGCACGCCTCAATCATGACATCCCCAGGGTAACCCTGCCCTTCTGATCTTTATCTTTTCTTAACTTACTTCTTCTCATCTCCCTTGATTTTGCTTTCTTCCAAGTACTTCAGGAAGACTCTCATCAGAAGAGGAAGAACTCAGCACTGACTTGTAATCATATTACAAAATGTCTTGCTGCCAGGGTGATAGTTGAATGAAGGGCCATGTGGAAAGATGGGTTTGTCTTTTGGACTTGGAAATTTTCTAGCAGAGGATGCAAAGACTCCTGCATTCGGTTCAAATCCTCCTTGGAGAGTTGTGTGGGTTGTTACAACTCTGATGTGCGGAGGCCTCTTTTTAAATTCAAGCTACCAGAGAATTGTGTGCAACTCCATATAGAGTGCCAAGGCCAAGCTTCCTGGAAAGCCGGCCTGGCTGAGAGAATCCAGTGTGTGCCTTCATGGCTGACTGACAGATAACCGAGTCTCTGATGAGATACTTTGTTGCTTAGTAAGCAGAAAACATACTAGTATGGAATTTTAAAAATTGATGTTAATGAATCACTAAAGACACTTGTACATTCATTAACCAGGCTACAGTTTAGAATTGAGTGCCAGAATAATACACTGTTATGTACAATAACTCTTGGAAGTAAAATTTAACTAGAAAATAGCTAAAACTTTCTATGTTCCTTGAAACTTTGAATTCCCACAACCAAAAGAGAAGCCTTTCATGAGTTAAACTTGAGAAATTAACCTACCCATTTTACTAAATGGATTAAACACAGACATACACACATGCACGTACACACACATGTATACACATACAACCACGTTATGTGTTGAAAGGGACATGTCAAGCAAATGTATAATGTGAGGAGCCCTTATTTTTTGATGCCTGACTTTGAACATAAAAGCAGTAACATGCCTTCAGGAAGACTAAGGCAGTGCCTAAAAACAGCATCCCCATCCATCTATTATATCAGCCACGTTCTACTAACGACATTGGAAGACACAGGAAACAACAAAGTAAACATATTCATTCAACAAATATTTACTGAAAGGCTCCCCAGTGCTAAGCATTTGATAGTAGACATGGGATATAAAGACACAGATCACCAAAGTCAAAGTAAAAAGAACAACAAAATAATTGTACACTGTAGTAAGTACCTCATATTAAGAAAAGACAGCAAGAGAAGTTTCTAAACAAACCACAATATAATGGTCATTTTATTCTGGGCCTTTAAAGACATTTTAGCTGCATTTTATACCTGAAATTACATGTCATTGCATACATCTTTGTTTCATATAAAGCTTTCTCATTCATATTTCTGTATCATTATGCATGCTTCATGGACATACATTTCTTAATGCCTCTTATTCTTAAATAAAAACTAAACAGTAAATTTGAATAACTTAAAGAAGGTTATAGAGTTATTGTAAAAGCATAGCTAAAATATTTTAAGTTAGAGAGAAAGGAAAAGAAAAAAAAAATCCAGCATCCTGCAAGTCAAAGCAGGCAGTTAAACCTGAGTCAACGTTATTAGTATATAATTACATCTACATAAGGGTGGCATACTAATCCACCATGGTTATTTTGTACTTAGTACACCCAGGTTTATATAGAAACACTAAAGACAAATGTTTGGAGCTATGATGGAAGCAATAAATATAGGAGGAAAAGGTGGGGGGGGGGTTAAATCTTCCTTTGGATCAAAGACAGGAGAGAAAAAGAGCTTTCCAGAGTTTTCCATTTACCAGAGAGATCGCTCACAGGTAAAAGTACTTGTGAAACATGCCTGACAACCTGAGTCCCATGCCACATAAAAAGCCAGAGGTGGGAGCTCACATATGCAATCCTAACCCTCTGCCCCCGACCCCCCACCCCTGCAGATGAATGATGGAAGCAGAGTTGGCTAGAGGCTCAAGGCCAGGTTGCCTGGAATTCACAGCACAGACAGACCCTCAACTAACAAGGTGGAAGATGAAGACTCTTAAAAGTTTTCTTCTGGATTCCACATTTATACTCCCCCGCCCCCAAAATAACAATCTTTTGTCTCTTTGGAGCTTGGCAGGGGAGGCTGAGGTGGGGGGGATTGTTAATTACAGATCCAGCAGAGGCTACACAAGAAGCCCCTGTTTAAAAACAACAGTAGTAACTACAAAAGAAGAGATCATAACGAGGGTAATGCAACATGAGTGACATGACTGGGGACTCCCTGGAAGGATGAAAAGGACCAAGAGATGGAGCCAAGGGGAATGAGGAAGCTGATAAAAGTAGTTGAATATTCCCTGGCCTCAACCAAAGGTTGCATGAGAAGCAGGCGTCTTCTGAAAGCCCTGGCACAGCTCTACACTAATACCAAACTTATATATCCTACCATGGCAGATTTCCCATGTTAGAAGTTCTACATGTAATAAATTACAGACACAGACTCAAGAAGTTGTGAAATCACAGAAGGCAAATAAATATAACAGCTCTCAAGAAGCCTGGCTCGATTTGTAACTCTTCTTACCTTTCCACACCCACTGTGCATCCCTATCAGCAATTACATTTGAACTTGCTGAGTGAAGAGTGGCTTTACACATTACATCAAACCCTAGAGCCATGGTTCTCAACCTCTGGGTCATGACCCCTTTGGGGGTCACACATCAGATATCCTGCGTATCAGACATTTATATTACAATTTATAACAGTAACAACACTATGTTATGAAGTAGCAACAAAACTAGTTTGATGGCTGGGGAATCACCACAACACGAGGAACAGTTATTCAAGCATCACAGCATTAAGAACATTGAGAACCACTACCCTAGAGTCCTTTAAAAAAAAAAAAAAAAAAGTTTGAGTTTAAAAAAAAAAAAAATGTAGACCGTGCTGGGAAAACCCACAGAAACAGCTGACCTGAGCAAGTGGGAGCTCATAGACCCCAGTCTGGCAGCTGGGGAACCAACACAGGACCAAACCAGCTCCCCTGAACTTGGGTCTCAGTTAGGAGGTCTGGGCAGTCTATAGGACCTCTGGCAGTGGAACCAGGATGTATCCCTAGTGCAGGAATGGACTTTGGGAGCACATTTCCCATGGAGGGACACTCTTTTAGCCTAGATACACAGGGGAGGGCCTAGGCCCTGACCCCAAATGACTTGACAGATTTTGATGATCCTTTATTAAAGGAAGGCCTCACTCTCCCTTAGGAGTGGATGGGGAATAGGATGGGGGCATGGGAAGATGGAAAGGAGAGGGAATGGGGATTGATACGTAAGATAGAATTGTTTCAAATTTAAATAAAATTTATAAAAGGTTTAGGAGCTTTAAAATCAGATGATCTTGAAACCAAACACATGTAGTACACTCACTTCTGATTGATAAACGTGGGAGGGAGAGAAGGGAGACTTGGGGAAGGTAGTGAGAATTCACTATTTTTTCTGCCAGTAGGTTCTTCTACATCCTTTAGACATAGCAGGTGCTCAATAAATACCTCTACATAACATTCTTTCCATCTCAATTTTTACTGTATATTTATCAAGTTCTATTTCTCTTCTACAGTTTTTTTCCTTCAAGAAATATGTATCTGGCAGATGTTTAACAGCTATGTATCAACAGTGAATGAAATGATGTAAGTACATAATTTGGTTATAAAGTTTAGAAAGTACTTTATGCTGACAGAAATAGTGCATATGGAGACTGTAAATGGATATAAAACATGAAATATCTCTCTAACCAAAATATCCCTTTTCATTAGATTTATCACTTCCAAAGAGGGGCTCCTTTGGTATTTCCTTCCCCAGGAAGGCAGATGCCAACCTAACACGCAACAATAAGACACTGGGTGCCTCTGTTCAGAGGGTGTATTTCCAGACAGGGCACAGAAACGCTGGTACAGGTTGAAACCAAGGCCTGGCTCCCTGTTCTAGCACATAGCATTCACTCATAATGTGTTCTTAAGTGGGCCAGCACCCTTGTCAATTGTCAGCAGAGGACAATGCTCAAGTACGGCACGGAACCAGAAGATTTTTACATAGTTCACAGTTTTGTAAAAGACAGAATTAAATTTCCAGAAGGATCTGGATGCCGCTGGGAGGAATTCATCTCCTGTCTTCCTCTGGAGCTGAAATACATGGCATGCCGTGGTGCTTTTGAGTGGGCTTCTGCTGGGGTGCAGAAACTGATGGCATGAAGCAGGTACCCACAATCGCACAGCTGCTAATGGGAACACTGAAATCAACGCCTATTCTTCCCCCGCCATCACGCAAAGCCCCCTTTACTGCTCTAAAACAAATACAGCTTAATTTTATTTCCTGCCTGCCTTTGTGTAATTCTGACATGTCCTCAGTCAAATGCGACCCAGTCCTTCAATCAGGCCCTATTTTTCTGGAGGAGAGGAAACAAGAGGAAGCTAAAGCAATTATTGAAAACTCATAAGCAGCAGCTTTAGCCTAATTACCTTGACTTTCCTTTTTAATTTTTCTATCGATTGTCTCCTGCTAATATGCAAGTATTGACTGAGCGGGCAGAGCCTGGAGCTGCTATGATAAGAACAGATGCCGCTGAGAAGCAGAATGTAATAAGGATGCCCAATACTCTGCCTCTTTTAGGGAAACACACATGCACAGCCAAAGCTCAGGCTGGCCTCTCTTCAGCAGCGTTGCCACCAGAGGGCAGCTGGGAAAAGGGAAAACTACTCCAAGTTCTTTGTTCCTCTTTTGATTTTAAAATAATGACTCCCATATTTCTCAGCATCCTAACTCTAGAACGCCCAGGTCTGCAACTTCAGGGGGATGAGGTGCCACTGTTTTGAGTGGCAAAGAGCCTTTTTCAAATGCTACTTTATGTAAAGCCTCAACTTAAACAACTGTGTAACAGTGGGTGTTTACATAGATATTCATATATCACTGACAACTGCTTTAACAGGTTTTGGCTTTTTCTTTCTTTCTTTGCTTCTTTTTTCTTTCTTTCATTTTTTTTTTTAAATCTTGGAGAAAATAGGTTTCTTGCTTTAGGGTATAAATTTTGCTTTCAAATGATATTTCTAACATACTGTAAACTCTCATTTAAAAAAAAAAAGTTTTCTTTAACAGAAATAACACATTGTCAGTCATCTTAAATTGCTATTACAGTGTATCTTGTTCACTATGAGCAAACACAGTCAAGATGACCCCAGTCATGTTGTGTTCTGTTTTACTTTATCTTCCTCAGAAACTGTGGGAAGAAATCAAGTAGGAACTATTAGCAATGCTGAATGAGCTTCAAATACAGCTGCTAAACTGTTAATTAAGCAAAATGTAAGCATGGATAAAGCTCTAAGAGAATGGATAGAGAAGAAAACTAAGAGAAGAAAACTAATGAAAAGAATCATTAGGCAAAACCATGACGAAAAATTGAAGGCTAAAGACAGCCACAGCAGAGATGGAGAAGGACAACAAGCATCTTAAAATAACAACAAAGCTACATTAATAACAAAGGTGCATCCATTACAAAGTGATAGTTCTACAGACAGTGGGACATTTAGCGAGAAATAAACTGATTTATATTAAAATAACTTCACCAATCCCTGAAGGAATCAATGTAAGTCCCTAGTCATAGGCATACGGCTATCACCCATCAGATCAGCAATTGCAATTCTCTAGGCAGCACTGAGAAACAAACTCATGCTACAGTGTGAACAACTGATTAGAACAGAATCAAATAATGCCATGGGTGTTCATGATACGGATTTCAAAGAGGATTTAGAGAAATAATGTTTGAGGTACCTTGTATAATACTTAAGGTTCAGAAATGAAAGTTGAAGAACATCCTAGGATTTTCAATGACCAGATCTGGAAGTATAATACCATGCTCTACACAAGCATGCATTGAAGAAATAGTTCCTTCCGGGTCATTCAGGAAATTGTTCTGGTATGCCACAATGGCCCAGATGGTGGGCACAAAGGCAGGCATAATCTGGGCTTTCTTTCTACAAAGGCCTAATGTAGAAAAACAAGTAACTATGATATGAGGTGATATCGACAATAATTATGTCAGTACAATATGCTATGTACTAAAAAAGGAATATCACTTTTCAGTCATGTTGGAGCTGTGTTTTAATGAATAATTGAAAAGGCTTTTAGGAAAGCAGGAAGTTAGCAGTGGATACAGACAGGCCCTAGGAAGTTTAGGTCAACTGAGACTTCACAAAGGGAGAGAAAGAGAAAGAGGAAGAGGAAGAAAAAGAGGAAGAGGAAAAGAAAGAGAAGGAGAAATAGAAGCCAGTATTGGTCAGAGTAGATATGCCATGGTTCCCAGGTGTGCATGACTACTGATTGCTTCCTTTGCTTTGCAGCTTACACAGCACCTTCTTCTGGTATTAGGAACGCTAAGAAGGCTTCCAGGTCAGTCCCAGTTCCGTTCTATCCAATACTGTGTCCACAGTGTGTGGTGTCTACAGCAATAGGGATTTACTTTCAAGTTCTGGGAGGCTACCAAGAGCAATGGCAATAGTCTATATTGTTTGAGGATTTTTTTTTTTAACCTTTGTTGACCAACAACCTGGAAGGAAGGTTTCTAATGTCTGGCACTCATATTTTAGAGGGTCTATGGTTATTGAGGGAGCATTATCACCCCATATGGTATGACTTCACTAAAAAAATATGTGTATGTGTGTAGGTATGAATTTTTAAGTTTATAAATGTTTCCCTACTGCTTTTTCAAACACATCCTTAATATTATTTATCCCTTCTCTCTCCATCTATAATACCCTCTCTCTGTGTACCCCAATTAAGAGCACTGCCCTCCCCATTTTCCAATTTCTTTCCTCATAGCATTGGCAAGATACCCCCAATAGTTCAATAGTGGCAATAGTATCTTGGAAAATAACTAACAGCAGTCTAATTGAATATAAAACCCACTCAAGAGGAGTAAACTTATTCATTGTACCATAAACCTAGCCAACTACTCATGGCTGGAGGAAAAATCTATTATAGCCATTTCCCTAAATTAATAGAATTTCTAATTATATTATAAATACTTAAAATAACAGGTGAGTGTTGTTTTCACAAGGAAACTTCTTTGTGCAGCATATGGAAGCTACAACTGGTGAAAAGGCAGAGTATAAGTGTCTGTGGAGTTGGGACACCCAGCTGTAGTTGATACATCTGTACTGCAACCCCTACACCCAAGACTCAGAGAACATAGACCAGAGGGCAGAAAGACTGTAAAGAACCAGAGGCTCAGGACACCTGTGGTAGAAAGTGTCTCGTAGACAGGACAGAAAAGCTACACCCACTAAATATCAACAATATGGTTGCCCAAATAAGGCTTGACTAATTACCACCACTAGTTGACAACATGCCAGCAAAGATTTCACAGGGCCATGCCCCTATATGAATACTTACAGGAAATCAATGGCTGGCTGCAAAGAGAGTGGGAATCAGCTCGAAACACATGTATATCCAAGCAGCACTGATCCTGAGAAGGAGCTAAGGAGCATGGGAGGAATTGAAGGGTCAGGGGGAGAGACATAAATGATCTAAATATAGTACTCATCCATGAAATTCTAAAAAAAAAGAAAGAAAGGAAGGAAGGAAGGAAGGAAGGAAGGAAGGAAGAAAGGAAGAAAGGAAGAAAGGAAGAAAGAAAGGTTAAAAAGAATAGACTTGTGCTTAGAAGACAAGGGGCGGATGAGAAGTATGTGTGTGGCGGGAAGGAGGTACCAGAATGATTTAGAAGTCAAAGGGAAGGGAAAAGAAAAGAAAATAACAAGTAGAAAGACATCTTCCTGAAATAAAAATACTCAGCTCTTATTGACTTTATAGTTATAGTATCGTGGAGAGAGGTTTGGCTTTCTGTCAAATAACTTGGTTCAAGTAATAAGAATTGTCTTAACTAGGATTATTTCTGCCTGAAGTATTGTAAAATTCACCCCCCCCAAAAAAGTGTTAAGCAGGCAAAAGGAAGCACTTTACTTGTTTTATTTAGAAGTGATTTAATATAGGAAATATGCTCCTCACAATAATAAAGGAAGCATTGGTGGGAAAGGGGGTCAGCTGCGTTTCTAAGGAATAATTCTAAAGAAAGCGTCAACAGTGATCTATTATTGACACAAACTACCACCCCTGTCACAGTCAGCCAGGCGAGGGCTGGGAGGTTGCCAAGACTATCATGATTTCTTTGACAAGGTTAATGATTGACCTGCAGTGCTATGGCAAACCTCTCATCCCTATACTTACCAACAAAACAACTGAACCACAAAGACTGCCTTCACCCATACTGTCTCCCAAATCTCTCAAGAGTGAAGATACTAGGAGGAACCTAACTTATCCTCAGACACTGTAAGAGAAGACACAGGAACAATCTACAAAGACACATGAAAGGGACACATGAAGCTTCCTCAGTACCAAGTCAGGGTGTGGACTACAGGCTGACTGAACATGACGGGTTCCAAAGGCAGGGCTGCTTCAGAGTGACTTACTTACCTCATGGACGACATATCAGGTTCCTTTCACTATTTTTCATTATCATCACACGATTGCCCTATTTTGATTCCCAAAATCAAAGGCACAGTTCTACTCAGTACATGGACAAATGGCACTATTAATGGGAATGAACTGTACTAATTCTTCATGTCATCATTTAATCAGACAAAAGCTCTTTCTGTAAGGACTGTAGCAAACTTCTTACTCACATTTGCTGATCAGAACTACATCATTTATACATGTCCCTCAGCAGCATTGGCACTGACAGTCCTTTAAGATGAATCGTGAAGAACCCTGAGGGGGTAAAAATCAGGCCCTTTTCCCAAGTACGTCAGCATGCAAGGAGTACAACCTCAACCATGGTACAATCTGAATGCTAGGAGAAAGGATGCCTATGGATGCAGGTGGGCAACCAACAGACCCAGGCAAGTCCTGCACCTTCAACTGAATGTCTGAGTGTCTTCATCCTTCAACTTGAATACAAAGGTGACGGTATGTACTTACTCAGCTAACAAGGTTATCAGAACTAAGATAAGTAGTGCCTACAATCTGACAGGGACATTATTACATCACATAGGTAAAATCTCTGCAGATAAGATGAAATGTAAGCAATTATAAAGGAGGATGAGGAAGGAGGTTTCTTAAAGGTTTATAAGGTTTATGTAAGACAGAAAAGAATTGTCAGAGAAAAAGCAACCTGATGAAACATTTTCCCAACCTGTTTTTTTTTTTTTTTACTGTTTATTATAGGAAAGTCAAATGATATATATGTGATGACAGACAATAAACAAGTCTTCAAAGTTTGCAGGGTTTTTTTTTTTTGGTCAGCCAACACACCACAGTGGCACTATTCTTGATGGCAGTGAACTAAACTGATGATGTATGATAGCCATGCTGGCCACTCTTTTGTCAGGTAATAATGAATCAAGAATCTGAAGTTTAAGAGCCAAAGTTTGCTATTAATGCAGATGCTAATAACCACAGACCCTCCTCTATAGCATGAATGAAGAACTGAAAAATTCAAAGTCCTAGAGTTCTCAAAGGGTCCTGTGCCCACTTACTACTTGGTGTACATGGCAATGCATACCAATCCCTTGCTGTCAGGTCTAAAATTATATCCTCAGAAACATTTACTTCTCACATTCATGAGGGTAGCAAGGATTGTTACCTAATAATACACTCAACAGAATCTCCCTCATTGCCAGAGATAATTTATGAGGACCAACTACATTAAAAAGTGAAGTGTTACTATACAATCAATGTAATAAATTGATGATGAAACTTTGAAAGAAATTTCCCTAACATCTTCATGTATTCACTATCACCACTCCTTATTAGACTTCTTTACCCTTAAATACAATGAGTCAGCTGTACAGTGGTATTAATGAAACAATTATATATGCTACCTGCAGCTGCAATATTGCTGTTTCTATATTGCGAGGGTGCTGACAAAGTTTGGCCTATACACTATTAGCTTTTTGAACAGAAAAAGAAAGGACATAGAAGGCTCTGTTTTTGTAGTAGCTTGTGATGTGCAACTGGGTCAGGCTAATGTGTGTTCTTCTCTGTCTCTGTCCGTGTCAGACTCAGCCAGGACAGGAGCCTTCCCTGTGTGTTTAAGACAGAATGGGATAGGAGGGAACGCTTCTGAGACATGAACGGTGGTAGTGGGACAGCTTGATGTGGTCACTAATTGCTGTTTCAGCGCCTTCGCTGAAGCTGTCACTCTTGTATCTGCTCTGACTTTCCAGGGCGTGACCCCTCTGCCACACGTATGTCTAGCTCTCTAATGGTGGCATCAGTTTCGGCTGCACTTGTATCATTTGGGAGGATCCAGTGACAACAGGCAGAAATTCTTGCTCAGAGTCCCACATCACCTTGTTCTCACTAAGCTTTTTATCATTTTCTCCTTCCTGGTGGGATGACCTACACAGTCTAGCCTCTGGCTGCTTTGAGATGGACAAGCTTACAGAAGGTGTTTGACCTGATTCATAGCTGACTAAGGTGAAGCTACTATAACCAGCCTCATATTGTATACAAACGTGCACGTACATGATTCTAGCTTTCATACACCAGCTGACATTATAAACGAGCCACTAACAGGCTCAAATACATTGACACTATTGCTTAAAAACATCGAGAAACACCATTTCTTTCAAGATAGCAGTAGAATACTTTACATTTAATATTCAAGGGACACAGAAGGAAAGCCAAGTAGTATTGAGAAAGCAGAGCCTGGCTTTTCAGCAGAAGACTTTCTTGCCCTGAAAGGAAAAACAGTCTTTCACCATAGCAGGCGGAAGGGAAGGCAGTGCAGAGTCAGGTCTTAGACCACGGAAGGGATTTGCATTTATATTACACTTCACAGCTCATTTTACACTTTGGGATCTCAGTTCTCCTCCAATCTCTGTTGGACCAGTTAGTTTCCTTCTCTCCCACAGCTACAAACTATCGAAACAAGCCAACTATTTTATTAAATGCCTCCTGCATAAAACATGCATCTAGAGCATATTCATTTTAGTTTCTCTAAAACGGAACAATTCCAATGGCATGGATTTTGGCATTGGAGGGAATTTCTGGGCATGCTGGGTCACATGGTACTCAGGCTCTTATGCCCAGCAGCCTTGGAGTGGTCAGTAACAAATAGTTCTGAGAATGCCTAATAATTATTACTTTAATGAACATTTTAAATCATATTCTCTAAAAATAATGTTTAACTAACTAAAATAAAAACAAAAACCAAAGTCTAAAACTGTCTCTGTAAAAGATTCACAATGAGAGATACAGCAGAGCATCTGTCTAACTACAATAGTGAACTCCAAAGAATGCCTTGTGGAAAGCAGCACAAATAGTTACATATTAGCCAGACTCTTGTGGAGAGCTCATTCTCCTAAAGGGATTTTCTTCATCTCTGAAAATGCCATTTCCAACAATGCCTACCAGAAAGGTAATGATGCTGTACATTTAATTTCTCCAGCCTTCTTATGTCTGCTGGCATTATAAGTAAATCATTAATAGTCTCAAACAGACTGGCATTGTGTTTGCTACTGATGAGAAATTTTTATTTCTTTCAATATAGCAGGAGGAAAATTTGGAATTAACAACTGATGGACACTGAAAGCAAGTAAAACTGAAAAAAAAAAAAGTAAATAGGCTCAACTTCCTAGGACATTTATTTTGTCATTAATTCAAAGATTAGATGGCATTTTTCACAGAAGGTCCAAGCTAGACATATAAACTTGGGCCTAGAAGAACAACATGGAAGTTGTTCCAGACCAGAACAGAGTAGAGCAGAATACTATCACCATGCACAGACACAGGTGTGTGCGCACGCGCACGCATACACACACACACACACACACACACACACACACACACACACACACACACGTACAGATAAAACTACCAAGGAAACACTAGCCAGACCTTCAGTATTTTCAAGGAAAACTTAAGACACAAAGTGTACAGATAATAATCAGCTACAGCCATCTTCTAAGAAGTACATACCACACTGGTTAGGTGAGATACAAGAAAGTAGAAACCTCAAGCTGGTGGTTCCATGCTGAATTCAGAAGTAAGTAACTTGACAGGGGTCTATACAAGCTGGGACATGTATGGCAGAAGCCTCCCTGTTTATAAACTTGAGGGGAAAAACAGGCCATAAGACTCGAGGCTGGGGACCAACAGGCAGCAGCCCTATTTAACTGAGACATGACAGCTCTGAGGAAGAAATGCTGGGCAGGAGTCTTCAATCACATGTCTTCAATTTCATGCTAAATGTCTATAATTGGTTATGGTCAATGAGGAGCCTTGGAATGTTTTAAAGGATAGTAAAAGGATTGAAGCTGTGCGTCAAAACCAAGATGACAGCACTGTGTAGGATCCAGTAATGACCAGCAAGCAAGCTACTACAATTGTCCATATGCAGGTCAAAAAAGACTAATGACTATGGAAATAGGAAAAGAGTAGCAAATTAAAAAGTGATTTCTAAGAGAGGATATATAGTTTTTAGGTAATAACTAATGTTGATAAAAACGAAGATAAAGTTGAAGGTAAGTAAGATGGATACAGTGTAGACTACTGGGAAGGCAGAAGCTAGCAGGGAAAATTTTAGCAAAATAGCAGGCTCATCTTGACATGAGTTTCAAGGGCACATGAAGGAAGGATGTCTACGGGCAGTTAGCAATGGTGATGCTGGTTGTGAACAGAAAGCAGGCTGTTAGTATCTAAACAAGAAAATAAGATCACCCATCTAGATAATACATATGCGTTGACACACTGCTGTCATATGGGCAGACAGTAACTCAGGTACAGGAAATGAAGGGGAGCTAAGAGAGGACTGAGAAAACGGGAATTGAGAAAGGTGGGGAAATCTGAAAATGGTTTTCACATTCCCTAAAAACCAATACAGGCAGAAGGGCACAGAAAAGTTGGAATTAACAGCCAGGGGCTAACTGCAGTGATGGTGCAATGGTTCTCTGCCCAAGCTGCATATCGTAACCCTCTGAAAGAGTTTTAAAATGATCAACAAGCATGCTCATTGCATCAGTTAAATCACAAGTTATCATGACAGTTTCAAGGAATCAGTAGATTTCACAGAAACTTCTATTCAAATGCAGCCAGGGCTAAAGCGTACACAAGACAATAAAGCAGGAATGTTCCAAAAAGAGATTGGAGTCACTGGGTAATACAATGAGGAGAAGGAGCCCAGTGTACTTTTCAGATAAACTTACAGTACAGTAAAAGAAGGCGTTGCCTTAGCAGACTGCAAGTGAAGGGAAAGTTTCTTCAGGGGAGGTAGAGAAGGAGGAAGCTGATAGCTATGAAAAAAAGCTATGCTATGATAGATAAAGGAAACAAAAACATAGGAGAACACAGAAGTTTGGATTTAAAAAGGGAAATAATAGAGCAGGGAGAGCATGAAATCAAGAGCATAAATGGGAACTTAAGCTTCCCATGGAAGACGATGTAAGTCTTATAAAAACCCAGGAGAGAAGAAGAAGAAACAGAAGAACTACAAGCAGGAAGCAACAAAATCTCTGTCTCAAACACTGAATTAATAAATTGGAAAAAAACAAAATGAAACATCTGCTGGATCTGGGGGCAAATTTAGTGATATTACCTTCTGCTGGGAATAAAAATGTAGAAGGGTACTACCAAGATGCAATAGCAAACCAAGCTCATAATCTGGATCCCATAGACCAGACCCATGGAATATAGCATGACGTATGGGTGAAAACAGCAGGAGCTGTGAATGCAACATAGTAGAGAACACTTTTCCTACAATGACAGGACTGCACATTCCACCCAGCAGAGTGAAAGATGGCAAATACGACTGAATATAAGGACCCAGCTGCTTGCTCCCATGTAGTCCCTGCCATTATGAACTCTAAACACCGTTATAGGTAAGAAAACAAAACAAAACCAAAAACTGACCCACACAAGATTTCATCTGACTTAAGCCAGTTAACAACTCCAAAGTAACTGAGCAGATGTCCTTATGAGAAGAGATCAGAAAGTAAACACATGGAAACAACTTGGAGAAACTTGAGAATGATCCGGAGGAGGTTTATGAAAAATGGATCCAAGTCAGATGCCAGCTATTTAACAACAACAACAACAAAAAAAGGATATGGGTTGCTTGAAGCAAACTTTTACAGCATCTACATGGACTGAAGAACGCCAAATATTTGATCAGAAGTTTGAGGTAGGAATGGTTTTAAAATAGTTGTTTAATACCAAACTAGGACCTTTAGGAAATACTGACAATAAAGTATGAATCATGATTTGTTAAATCTCTAAAATTTCAGAGTTTCATGAAACCATTACAGGAAAATGAGAATGTCAAGGAATCCCTGGGTTTCTGGAAGACATCCCAATATGAAGAGAAATCAGGAAAACCCCTCTATAAGCAATTTTCCAATAAACAGTCTAACAGAAATAATCAGAGATCATCTCCAATTTCAACCTCATACTCATATTGAAAAAAAGTGAAGAATTACCACGAGATAAGTGAACTTCAATGATTCCATTTATATTCTGCCAGATCCTGTTTAAATAAAATGGAAAACCAATTTATGACCCATCACCATCTCCTGCTTAATGTGATAATGACTGCATGAGCTTAAAAGGTTTAATTTTAAAGTCTTTTTAGTACTTGGGATGTTCTCATCAATAATTTGAGTTTTTAAGTGTCACCGACTCTTATCCTAGGCTGTTAACGGGAAGCTGTCCTGAATACAATGAGACTCTCCTGTGGACAACAAGCAACTTAACTGTCTAAGTTTGATCTGCCACAGGCACTATTGTCTAGTGCTTGGTAAATGGTTTGTATAAAAATCCATATATTGAGTTGAGCAGAAATGAAATAAAGTCTGAGCTGTGACAGAATGTCAATTATGGAGTTGGCAAAATAGCCCTGTTAAAACATTGTTAACTTGGTTCCTTTTTTATTCTAAGAATTATATTTAAATATCTTAACAAGGAAAGTCATTAACAACAAAAATTCTAGTAACTGACATAAATAATATATACATATATTAATGTCTGTAAGGTTCACTTTCGTCTACAGAATACAATACCATATTTAATTCTTGGGTGTCTTAAAACATCTCTTGAGTTTAAAAAACAAATCAAAACAGACTTTTGATACATCCCTTCTAAACTAGATGTAACAACAACAACTAAATGTAACAACTTCCTAAGTAACAAGGGTATGTGCTTGAGCAAGGAATCAAATTAAGGGTTCCTGCTAGATTCCATGCTAACTCTCTGATCAGGAATTTTTTTGCTTGTCTGTTTTTCGAGACAGGTTTCTCTGTGTAGCTCTGTCTGCCCTGGAACTCATTCCGTAGACCAGGCTGGCCTCGGCCTCCCAAGTTCTCGGATTAAAGACGTGTACCACCACGGCCTGGTTGAACCAGGAAGTTTTCAAAGTGGTGAACCTGATTACTGTTTTATCCTTATTTTCTACCATATTGCAAGCTTTATGCTTGTATAAGTCAGTGTGAGAGGTTTTTGTTTTTTGTTTTTGTCCATTTTTATCACAATAATAAAAAATCATTAAATGTTTTAAACCTTAACAAGGTCTGATTAACATTGTTCTGCAAATGGTAAATTATATAGAACAATATTTAATGGACTTGAGGAACTATATTAAATGTGCTGCTTTTCTATTTAAATATGACTCATACTTAAAGTAATCAGAAAACCTAAAACTTTTATTTCCAACTACACATCTAGATCTGGTTTATAAGGTCTTTTAAGTGGTCTCATGAAGTGAAATGAAGGATAACAAATTGCAGTACTTACCCCCATATATCCCATAGAATTCCATAAAATGAATAAAGATCCCCATTCTAGTAGCTATAGGTTAATCCACACACAACTGGAGAAGAGATGACTCAACAAAACACCTATTTCTAAGAATCATAGATTTCCATGGCGGCATCTGTAGATGCTACTTAAAAAACACATTACAATATCACATGTCCATGAGGGCAGGGCTTGTATTTTTCTTTGCTGTACAACAAAACTTCAGCAAATAGCAGAGGAAAGCAAAGAGATGGAAGAAAAATGTCATTATAAACATATCCAAACATAAACCCAATAAAAAAAATTTGGGATGTGCTCAGTCTGAAGCAGCTTGCTATTCACCAAGTTGACTCTGATTCTTTCAAAATACCATTGGTTTTTCTGCACCCATGCTCAGTGAATACCCGGATTCATCACCAATGTCATCCTACAGCCCATCAATTTAAAAGGGATAGCGGCAAAGCAAGACATGCCATTAAGGGATAATCACAGACATTTCATCCCAACACCACTAAGTTAAGGATCCTCCAAAATACTTCTAGGACTTTTAAGAAGAAAATATAATTTCAATCCACCCAATGAGATTCTGATGCTGTCACTATTGAGTATCACTCATCTGACCTATGTCAGTCACTAAGAAGCAGGGTACCCAAGAGGCTTCTCTAGCTAGATGCTGTCTTTGTTTGCCTGTTTTTATCAAACCTTTCTTTGTGATTGTTAGAACTGTGCAAATGTTAGAATAAAACAAAACTAGGTCCATGCTGTTATTTGCTCCAAAGACTACAGCTTTTATTCCCTTCACCTTGGATGCGGTAATCACTGCATCCAAGGCTACTGTCTCCACACTGCAACATTTCATTTGTAAAGGCCAATTACTTTATATATTGCTTTGGGAGGCTTCCAAATTAAGATTTAATTAATCTTTTTCCTTGGACCAAGAAATTTAGAAATTTAGACTTAGCAAATGAAGCTTTCTTAGTATTCTATAGTGAGGGAGGAAGCTGTCTCCACACATGGGCACATTGAGAAAATAACTCATAATGTTGACTATGACTGCTATTCTTTTTTATATTGACATCTAAAACATGAGTATGGAAATTATCAAAAGTCTCACTGAAATAGAATGCCAAGAAAAATGTGTATCTAACTAAAAATGAAATATACCAAAATGCTTAAGGAAGTCTTACTAGCTTCCTCAGGACCTAAGGAGTTATGTGATTCCAAGGAAACAGTCCCTTCCTGTTTTGATACCCTCTGGCCACAAGGAACACACAGTGCACTCTGCACTGCTCCCTGAAGGAAGAGGCTGATCCCATGGTCCTGCCTCTCCCTGCTACGGAAGCATTTACCTGGCAGTTATCCTCCATGTATTAATATTTTCTCAGTCTTATAAAAAGTACCTTGCAGGATTTGAATATTAGGCCATCATGCTGAGACCAGAGCCATTGATAAATATGCACAGAATTCTATAGCATGGATAATGAAGACCCAGAGACAAATACTGGTTCAAGATGAAGATCAGAGAAGCAAAGCAGCCAGCCACTAAACATAACACATATCACAAATAATGATATGTCAATAAAACAAGGAATGTTTACAGTAAATATCAAGATAAATTACCAATAAATACAAAAGTTTCCCAAGTGAAACAGGAAATTCCAGTCTAAATGTAACAAGGAAAGGTATTCTTTGATTGATTTACTATGTTCAACAAAAGGTCTGAGACAGTCTACACCTCACAGTGCTATCTACAGTTTTGAAATAAAAGGCTGCCTTCAGTAAACACTATGTGACAACATCAATGGAAAGACTCAATAAAATCATATTGTCACAGAAGTATTCTTCTCAAGGCAACTTCCCAGCAGTCCCTTTCACGAAAGAACAACTGTGTGTCTTGCTGGAGGTTCACAAAGCCAACATCAGGGAGTTTAGCACCCCATGTAACCCTCCCAGTCCAAGCTTCACAAAGCCATTAATAGGAGGCTCAGCACCCCAGGCAACTTTCCCACCTGATGCACTCCTGTAAGTTTTTCAATGACGTTTCCAGGTCTAATGAAAATGTTATAAATATTGACTTTGGCTGCAGTCCCTTCTCATTTTGTATCTGTTGAGCCAAAATAATGTAGCATTTGGGGACAAAGAAAGAATCAGAAGCTAACCTGCAGTTACCAAGTGGCGATGCTTTAAAGGGAGTTCAGCAGGAAATGTAGAGCGCAACGCTGTAGTGAAGGCATAAGGCTGAGCACTTATGTGTCTCAATCTAAATAATTTAAGGAAAAGTACATGCAAAGGTAAGTAAGTAGCATTACGGTAAACAAAAATATGGACAAAAGCAATGATCTTTGAGTTTTCCTGTACAAGTTGCTTGTTAAATTGTTTACACTGATTTTTTTTTGCTTTGACCTGATCCACAGCAATCTCAAAAAATAAACTTATTATAACTCTGTTATCCAATTTTCATGAAACCTTGTTTACCTGACATTGTAGGTAAAGAAATGAAGCCTACAAAAATTTAAGTTACTTAGAAAAACACAAGCAATTAATAGTATTTGGAAGAACAGGTATATAAAAACAAGTCTGCTCTATACCACCCTCAATGCTCACAATAGTCTACTAATATGTATGCACATGTTAGTAAGTGTATAAAATAACCATGTACATTGAATTAGCAACTGGGATCAAATAAAAATGGCATTCATGGCAGTGGAGCCATCTAAGGTTGCAAGGTAGTTAAAAAATTTTCTAGAAAAAAGACAATGTATCAAAAAGAAAAGACGTTTGAATAGGCTCAGAATAAATGGGCAGCATTTCAATAGGGGCTGAAAGAGAAAAGACATTTCAAATAGAGAGTATTCGATATAGATCAAGAACAAAGAATTCAGTTGCAAGGCTGTCGAGTCCCTATGTGCTGTAATTGACAAATGTTCTCTTGAAAAGCACCTGCCATAGCTCATTTAAATATTGTCTGCATGCACATGAGAAGCTTTGAGAGAGGCTACATGACATGCTGTGGTGGTATAAGTAGGTGTTGTCCCCAGAGATTCAGCATTTGAATGTGGGGCCCACAGGGAGTGGCACGAAGAGGAAGTATGGCCTTTTGGGGGAAAGGTTTCACTGTGGTGGGCTTGAGCTCTCATGTGCTCAAGCCATGCCCAGTGTGACAGTTTGCTTCCTGCTGTATGAAGATCAAGACTTAGAACTCTCAGTTCCTTCTCCAGCATGTCTGTCTGCATGCTGCTATGTTTCCTGCCATGACAATAATGGACTAAACCGTTGAAAATATAAGCCAGCCCCAGTTAAATGTTTTTCTTTATAAGAGTTGCAGTGGTTTCGATTCCTCTTCCCAGCAATAGAAACCCTAACTTAGACACATGCAAAGCCTAAATTAATCTACCATCTAAACCTTTGCAAAGAAAAAGAAAATATTTGCTAAGCTTTAATGGGGATGACTACAATAATTATCATTGTCCCTGCCTGTGTCTCTATCTCCTTACATGCATTCTTCACAAAGCAGCCACTGCTGGTCATTACCTAAATGATGCTATTTAAATTTAAATTGTATTGAGTTAAAGTCTTTACCTTTTAGGATCATTAATTACATTTCCAGTGATCCATAAAGGTATCAGCGGCTGCCTTATTGGGCATGGTTGATTTTAGAATATTTCTATCACTACAGGCAATTCTGTTATCTAGCATTGCTTTAAAACCTGCCAGACCATATTCCTTTATTTCTCTAAACCCTCTAAAGGTTTCTATTTTAATTCAATGTCCATTTCTTTGCTGTGACCTACCACATGGCCATTAGCCATGTCCACTTCCAACCACTGATCTGACATGCCTACTTTCTTTCTCTACACTTACTAGTCTGATCTTATCAGTTCCTCCAAATACATGATTCCTTAGGGCACACTACACTGGTTACCTCTTTTTAGAGTATCCGTCTACAAATACCTTCTCCAATCCGTCTTCTATTTCCTTTGACTTGTGTTTATTTCTATCTCCAGAGATCCTTTCATTAATTCATTAGCAAACTTCATCTATAGAAATGACACTTTATATCATTTTCTGTATTTTGGGCCATATTATTTAAATAAGAGATAATGGTATTGTTAGTATATGTGTTTCTCAGTAGAGTGTAAGTTCTAAAACTGCAGTAGTTTTTGAGTGTTGTCCAGTGGCAAAACCCCCACACCTAGAGTACTATTATTTACAGAGGAGGTACTTTAAAAATGTTTGCCAAATGAGAAACACGAATGAATGGATAATTAAAAAGGAAGTCCCTACAAAGGGAAGCAGAAGAAATAAGATGTAAGTTTTCCCTTGCAGTGTGTCTCACTGACCCAGCTGCCAAGCCTGGGTTGAAAGTTGTGTCATTTCCTTCCACAAATCTCGGCTTGATGGAGATCTCTTTTTAGTTAACACTGGAGTTGGAAAGGTAAGGTGCAGCTTCTCAACTTCTCCACTCAAGGTATGACCTATACCTTGAGTTAGCTGATATGAAAGGGTATAAGTGCTTTAAAATTAGACCTGACACAGCAACTCAATGCCAAAACCTGATGGCAAAAAAGGAAACTCAAAACTTAATCTATCACCTCTGAAATTTTTAACAATCTTATTTTTGAAACCAATAATTTATATGGCCATGCCTATCAATCTCATCTAAGGTTCTTTCTCTTTATGTAACTCAGGGTTTCACTCAGAATAGAGAATGTCACCATGGGGATAAAACTACTTAGAAAACGAAGAAGATGGTCTCGGTGCAGCATAAGAGGTATAACCATACTTTCTGATCTCTTCTACAGAAAAAGATACTAGCACTGTTGTTTGGAATGATGTCACTCAGCTTGTCTAATCAATTCTATCCATGAATGAGTAAAGCAAAATATACAAAGAGCACTGAGTACAATGGTTTGAGGTCTAGCAGAAACTGGCCCAGAGCCATCTGTCGCACAACCCACTTCAGGGACATCACAGGAACTCTTCTCCTTTCTTTTCTTCCCTCCATAGTACTCACTTTTGCCAAGAGCCTCAAAACAGCTACTTAGTGAGCAAGAGAGCGGTACAAATATAGTTGCTCACCTTATAGCGTTCATCTAACAAATCTCTAACATATGACTTAAAGAATATGTAAGTAATTACAATTAGAAATGTAAACAGAAACAGTCAACTTAAAAGTTACCCTCATAAATAAAAGAATTGTAATTTTCTGAAGCACATAAATAAAAGAAAATTTGTGAGATGCCTACCAAACTAGAAAAAATTAAGAACACTTGAAATAAGAAATGTGGACAATTTCAGACTCACGCAAATTTTCTCTTTCCTGTCTGATACTATCTATAATCACATGACAACAATCCAGTCTTAAGAGCTAAATTTATGTACTAAGGATATAATTCAAAGGCCTGCTCATGTAAAACTGTAACACTTTAGGACAGTTTGCATTTTGAATGGTAGTAAAAGTTTACATTGATTTTCACAGAAGACATTTAAATACTTGAGTAAAAATTAATGGTGACCTTTAAAATGCCTGGAATCCAAGCTGAAGTATTGAACAGCTATCTCTTTGACTCGCTGTATAGGTTCCGTGACACCCAAGGCCTGTGGGTTCAACAGTTTCCAAACTGATTACAGCCACACACACTAGCCAGCACAGCTTATAGCATCCTCTTTAGCATCCTGTAGAAAGGGTACATTGCTGTGCCCCAAGTTTTCTTAATGGAAAACCTGAACTGCTTTCTCCTTTTAAAGAGTCTCTGGGATCGCCCCAGAATTCTAGACAAATGCAAGGGTGACAAAAAAAAAAAAAAATGTACCCTTGGGCAGGGGCCATGCTAATATGCTCTGTATCCTTCCAATTTTTAGGATGTGTGCTGCCTAAGTCAGAGATAAGAATAAGTAGTCAGAAAAAAAAATTGTAAGATCATATCATCTAAAAAAATGTACTCTTGGACAAAACAGCTGTATGAACATGAGAAAACAGTTTGCTTCACTTTATGTCTCAAATTCTTACTATCAAAAGATTTCCAATATTTCGCTACAATGAAAGAATAATTTTGAGACATTTTAGCTTCAAATAAGGTCTTAACAAGAAACAACTCATTTAGGCCCTTCAGTTTTTAACTTCCTCTTCTATGTCCCAGATGCATCCCATATAGACCTTCCTCTGTGTTTTATTTAAAGTCAGAGTGTTAAATTTGACTTACAGGGGGAAATGTGAAAGTCTCAAATTTTACTCTATCTGCAAGCAAATAGTAAAAGTCATCGATCGGCTCACAGATGCTGGCAGAAGTAAAGCAGCAAACAAAGGCTGGAGACTAAAGACATTACATCATCTTTAGCAGTAGTCATAGCCAGCATCATCTCTCCTGTGTACTGGTTCTCAGCATTGAAGTCTCCACCAAGCTGCAAGATGAGCTCCTGGTTGAACACGCACTGGCAGTCCTGCAAAGGCAGAAACTGAGATCTGAAAAAGCTACGTTTTTTGTTGTTGTTGTTGTTGTTTGTTTGTTTTGTTTTTTGTTTTTTGTTTTTATCATGGATCATGGGTTTCAAAAGCAAACGAGCTCCACCTCTGCAACAGAGGGAATATATTGTTTTATGATAGAAAGTATGTGATTCTTTTTTTTTTCTTTCAAGACCTTAAAAATACAAGAGAATTCTCCTTGTGAAAACAGCTCTTAATATAAGCATACTAATGAGTCAAGAAGAAAACCAAGAGAAACATGGGGACCTTTCTCTGAACAACCAATCCTCTAAATCTACCCAGCAATTGCATTTAAAAGAGATACCTAACTTACTAGCAGGTCACGGAAATTCCTAATGACTGTGATTGACTGCAAAAGTTCATACTATATCTGTGTTTTACATACAAAAATCTTACTTTGGCCTAAACCACAATCAAATCTGTCTTTTTAAATGCTTAGCAACACTATTAGTAAGAGGAACATGACCCCTTCATGTCCCAACTTCTTTTTCTTGCTATAACACACTGCCTATGAATTAGAAGAGGTTCTGTATCATATTAATGATTCCAATTACCAGTTTTGATTCTTGGTTCTTCCCCCATAGATCCTAGGAAAGCTCAAAACACTCCAAAATTATGTTTGATGATTTTGTCAACACATTTTTCATCATAATAAGCTCCTATGAGTATGGAAAAGAGTATATTGCAAGGAAACACTACTGCTGATAAATGTGCAAAATACTGATGTTTTTCTTAGTCTTAATGAAAAAAATGGAAATGCAGCTCTATGCTTTCCCATCTTCACTGAACAGTCATTAATTTAGTGACAGAGAGAATGAGTTTTCTGAATTTCAAGTTCTCTTTCCCCTTAATTGGACACAGAAGCAAAAGAAATAGAACTAAACTTCCATCTCAGAATCACACTACTATCCGACACTGGCTATGGGAAATGATAAGCAGTTCTATTTTAAATAAAAATTTTCTTAAATTCTCAGATTACATCTGGGCCAGATTAATAATCCATTGCTTTCATGGTACCATGCTAAGATTGACAGACAAGCCAGTCTAAAGTCATGTATTATCCCTTTGGTAGAATATTCGTTTTCTGCATTGGTCTTGTATTTCCCACTGATGAGAATATTACTAGTTGCAAAACCCAACAGTGGAATGCATATGTATCATCAACAATGTAAGCAAAATATTATTCTACTTGTACAGTACTTTCACTTGGCTATTTAAACAAAAAGTAAATAGGACAGGAGTAGGAAACCTAGTATATTCCTTGTGTAGTAGTGAAAGACTATTGTAAAACCTGGTGTTTAACTGTACTGTGGGAATAGATTCACTCAAGTCTATTAAGGAAAAACTATTCTAGGCACTGAGTGTAGGATTAAAGATACAAAAAGACAAACCAAAACAAAAATCAGGCCTTGCCCAGTGCTCCTCGGTCCACTGTGGTGATGGCAAAAGACATAGTAGACAATCACACCTAATTAGTTACAAGACTAGAGGCTAGAAGTCCACTAATTCTTATCTCCTTTGCATGTTTCTATCCATCCATTCACCCACCCATTCATCCATATACCTATCTATCCATCATCCACTGATCCATACTGCTCTCTATGCCCCTGCCTGTCATCCATCCATCCATCCATCCATCCATCCATCCATCCATCCATCCACTCAGCCATCCATCCATTTTCTGGGCAGCAATCAGTTTCTTGGAAGCACTATGCTTGACAGGGTAGGAGAATAGAATGCTAAACAAAACATTTCTAATACTTATGGAACTTTGACACCCTACTTTAAAAGCAATCATTACATCTTGAAAAGGGGATGTGTTGTTATAATTCAATTAAATGAGAAATCACACATACTTCAGAGAAATCTTGTTGTACTTGTTGTTTGTACTTGTCAATATGTCCTATTAAAAATAATTTATATTGATTTCTTTGTTCTTACAATGCTCAGCCTCAAACCATGCCTACAGTAAAGGAGAGAAGCCGATGAACAAGTTCTGATGAACACTGAGCCTGTAAATGAAGAGTTGAAGGCTGAAGACAGACTGAATGACATCCAAGGTCAGACAACCCAAGTCTACAGCTTCCTGGAAAATAAACTTCTTTTAGCATAAAAGATCTTCTTACTTTTTGGTTTCTTTGCCCTTAAATGTATATGATTTACCTTTTACCTACTAGCACATTATCATGAAAATGTCCAAAAGATATCACAGTTTGACATGAAAATCTTCAAGACTCCAAGTGGACTGGAGCATGAATCTATAGTGCTACAGTAAAAGTCTCATATAATAATACGTTAAACCCAATTCTCTCCAGAACTTACCTTTGTCTTATGTGGCTAGCCTATTCAGAGACATAGACATACATAAGTTTTCTCATCTTTACATTTTTGGGGGCTAATTTTCTTTTCAGATAACATTCACTAAATATTAATAATATGCTAAATGCGTATCTAACCCTCACTACACTTCTGCAGAGAATAAATCAATATTACTTCAATTTATATTTGGGAAGTGTAAGGGGCCAAAAGTAACATAACCAGCGATGGGAAAACTGGTAACGCAATTGAGATATATACTTCTCAGGTCCAAATTCTTGGCCCTGCTAGTACAAGAAGAAAGGCTATCTGGTGGTGACAGTAGAGCTCACCAGAAATATTGGCTGGGGCACGAGAACCACTGCCTTCCCCATCAACTACCACCAGAGGTGACGCCTTCTTTTTGAAGGGGGAAGACAACTCCCCAATCTTTAGAGGTGTCTTGTCAGCCAACATTCTCAGATACATTCTGTAGGCTCCTGGGACCCAGAGACAGTGATTCTTTCTCATTCTTGCCCTATGGCAGGTTAGAACAGCAAAGGAATCTGTGTCTAAATGGTGGATTCAGCAGAGTCCAAGCCCACTGCACCTCTATGTGTGATGACATGAGAATTAGAGAAATGATGTTTTCTCTTTCCTTGACAACTTAGCTGTACATTTTTCCTGGCATGAGCATAGCCTATTTCTTAATTCCTTCTGGGTAAGATGGTACAATTGGTTTTATTGCTAATATTTGGGGAATGGAGACTTTGATGGATACCAACGAACACAATCACTACCTATATATACTCCAGTGCCGTTCAGCATGAGTCTTAACCCTTTATACAAAACTAAGCTAAAGTATCATTCTCTCTTTAGAGGAGTTCCTGACTCTTAGTCTATAAGTAAAGTAAACCACCAAGATATATCCTATTCTCTTATTAAAGTACTGTTTTCACAGACATATATTCCAATCCCATTGAAATTGTAATTTCAATTTTCTCTAGGTAAATTATATAACTATGTATTAAAGGCCATTATCATGTAGTAAACAAAAGTCACCATTTAAATAGGCCCTTAATATCCCCCAAGCACCTGGGTGTGTGTATGTCTACTCACTAGAAACTTATAAACACTAAACATACCAAGAACCTTTTTGTGCACTGAATTTACAAAATATTGCTTTGTCATAAAATGCTCTCAAAACACTCAATAGGATGAATTGTTGTGGAATAATCCTTCAGTACAATGAGAACATGCGTTCCTCTCACCACTAATTAAAACTTGACTGGCCAAGAGCTAGGCAGGATTTTGGGGGCAGAGAGCGTGCTGGGAAGGAGTCAGAGGTGTAAAGAGCCACATGCTAACGTAGCAACATGAGAAGTTCATTCATGGAGTAAATGAGCCTCAGGGCAGCACACAGATTAATAGAAATGGGTTAATTTAAGTTGTAAGAGCTGGCTGAAGGCAAGTTTAAACTAGTGACTGAGCATTTATAATGGCTGGTAAGATGAATGAATATAAACAATGTATTCTAACAAGATTATGTGGAAACACAGTGAAATGGAGTGAATCACAAGAGACTTCACAAGCAGTTGAGAAACACTGAGATACACAATACACAAAGAGAGACAGAGGGAGACAGACATAGAGATAGAGAGAGGAGGAAGACAGGCGGAGAGGGGAGGGAAAAAGAGAGAAAACGAGAGTAGAAAAGCTGGGAATCAACATTTAGTGTGGTCTTGATGTAGAACACTAGAAAAAAGGAGTTTTCTACAACCAAGTGAAGGAGATCACACAGGTCCTCAGTTACTAAGTAATTCATGGGGGAAGGATCCTGGTTACTTGTAAAACTGTAAACTTCACCAAGATTCCAAGTTTTCCTACTACATACCAAACTTGAAATACTTAGAAGTTTTTCATGATTTTATTATTGGTCTATTTTTAGAAGCCACCAAAAAACCATATGAAACAACAGCAACATTTTAAATTTCTAACAATTTATCTTTGTGTGGATTCTTAGTATTTCTCTTTGTTTGTTTGTTTGTTTGTTTGTTTGTTTTTTGGCCTTAAGTGCCAATTTTAAACCTATGGGAAACATCAAAGGGAATGAGGTAGTTTTTAGCTTGACATAGAAAGGATAAATGAAGCTCATGTTTCTTTATTTATATCTACATTCAAATAACACAGCACTAGTGTGAACTATAATCAATCAAAGAAACACTTCTGAAGTTTTGTTTTGTTTTTAACTACTAATAACAAGTGAGGCTTATACACAAGAACCTTTACAGGTTAGCTCTTCCATTTTGTATATTTGTATTTATGTTTCTTTTTTTGGAGGCCAGACCTGTAATAAAATCATTTTAAGTCTTTCAGTATAACTGATGAGGTCAAATGGAAAGAGCTGTTACTTTGTAAACAGAAGGGATTTTTCTAGATCATTCAAAAGCAGTGTTCTTTGCCTTCAAGATTTTTTGTAAATCTGTATGTGTGAATAGATTACTTTTGCCCAAGACATTCTCCCATGAGCTCCATAACAAGTTTTGCATTAGGTTTTTCAGTTTGTTTCCATTACAATATTGAAAACTCTTTGAATACAGAATTTCCTGTCAACTTCCCCACTCCACAGTGTTCTGCACACAACAAAACTTATATTTGTTCACCGAATTACCACATCATTGAGTATACCCTCCAGAAGAATATTCAAAGCATACCAGGTTGTAACAAGTGTCTTGAGGTTAGCATTGTAGAACAGAATCTCCCAGAATTGAAAATGCTCATTGAGTTTCATAGACAAGATCTTCTTGTGTAGTCCAGGTGGCTGCAGCCTTGCAGTGCTTTTGTCCAGTCTCCTGAGTGCTAAGACTACTGATATTAATCTTTTTAAAGAGTGTAGAAACAGTTTCTTGATTGTGGCAAAGTGTCCTCGTCACACTCCTGAGGTGAAGCTAATTGCTTTGATGACTCAGCACTGCCTATAAATGATTTTCCCATCGGAACAAGAATAATAATGATGAAGAAATATACTTTCTGCAGTCAGAATGGGATTAAGCATGAGAAGTCAACTTTATGGTCTCATGCTTGGACAAAGGGGCAGGAGGGCTGCCAGAAGTTCAAGGCCAGCCTGGATCACATGGTAAATTCTGTCAGTCTGAGCAACACATCAAGATGCTGTCTCTAAAACATGCAAAGACAACCAAGCAAACACATAAAACAGTAACTACTGAGGGGGTAGAGACAGCAGTTGAGGACACACAGACAGAGGTCAAGAGATGGAAACAGACAGGAGGAGAGAGTGGCTGGACTAGATGCCGGAAATTAGAATAAACAAGGATGAGAGCAGTGAGTGGTGATGTCAACAAGATGGGAACAGAAATCAGCCAACAAGTCAATCTGAGGAACCATGGAATCAAAGGTAGAGATCAGGGTGTACATTGAAATGCTGCTATCAACGAAGCAGAAAGTGGTATGGAAAGCTGGTGTTTAAGATAACACAAATGGCCCTCATACAAACAAAGTGCCTGACCAGAGGGCAGTGTAATTGCTGAGGGTGCAGTATACTGATAGGAAGAAACTAAATGCTGGGAGTTGGGGGGGACAGCTCAGTTAGAATGCTTGACTATCAGGTACATAGTCCTGGGTTTGACCCCTAGCACTGCATAAAGCCACCTGTGATAGCACACTCCTATAATTCCAGCATTTCCCCAAGTGGAGGCAAGAGGATCAGGGAGCTCAATATCATCTTTGGCTACATAATGAATTCAAAATCCATCCTGGACTATATGAGCTCCTAACTATAAACAAACAAACAACAGTAAGGAGTTAATAAATACCTGTGTTCTAAGCAAATGCTTTAGGAATATATGTAATAAGCCCACACTGTGGGTAAGAAGGAAACTCAAACACTAAGGCATGCCTGTGGGTCATGACCCTTTTGGGAGAAGAATGACCTTTTCACAGGGGTCACCTAAGACCATGAGAAAACACAGATATTTACATTATGGTTCATAACAGTAGCAAAGTTACAATTATGAAGTAGTCACAAAACAATTTTATAGTTGGGGGTTACTAATAGAAAGCATATAACTTCCAGAAAGAGTCTAGCTAGTTTTGACATTGTACTAGAAGTGTGAATGGAGCCTGAATGTGATCGACCTCCATGTCCAAGGATATTCTATTTAGTGGAAGGGAATCAAGGCCTCCTCTGGTCTCAGGGTAACACATGCCAACAGAACACACACAGGCAAACAGGGATGAAGGTTCGGATGTGAGATCTATGGTTAGTTACAGAACTATAGTCAGGGAATGACAACAAGAGGATCCCATAGGAAATGAATCCCGTCTCCAGCTAAGAGATCTCCCAAATGGCTGCTGCTGTGCAAAGACTAAATGCTAGGGTATGGCTAGAAAATAATTTTAACTTTCTCCCATTCTTTGCTAGCTCAGCTCACTGCAGAACACCCAAGTAAGCATAGTTATACAAGTATGCAAGGCTATTATCATGGCCCTAACTATAGGTAGGTGTGCCCGGGCTGACAGAGTTTGAGTTCCTCTAAATGTAGGGGGTCTTATCAGTATCCAGCTGAGTCTATTTTCCCTATAAATATACCTGAATTGCTTAATACCATGTACTTTCATGAGACACTCAAAAGTGATCGTGTGTATCTTATCAGAGGGTTTCAGTTTGTGCATCCTTGTATAAAAATCCATGAAACTCTCTCTCTCTCTCTCTCTCTCTCTCTCTCTCTTGAGTTCCACAAAATCTATTTCTCTCTCATTTCAGTCTCAGCATTGCAATCCTGCTCTACAGGTAGCAAATTGAAATGTTTAGTGGCCCATTGCAGACAGATTGAATCTGCAAAGAATACGGCAATAAGAAAGAAGCAAGGCATCAATATCGTACGGCAAAGCTCTCACCAATGACAGCGCTGATGCAGGCTGAGTGATTGAGCATTTGTTAAACTTCTACCATTGTGAAAGTAACCTATTATTTTCCTGGTTGTATGCTGAAATGCCTCAATCACTGACAGAACAAGTCAGTAAAAAATGATACAGTTCATTTACTATTGCTCTTCTTCCATGCAGGCAGAGTGGCATAAGTCTCCCCTCACCCCGGACCTCCGCACTACCAGCAGCAGCTTTAATTTATCTCTCCGCTCATTCGCTTTCTAAAATGCCTGAAAATACCTGCAGCCGGTACTGATGGCTTTTGCTTTGCCTTCGTTTTTCTCTGTTTTTGCTCACTGTTGAAGGAAGCCTGATAACAAGGCATGGTTTTCTAGTTCAGGGTTACTCCATAGAGAAAGAGAAGAAAGATACGGTGACCACATGAAAGCAAAACAAAGGGAAAAGACCGGCAGCAGCTGCCCAGAAGAGTTGCCTTGTCTCGGACTGCACAAGAAAAACAGCTGGGACATCTGCAGTCCCTGTCCCAACTGTTTTCCATGTCTGAACCCTTTCATCATATAGTGAATTCCCAGTGAATCTCAAATATTCAACATGAGTCACAAATGGTGCACGACCTCAGGGCTGTGAGTCAGAGGCAAGATAATGGGAAAATCCTGGAAGGTCTAATGCAGATGCAGATGGAGAGGAGGGGACCCATCTCAAGGCTCATCCACCCTGCAATAGACCACCCAGACTACCACCGATTCCTCCCAAATGTTCTCTTCTAAAAGTCCAATCATTGCCATGGATATATTACTAAATGTGTAAGTCCTTTTATGCCTGATAAAATTTATACAACATTCATTGGCAAGTGTGAAGAATCTAAAAAAATGCTCTCTTCTATGAGATGTCTGATGCTGAGAGGGTATTGGTGAGCACTTTGTTATGGAGTTATCAATCAATACCTATGGGATGGCATGAGCAGCGACAACAGTAATGATAATAACAGCAGTGCAGCTAAGACATGTAACGCTTACCATGTTCTCACTCAAAAAAACAAAACAAAACAAAAAAAAAGCTTAGCAATGCTTGGGGCTGGGAGATACATTCTTGATACCGCATGTATTTGGCATGTGAAGACCTCGGGTTTGAGCTCTAATACTTCTTTCTCCCAAAAACACACACTTTGCTTGATAATCCTATCAAGTAAATTATTTTTCTATTCTTACTTTACAGAGAAAAAGGCTGAGACAGTGAGAGAGAACTTATTTTTACTAAGATTTCATAGCTAGCTGAAAATGTACTTATTCAGCCACAGGCTTCAAAATTGCCAACTACATAGCACTCAAAGCATAAATAGAAGATAGATTATAAGCGATGTCTGTCAAGAAAATCCTAATGCTAAACTCACAGCAGTCAGTGAAGAAGAGATTTAAACTATAGCTACTTAGTCTGAGGTTTGGCCAAACACATTTTAACTATGACTATGCTACTTTCTGTAGGACCAGATCAACATAAACCTTATTTAAATTAAAAATAGTCTTATATCAATACCAGTTTCCTCTCCCTCTCATTCTCCCATGCCCCCCTCCAACCCCCATCCCATCCCTCGTCTGTTCCATAGAAAGAGTCAGGCCTTCTATGGGGGATCATCAAAGTCTGTCACATCATTTGGGGCAGGGCCTAGCCACTCCCCCATATGTCTAGGCTGACAGAGTATCCCTCTGTGGGGAATGGGCTCCCAATGTCCAATTGTGCACTAGGTATAAATGTTGTTCCATTACCAGGGGTCCCATAGATTGCCCAGGTCTCCTAAAAGACACCCATGTGCAGGGGGGCTGCTTACGTCCTATGCTGGTTCCCAAGCTGTCAGTCTGGGGTCAGTGAGCTCCCCCTTGTTCAGGTCAGCAGTTTCTGTGGGTTTCTCCAGCATGGTCTTAACCCCTTTGCTCATCATTCCTCCCTCTCTACAAACGGATTCCAAGAGTTTAGCTCAGTGTTTAGCTGTGTGTCTCTGCTTCTGTTTCCATCAGGTACTGGATGAAGGCTCTAGGATGGCGTATAAGGTAGCCATCAATCTCACAGGGAAAGGGCAATTAAGGTAGCCTCTCCCCTATTGCTTAGATTATTAATTGGGGTCATCCTAGTATACCTCTGAACATAACCCTAGTGCCAGATTTCTCTTTAAATTTATAATGGCTCCTTCTATTAAAGTATCTGCTTTCTTGGTCTCCTCTATTCTATCCCCTGACTCAATCTTCCTGTTCTCTCATGTTCTCCTCTCCCCTCCTTTTCTCCCCTTCTCTTTCTCCTAACTCCCTCTCCCCTCCTCCCGTGCTCCCAATGTGCTCAGGAGACCTTGCCTCTTTCTCCTTCTTCAGGGGACCATGAAGTCTCTCTTAGGGTCCTGCTTGTTTCCTAGCTTCTCTGGAGGTATGGATTGTAGGCTGGTGATCCTTTGCTCTATGTCTAGCATCCATATATGAGTGAGTACATACCATGTTTGTCTCACAAACATTAATTTGATAAAAAAAAAAAAGTATGGTATCTAAAACCCTAACCTGTAATAATCAGCTTACAGAATGGTTCACCACAGCTGACTGGTAATACATGCAGCTGTCTTGATTCCGTTCTGATTTCCACCTAAAAGAACCTTTTATTCCTTCCTGATAATAGCTCCTGTATTGCACTTTCCCAGAAAATCTATACATTTCTATAGCATCTCTGCCTACGTCAGCCTTTGCAGACACTGCCCGATTATAATCACCCATGCTCTACTGCTCCATGGATAGCACAATTAAAGAGGCAATTGTTCCTCAGAGTCACTTCCCTGAAGAGGCATCCATGGCGACACCTCATGCTTATATTGAGGGAAAGAAGTTTTATACTGAGACCACAATAATCATATCAGATCCAATCTCTTTTGTCAGCACAACCAAACCCAATGCTACAAAATGACTGCTCTAGAAAACAAAATCAAAGAGACAAAAATGAGCCAGCATTTTCCAACCTCATTAAACTCTACCCTTGGTAACGTATTTTTATAAAGCTTGTGGCCACAAGAGGTAGTTGAGCCATGGGGGATCACAAGGTCAAACTGGCTAAGAATTTTGCTTGTTTTGTATTTTTAAAAATTATGTTATGGAGGTGGGAAAGACAGATTTAAAAAAAATGGCTCAGATTTAATGCATATTCTTGATGAGTTTGAAGCTATATAACTTTAAGCAACTTGCCAAAACTCAGAGTCTTCATGTTTGGTTACTGTTTGTTGTGGATGAACTTAGTGTACACCTTAATGTATGCTAAGCATGCACTATGCCATTGCACTGACCCTCAACTCTAACTTCAATGTGAGTTTCACAGGGGGTATTTGAAACTTAGAAATCCCACCCACCAGCTAGAATGTTTGATCTTTCCTAAAATGCAGAGTGCACGTGCAACAAGGCCTTATCGGCATGGAAGTCTCTGACTCTTCATTTACTTTTGTTTACTGAGAGAGTCACTTATGCAGAATCCACTTATTCCCCACTGACCTCATACTTGTCTTATTCTCCTCATCCTAAGTGGTCACAGATTATGCCACTTTGTAAAAATGTCAGTACTTCTAAGTCCAGTCAGCACAACATCAGAGTCTCGACCAACTTTAAAACTTCTCTAAATCTAATGGCTCTCACTAGATACACTTTGGGACTTTATAAATAATATAAACCACCAAGAATAAAAGAATAGGTACCTGCATTATTGCATATCTAAGTTATAGCCCATGCCACTATGTGTAGGATTTCAAATGGCAGGATCTCAAATTCATTAGAAGCAAATTTGATATCATTATCAAATGTATTTCTGAAATGAGCACTTCCAGGGATAGAGGAGTAGCTCAGTGGTTGAGCCCTGCCTAGTTTGAAGAAGCCATCTGTTAGCGCCACAGCATGACAACATGTAAAAATAAAAGATTAAAAAAATTGGAAAATCTATTTCAAACAGGAAATATTGATTTCTTTGTTCCTATTTAACATGCTTTATATTTGTACCAGCAGCACAGATAATAAAACTGAAATACAGATAAGACTAGTAAAGCCCCTTCACAAAGGCAGAGTGCTCATCCAGAATGGCTATTAGGGCCCTTGGTTCTAACCTTCAGTCCAGTAAACTAAGTAAATGATAGTATAAAATGACCCCAAAAGGCATTTCCATTGGGGCCAATGAGATACTCTATGGGTAAGGGTGTTTACAGTCAAGCCTAGTGACCAGAGTTTGGTCCCCAGAACCCACAAAGCAGAAGGGGAGAATCTTTTCACACAATCCATCCTCTGTGTGTACTGTAGTGCCCTCCCATGCCCCATGATAAAACATGGAAAATAAAATAACATCATTTTCTCAACTTATCATAACTATATGGTTTTACTTTTTTACCAGTAAAAAGTTTCCATACAAATCCTCCAGTGCTCCTAGCAATTCCTATGTGTTCAGTGAAAATCTTGGCATCCAATGGACCATCCACACTATTTCTTTTCTTTTCTTTTTTTTTTTTTATTTAAATAAAAGAGACAAGGAAAGATTCAATGTAAGCATACACAAACATGGCACAACCCTGATTTACTGGGCTAGAGACAGTGAAGCCTGAGGTATCCGAGCACTGGTAGGCTGCATGTTTGCATCTCCTCAGTCAATGCACAGGTGGAACATCTGACCCCAAACTTTATGTATTATCAGGTAAAGTTTCAGACCTGTATAGGTGGTCATCAACGTGGCGATTCCGTAGGAGACAGCCTGGCAAGCATTTTCCTCTCATCCTTTAGATCTTTTTTCTTCTCTTCATCCTCCTTCCCTAGGAACTCATAAGGAGAAATAAATGTGTGACCCAGGAAATGGGCCCTCACCAGAAACCAACTATGCTGGATCCAAGATCTGAGCCTTCAGGTCTCCAGAGTTTCAGGAAATATTTGTTTCTCAGCCTAATGCAGTTTGCAATAGCAGTCTGAATTACAAAGACATCATAATCTTATGTCACATTCATATTAATTGGGCAAATTAATCCTGACTATTCAGATGAAGTTTAGTCACAGCATCCACTCTAACCTATGCCTATAAAGTGGGTAAAATCTATAAGGCTAAGGTGGGCTTCTAACCAGCAGGCTTCCAGGAACCTGACAGGCAGGCTATTTGTTTCCAGTCTAAGAAGGAATCAACACATCCTGGAACATTCTCTAGTTCTTCTACCTATTTTGAATTTGAAAACTACAGTTTCTGTCAACAAACTAAGAAATTATTTGGGTATATATTCTTATGCCATTAATATTTGAATGGCTGTGTTATTTTTCTATTTTATGTTTCAATTTTACTTTCTATACTAAAGAAGCAGTAATTATTGGAGAGGCTGCCAAATATTCTATGGTTTAATCACCATTTTATTATTCTAACAATTCTTACACTGTTCCCAACTGTACTGACAATTATCTACCTTACCCCATCCAATAGAAGTAACCACAAGCCATAAGTGATTACTCATACCTTCACATGGGAGTAGACACAATTGGGATGTTTGTATTCTGTGCATAATACATAATGGATTTCAGAGGCTTAGTATTGAGAAACACACCATCTTAAATAATTTTTTACATTAGCAATGGGTTAAAGGAATAATATTTTAGAAGTGTTTAATGAAGTAAAATATCTCTTTCATCTATAATTTGTAAAATGTGCCACAAATATTGTCATTGGAAACAAAACTGACAAGTGAAGCTCCTATTAAAATTCTATTGGAGAATGCCTATGTGAATATATATTAGTCAACCCAAAGCAATTTCTGATGAGGACTTAGCGGTTTTGGTGTACAAGAGGTAAATATGAACATAGATCTGCACATGTGGGTGTGTATATTTCCTCTGTAGGGTGCAATGGCATTGACAAATCTAGTTTATAAGTCCCCATAAGGTCAAAGCAGGCCCATGCTTCAAACTGCTTAACTGCTTGATTCCCACATTAATAATGTATGCTGACTCTAAGAAAATGGTACAAAAGTATAGTGTGTACCACAGAGTCAGACTTGTACATGTACACAGAAGCCATAAAAGTGATATTAATTCAAACTATTGGAGGAAAGGGTCATTGGCATTTAATGGCAAAAGTCCAATTAAATCAGCTAATTTAGATCATCATGTCCCAGATGCTGAACTATGCAATCTATGGTTTTAACCACATCTGTTTGAAATTTCTAAAGTCTAGGAGTACTGTTTACTTTAAATTACTCAAGAGGAAATGCAAATTGGCAATAAAGCCTCTCTAGGAATTTTTAACCTTTTGGTAAATATACAGGCTGGTTTTAGGTCAACTTGACACAAGCTGTAGTCATCAGAGAAGGAGCCTCAATTAAGAAAATGCTTCAATAAGATCCAGCTGTCAGGTGTTTCCTTAATTAGTGACCAATGGGGGAGGGCCCAGCTCATCGTATGTATTGCCATCCTTAGACCGGTGGCCCTGGGTTCCACAAGAAGGCAGCTGAGCAAGCCAGTAACCAGCGCCCCTCCATTGCCTCTGCATCAGTTCCTGCCTCTGGGATCACGCCCTGTTAAGAGGTCCTGTCCTGTCTTCCTTCTATGGTGAACAGTGCTGTGGACGCGTGAGCTGAATAAACCCTTTCCTCCACAACTTGCTTTTGGTCATGGTGTTTAGCCACAGCAACAGAAACCCTAACTAAGACAGTGGAATACCTACAAATTCAAGATCACAGTTGCATTCATTGATGTAATCTCTGTATTCTGATACTCAAACCCACTACTTCTGTTTATTACACCAGGCCCAAGAACATGCTATAAAGTGATTCCTTTCTTAAAAATTCCTTTCAAAATTTGTATGTACATATGTGTATCTGATTACCTCTCTAACTGCTGCATATACCCATAGAGACCAGAAAGGGATGTGGATACCCAGACACTGGAGTTGTAGGTGACAGATATAGATGCCTAGACCTGAACCAGGGTCCTCTGCAAGAGCAGCAAGCATTCCTGTTATCTGAGTTCCTATCTCAAACAAAACATAACTGTTCAAAATGCCCCTTCATAATTAAACTTGAATTCAGAGGAAGCTTAAGATTTGATCACATTCACCAGTCAGTGGTGGCACAGCCCTTTAATTCCAGCACTTGGGAGGCAGATCTCTGTGAGTTTGAAGCCAGTCTGGTCTGTGAGTTCCAGGACAGCCAGGACTACACGGAATAATTCTGTCTTGAAAAACCCAAGAACAAAGTCAGCTTTGATTATTCTGCTATACTTATACACAGTCCCTTGCCTAGTAGTCAGCAGAGATGCTTCATCAAGCAATTGGTAGAAACAGATGCAGAAACACAATTAAACATTAGGCTGAGAACAGGAACCCTGCTGAAAAGAGGGAGAAAGGATTGTAGAAGCCAGAGGGGTCATCAAGGACATCACAAGAAACCACACAGAATCAACTAACCGAGGATCACAGGAGCTCACAGAGGCTGAACCAACAACCAGGGAGGCTGCATGCAACTGACCCAGGCACTGCATCTAGGTGGCAATTGTGTAACTGATGATAGATCTCCCCTGGTACCCTTTACTAATGAATGAGTGGGAACAAATTCAAGAAATTTTGGAATTTGTCAAAACCTATGGAGTAAATCAGAGGCAGATTCCAAAGAGAACCCACAAGCACTATTATTTCAATTGCTTTTGTTTTCATGCAAGGTAAAGATGACTTTGGCATAAAGAATTTGGGTCAACATCCTACAAAACAGACAACAGTCTTTTCTGAATTTTGTATTTACATAAAGATGATCCTCCGAGAAAAATCAGAGTAAATTTAAAGAAGAGTTTTGTTGACATACAAGTGCAGAAAAATACTCTATGTTAATCACCCTGACAATATGCATTTTAGCACACTTTAATTAAGGAGTCTTAGAGCTGAGCAACAAAAACAAACTGGAGAAAACTCCAACCTTGTAACTTTTATTAGTCAATGTTTTCCTCAAATCCATCTTCCCTAGCTAGGCCATGAGTCCAGTTCCATTTTGTGAGAATAATAACCTCCGGTGGAAGACAGTTTGGCAATGGTAGTTTATTGAAAAGTATACAGGATTGAAACAAATGACCACAGTGTCAGACGAAATGTAAGGAGCAATCTGTATGGCTTCAGCAAGCTATTTACTTCCTCATACTTCAGTTTTCCAAGGGTCACAATAAATCTATCACTCAGCAATGTAATGTGAAATCATTTGCTCTGGTACACTCCCTGCCACTGGGTGAAATAATATATATATTTATTATTTATTAAGTCAAAATAAATATTTAGTAAATATATCCCAAACCTTACCCTACAGTATCATAATCACCACAGGGAAGCCTAAGTCTAAGAACAATGTGTTCTGGAAAATTGTGATATATTTAATTCTAGTCCTGTGTTTAGCTGAGGCTTTGTCAAATACCTAACAAATAAGGCATTGCCGCTCCACTGTTTAATAAGGGTGGGTGCCACATGAACAAAACCACACCAAACTGTAACAAGCCCAACAAGGAAAGCATCGAGAAGTAATAGTGGGATTACTGTGCTGTTTTGAGACAGCTGAACAAATCAGTGCATTGTAATACTTAAATGTTAACAATAAAGCCCAAACCTAAAGAAAAATAAAAAAAAAAATCAGTGTTCCAAATTTATAATGTTATTCTTTAAATGATACTGATCAGTAAATGTGTTTGGGGGGGGACTGTATGTGCATAATATATATATATTTATCGGCTTGAGAATCAATGAAAACAGCCCCTGAGCCCTAAATGGGACATCTACATTAAACCCACCACCACCACGACTCAGCAAACATTGCTGAAAAAAGACGTGCAAAGAATACAAGAGCCAGAGGGTGGAGAATAGTGATATAAGATGCTGTCTTCTGGACATGATATGATTTTACATACATCCGTCTATAGTATCTGTGGTTACCCACACACAGCCTATACAAGATCAAGCCAGACAAAATCTTTGCACCAATAGGTAGATGATCTCCAAGCTACACTCATTACTGAGGAGCAATTGAGAGCACATAGTTGTGGGGTGAGGGAGAATCATCCTTTATTGAGAGTGTGGCTGCTGCTAGGTTTCCTACCCTTCAGTGGAGGGAACCACATGCATACACATGTGTGTCCATGCATGTGCACAGGAATGGTCTCTTACATGCAGACCATATTTATATGTCAATCATCATGTAATGTAACGGTATTGTTTTATATAATGCCCCAGAACAGCCATATCACATGTAATACATGGATGGAGATGTTTTTACTATTATAGAATTTACTATTATATCAGTGTTAAGAGGAGTATACCTTAGATGCTTCTCAAATTCCATTTGCAACTCGTAAAATGCTGAGAGCACAGCACACGTCACTTAATGATGATTACCAGTAAGGTTGCTACCTCTGCCACAATTATCAACACCGACCAATTTAAACTATTAATGGCATAGTCTCACCAAGTTGTTGGCAAACAGTGCATGATTTTATTATGACAACTCGTCATTGAATGATATTGTTTCTCCAAACTGAGAGGATAATCAGAAGGAATTCAATTCCTAAGAGCTAAAGAGTGAGGGGAAATGAGGAGTCAGTGCCCTCAAGGTCTAATCTTTTCCTAAGAATAAAGAGGAGGAGCAATGTACAGAGCATTTCACTAGCGTGCATAAGACCATTGAAGCCAGTGCAGCACTATTGAAAATAAATGTCAACGCAACTAATTTTTAACTATTCCCTTTGCAAATATGGTTAGGCAGTGGTAGACAACCTAGATATGATAAATAACTCTGTTTCTTTGGGAGAAAGGGAAAGCAATTGACATACTACCATAATATTCTGGTTCTTGAAATAAATAATTATTTTCCACTGTTGGGGCATTTATAATAGCTGTTTGATTTGAATACAGTGGGGAACAATTGTCAAGGCTGAGAAGGGCACTCTGGGAGCTGCTTCCACAGGTCCAGGTGAGATGGTTCCCTACATTTCTACAGGTCCCCCAGGAGGCTGGTCCAGGGACACACTGTACACTTCCTGCCAAGCATCATTACTTCAGCCCTGGAAAGTTTGCACAAACTTGGCATTCTCACTGAGCCTAGCTCAAAGGCAGCCTTCTCTCCGAGTCGTCCCTTAGGACCTATCAGTTTCTTTCTAAACTCATTCCTCTTCTGTTTACGGGGGGTGGGGGGAGGAGAGACAAAACAAAACCTTTTTTGTTCAACTCTATGAGGGAACATGAATTCTAGACCTACAACGAATGGCTTCTTTTCTATCGTCAGTGCCTAGAATGCAGATAGCATCATACCAGTTCTTTCTCATGATTAAAATTCATATGGTGATCAGGGAAAGGAGTGGCTCTGGAATCAGACTGTCCCACTTTAAATCTGGTCGAGTTTCTGTGCATTAGAAACTGCTGTCTAATTTCTCCAAATACTCACCTCCCTACTTACAACAAGCATCAGCAAGGCTGGCACCACAGGGTTGTGGTTCAAACCAAATACAAGGGTGCACTGAAAGCACCTAGCCCAGCACTACCATGTGGCATGGGCCTGTACTTTTATACACAGTACCGTTCAGAGACACTGCTCATTCTCACAAGTGGGGGGGGGGATGCTGTTGGCCAAAACAGTGCAAGAGCACACAATGGTCACCACCTCGGGCTTGAGTCACAGTGCTCTGAATTCCACATTTGCGATGCACAAAAACTGCTGACTTTAAAAACACACATATTCTCCATTTCTCATACTTGGCAAATGGGGTGGGGGTCGGGAGTGGGATTACTCAAGTCTATGTAGAGTGGGAGTGTTTGCCAACAAATCAGGAACTAGTTTCATCTTTCCACTCAATGAGAATTTTACTGAGTCTGTAAGGACAGAAGGTAAATATTACATATCTCATTAATCTGAACTCAAGGGGTAGAGGCAAAAAGAATACAAGTTTATGCAAAGGAAGACTGTGATACTGTGAAAGGGAAAATATTCAGTTCATAGTTTGAAAAGGCAGAATAAAACCATTTTACACAGTGATATGATCCAACTCATCATGTACATATTTTGAAATTATAGTTGTCTCTCAGTATATAGGGCAATCTGTTTTGAGAATTTCCCAAAGATGCTATCATTTATGGATTCACCATCTTATATTAAATGCTACATAATATTTGCATATACCCTACACACATTCTCTCCCTTTATAAATTTCTTCCAATACTAAATACAACTAATATAAATGCTAAGAAAATCATTGTTATATTGTACTGATTATATTGTTATATTGTACTGTTATATTGTCCTGCAGGGACCCCTGAGGCACCTTGGGCAAGCCTGAGCTGCTGGCTGGAACATCTTGCCCCAAAGTAGTTTTTGGTACTCTTCTTCATTTGCTAACAACATCTTCTGGGGAGGAACTAAGCCCAAGAACTTGCACGCTTGACCCTTGATTGTTTTCCACCAAGCTGTGAGTCAGTATACAAGCCTGCCCCTTCCCCTCAATAAGCTGCATTCCAGTTGCACGACCTGCTGTCTTGTTTATTTTTATCTCTAGGCCTTCGCCTGATTAGTGAGACAGATTGTAGCAGGGGCACCACAGAAATGATGAGGAAAAAGTGCTGTGCATGTCCAGTACAAACACAATTTTACAGTGTTGAATGCTGAAATGGAGATGAGGGCAGGTGATGCTTGTGAGGTGTTGCAGTAAATTCTGCTACCAGCTAGACTCTGTGGAAATACTTTATTAAGTAATTAAGTATTAGCTTTATTTAGATTTTTTTATATGTTGGTTTATGGATTCTAAGGTCACTTTTTTTTTTTTTTTTGGTTAAAGCTCATAGAGACATACATACCCTATAGCCGTCCAGAGCTTTCAAAGTCTACATTTGAACTAGAACTGCCATTACATCCCTCTATCTGCCTGACGACAGAGATGAGATGCTCTCTCAATATGGTGTTGAAATATAAGCCACAAAATAGCAGAACAAATGCAAAGGTATGGAGATTTTGTGATATCTTATGTTTTTGGTTGTGAGCCTAGCCTTTAACGGCTGAGCCATCTCTTCAGCCCAATTTTGTGATATCTTACTGCAACCAGCTGCTTTCCTTTGACTCAAATGTGCCAAGTTCCTGACCATTTTAAAAGTGTCATTCCCCAAATTCAACCTTATCTCTCCTCTATGTTGTGGAGACTGCCTCTCCACTCTCCTGTGTGGCTGTACTTTGCATCCTTTCCTCCACAACTCCCTGGCAAATCCATTATGTTCTCCCATTCTCTATTATTTGTTTAATTTGTTCACTACGTGTGCATCCCCATCGTGTTTAGTCATGGATCATGCGTGCATGGCCCACTGTCCCATGCCCTGCACACCTAGTATATTCCATGCACAGCAGACGTCAGCCAACACTTTCATTGGTATTCTGTACACTCTGCTATGCTGCAGCATTGCCGCAGTGCTGGAGATGCTCGTCACTACACTGCAAAGTGTCATTTTCATAAAACCTCTAGAAGCTATTCTAATTTCAGGAATAACCGCTATTTTTAGAACATATCTTGTTTTGTATTCTGGATAAAAGGGATAACAGAGCTATCTAAATCCACCTTGTGCAGATACCAGGAAACTCAAGGACATAGTCTCTAATGGTGATACTAACATCAAAATTGACTTCTCTAAATTATAAAAAAAAGGTTCTGGAGATTGAACCAAGGGCTTTACCAATATCCTCATTTAACTTTACCATTAATTTTGTATTTCAGAAATATTAAAATAATTAATTATGTCACTATAAGCCAACATAATTATTTTGTGGGTGAAGAAGATAACACATGTGACTGTGGCACAAGACAAATAAGAATTAGAAGATCTTCCCTCCTCTTACAATCCTGAAAGCACAAAAAGGAACTTGTCTTGGTGAAAGGGATCTCTTGTACTATTTTTCTTTTTATATAGGGTCTTGCTATGTTGCCTGGAGTGGCCTTGAACTCAACATCTTTTAGCCGTTGTCTCCAATATGTAGAATTATAAGCATGTACTACATATGGCCAGAAGAACACGCAACTTACAGCCAGGAAGGAGCTTGGATATTTGAGTAAATATACCCTACCAAAATAGTCCTTATTGTCCATTAGTTTCCTCCATATTTCTAATAATTTCCTCAAAACTTATTGCTCCTTTGAGCCCAATCCCTCTTTTCTTTGCTTAATGGTATAAAGGACCGAGTTTCTAACTTATTTTCTGTGCAATCGCAATAACAAACCAATACAATTGTCTGTTGAGAACAAAGGTTGTGTTCTTAGGAAAAAGCTAAAAGCAGAGAAGATCCTGAGTGCACAGAGCTCAGCTGTATCTACATAAGGAGAAGAAGAAGGGAGAGAGCATGATGATGTGGGGCCTGTGGGTATGATGTTACCAGCTCCTGCGGATAGTAACATTCAACAAGAGCTCAGCAGAGCTTTGGGTGGACGGACTTTAGCAGGTTGAGGATGGAGGCCAGAACGTCATGTGAACCAGCAAAACGTTCCAGCACTGAGCAATATCCCCAGACCAACCACCATTTTTAAAACTGGCCTTTCCTCTTTCCAGGGAAACTAAAGTAGAGATCTTCACTCCAAATTTGAGTCAATCTCCCCTGAATCCTTTTTTGCTTTCCAAGTACTGGAATTACAGGTGGGTGCCAACATATCTGGTGATAGCCTTACTTTTCTAAGACATACAAATTACCTTTTTAGCAACATTAAAAAATATTTATATCTTTGAGCATCTACGTTACTGACACCAGAGAAACCCTAATAACTAAGACAAAAGGGTGCTATGTCTTTTCTGATCAATCCCAAAGGAACAATAATCATAACCATTCTGTCATCCCTAATGTACAGTCAAATCACAAACCCACTGGGAACTGAAGTAAAAACCTTAACTACTAAATTTTGCTGCAACCTTTGTTCGGTGTTTATATCCCCCCCTTTTTTTTAAATAGATTTTTTTTATTGTTTAATGAAACATATGACTGATAAAAGCAAAATGTAGGTAGATATGCACACAATGTGTTAACTGTTATGAACAGTGTAATCCTACACAGAGAATTCCATTTCAACTGATTTAATAGCAAGGACAGCTGTTTCAATTAATCTTATTTTAAAATTTACTGCTGTCTCCTTCCTGGCCCAGGTGACATTCCCTATAAAGTTACACAGCAATTTCATGACATTTATACGTGCATTACAGGATGCCTGAATCACTACAGAGTTCAATGGCATATAAACTGATGCTAAATAGTTCCAATTGAGACCAGCTATTTTTAAAAGGTCTGACGACAAAAACAGATGTCCTGTAATTCTATGTTTAAAAACAAAGTTCTGCACATGCCTGTATATACACCTTCCACTATATTTCTGCAATGGCATTGTAGGATTCAATGCAAATATACAGGCTAAGTAAACACAGCTAGCCAACAGAGTTATTTCCTGTTGCTAGCAAGGAATAAACAGTTCTAGTCAAGCAAAAATAATGATCAACTGCACGCATTATGTTTTAAGAGTGAATATTTTATGTGAAAGTGATTCAATTCTCGGAGGGATAATCATTTCCTTAAGTTGCCGAATGATGATGCTAAAAGGCAACAGAGGAACAGGGAGTAACACAAAACTTTAGAACTCAAGCAGATAAATAAGCACATAGGCGCAGGTCAATCCTCACACTCAGCATATTTACCTCTTGCAGACTATCAAAAATCCAAGAACCTAGTTGTGTATCAGTTGGTCACAGTACAAGAAAGGGAAGTCACTTTGCTAACTGGACATGCTAGGCATAGGAGATCAAAGGGCTACATTATAAAAATACTTGATGAACAGTCTGTACACAGGTAATCAGTTGTAAGGCTTCCAGCAGCATGGTTCCATCTCATCAAGCTGCTGGAAAGGTGAGAGGAGACACCCAGCATCAGTCAACCAAATGGCTAGAAGTCGAGGTCTTATTTACACTCTTAGTAAGCTGGGATGGAAATAAAGTAACTGTTTTAAGACAAGGACTGAAGGAACATGGTATAGAGAAAGGCTACGAATATCATGATAAGTATATCGCTTTTAAAAGAAAACTTAATTGCTAAAAAGAGGAAGAATGTTGCCACAAGGAAGAGAACAGGAAGCAGGAGAGCTACTGGAATGGAATCGGCACTGGGCGAGGGATGAGCACCCTAACAGTCACTCTGCTCTCCCTGCTGAGATTTCATTTACTATCGCTGTTTTGTTTCTCTGCATTTTAAACATGTCCTTACTGTGTCCCATGCAGATCTTAGCACTTTATACAACTCAATGAGTTTCTACTATTTGAAAATATTCGATAAAAGATTGAAAAAAGCTTCACTGACAAGATTCTAAAATCTAGTTAAGTCTCCAAAACTCCATCTTCATCTAAAAAAAAAAAAAAAAATCCACTGGAAAGAATGTGTATAGTAGCAATTAACAAACTCTGCTTCCTGATGTTTACAAACAGCAGCTATTTCGTCCCTCACCTTTCTTTACCAAGTCTCCATACCACCCTTTATTTAATTCACAACTCCTTACCATGGTGAATACTGACTTTAAGGATCACCTAGGAAACAAGCCGCTGTGCATGTCTGCAGGGCATTTTCTAGACTACTTAACTGAGAAGGGAAGACCCACATAAACGTGGGTGGGACTAGCAGCAACTGGCTGGGGTCCTGGGCTGCAGACAAGGACAAAAGGAAAGGGCAACACCAGGGCTCCTCTCTCTCGGCTTTCCAACTGGGGATTCAAGTCTTAGTGAAGGCCAAGCTGCCATGACTTCTCTGACACAATGCTGAGCACCCTCAAGCTGTGTACCAAAACAAAGAGCGCCTTCCTTTCTTTACTTGGTCATAGCAAAAATCAAGGTCAACTAGTATAACTTATGAGGGTTTCCTTCTCTCTTTTATTTCCATGGATCTGACAAATAAAACATAACACCTTGACAAAATGTAGCAGAATATTTATTGCTATATTCCAGCAATGAAAAGATCTTAAGACCATAAATATTTTCAAAAGTATCACACATGATAAAAACAAAAACAAAAACGTGCAGGGTCCTTCTTGCTTTTAGAGTCTCCCTTGAGAAATCAGGTATGATTCTAATAGGTCTGTCTTTATATGTTACTTATCTTTTTACTTTGCAGCTTTTAATGTTTTCTTTTTCTCTGTTCCATATGTTTAGCTATAGGGAAAAGCACAGATCTCCCTGAGAAAGAGAAATAAAATAGACTCTGTGGGTGGACTGGGGGCTGATAGGGACAGAAGTGGGAGGGATGAGAGGGAGGAGAGAGATGGAGGGAGTGTGGGGAGAGACAGCTGGAATGGGGGAGCATTTGAGGCATGGTGTGGATTCCTGGAATCTCCAAGGATGACCCTAGTGAGGACTACCAGTAATGGAGGACACACAGTCTGAGCTGGCCATCTTTTGTAGCCACGCAAGGCTTCCAGTGATAGAAATGGGTTATATTTGATTGAGCTGCTGGCTTAGGAGGTGCTGCCAGATACCTTAGGAGGCTCTGGGGCAATGATGCAACAGAATTTGTGAGAGTGATTTAACTTTGAGGCTCATACCACTAGATGGAGGACATGTCCTACTCTGCTTGGATGACCAGGAACCAGAGACTGGATAGCCAAGAGACCTAGGGCATAACCAAATATGATGGGCACCACCAACAAAAGTCAATGAAATGATTCCTGATGCTAGATAGTCTGCTACTCTCATACATCAGTGGCTTGTCCAGTCATCATGAGAGAGGCTTTCTTCAGCAGAAGAAGGGTGGTTACACAGACCCACAGCCAGACATTATTCAAAGACAGAGTCTAAACTGAAGGTTTTCATCTGGTCCCTCCCCTCAGGCATTGAGAACACGGAGGAAGCAGGAGAGGGAAAACTGCAGGAGGCAGAGGGAATGGAGGACAGCATGAAAATATGAAACACCAAATCAACTAAGCGGGTCTCATATGGACTCACAGAGACTGAGATGGCAAGCATGCGGCTAGCCTGGGTCTGCACCAGTCTGCACTTAGTTATAAGCTGTCAGTTTGGTGTTTTTATGGGACTCAACAGTGGGAGGGGGTGTATCGGTGACTCTTTCCTGCTGGAGACTCTTATCCTCTTAGTCGGTTGCCTTGTCTAGCCACAATATGAGGGCTTTTGCCCAGTTTTATTGTATCTTGTTTTGTCCTGTTTGGCTGCCATGCCTTGGAGCCTGAAGAGAAAACAGATGGGACATGGATCTGGGGAAGAGGGGGCAGGGAACAAGGAAGATTGGCGGGAGAGGAAACTGTGATTGGCATGTATTTTATGAGAGATGACTATATTCATTTTTTTTTTAAAGTTAAGGTAATTAGGGACTCTTTAACTCACTAATCATTGGTAATTAAATTAAGAATGGTCATTTTGAATTATGACTCAGTCTTTAAATGTACATTATAGAATCAAACCATTACTATGTTTGCATGTTAAAACTACTGGAATCTAAAAGACTTTCTAATATTTTAAATATTATTTTCAGCTATAAAGGACAGATATTGTAACTTTCATCTGGAAAATGCATGGTATCACACCCAGATTCACCTGGACCATGCTTAGGAATCTCACAGGTGTTCTCAGGAATACTTGATAGAGCTTGTTGAAGTACAAGTGTCACAACTAAGTGGGTAACACTGTATGTAATTTTGTCATAACAATAATAAATCTGTAGGCAGTAAATATCCTTCTGTGGCTTTCTTATCTATACAGGATAAATTGCTAACCAAATATAAACTAATGTGTGCACACATGTGCTCAACCTGCTAGTCCTTTTAAAATGGAAACTCCTATTTTCTAGGAATTTTGTTTCCATATAATATTGTATATTTAAATGTATTGAGAATATATTTATTTTCATATTTTACATAATATATAACATAACTTATAAAAATGACAACTATTTCAATAAAATGCACAAAGTTCCTTTTCTTGCATTTTTCTGAGTGTCTCAAAACTGGAGAAATCATGCACTGCCTGGAGACTTCATAAAGTGCACTGGTGCAGTGTTTTTAAATGCAAATTTTACTGAAATTATTTTCATTTTAAACTTAAAAATTAATGATCAGTGAATGATTAACTATCACAACATATTTTCAAGTGTCAAAACTAGAAATATTGGTTATAATAGCTAAGATAATAGAATTATACACCACTCATTCTGCTATTGCCAGACTCTTGACAGTTGTTTTAATACACACACACACACACACACACACACACACACACACACACACAAGCCCAAGATATGACCTAGAACTCATTCGAAATCAGTACACAGTGAGTTAAATTAAAAAGTTCAATGTAGAATAAACCACAGATGATATTGATCAATTCTGCCCCAAGCAGAGCAATCAAGGATTTCTATCTTTGAAAGCAAGCTTGTTGACCTGGAAGAATGAGAAACAACAGTCATAGTGATTTTACTCCTTCTAATCTGTCTGATAACACTAACAGAATGTGTCAGCTGGAATGAGCCATGTAATGTAAACACACAGGGAAGGACAGAGCAGCCAGGCCCCACAAAGAAAGGCAGGGACAATGATAAGCGAGAAGAGATGACATTCAAAGACATTGCTCACCACATTCAGATGGGAAATGAGGTCTTTTACATGAACTTGTTTATGAACATCAAGTTGTTTAAAGAAAAACATTTCATGGTGTTCTCTGCACAAGAGATAAAATCCATACATCCTTTTGCCATATTTGTACCAATTTTCTTCCTTTCATACCTTGAAAATTTACAATGTGTCTGGGACCCAGCTGAGAACATGAAGCCCTGTGTTGTTGTAAAAAGGTCTTAGCAACTATTTACTCCTGATATAGAAGTGCCAGCAATGATACTATTATTGTATAAGCATGAGGTATATGGCTTGTGAAATTATTCAGGTATGCCCCTCTCAGATACTATACCACAAGCCACCTAAGTGCTACAAGGGCTAGGAACTTGTCAGAGTGGGTACTTGAAACTAACGTAAAAATTGATGGCTTCTATAATGCAAGAGTTAAGGCTTTCTTCTCTAGGCCAGTGACTGAGAGGCTGTAAATAGTTGCAAAGATCCAATAAATTAATATGTGGAATATTCTTAAGAGAGTGATAAAAACATATCAGTCGACAAGCATTACATGGTCCCATAGTGTGGATGTTTTCACATGTCTTTATCATTCTAAACCGATTTGATTTTCTTCAATATTACCATTTGTCAAATCTGCATGTTTATGTATTTTATTAATCCTCTACTTTGATCATTCTTATATGATTTCTTCATGGTAAATGGAAATGTGGTTTTAAAAGAACATCAAATTAAAGGCAAAATATGATACAACATGCTCACACTTGATGTTGGGACTCAAAGCTCCTTCACTTAGATCCTTGACTACACAGGATACATAATGATCACAATTATATAGAACTGAATATAATATGCAACATACCATTTCTTTTGCAAGATGTTGTTATATACTTGTACAACAGAGAACTTTTAAAAATATTTTGAAATAATTGCATGCTTGCAAATAAAGTGTGGAAGTCTTTGTAGATGCTTTTGCTTATTTAAGCATAATACCTTTACAAGAACTCAAATTAGTATGGGTGTATCATTACTATTATTTTTACTACTCAGTTCCACTATTGTTTACTTTCTGTTGCAGGACACAATCTTTGAGACCACACTTAGCTGTCACATCTCCTTAGTCGCCTCCAATATATTTCCACCTCACAGTCCTTCATCTTCCATTGATAAGAAGCTTTTGAAGAGTTTAAATGAAAATTTGGTTTCTCTTATGTTCCCAGTTCTGAATTTTTGAAAAGACCTGCACAGGTGTGACTTCCTCTCATATTCACATGAGGGCATCCATGGTATCAATTCACACATTACTACTATGGGCATGAACTTAGAACACCCGTGAAGTGGGGTCTCTTGTGCTTCTTTTTAATAATTCCTAAGGAAAGCATTCAATTTTATTTTATGTTTGGCTATTTTGCCTGCATGTATGTCTGCACGACACAAATGCAGTGCTTGCAGAGGCCAGAGGAGGGCATCAGATATCCCAGACTTGGAGTCACAGGTGGTTGTGATCCTTAGTGCTGGGAATTAAACTCGGGTCCTCTGGAAGACCTAAGCCATCTCCCCAGCTCCTGCTACTGCTTTTTAAAATTAACTTTGCTTTCTCAGTGTATTGTATTTGTGAGAGGTGATTCACCATGTTATAGGAGGGTCAACAGTTCTCATCTATAACTAGGTTGGAGCCTGGGGCCTCGATAACAAAATAATTATCAACAAATGAAACAAACAAATGCATTTCAAATGAGTTTTAGGTTGCATGAGAACCATCCAAAGAGAAAACACAAGGAACAGGGAAATCTGCTTATATTTCTACTATTTGACCAAGAAAAGGATAGATGCAGGGAGTACTTACTGGACAAGGCAGGCATGGCTTCAAAATAAAAACTGGGGTGGGGAGACTGAGCAAGGCCTTTTTGTTCAAATATTGCTGTGGTTGTCTTGGGGAATAAAGATGTCCCTTCCTTCTAAGCACTGAGAGGACACACCACTCACATCCAAGTTTGATATACTACTTCATGGGGAGGTTAGAAAATTCTAGGATTTACAGACTGTTTCAGTGGAAAACAGAGAAAGTTATAGAATAACCGTCTTGGCTCTGATGAAGGCAGGCTGAGCAAGCCATGAAGAGCAAGACCGTAAGTAGCACTCCCCCATGATCTCTGCATCAGCTCCTGCCTCCAGATACAAGTCCTGCATGGTTTCCTGCCCTCACTGCGTTTGATGATGAGCCGTTTGTTATATGGAACTGTGAGTGAAACGAAGTCTTTCCTCCCCAAGTTGCCTTCGGTCATGCTATTCCATCACAACAATTGTAACCCTAAGACAACAAGTCTTATAGTGTTTCTCCAACTTAGGTTTACTTTAAAAGTATTTTATATGTAACATTTCATTTGACCATCACAACACTTCCATTTTTTTTTTTTTCTCTTGTTTTTGGAGATTTCCCTGAATGCACAACTAATTGAGACATAAAGGTCAACACTTACCCATTCTTAATAATCCACTTTACTACAGACAAAATGTAAACTACAGAGTAGACTGTGGAAGGACAAAGCTAGGAGACAGTCAAGTGTTGATGCCATTACATTTCTAAATCAAAGGTATTGCTGATGCATCTTAGACTAACCACCTAACTCTCCCTGTAAAAGCAACTAGATGCTGGGTGTTCTAATCAGTACTGCAGAGATCCTGAAACAAAGGTAACACACCTTCACATAAATATTCCATAACGTAAGTTGCCATGTCACTACAGTGGTATGAGCTGGTGTGTTCCATATGAGCTAGCATGTTCCTACATTGGTGTGAGCTGGTGTGTTACTGCACTGGTGTGAGACTACATTGGTGTAAGTTGGTGTGTTACTACATTAATTTGAGCTGGTATATTATTACATTGGTATGAGCTGGTGTGTTATGACATTGGTATGAGCTTGTGTGTCACTACATTGGTATGAGCTGGCATAGTCCTGCATTGGTGGGAGCTTGAGTGTGCCTACATAGGTATGAACTGGTGTGTTATTCCTCCTCTTTATATCTGTGTCAGCCAGAGCATGCATGCTTAGTTGTATCAGATCACTAGAGGCACTGATCCTTAGTCACAATTTCTCCCCAAATTCTAATAGAAATGTTCTTTAGATGAACATGGAAAAATAGTAGAAAATTCTGAAACAAGCCCAGATTACATTATTTGCTATATTATTGCTTATTAATAAATATTTCATAGAACTAGAGATCATGTCATTTCTGACACCTCACATTTGCTCAAAGCATATGTATTTGTCTTGCTACTAAAACTTACATAGATACTAGCCCATTAAACCATAACTCAGAATAATGGTAAAAAGCTATGTGATATTTCCATTCAATATCCATGGGCTTCATATGTAGAAAACTTCTTTAATCTTTGCCTTTGCCATATGAAGTTTTATTATACCTATTTCAATGAAAGGAAGGTGACTCAGTGACTGGAAATGCCACAATTTACTTAATCTCTTTACTTTTTTATTCAAAGAAGGTATTAGCCAGGCTCATTGCGACTCTGGGGTCTAGAGAACTTACTATTACATCAGCTACCAAGGAGCTGGGACTACAGATACATAACACTGATCCTGACTCTAATATTTCCTACTTTTGTAAGGCTGTTTGTAACTTACAAAACAATGATCTATAAGGTCAATGCTAAATTCTGACTCTCCATGTATTATTAACACAAATGCATGCTGGTTTGACTAAACTGTTGATCAAGTAGGAAAGAAAGGGAGACACAGTCTTTATTAGACAGTGCTGAATAAGTGGGACCAAAATAAAAGGTAATAAAAATCAAGGCTGCCTTCATACTTTCAATTAACTTGGATTTCTATTAGACCTGTACATTTCATGTCCAAGGCCAAGAACTCAGTTATTCACATACTACATATAGTTGGTTAGGATTTTTCTGTTTGTTTGTTTTTTGCTTTAAGAATAACCCTTTACTCCATGATCATAACACTGGTTTTACATAAGGAAAATGGCAACTCAGAAAAGCAAAATTACTCTTTTTATCAGTCAATAAATATTGTTGCAATCCAAAAATTTTACAGTTACTGATGTAAATGTTTATATTTAGCAGATTACAGCTATAACTTTTCTATAGACACAGAAAACTGAATCCTCATCAAACACTATGGAATGTAAGATGAAGTCCAATAAATATACAAACTAGAGTTTTACTACCAGTTTTGAATTATTAGGCAAGAATACATCTGTTTTGTCATAAACACAAATATTTCTCACCTTACATACAGAGAGAACATTTATTTTTTAAATTAAAACAAATCATTCCCCTTGAGCAACTCTGAGTCTCTGGAAAAGGAATCTCCCTGCCCTTTACCTGCTTTATTTACATGAGAAACACGACAAGAGAGACTAAGGCTCTCTACCACCTAATTCTCTAAGCTACAGCCATTGATTCTTTGTAAGTTTATTTATTCAAAACAACAGCACAAACAATTCTTTTTTTCTTGGGTCAGCAACTTACTGAATTAACATCAATCATCAAAGGAGACAGGGCTGAAAGGAAGATGGAAGCCCATTTTCTCAGAGATTGATTTTTTTTTTTTTTTAAGCCAAAACACACAGGCATAAGCAAGAGGCTATTTACCATCAAAAAGGTTCAACTTGAAAGTCACAGCCAAAAGTGGGCAGGCACAGTACTGCCTGGGTTCCCAGAAATCTTAAATAAAGAGTATGGTGCTTGCCTTTTTAAAAATTATTTGAATTCCTATTAAATGGTATGGAGGAATTTGATTTTCATCAAAAGCCCACCTAAATAGCTTAGGACAAGGAGAGAGAAGGAGATCAATGCAGGTGTTTATCACAACGACTTCCTAATGGCTCTCTCCACTCTCTTTACTTCCTTTGATGTATCTGAAGGGGGAAAGTTCATCAAAGGCATCAGCGATTAGGGGCTTAAATGTATTTAAATAACTACCTTTGGAGTGTCTGAAAGCTGATTTGCTCCTTAGGCCCTAGCAAAATTATTCTTTGAAAACTGATTTGTTTCTTACTAGGAATTCAGCTGGAATCACCTTTCTTACAAGAGGGGCAGGAGTTCTTGTAGGAAAATGAAATCAGAAGAGAGAGTATTCCTGGGACATCTCTGAGAACTGAAAAAGCAACCGGCTTATGTTCATTCCACAACCTGGGGTGTTGGGGGGGGAGATGTTTCCTTCTTTCCTGGAGATTTACAGAAGGTGAGGAAGGCATTAGACCAAACACTTACAAAGTGTGGTCTATAGTATTTATTTTAGGTATTAAAGAAAATTAACTATATTGTTAATTCAAATTAGGAAAAAAATATGAGATTTTTTTTCAGTCTTATGTAAGAGAGAAGACAGACCAAGAAAATAAAAGGTATATATATGTGAACTGGCTGGTAGAGACTTATGTTAATACTATTTTCTCTCAATTGGAGGCAAAATTTATTTCAGTTCAGAATTTGATATCAAAACCATCCATCACTCTCTTGTCTAGAATGATACACAAACATCTTGTTACCCACATAAAAACCAGAGTTTTAGCCTCTGATTCACATGCATTGGGATTATACAGAACAGAGGTTACACCTTGGAAAGAAGAAAGCTTACACATTTATCAAATAAAATCAACAAAAATCATGGAAGACATTCCATCAATCTAAGCACAAGAAAGGAATGTATAATACAAAGATGGTATAGTTCCACCAGGTAGAAATTTTAGCTCTACTCACTCTTCATGCTTTGATCACAGATAGATAAAAAAAAAAGCTAATTTTATTCTCCTATGTCATCACCTACCTTTATCACTGAGTGGCTTTTTTATTTTGGGGGGGGGCTGTGTGGCTTGTTGGCATGGCACAATTCACTTCCTCCTTACTCCACACTGCTCCATGACCTCAGATTTCAAAACAAGCAGGAAAGAACTAGGCTGGCCTCAAATGCATGGCAGACCCTTGCTTAGCTTCTCACCTGAAGAGATTGCAAGCATGCACCTCCATGACCAATTTTAAAAACAACAACAACAAAACAACCCTTTTATCTTTCCAATCCTGGACAATAAAGGAAAGAAAAATCTAGGTGCACCAAGGCCTACCTCATATAGTGCCTGCCACAGTCAGTTGATTATAAAGGGTTATAGTTAATGTAACACCTGTACCATTCTATATGGAAAAGTGAGATTTAAGTGAAGCTAAATGCGGTGATATCTTGCTTATTCAAATAACACCTGTCTGAAGGTCAGAGAATGGAGCTTGTCACTAGCTAACCACAGAAGACCTCTCACTTCCTGTTTCCACCCAGACATCTCACTTCCTGTACAGACCTCCAGGCCTCTGTGGTTAGCTAGTGGCAAGCTCCATTCTCTGACCTTCAGACAGGCTTTACTTGTACAAGCAACATATCACCACAGCTGCAAGTATTCTCCAGGCCACCCTAGGACAGGGTGAGAAGTAGACATCACACCAAGGCTCTGCTCTTGCAGCTGCAGTGGAGCTGCAACACTGAACAAAACTTCCTAAGGCCACCAGAGCATTAAAGCATGGAGGGAAAGAAGCTGGCCATAACCAGTTTGAAAAGGAAAACTTAAAGCACTATATTTTCTTAAAAAGTACTTTGGGGAAAACTTAAAATGCATGATGGCAATAAAGATGAAAAAATAAATCAAACAGCTTTGTAAATTTCTGAAAATAAAATTGTTTAACAATTTTCAAAATGGGTCATTCACTGTCACCATGATTGTTCATTCTCTGAGAAAAACTTCCAGTCAAGAAGCTTGAGGACTATGGGTAAAGCAGGTGGATGGACATGAGCCTGCTCTTCCGAGGCAGAGCACGTTGGAAGCAGCAAGCACTCCCACCACCCAAATATTGGAATAAAGCTGAAGCCCTTGTAAGTGTGAAAATAAGGTGCTTTCCCAAAGACATTTACATTAACAATGTAGCATGTACATGTCCCTTCCCCCCTCTGGAGCACAATTCATTTCCTCCTTACTCCACAGTGCTCCATGACCTCAGATTTCAAAACAAGCAGGAAAGAACCAGGCAAAAACAGAGGTAGAAGCTACAAAGACATCTATTGGTAACATAATGTAGACATTTCATAATGAAACAAAGACAGATGGACAGACAGATGGTGGACGGACAGACAAATAGACACACAGACACAGACACACACACACTGATTTCAGGTGTGAAAAAATTTATGACTTGTAAGGAAATTAAATAATTTTGAAATAAATATAACCTTGAGAATTTAGTTACTTTAATAATGGGGTCAGCATGAGGAAAACAGTTGGGAGTAAATTGCATTAAATTATTTCCTTGTGAGTGAACACACAGGGTAATAAGCTGTGAAGAGGGTAATTCCATACTTACATTGTGTTTTGCAAGCAGAGTGGGAAATTGAGAATTACTGAACCCTGCTTCGGTTCTTATCCAAATGAGTGTTTCAATTAGTTAACTAAGATTTCTCCATGTTTTAGAACTGGAATTAGTATGTGGCAGCCAATCCATGAAGCAGCTAAGTGACCCAAAAGATCTGTTCTACATGGACTCAGTCCAACTGAAGAAGGGGACTTGTGCCTTCAGTATATAGCATTGATAGGGCCTTTTAAATTTATGTATACACATAACAGCTTTACTAAGATATACATGACATATCATCAAATTCTAAGTGTTTTAATAGCTTGCTATTAACTTCAACAAATACAGGAGAGAAACTGAGACACAGTATAAAACAGGAAAAGTTAAGATGTATTTTTAAACTATAGTACACTGCTGATCATATTATAAATAAAACAATATGAAATAATTATAAATGGCAGGACGTTGGAGGCGCACACCTTTGATCCCAGCACTTGGGGAGGCAGAGGCAGGCGAATCTGTGAGTTTGAGGCCAGACTGGACTACAGAGCTAGTTCCAGGACAAGTTCCGAAGCCACAGAGAAACCCTGCCTCAATAATAATAATAATAATAATAATAATAATAATAATAATAATAATTATAAATGTCATAAATATCCTAATTCACTAGGCGACACTATGATAGTGTGTGCTCTCAAATATATCTATCTACATCATATCCTTCTGCTTAACACCAACAGAGTCCATCATATTAAGTACACCAGAAAACAAAAGATTTAAGAGCAGCTGTGGTTTGATGGCCACTGAATTTAAAGAAAGCAGAAATGACCAATTACTCTAACTTTGAGAATGTTTATCAAGATGTATGCCATCAGTGGGAACTTAAAAATATCTGTACGATTAAAGGACACAATGGAAGCTGAGATCTATGATGAGGAAAAAGTCAAAGCAGAAGCTAAAGCCACAGCAGTTGTCTAGTGCAAACAAACCAAAGTGACACTGAGGGCTTTATTTTATCTTGGAGTGGGTGACAATTTTGTTCTCTTTTTGGTGTATGCATAAGATGACACATGAGAAAATCTGTCACAGCCTCTCAGAACCAAACGTGGGTCCTCTGCAAGAGTAGCATGTGTTCTTAGCTGATGAGCCACCTTTCAGCCCCATTATCTGAGAATGCTGAACACTCAGCAATGACTCTGTGTTTGTACTAAGAGAGTGGAGCTGTTCTGGGTGCCACTCTGAGACTCTAGTTTGTAGGCAGTGTATATAGAGGTATCTGGCAGTCATCTTGAAAATTCCAAATGGAATTAGTAATGAGGGGATTTTGAAGTAATTTTGTTCCTGAAACAAAATACAAAAGGCTGATGGTTTTTCTGTGGGTAAAAAGCACTAACCTAACACTTACACATTACAGGATATTAAGGATTACACACTATTGAGAACATTATCTTATTTGTCTTGCCAATTTGAAGGTGATGTAACCTATGATCCTACTTCTATGACTGGGTCTTTCCCATCTCTGAGTCTCATTACATTCAGATGCCAGTGCTAAGCATGACATTAAGCACTATAATTCTGCCTTTATTAGATTCAGGTATATAAATGGCATCCCAGTGTGCGTGGTGAATTTTGATCATTATTTCTCCACTCAAATTGTATTCATCTTCCCGCTGAGAGGAAGATCACTAAGTTTTACAATAAGCCCAAGGGACTCATTAATTATTATTATATTATATTTTATGGTGTGGAGTAAACAAATAATATTAAAATACTAAATTCATTCATCGGGATGAACTATATTCATTCAGTGGATAAGGTCTTTAAATCAAGCATAAGCTGCTAATAGGCCCTTCATAAAAATGCAGAAAACAACCATTGTAATATGGCAGCAGTAAAGGAAGGCAGCTGGGTTAACACAGAGAAACGTTAAAAGACACACATTCCCTTCAAGGCACATACATGGCTTATAAGTGAATTACAAGGTTAAATACACAAAATTCATTTAATAATCAGTGAATCCATACAGCTCAGTTGTAAAACTTCATATCTTAAAGTAATATAATTATCCTTGCAGAAGAACTCAAAATGAACTAAATGCATGAAGTGCACGAAGAATCCAGCAGCCCTGCCCCTGTCTAAGACTTAATTACTGTACATACTGCCTTAATCGCCTTGTCTTATATGAAATGCCCACTGGGCAGGGAATGTGTGTGCATTCATCTTTTGTATTACACATAATCCTCACTCATTTCCATTTGTAGTTTCTAGAGTTATAAGCAATTGCTTTTGTTATAGCTTTTGATTGTCTGAGATTTTCTGGCCACCAGCCCATTGGGATTTTCTTTCCCCATGCTTTCATGTGCCTTTTAATCATTTGAGGCAAGGTACAACTGCATTTTTTCCATGGCAGATTTAAGCTCGGGGAAGCTGAAGCGTGACACTGATTCTCTGCCTCCCTTGTACTCCATACAGAAAGTCACTATGGGTCTTCAGGGTCAGGCTCTGTCCTACCCCAGCAGCTGCTCCTCTGCACACCTCCCTGTACCAACACACTGGACACTTGACAGTACTGTCAACCACAGGAATGAGAAGGCGTTCTGTATGTCAGCTGCACTATTTACCATCGTGACGTGTACATAGCTCACACGAAGAAAAGGAGTTCAAAGAATGTCACTGAGCTACCTCAAAATCATACCAACATGAATTGTCATGGGAATTATAACCAATGCATTAAAATTGGCAAGGTAAAAGCATGCTTGTCCCCTTGGCTTTAACATTGCTCCCCACGGAAAATGTAGTAAGTCTGGGGTCATGAGAAACAACCCACCAGACATGGAAAAGAGGTAAGGCTGTACCTGGTGCAAAGAAAGAAGTCAGAGATGGGGACTAAAGAGAAACATACAATCAAACTTATCAGGGCCTGAGCAAACAAGGCAAGGATGTATTCATGCTGTTGAGTAAGAGGCTGAGTCAAGTTACATAAAGAAACCAAGGAAAGAGTTTTCAAAAGAGAGGAATAAAAGGAGAAATGAACAGAGCAATGAATACACACACACACACACACACACACACACACACACACACACACACACACACACAAATATATAATCAGTTCCTCAATCCAGTTGCAGAGAGCAAGGAATGTTGAGCAAAGGGGTCAAGACCATGCTGGAGACACCCACAGCAACAGCTGACCTGACCAAGTGGGAGCACATGACCCTAGCTGTAAAACTGGGGACCCAGCATTGGACAGAACCAAGCCTTCTGAATGTGGGTATCAGGTAGGAGGCCTGGGAAGTCTATGGGACTTCTGACAGTGGAACCAGTACTTATCCTCAGTGCACAAATGGACTTTGGCAGCCCATTCCCCATGGAGGGATACTCTCTTCCTAGATACATGGGGGAGGGCTTAGGCTTTGATAACAGACTTTGATAATCCCCCATAAAAGGCCTCACCCTCCTTAGGGAGTGGACAGGGTTGGGTCGGGAGGAGGGAAGACTTTGGTGGGGGGGCATGAAGGGATAGGAGGGAGAGGGAACTGGGATTAATAAGTAAAATAAGATTGTTTTCAAATTAAGAAAAAGAAATTAAAAAAAAAAATCAGTTCCTCAGTTGCAATAGCAAATCTGCCATGTTCCAAAGTTAAAACATGGCAAATGGTTGTCCTATGAGACAGCAAATATATGAAACCACTCAAATGACTGTTATGTATTCAAACAAAATAACTACTCCACAAGTACACTAGCTACAAATGCCCCAAGCTGAACTCAGGACCTGATTATTCCAGGGTCTTCCTTATCTCTTTTGGTCACACCTGGATTCTTCCAGTTGCTCATAGGGAAAAGCTTACACTGACCTCTGGTTTTCTCACAGTCCTGTCAGGACTACTGAGAAATGTTCATAATTCACCCAGAATAGAAGAACCAAGTTGAGACCTGCCTCGCGTAGCATTATCACAATGGCTTTCTTTTCTTATTAGTACTTTTACTTCCCTGTGATATATTTCTCATAAGATAGCCAAAGCAATCTTTTAAAAGAATGAGAAAGAAAGAACGCAGAATGAAACATTCCTTTGAAATAGCTCAAATCCCTCAAAAGAGCCTTCCAATTCAGGATAAAATACCAAGTCTGTACCACCATGAAGGATGTTGGACAACGCTGCCCCTAACATCTCTCTGATGTCATCTTTCACACACACTCCTCCTTCTCACTGATCTCAATTCTAGTCCCACAGCTTTAGGCCTCTGCTTCCTCTGCTTCCTCTCTCTCTCACAGCCAGGACATCTCCCGAGCTTCACTGATGGGATTCCTTGAGCACAGGCCTGCTCTGAGCACCGACCTGCTCTGAGCACCGACCTGCTCTGAGCACCCTGCCTAAGTCAGCACCTATTTGCTCCTCCCTACCCAGTCTTCTTTTATAGTATTTAAAAACCGAAAGCACATGGCATCTGTTCACTACTTTCGTTTCTTACTAGAAAAAGATTCTCTTTTGGAAAAAAACAGACTTTATGCTTTTCATTGCTTGCTCACAATAATAGCCATGTAAGTACCTATCAAACAGAAACAAAATGTCCATGAACATGCCTGGACAGAATATACAGGAATGTTCTCCAGCTCTGTAAACTCAAAATAGCAGCTGGAACTACCTTGATCTGTGACCTTCTGTGCACAACCACAGAGATAAAGAGTGAAGCAAACACCCCTGGCAATTTCTTGTCATACAATGCTAAGATGTGAGACAGGAAGATAGAACAAAGGATCTAAACAGGAAATTATGAAGGCTCATGATCTTGACATACAGGCAAAGTAAGTCTTCAGGACATTCTTCATAGCTCTGCAACATCACAAATACCCTCCAGGCAGACTGCTGCTATAACACCTTTGCCTGCTTGTTAGCAACAGGCAAAGAAAGTGTTACCCAAAGCAACTAAAACAAAGCAAACACTGATTGGGCATCTAGTAAATGGCAGGACCTTGAACATGGACCACATGACTAAATGCTAAGGACACTGCAGTTAGCTGGCCCTCAATACAGATGAGGAAGGACACTGGCATGACTAAAGTACTTGCCCGAAGTCAGCAAGCTGTGAAGGCCACAATTTTAGCCTAAATGGGGATGCAAAGACTTCGTAATATAGCTCACAGATAACAGGGGTAATCTTCACATCAGAAATGTAGTTGTCAGACTCTGAACCAAGCACTTTAACTTCACAAGAAAAACAAGGCCACATCTGCTACTTCACACCTTCAGGGTTCACACCGCACCAATTGTGAATTTGTACTACCAAAAGTCAAAATAACTATTCCCCAGAAATTCTAGAAACATTTCGCCGGAAACCTGAGTCTTACCAAAAAAAGCTTCCTATATAACCACAGTGCAGTGCTAAATAAGGGGCCGGTGAGCCAGGAATGTGTCTTACTGGGTACAGGGGCTTGCTCTGCCAGACTCGACAAGAGTTTGTTCTCTAGAACACACGCTAAGGTACAAGAATAGAGCCAACCTCACAAAGCTATCATCTGTATACACACATGCTATGACATGTGTAAACCTAGCCCTACACATCACAGACAACACACATGCATGCACGCACACACGTGCACACACACACACACATACACACACACACACGCATGCATGCACACACAATGAAATTTTTAAAAAAGAAAATATGTGAAAAATACAATGTTTGCATGAAAAAGTAAACAGGGGAGGGGGGGCCTTCAGAGACTTTTCAAAGTTTTCCTCAGAAATGAATACATTGTCTCATGAAGCCTTCGGAGGCTCTAAGTGAACAGGGGGCTCCAGGTATTGTTCCCAGAGGACTCTGAAGGATTCTTCTTTAAGCTCTCCAACTTCCTCTTTAGAACCATTCTCCCCTGTTCCAAACCAACACAAACGCATCCCACTGGCAATGAAGCAAAAGATTTGCAAGACTCGGTGTAAGTGGAGGCATCTTCTTGTGCATGCTCCACAGCCCCTCATGGGCTCTTGGCAGGCCCTTCATTCAATGCAGGGTTTGAATGGTGTTTTGTTTCTCAAGTCCAGTTTCCATGAAACTTTCTGGGAATTGTCGCTAAATTACAAATTTGGGTTCATTGGAAAAGCAGTTTCCCTTCCACCATTCACTGAAATGCAATGCAGATGGGTACTCAACTGAACTCTGGCATTATCACTGTTTGCTACAGACACACAGGCGCAGGCATATTCTACCAGGCACTGCCCTGCCCCCCTCTATGCCTCACCCTGCATCCAGGCAACCTCATCCCCTTTACACACTCCCCAGACAGACTCCCCAGAAGCTCCTTTCCTCATCCACTGACGGCGACACCCCATCATTACTGTTTTCAGCATTACACTCTGCAGCCAAACAGTTGGAGGGAGAAAGGTGAGGGTAAAAGGCTTAAAAATGAGAGCCAACACTGATGTCTTGTCGAGGAAGAATGTCCTTGAATACTCACGCCTGCCCTCCGGCTCCTGTCACTATCTCTTCTTCCCAAGCCCACTCCAGAGAAATCCATCACACTCAGGCCACAGACCATCTTCTCACTGCTGCGGCCCTGGAGATTCCATACCTCCCCGCCTCACAGAACCTTCTACACCAGCTGTTGATAACGTTCCCGGACATGCAGAAGGCTGGATGAGATGACCGCTAAGGCCCCTCTGTTTGCCACAGTCTAACACTGAATGCTCTTCTGACCTCAGGTCTCACTAGGAAGAAAAGTGTGCCTAGAATCTTAAGTCAAACTGGCAATCCACTCCTAGGACACATACTTCATTATAACTGACTGAGGAAGTTACAGCGAGAAACACTAGAGTCACCCTAAGAAGGTTTGAACCAAGCAAAATGAAATTATTTACATGAGCAAATGCATTCTGAGTTCCAAAAACCTGATTCACAGATGATCTGGGTATATGAGTTTTCTATAATCTAGTCACAATATGAAGACACATTGTAATGACAGAACAGGGTACCATTGCAGAAAAGCTTCCCCAAACAGGCTGTTTGGTAAAGACAGTGAACAACCAGAATAATCTACAATTTAAGGATGTATTTCTCGTTGACTTACATGTTTTGGGGAAAGTGTTGGAAACCAGCATTCTGCTGACCCCACCCCCTGATGATGGGCAGGGCATGCATGGCCATGGCATCCCTATGTCAGTCAGGTCACTCCTTATGTGACTCCCTTTTAAAGCAAACATGCCCCCCCTCTCTCCTGCTTTCTGTTGGCCATCAGGTACCCCTCTCTTCTTCTCTCCCCCTCTCTCTCCTCTTCTGTTCCCAGTGCCTCTATGTCTCTTCCCTTCTCCCTCACTCCTCTTTCTAAATAAACTCCTCATTTAAGCTCTGTCTGTCTGTTATTCCCTCGCGCCTCCTCGGTCACCCTCGCCGGCTGGCTATGCAACCTGCTATGTTCTCCCATGGGGTCCCTTACCTTGGGACCCCACTGACCTGGGACCCACACCCGGGACCCCACCACCTCCCCCACCCTTTCTCCAGCCTTTATTCTTATAACAGTAACAAAGGAACAACAGAAACCATTAAGAAAAAAGCAAGGCCTTCCTATTGATGGGGGAATGTCCTTTTGTGTTTTGTGAATATATGTTTCTCTTGCTGGTTTAATAAATGATGACTGGCCAGTAGCCAGGCAGTAGGTATAGGCAGGGCTACCAGACTAGAAGTATGCTGGGAAGAGGAAGGCAGAGAGGAGTCGCCAGGAGTCGCCATGTAGCTACTGGGAAGATAGGACACTGAGCATGCTACAGTAAGCCAAGACCAAATGGAAATACATAGGTCAGTAGAAATTGGTTAATAATTAAGAGAGAGCTAGCCAATAATAAGCCTGAACCATTGGCCAAACAGTTTATAATTAATATAAGCTTCTGTGTGTTTATTTGGGCCTAAATGGCTGTAGGACCAGCATGAGGAAAAAAACTCCATCTATATCCTTTGACCCATACTTTTAATGGTTTTTATTTTCCTGAGTATATCTATTGTACTTCTCTGGACATTTAAAACAATTCAGGAAACCCTACACAGGGAAGCTGGAGTATATCAGATTTTAACCCCAAGTCACTTTGTATGTGTCAGGGAGAGTGGGAAAAAAGGCCCAGTAGTGCTTCAAACACAACTTGGCTCTTGTGCAAACACCACACACCTCATGGTAAGGAATCAAATGAGCAACTACAGACAAGGAAAGATGGCTGATTCTGATACTGGTTTGAAAGATCTCAAAGGCCATTTGACCATATGGACCATTTCTGTCCTGTCTGATTGCAAAGGCCCTTTCTATCAGAGCTGTCCCACCCATAATCCTTGTTCTGCAATAGCAAACTTCTAGGCAGGTATCAGCTGAGAAAGAGTATGATGTGAAGGAGAATCGAGAGACTTGGGTTTGGCAGGCTCCCCTAACTTGTTCTAGTACCCTAAGTAAATCACAAGATCTCTTCCCCTTGGTCTCCAACAACACTTGAAATGAATATAAGGGCACAGAATGGATGACTATCGATTCCTGAGGAGTTTGCCTTGCCTCTAGACAGATATTCCCCAGAGTGGCTATGAAAGGGTGCGGGGGGGGGGGGGGGGTTGCCTGCTTCTCCTTCAGACTGCTGACCAGAGCGTCTTCAAAGACTGACGAGATGCAACCTTCAACAGCAGATCTGGGAAAGCTGCATTGTCCGCCCCCCCCTTCTCCAGGACTGACTGGCAAGTGACAGTGCGATACCAGCATTCCTCCAAGGGTGCACTGAGAGCAGCAAGCCAGCAGATGCTGCTCGCTCAAGCTCAGAAAACCTGCCCCTGTATCTGACTACAGACACTCCCAGAGCACCTGCTGTGTTCAAGGTCCCACAGAGATCCCCAACACAAAAAGCCCTGGTTTCATAATGGACATAAATTAAACATTATGTATTCTTCCTGTTATCACTGAAAAGCATGACCACGAATAGAGTTATGAGAACCACTTCTTAATTGTCCTTTCTGGTAATGACACAACAATTGATACATGACAGTATTTTTGTTTTGTTAGAGTCGTTTAGATGGAGTAGCTAAACCTGGAAATGTGACCAATGTTCATATAGTTAAGTCTTGCATAGTAACTGCAAAATGTTTAATACATGAAAAAACTGCAATAGTATATGAAATTCCCAAAAACAAACAAACAAAACAAAAACCAATAGTTTCCCATGAATACAAAAGACTAAATTCATAGCAATAAGTTCCATGAAATACATTCTACAAGAATAACAGGAAAGCCAAAAACAAAATATATTGAACAAAACTCATGAAAATTTGCTCCACGGGGGCTCAATAGACATTAGCTAATATTTCCCAGAAGTATCTGTAACTTATTATCTAGCCACTTAGGTTCTCAATGCCTCAATTTCCCTGTCTATAAAATAAACAAATATTGACTGTAGAATAAAACAGCAGTCTATACTCACTGAGGAGTTGCAAGTCTTAATTTAAGAAGCATCTGGAAAAAGGCAAAATGATGGATGGGAGTGTCAATCATCATCACAGTTCACAACTGCTATTGCGAGAACAAGGTCAGAAAGGCAGCCAGGTCCTGGCTCCTGTGTGCTACCACAGGAGAGTTGCCCATGTATAAAACTACAGACTTCTCAACTTCCTGAGTATGAGCAGAAAGATGAAAACTGCTAAGGCAACAAAACTGTATACTGTTAAGTTCCACTAATTTGCATTAATAAAGACTTTCTAATGTTCTCTGAGTCATAATTTCTACTTTCAAGGTTATATAAATCATGTAGCTGTAAATGCCAAGATATAAGGCAGTTTTAGAAATTGTAAAAGAACAGGGGAAGTCAGGAAGGAAAACAGAATGGGCTGTAAACCTAGAACTGGGCAGGGAGCTGTCTTTGATTAGGGACTTAATTGTATATCACAGTTTCCTAACCCACTCACTGACAAGGCACTTGACAGTGAGGATGGTGACAATCAGCCACCATTCTTTACAGACAACCATAACCCTTTACAGCCCTGAGGACTGCCATGGCTCCTGGGACACATCAGGCACTAAGAGAAACAATGAAGGAATCCTTATGTCCCAGTGTTTATCAAGCAGCAGCCAGACCTATGCTAAGCAAAGGCTGACATTAATGGCTCCTGCTGTTTGGAAACAGTTTTAAAGAAAAAGATGAAATGCTTGCATCCCTAGTATCAGAACCCTCAAAAATAGGAGGGGAGGAAGGAGAAGAGGCCAGGGCCTATGCAGGCTACAAAGTGTCCATCAGATAATATATGGCAGCCGTATAGGTCTGCACACCAGTCACCTCAATCCATCCTCAAGAAAAACCATTGCTTGTAACATAATACAGTAAAACAAATTTATAAATGTTAATAAAATTTTTCAAAGGTCAGGTCACTGCTTCCTGTAACAGATGTCAGGGGAACCCAATACATCTCAGTATCAGGTCACTGGCAGGACAGCTCTGACATTAAAGGATGGGGAAAATGGAATTTTTCTCTCTTAAAATTAGTTAACCAGCACATCTGTCTGTTTTCCCTTTGGCTGCCTGGTTTAGAGCAAGCCCGGTAATGGGAAAATTTATTGAAACATACCATTAAATCAATATGGCAGAGCATTCTACTTTATACTGGGCTATAAAAGTCATGCATGTAGGAAACTGAAGGAAATGCACTGGTACTGGAAATAGGAATAAAACTGTTTTTTAAAAATAAATGAATCCCTAGAACATAAAATTTAAGAGACTACATAGCAAAGCTGTGAACTTAAAGTTGATAATGTAACCCTTTGTTCTTGGGCAGGTGTTAGAGGTAGCCTTCTTACTCAAGGGTAGAGCTGGAACATGATAAACAAAGGTGAGGATTCTGGCAGGATTATCATACATTACTGTGGAAAATGGCAATAAAATCAGATTTATAGAAACATATCAGAGTAGGACTTTATATACTCATAAAGGGAGAGGCCATATTCTTATATATAATCCAGGGAGGTTCCAAAGAGAGGAAGGAAATGTTCTGCCAAATAATCTTGCTGAAGAGCAAAATATATTGTGAATATCAAGTCACAATACTGTGAATACTGTGAGAAGCAAACACTAAGAACAGTGTCTAGGGGACAAACCAGAGTCCATAATTGAGTTTTTAAAGTCCTTAGTTACTTGTGATTACTTACTATTTCACAATCAGCTCTTGGGAACCCCATGTTTTAGAAATGCACACATTCTAAATTTATAGAACCTAGTACATCGTACTGCTCAAGGCCCTAAAAATAATTCAGGTCTACAGGTGAAAGGAATTTTAGAAATCAGCTGGCCTGAGATTAATATTGGTATCAGCACTGACAATTTAAATGTGTAAGCAGTGTATGAAATGCATCTCTATGTTCTCACCAGACAATCTGCAATTGAAAATGTTGACAAACCAAGACCATCCAACTAACAACATGAGGGTCAAATGGGAAAGTGAAAGACTTCTCACGGGAGAGTGAGGAAAACAGGTTGGGGAGATAGCAGATGGGTAAAGGGCACCCTGGCTGAGCACCTGGCTTGACTTTAGATTCCAGGCACCTATGCAAAAGTCAGGAAGAAGACAGGTCTGAAGTCCTAGTGCAGTGAGCAGGGAGTCTTTGGAAATTACTGGATAGACAACCTAGACAATTAGTATGCTATAGATGATAGTTGGATGGATGGATGGATGGATGGATGGATGGATGGATGATAGAAAGATAGATAGATAATACACACATACAGTGGAGAGCAATAAAAGGCGCTATAACACTAGACACAAACCTCTTGCTTGCTCTTATGTAACCCTATGAAATCTACATCACTGTGATAATGAAGTCAGCAAGAAAATTCAGTGGGTAAAGGAACTTGCCATATAACTTGAGTTACATCCCTGGAAATCACATGATAGAAAAAGAAAAGCAACTCCCTTAAGTTGTCTTCTGATCTTCACATATGTGCCATGCAGCCACATGTCCAAATCCAAATAAATGAATATAAAAAAAGAGAAAATGTTGAGGGCCACTAGTATGAATGCTAAGACAGCAAGCAACTGAAAACTCTAATTATTTGAATGACAGCCCTTATGAAACAGGAAGGGAGAGGAATGAAACTAGCTTGCTACTAGAAATAACACCACATTGCATTTGTAATTAGTATAGCAGAAACTCCCACACCCCTGATAATCACAGGTGTCCATGCAGTGCTTTAACCAAGATTCTTATACTTTGAAATCCAAAAGAAAAGAAGAAAGGAAAACCAAAGAGATACCATAAAAACCACCTTGAACGAAGAAACACCTGGAGGTTGTTTCTTTACATATCTCCAAATGGTTTCGATTCTACCTTTTTTCTTTACCTTACCAAAAACAGGAAAATCTCCACCATGCATGGTACCTCAGCCTATAGATGCCCAATTTGTCTCAGGCCTTTAGTTTCATCAGTACAAGGATTAATGCAGTTGTCTGTTCTTTTTGGTGAACTAGGCACAGATCTATCTTCAGCGAATACAGCAGGAGCAGAGGGATACTATAAAGGGATTCAGACTCCTTAACCTTTGCGGAATAGCATTTTGAAGCCATTCTGGTCCAAAGGGACTCTACGCAATAGGAGATAGTAATATGTACTTTTTTCTCTTGTCCTACTCTGACAGGAAATGCTTGTCCATGGAGATGAAGATCTGGGTATCAGAGGCATCTCTGTACGGAGGGGAAAAAAATCTCCACCTTACGATCCCAGCAGAGACATCAACAGAGAAAATCAATTCGCAGACTAAAGGAATAGCACTTATCTAGTGCAGCTCGACAACTTGGGTGTGCAAGTTCATTCATTAAACAAAAACAGATGACCCATTACATGTCAGTCATGATGACGAGTTTTAGAAAATAAGAGTAAACAAAATCCTTTAAAATCCCTACCTCTTCATAGAGAGCGATGAAAAGGCAAATAAAAACCGAGGTGTAGACAGTAACAAGCACAGTGGGAGGACAAGCAGAGCATGTGGACGGGTACTAATGGGATGGCCAGGATAACCAGGAAGGCAACATTCGAGAAAACCATGAAGATGTAAGGGAAACAAGTTAGGTGGATGCCTGGTAGATGCACAGAACTTAAAAGCTAAAGAGAACATCATTAGCTGGAGGGGAGTGATCTACAGAGAGAAAGCTGTAGAAAATACCCTGGCAGAACAGGAAACCACTTTAAAAAATAACAATTTTTACCCTGCATGAATTGCTACTGGAGAATATTCAGCCATAAAATTCTTAAAATGGGATTGAATTTTTTTTTTTTTTTTTTTTACAAAAAAAGTCATTCAGTCTAAAAAGGAGTGAGGACTATAGCAAAAGACCAGAGTCTAATTAAAAGACCCATGCAAACAAGGGTGGCAGTTTACACCTAAGCAGTAGTCAGGAAAGTCCTGGACAATCTTGAAAGCCCATAGCACACATTTTCCAAAGGGCTGCCTCGGAGCTGAGTAAACAGGCGTGACATCAGAAAGCTTGGCTTAGTCACTGACATAAACGGTGTGTGTGTGTGTGTGTGTGTGTGTGTGTGTGTGTGTGTGTGTGTGTGTGTGTGTGTGGCGGCAGGGGTGGGTACTGAATAAAGGACAGCAAATACCGAACATAGAGAGCAGAACTGACCTTGGGATACTTTAGAGACTCCTAGGTGACAAACCAATAGAAAAGACAAGAAAGCAAAAGGTCATCAAAGCCAAAAGTTCAGTAAGTATTCCAGGTAAAGGCAAAAATGTGGGAGTCGTCATACAGACATGGCCTTTAAAGCCCTGAGATTGGATGAGGCTACCAAGGACACAAATGTGGGTAGGAAATGAGCAGGTAGCCAAGAACAGAAGCCAGGCCCCACATCATGAGAAGCCAGGCAGATGAGGGGGAGGATTCAAGATGTGCCAGGGAGGTCTGAGGAAAACTGGAAGGGCAGGTTCCTTTGGGAGCCAATGAGAAGAAAGTCTTTCAAGGAGGAAGCAGAGAAAAACCACAGGTGGGTTTAGTTAAATGCAAAACTAAGTAACTGTTTGCCCTTCAAGTGTGTGTGTGTGTGTGTGTGCATGTGTGCGCGTGTGTGTGTGTGTGTGTGTGTGTGTGTGTGTGTGTGTGTGTGTGTGTGTGTGTGTAAGATATTAACAGGTTTATCCCCCATCATCATATATCATTATGCCAGTTGAGCAAGTCTGTGAAATGTTTTGAGTACATTATAAAGCGTGGAAAACTATGTTTTCAAGGTACCCCACTAAGAAATTTCCCTGGTTACCCACTGTCACTGCCTGTCTACTTCTGGCATTATTCTCAGCAAGGCTACTCTCAGAAAGGCAGATATCACACTGTATAGCTCTTTATTTCATACTGTACTCTGCGCGCTTTAGAGGAGGAGAGATACAACAAAGCCAGGAGAAATGCACATGCGTTCTAACTTATGAGGGAACACATATTCAGATCTATTAGTCTAGACTACCAAAGTACGCTCTTAAATTGGTCTTAAGTGATAGCCAAAAATAATTATGGAGTAAGTAAATGAATCCAAAGCTTCAAAATGTGTGGTACACTCAGGCATAATGAATCTCTCACTTTAAAATCACTCCTGTCAAAATCTCCAAAGACACACATCCCTTGCTATCGTGTTTCTCTCATTGTTTTTAGACATCCACCTAGTTGCTATTACTCCCTTCTCCGTGCATTAGTTTCCACAACTACTTTCCTCAGCTGCTCTTTGCTACCTCACTGCATGCGACCATGGTCTGAGAATGAGTTGGTTCAAGGGTTTGAAGCAACACCTTGCAGACGACCACAGGAACTGAGAACCTGATTTAAATATCATGAGGATTGGGGTTTGAATCTGTCAATCACTGCTTCTGTAACCTACAGCAACTGACAAAGCATTTCCAGGGGCTGTCTCCCACCTGTGGCACACTGATATAAATAAAACGCTCAAAAAGCCAGGCATGGCAAGAAAGCCCATAACCTCAGCACTTTGAAAAGAGAGGACATAGGATCACAAGTTCAAGCCCATTCTTGTTCATGTAATAACTTAGAAGCCAACATGGGCTACATGAGATGGTATCTCAAAAACCTAAAAATTAAAATGATTTAAAAAACAGATATCACCTGTCTAATTGTCCTTTAAAAAAAAATCAGGAGCAACACAAAGAAAAGCACATACTAAGAGTACAAACACTGTTATCTGTGATCATTATGAAAAATGAAATAGGACAATTCATGAAAAGGAGTTGTCACCAAATGCAAATCAGTAAATGCCAGCTTCCTCACTCCATGCTGAGTAGACTTGTAGGAAGGCAGTATCTCCTTTTGTGTACATTCATTATACCCTATTCTCTAATGTAAATAAAACACTTATTATATAGTCTATAATCCATGAAAGCATGAATATGAACAAAGTAGATGGCATACATAAATGAAATGGTCAAATATTTCATCATTTTATAGAATAAAATACATGTGAATTAATAATTTGTAAAAGGTTTTTTGTTTTTTAAAGCCAAGGAGAAAGACAAACTGGACATATAGGTTCAGTATTTTTACAATTAGATGCATTTTTATACTTGCAATGTTTTACTCTCAAGCATGTCCAACCTTCTGATGTTGTGTGAAGATACTGTTATCTATGAAGTTCAAACTCAAGAAGCTTGGAATTAAGTGCCAAAAAAGTAAAAAAAAAAAAAAAAAAAAACAAACAAACAAAAAAAAAAAAACCCTCAATATTTTAATTAACTGCATTTACAAACTGATATTGATCCACATTTATACCAACCACTGACCACATGCAGCCCATGTAGAGTAGACATGCATGTTACCCATGTCATAGAAAATAAGTCCTTTTTAATGTCTTATAGAGTTGTCATACAAAAACAAAACTAACAAAACAAACAGTGTAGATCAAGGAACAGCTTCCATAATAGACACATCCTCCTCAGCATCCTCTCTTTCCTCCTCCTCCTTCTTGTTAAAGTATTGTAGCACACAGGCAGGCAGCTCCAACTGTGCCCTCACGTTCCAGTCATCCAGAATCAGAGCTGGCTGCTTCTCACTATTCAAAGTTACTTGGAAAATACTCAATAAGAAATGTGTGGTAACAAATTAGTCATCCTGTAGTCTATTGATTAAGCCACTCTAAATCAGGGTCACACAGGCTATGCTTTTAGGGAGAAGGGAAGCAATCAATTCAAGGCTGTATAATATTAGTGAAAACATTAGGGAGCTTTCAGTTTTGTTTTTTTTGTTTGTTTGTTTGTTTGTTTTCCTTGTTAGTAACATTCTAGTTAGGAATCCTAAATAGACTACTTAAGGGCAGGACCAAAGCCTGTGAGACGGACGGGAACTTGTATTGGTAACCACATCATAGCAAACTCCTGGCAGACAGTACCTACTTTTTGAGTTCCAGAAAAATAGATGTTACTGAGAAAAAAAAAGTATATAGAGGAAGAGAATTCATGTAAATGAGGCTACCAAATAGGAAATCACTTTTGTAGCATGAATAATAAAAACCCAGAGACAGATATTGTGGTTAAAGCTGAAGATCACAGAAGCAAAGCGGCCATTCACTATAGAGTTCTCACTTCTACCAATGCTCAGACCAAAGGGTCGATCATGTCCTCTGCATCTCCTTAGACTGCCTAGACTGCAGTGCCTTCCCATCTCCTCCTGCCTTATATTCCTTTATCTGCTCAGCCATACCACTTGATCTCCACCTCCCTAATGCTGGGGTTAAAGGTGTGAGCTCTGTTTCTCTTTTAGACTGATTTACTCTCATGTAGCTTAGGGTGTCCTTGAACTAACAGAGATATACCTACCTCTGTCTCCTGAGTGATGGGATTAAAGGTGTATAGGTGACTAGTGTGGCTAGCCCCGTACTCTGATCTCCAGGCTTGCTTTATCTGTGAAATCAACACACACTTTTTCTGAATAAACACTCTCATTCTGGATTCAGAGCTATAGAACACTGGAGAAAAGAAGAGAAGGGAATACCCTTTCTTTGTGGTGGACCAACACAGAGGCCAGTGGGAGGAGTCACCTGAGGCTAATTTCAAGTGCACAGGAATTCCCTGGAGTCTGTCCAAACGCTAATGCCCACACCCTCCCCATGGATTCTCAGTCAACGGGAGACCAATGCACACACAAAAAGGCTAATATTTCATTTTGTAAGTAGTTTTGTATATTGACTTTGATATAGAGGTTCTTGGAAAACACTTTGACAACTAAAATAATAATTTGCTTTTATTAAAAAGAAATTAAAAATTCAAATAACAGTATAAAGTTAGTGCAGCATGGCCCATGGCTCTAGAAACTTGGGTTAGTCAGTAGCCAATGAATTGGGGTACTTTTCCTATGCCAGGACAGACAGCACAGAGATGTCTGAGAGAAAGCAACCCTGCCAAGGTCCCTTTCTTCTCACACTAACTCTAAAGAAGGCTCCTTTGCATTCTCACTGGATCAATGATGACTCTACTTTTTATTCTATTTTCTTTTAGCTGAAAGTAAGCTACACCATCATTCCTTTCCTATATAATTTTATTTGTACTATTTTCACTGGTCAAATCTCTCCACATAACCTACATTTGAGGATAATTACATAACCCTTATCTTCATAGTTGCCACTTCTTGAACAGAAAAATGCCTTTTGGACCAACCTGTATTCTGTTTCTTATTTGAGTCTGACCTCCCTCAGGAAATCCCTCTGGGTGATCATGTATGCAGCTCACATTCCTACAATTCTGTCATGGCTAATACTTCTAAAATGCATGTAGGCTGTCTTACTATCGTAACAAATCTGTAGAAATTTGCAGGATTAGTCCAAAGTAATGATCTCAAGATTATGGTTCAACCAGGGTGTATGTGTTTAACACTCCAAGGGCTGAGGGTACCCTACTTTGAGAGTTGGGGAAAACAGTATACAAGACTGAGGAAGCTCAGTAGGGGCAGTCAAAGACAGCTGACCTCAACCCCTTATCTTGTCACAGCACACTTAAATTATAACCTGGTGTGATTCTCAAAGACGCTACAAATTTATGGGCAAAGAAGCTTATATATCACTTGCTCCTACCTTCCAAGTACAGGGAAGAAATAAAAATCTAATGGCCAATGTGCCCAAACTGGAAGGCTAGTGTACCTTATATTCTTAGAGACTCCAAACAAACCTGGCCTTGCCTCTGGCTCTCTCTTTTCAGTATGGATCTTCCTAATTTCAGCCTAGGTGAATCCTACTATAGAAGGGTTTCTCTCAAGGGCTGAATTAGGCCACTACAGTCTCCCATTCTTTGTGTGTGTTACTGTCGTCTTCACAATTGCTTTGCTCCCACTAATCTGTTGGCACTGTGAGAGCTTGAAGTGTAATTCCTGTCTGTTGGATTCCTTCTGGCTAGCATAGGATTTGTATTTGATGGGTGCTCAGTAAATATTTGTGTGTAAGGCAACAAGAAAATAAGCAAGGAAATTAAGTCTTTCCAAAGCACACGGTTACACCGCAGGTTCACAGTAACGCTGATTCTGTGTGAGTCTTAGCATGCATCAGTTTTCCTGCAACTGTAAAATTTCCTAAAAGCAAAGACCGTGAGTTGATGTATTCTAAAAGCGCAAATGAATGTAGAGTATTAAAATAAAATATATAAAAAATAGGCATGTGTGCTAGAACATGTCCGTAATCTCAGCAATCTGGAAGCTAAAGCAGGAGGCTCTTAAATTCTAGGTTATCCTCAAATTAAAGCAAAACTAATATATGCAGATAGAGAATCCATACCTTTTAGTTCCAAATTTTTCCACAGACCCTCAATAACCAAGTTGATCATCTTCCAATAGTGAACACCTATGTAATTAAGGCCAAATCCACAAAGATACCTAACATAATAGTGTAACTCTCACTAGAAGAAACTTAGAGCAAACTTCCAAAAATGCTGTCCTTGGGAAACTGGAGATCATTCCTACTCCTAGCTGCAATTTATCATGGAAGCTTAATGATGCCCTTCAGTATAATGCGAGTACCGTATTGTACTCAGTTACATGCATCAAGGGGATTGGGTTATATTTACCAATACCTGATCTCCCACTGCTTTAAACACCCATGTCTAAAAACTGTTCTGTGCTAAGATTTTGTTGTTTCAGTTTTCAATTTTCTTTGCCAGCAGCAGACTCTAAGATTTTATTGCTATTTTATTATTAAGATTTTATTATTCCCTGTAGTTGAGACTGCCAGTTTCTGCTTGGGTTATGCATTAATTAGAAGCAGGAAAAGCCGTGCTCCTTGTAATTCATTATCATTAAACTAAGAAACCAAGAGGGACCAGTAACTACCTCTAGGCACTTATGGTAACTTTCTTTCCTTCTTTCCTTCCTTCCTTCCTTTCTTCCTCCCTCTCTCTCTCTCCCTTTCTGTCTCTCCCTTCCTTCATTCCATTTTAAAATCATATCTCACTCAGCAGAAAAAAAATGCCACTTTACCTTAGGAGATTGAGAGCAACACAGAAACCCTATCTGCCACACCCCATGCTCTCCCTGGCTGTCTGCACATCTTCACGGCACGTGTTAAATGACATGAGAGAGTTTCACCCCCAAATGCCTTCTGCTACCCGAAAGACTCTTCTAATTCCCATTTCAAGTCTTGACTTAGTTCTTAAACCTGGCCACCAAGAATAAAATTCAGACAGCCATCTATAAATAAACTGCTCTAAAGCTACACTATAGTAATTGACCATTTCTGAGGGAGGCGTGTGTGTGTGTGCATGTTAGCATGTATGCACATGCATGTGGAGACCTGAGGTTGACACTGGATGTCTGCTATCATTTTCCATCTCAGCTTTTGTGTCACAACCTTCCACTGAACCTAAACTGACTGGCCAATGAGGGGCAGGCATCCCCAGGGCTCTGCCTGCTCAGCACTGAGGTTAGGGCTGCAGCCCTCCCTGCCTGGTTTATGTGTGTGATGGAGCAAGCACTTACTGAATGAGCCACTTCATTTTTCTCCTTCTTGTTCTTCAGTGGTGCTCATTTCCTAGCACAAATCATACAGAGCAACTCAGGGCTCACTACATAAACCCAGCCCTGTGTGTGTGTGTGTGTGTGTGTGTGTGTGTGTGTGTGTGTGTGTGTGTGTGTGTGTTTTAAGAAATTTTGTTTAAGACTGAACAGGTGGCCCGATGGTATCGACGCACACTTTTAATCCTAGCACTTGAGAGGCTGATGCAGGCAGATCTATGTGAGTTCAAGGCCAGCCTGGTCTGCTGAGTGAGTTCACAGAGAAACCCTGCTGCAGAAACAAAAACAAAAATGACTGAACAATAGCTGCTTTGTTTCGTTTCCCTATTTTAATCCCAAAGGGCTCTGCTATAGCTCTCACAAGTAATCTAACACAAGTGTCGACATTGGGTGTTATGCTACCATTTTATATACACTATTTTAATTAATGAAGGTCGTTTATTATTCTACTAGAGCTTTTTCTTTATTTGAGAGGGTTACAATATCTTGTTGGCATTTGAGATTTCAAAATAATAATTCACATTACACCATTTACATATTAGATATAATCTAAAGATGTAATTTACTGTTTTCCCCAATATCTGATCTTCATAATTTCTTCAATAAAAGAAAAGTAGTATGCTTTATGCATTATTATGGAAAAATTCCCCAAATATTTCCTTGTCACAAAAGCTTGAAGTTCAGTTCTTAGTGATTCACATGCAAAAGCTTTTTTCTATTTCCTATAAGCATCTTGTTGAGGTAATAAATCCAATTATGTTTCCATGAAGAAGCTCAGAGAAACAAGAAGAAGAAAGGAAGAGAAGGGCTGAGCCCTGTGAGGGGGCAAAAGGAGAGGAGCAGATTTTTCCTACCTTTCTCTCCTGTTGCATTATCCATAAGCATAAGCTCATGTGTGCGCGCGCGCACGCACACACACACACACACACACACACACACACGCCTGCACAGATAACAGTAACCACCTACTTTCAGTCTATAGAACCTGTGCAAGTATTATTCATGATCTCAAGCCTCAATGTAATTAGAGTAGTAAAGTGGCTCAGATTCTCCTGCCAACAACACAAACACAGATATTATTCCTATAGTGCAGATGAAGGAACCTAGGTTTGGAGAAGCCTAGTGAACAAAATCGAAATAAAAGCTAAGATTGGTGGAACTCCTAAATCTGACAGCTCAAACAATGCTAGGCACTTAGGATAACTTAGGGGATTTGAGCCACGCCCTCCTGCTTAAGTGCTCTCTCCTTCATACAATATTTTCATAAATAATTATTTATTCACAAAGCTAAGAGTCAGTGCTTTAATGACAGTGACCACCCAGTGTAGCTCTTCATTTAACCCTAAGGGGACCTATTACTTAGAAACTATTCTATTAAATCCAAAGCATCAGGAGAACATGTTATCTGGGGGATGGCTACCTCTATTTCCTCAACATTTTTGTTGTTAATGTTGCTTGTTTTCTGAGACAAGGTCTTGTGCATCCTAAGCTGGCCTTGACATCACCATATATGAAAATGAGTTTGACATTTTTATCTCAAGTGCTGGCATTATACATGAGCACCACCATTCTAGTCTTCCCATTTATACCTCTTAATGCCTAATACTTTCTCAGGTCTAATCAGCCTGGACCAAAAGAACTCAAATGCCTCCAACACTGACTTCCACTGTCCTGGACTCTACTCTGACATCATCTTAACAGAACAATAAATAGCTGTGGACAGACAGCACAGTTCTCAAATATTTCAGTTTTGTTCACTGAGCATTTCAGAACCAGGTAGTTGTTTGGAAAAGTGTCAACACAGAAAAAGGTTTATAAAGCCTGGCTTACTTTCTCTTATCTGTCAAAACGGAAAGAAATTCAGCAATTGAGCAGAGATGATTCAGCTAAGCAGACAAAGGTATTTGCTGAGCTTTGGAGAATTTAGAAGGAGTGAGGGGATGTTTGCAGAGTTGAAGACACAGAGAGGAAAGATTAGAAAAGATGTTTATGATGTCAACCTGCCAGAGGCCATCAAAAGTTCTAGAAGACAAATACCCCATGGTACTGGTACACAGATGTATAATGAAACAAACACTGCACAGAACTTGAGTATCCTTAAAGAAAAGCACCTCTGAAATACAATTTCACAAATAAACAGCTATCTGGATACAGGGGACATTTTTATCAATGACAGGAAAACATGTAGAGAAGTATTTTTATTATGGTAATTGGTCTTTGGAGAAAAATGTTCCTGACTAATTAAGTCACAACACTTAACAGAGACTATGAAAACATAGTATCTACTTTTCAACAATGTAAACACATTATTGGCACTAAAAGCAGCGCTCTTCCTCCCTGAAGTTGCATTGCAGTCAACTTCTGGTCCAACACGTAGTACACTGTTGAAGCTATGTCCACAGAAGACAAAATACCATCAAAATGAAAATAATAATGTCATGACATGCATACATATAGATTCTTATGCTCCTCTGAAGATAAGGCTAAAGATGGAAATAATCCACCTGTCAACATATTCATTTCACTATATCCTAAGAAACAAAATAAATTAGATAAAAATATTATATTTTATTATTATTTTTCTGTGTGTGTGTGTGTGTGTGTGTGTGAGTGATTGAGTGAGTGAGTGTGTATGTAGGTGTGTGCACATGAGAGCAGGTGCCCACAGAGGTATGAAGATTTGGATTTCTATGGAGTTGGCATAACAGATGGATGCGAAGAACCTTATGTGTGTGTTGGAAATCAAACCAGAGCTGTGAAAGAGAAGTACATTGTCTTAACCACTGAGCCATCAATTGTGGTAATATGTTGTTGATGATCTAATAAAGCTTTCCGGGAGATCAGAATACAAAGCTAGCCACAGCCATAGAGGCCAGGCAGTGGTGGCACATACCTTTAATCCCAGCAGCCACACTGTTTAGCCATAGAAGTTGGGTGGTGGTAGTGCACACCTTTAATCCCAGCACTCTGAGACAGAGGCAGATGGATCTCTGTGAGTTCAAGGCCACCCTGGGCTATGTGAGAGTGCATCAGTCTAAAGAGAAACAGAGCTCACATCTTTAACCCCAGCACTAGAGAAGAATGGAAGGCAGGAGCTCAGTGCGTTCAGTGAAATTTGAGGGTTCCTGGAGACAGGGTCACCCTTTCACTCTGAGGTATAGGTGAGAATGCTCTAGGGGACTGGGTATTTTGCTTCTCTCGTCTTCAGCTTTAACCCCAATGTCTGTCTCTGCATTTCTACTATTCATGTTATAAGTTCTCCATCTCAACACCACACTCTAAAATATTTAGAAGTCTCTTTTCTGACATAGAGATAGCTGTAATCTGAATAGAAAATTTTCTTTTAAATAAGTTTTATTTTTAATTGTCTAGAACTTTTATCACAAATGAGTTTATATAGTAAACATCCTCAAGGTATATAAAATATTATACACAAACTAACCAGTTAGACTATAACACTTCCTTCTAAAATGGCTCAAAAATTTGTAGATTTTCTTTTCTTTCAGAGGGCAAATGAAGAGGCAGGCACAATCAATAGCCTGGAGTACCATGAACACCATATCTACAGATAGGACCTTGACCTGGTTTGCACTGTCCCTGTGATTCAGAACTGGACATGATATATATTCTCATCTTAGTTGTTTAATAGAAATATCACTTTTTCTAACCCAACAGAACTGCATTTATGAACTATTTCCAACACGTCTTCTATGTCACCAAAGAGTACAGGCTCCTGAGATGCCTCCTCAGTCTATGGTGTTGGAGGTACAGGACTGCACTACAAAGAAAGATGTGGGACTCAGCGCTCTGGGGCCTTTGACAAAGACTGGCATCTCAGCTGCTACATTTCCAGTAGTATAATCTCGAGTCTATTCCCTCCCTCTTGGATTCCGGTCCTTCAGATACAGGGTGGGGAAGATAATAGTATGGACACAGGGAGATTCAGAAAGGTGAAATGAGGTGATGCTTTGGATATATTTACAGCATGAGTGGGCATATCCCTAGGGCTCAAGTATTTTAGCTATCTTCTTCGTGTGATGTGATTGAAACACGACAAATACAAATTATAATACCATAGATTAACAATGTTTGAAGACAACTATTTATTTTATGTATAGTATAAAATCTAAAGTTCTATATATTTTCTTTTATACAGCATAACATAATCAAAATTAATACTTATTACTACATCTAGCAACAAGTAGGAAACAATATTAACCTTGAAGAAATTCAATGTTGCATTGTTTCAAACATGATGATAAATTAGATGTGAGCAAAACAAGCCAAATCACCAGGATTGCATCAATAACCACCAGCCTCCCTGTGGATTCAGTGATGGTTTTCCCAGAGTTTACTGTGATAATGAGCATATGCATTGTTGATCCATTAAGGACCATGCCTACTGTCTTGATTTGCTCCCTCAAATAATTCTGCCATGTTTGTTTGGGAAAGACTTTGTGCTATCTTACAGATATTCGAATATCAGGGTCTCTTAGGATACGCTAATAACCATAAATTATAGAGGCGTACACTGATTGCATTATAAATGCATCTACTTCCCCTTTCTGCTCTCTGCAGTGGACATGCCACTGGCTATGTTCTAACCGAATGCAAACGTCTTCAGAGCTGTGATTATTAATTACATATGAAAGTGCAGCTGGTCTCACCCTCGGTTTTGTCATCCACCACATGAAACAGTATCTGAAATACGGATGGCCCACAAACATACATTTCACCCAAGTCCCACTGTGCAGAGAGTGGGAGTGTGTTAGTAAAAGGAGTCTAGAAGAACGGGAGGAATCAAAAGAAAGGACATTTTATCACTATCAAGGCCAGGCCACTTGGAGAAGCTTATACTTTGCTTTTTCAGAGAAAGAAGGAAACACAAAACAGAATGCCACATAATAACTAATATTTCAAAGATAACCTTGTACTGCACAAAACTACAGAATTCACATAACTTGCTTGGCAGATTTAAAAATGGTCAGGCAAGCCTTCTTCAAAATGCTAAAAAACACCAAGCAGAAGGTCCAGAGTCCCTTTGCCATCAACGCCTATAAGGTTTTAGCTCCAGGAGGAGAACACATAGCTAAATAAAATTCTTGAGCCTTTTGATTTTCAGTAAGGTGGAAGTCTGTTTGCAAACATGAAATCTGACCGACTTGCTAGGGCACTTTTACTGCCAGATGACGTTAAACAAATGTCGCACAAGCAGTTACTCTGATATGTGTGCCTGGGTGTAAGAAAAGGAAGGGGGAGGGAAGCTTCATAGGCTGTCATGGGAAATTAACAGTCTACCTTAAGGAGTTTACACACTATCATCTTAAATCACACACAGGCAGCCTGGCAGCAAACATAAAGCAGGACAACAGCAAAAGAAGTGACTCACTGCCTTGGTCCCACCCTCATATTTATTTCCAAGACCTGGGTAAGAATTCATCTTCCCTGAGTAACTCCACCAGAAAGCACAATTAGAAATATATACTTGCAGTTTATCCATTGAAGTATCAAGAGCTATCACAGGAAGATATCTGCAAGGCAATGTGTGTCAGAAGGCAATGACTGACCAGAAGGTACATAGGATGATCCCGTGACCCATGACCTGTGCGGGCACCAGAGAAACAAATGTCTGCACCCATTTCACTCTGGTTCTGATGAAGAAAACTAAAGTGTTTCTCTTAAGGAAAAATTCACATTGCTGAATTCACCAAACTCATTCCCCAAGTATTTATTGAGAAAGTAGTATTGCTTCACATCAGCAGAGATCTAGCTATGCAGAAACTACTAACACCTGGCCCAAAGAAATGCTTCATAAGCGAGGAACATGAGCAGACACACCTGCACACACGTGCTGGGTTAGGGACAGAGGGCAGAGAGAGGGGACAGTGAAAGAAAGCGAAGATGGAAAGAAGTACTAGAAAGTTCTCCTGAGAACATGGTGCTTAAGGGAGTAAACTCATTTACCAGGCAAAAGGAGAGGGAAAGGAATGAGATGGAGAGCGGAACAGAGGGTGGGCAAAGATGGCTGCTGACGACCTTCCAGTGGCGAAGGGTGGTTCCAGGAAGCGAGGAAGTAAAATGAAAAGTGAGGCTAAAGACAACACTCTTGGGATCTTGTCTTTGACATGACTGCGCCTATACTGAGTAAAAAGACACCACAGACTTACAGACAGGAGCCTAAAAAGACGCAGGAGGCTCAGATAACTGAGCAAAACCCTTAATGCCATGGACTCAAATCTCCACATGATAGAAAGAACAGTTTTCAAAACCAGATCCACTGACTGGTGTTCGGCTTCCAAAACTAAAACCCCAATGCTGGATATACAGCCCCAGCCATGAAATTAGGCCTTGTCAAATTACATCTGAGGATTGATATGATCACCAAACATGACAAAATGCTTGGATGTAATCTGTAAAATGCTATGTATACATTAGCTAGTCTTTGGTATTACAAATATCTTAAAGTATCAACATTCTTGTGATAATGCTAGAAAATCATGGCCTTAGAAGTAAGCTTCTCCCTTTTGTCTTTGTTAATTCTAAAAACATGTGTTAATTGTAATGAATGATAAAAATATGGGAGCAGCTGGGATGTATCTCAGTGTAGACAGTTTGCTTAACATGTTTAAGGTCCTATGGTCAGATCCTTACAGTCACAGAGAAAGGGGAATTAGGAGGAGGAGAGAAAGAATAACAGGAAATACAGATTATCATCAGACATTTATTACCAAGTGTAAAAGATATTTAAGAATGCATGAAATAATAAATTTCATACCTTTATGAAGTTTTACATATTGTGAGCAAAATTTGATCTGCTACACATTCTGCCTTTAATCATTATTTAATAAATGTTAAATGCATGACTTTATGTTAATAAAACCATACCTATCTACTTGTAAAGATTAATACATTAAATATTAACAGTTATTAATACATAAACATTAATGTTAATACATTAACATTTATATCAATTAAAATAATAGAGAGTCACCTAGGAGACAAGACTCCTGGCCCATCTGGGAGGTGTTATCTAGATTAGATCAACTTCTGGACATGCCAGTGAGGAATTATCTATATTAGTTCAATTGAGGTTGGAAAATTCAAATTCCCAATGGTCTATATGTTTTTAATAATAATAATAATATAATAATAATAATAATCACCATCATCATCATTATCATCATCATCTGGTGTCCTACACTGAATAAAAAGAAAGAAGTAAGCTAAGTTCTAGCATCCATTTCCCTTACTTCATTACATGTGGATACAATGGTCCAACTGTCTCAAATTTCTCAGCCACCATGACCTCCCTGCCAGGGACTATACTCTCAGACTATGAGCCCAAATAAACCCATCCTTGCTTTCCTTGAGTTTGTCAAATATTCTTAGGACAGCAACAGGGAAAGTAGTTAATTTATTACTATTTCAGCACAAATGGTGGTGTAATGTCTTGTAATTTGTCTCGCCAACTCCCCTCAAAAGAGATAGCCTTATGTGAGTAAAGCTTATAGCTAAACATGCCTCAGGATTTCTCTGATGGTGTGCTTTCTTCTCTCCTCCTACTTGATGCCCTTACCTACTCAACTGCTACTTTTGCTGCCTTGGCAACATCTTTGTGTTTGACATCAAGCATTTTTTTTTTCTGAAGGATTTCCATTGCCATCATAAAATTCAAAATGTATTCATCTTCATATAATCTATGACCTCAGTCATGACTATCGATAGCTTATCTGGTTTACACTATTTTAGTGCAGGTTCTACTCTTTGATTTTCCCCTTTTCATCTCCCAGCCAGACTTCCAATTTTGCATCTGAATATAACCCAACTTTATTTTCATCACTATTCTGCTGTCTTTCCAAATATCACCCACAATTACACGTCTCCACTTTCTCCTGATAGGAAGGTCAATTTTCAACTAATGAATAGACTATGGCATGAGGGACCCAGATAAGGAAATGGGTTGTGGGTCTAGACCGAGAGATGGGTATGAGAGCTCGGTGTATAGTTTGAGTGCCAGGAGTGATGATTTACACCAACAACTCAGACTAAGTGGGCAGGACATGAAGTCAGGAGAAGCAGGGAGGCATCATGAGTCCCCCTCAGAGCTGAAGGGGATGGGCAAGAACGGTCAGATCTGGTGTAATGGGAAGTGGTGGGGAAGCTAAGGACTACAGCGATGGCAAGAGGGAGAGGGGGCCCAGACACAGAAGGGGAAGCAGAGGGAATAAGTCACTGACACTGAATACATGAGGGAATAGGAACAAGAGTCTTCTAGGCAACCAGCTTCTATTTAACAAGAAGGTGCGATTTTTATTTCTAAAATATGGACAACCAGTGCTAAGGGTCAAGGCTAGATATGGGTTAGAAAAGGAACTGCCTGCACAATAGTCAAAGGCAAATAACTTGCTAAAGGTGAGGAAATCCAGCAGTGATGAAAAAGGTGGACTTCCTCACTATGGGCGTCCTTTGTACTCAAATCACTACAATACTCTAATTAAGAACGAAAGTTCCAGAAAACGTCATGGATAGTCCCAGACAAACAATAAGTTCTAGTAGGGGGGTTAAGCAAGAAGTGAATGAAGCAACATATACACGTGTTAATATTTTTAAATTTATTATAACGTGTGTGTGTCTGTGTGTGTATTTTTAAATGTGCTTAAATTCAGTTCACTGTAAATATAGCCAAGTCCCACTGAAAGGCAGAGATGAACCCTGAAAATCGACATGTCAGCCAGGAGTGGGGATGCAAGGCCTCTAAGTGCAGCACTTAGGAGGTAGAGAAAGATGACACCCAGATTTGAGGACACTATGCGCTATATGGGAGGTCCTGCTCCAAAAGAAAGATGAAGGGGAAAGGGAAGGAGGAGTTTACATATTAATCAAATCATATATGAAAGAAAAGGTAATAAATTAACACTTGTATGGCAGGGGAGTGGCAGCGCAGAAGAAGATGTTGGTGTCTTTTTATTTTCCTAAAAGGATTGAAATAAGAAAGAAACTCACTCACTCACATACATTTCTGGGTTCAAGGAGCCTCTATCTAACCTATCCAGCAGGTTTCAGGTTTCTAATAACATTCCGAAGAATGCGTCCAGGGCTGCTATTATTGCAATGTTCATTACGATTCTTATTTCTATGTTTTAATATTTTCCCACCATACTGCACAGAGACAAATGGAAAAGAGGCTTCCCAGATACTCACACCCTGAGCATTCCTGACACAACCAGAGAGCATCAATGGCTTACAGCAATACGAGCTATACCAAAAGAGGCCACAGGGAACTAAATCTCAGGAGGCACAGTGACTGTGACATATCACAAGCTAACAAACATGGAAAACTAGTTCAGTGCATGAAGAAGAGCTTCGATTGTCTTCATATGCAGAATTACTTATTTACTTATTTGGTCTCGAGCTCTGAGATCCACCTGACTCTGGCAGTGCTGGGATCAATGGCATGCTCCACCACTGCCACCTTTGTCCCCGCTTTCAATCGTTCTAATGATGTCATTTTCATTTTTGTTTGGTGCAAAAATCACTTTCTAGCTTCCCACCGAGGACCGGAGCATGTACCGTAGGGATGCACTCACTGTGCTCTTACCCTGACTACAGAAGGCCATGCCTGTCCCCTCTTTTGTACTGTTCCCCTCGGGGAAGGAGTTATTACACGCTTTCTGAACATAAGAGGGAACTCCAATAGCAAGCAGGGAAAGGAGTTGAATAAGGAAGGTTTTAAAGCAAGGTTTCCATTAGAAAGGCTCATGATCTTGGAAGCATTTCCAAAACAGATCCTTTGTGCTAGACTAGGTTTAGGCTAACAGGTAATTTGCCAGTGAAGTCACTCTTCTGTGGTTATTCTCTAAGATTAGCATGAAAATCCTACTACAAAAAAAACAAAAACAAGGCAGGACTTCTGTAATGAAGGCCGCCAGACCATTCATTGCTTCCGTGGAAAACAATACACTGAATCAGCAATCGCACACAGGAAGAATCTTCCTGACATTCCGATCTTCACCACACATCATTTGCCAAACAACACTGGAGAGAATATAATAAAAATGAGCTGCATCAAATTCATATTCTACTTCTAGACATATCATTGGTAGGAGGGGGATGTATCATTTCCGCTGCAGTAAACTATATGAACCTATACTAACTACACTAAGCTATACTAATCTTGTCCTTAGAAAGGGTTCTTCTACACTTCAGATCCAGTAAGGGGCCTAATATGTTTCCTGAATGCCAGTATTACCAAGTATTACCAGGCTTTCTCTTTACTTCCTATGCTTTGGGGAATTACAAAGGTAGTGTTCTTTTTTTTTTTTTTTTTTTTTTTTTTTTGGGGTGTGTGTGTGTGTGTGTGTGTGTGTAAATATACTGCCCTCTTTATTCAAGCAAAAGGAAAGCATGTATATTCTAACTACTTTGAGTGGAAGTGGCCAATTCACATGCTCCAACAGGGGCCACTGGAGAGCCCACCCTGGCTTCCAGCAAGCCCTTTTATGTTGGAGCCACCTTTCCCTTCTCATCGCATTTCTCCTGGCCAGGGTTCTTCCCTCAGACACTCAGGCTGCTTCTCTTACTACATCATCATGTCTGATTAACAGCTCTCACAAAGACCTTGCCAGTTCAGACTTTCTTAAAAAAAACACCCAGCCAATAACACACTGTAAAATTCACTTATCATTTGAACTTTTAATTTTTCAAGTATAAGGCCCTCAGATTCCTGAAATATAAAGGCATTGCCCAATCACAGTCATAAATATTAAAATGCAGAAATAAAGAAGAGCTAAAACTCACTGTAATTTGGCCAATACAAATTTTGTTTCAATATGCTGTTTCTCATTTAGCTCAACAGGCAGAAAAATCAATGAAATGAGCTGTTCTTGTTGCAAGTTTTCTTTCACTGGGCTTCAATTGCTTACAATTCCTTGGTACTCTAAGAGTAAAGCGGGCAAGATGATGCTATCCCATCTTTTTTAAGATACAAGATTGACCAAAAGAAAACAGTAAGGAAAGATATTAAATAAACATAAAAGGGCCAAGCGAGTTAATGGGGTGAACAACTGAAGCCAGTACATTTGCCTCCAACAGCCAATGTGATTTCCTAGTGATAAGGCTGCCCTGGTTATGAGGAGAGGAGGAAAATAAGACTACAAGGTTACCAGAATGGAAGACCTTGTAGAATAATTTGATGAGAGGGAAGTACACATGACTTCTGGGAATACATCAAACACAATAACGGGAATCATCTCTGCAGTGCTCTCAGAAGGGCACCCAGTTTCCAATATAAAAAAGCCCCAGGCACAGAAGGATGCAGTGCCAGCCCAACAGAAATTACCAAAGTGCTTTCTTCATAAATGAAGTGTACAAAGCTATATGCAAAGTTTCTGGAAGACAGAGCACCACTGATGCTGGACACGGGGAAATACCAGAGGAAAATCTGTCTCCCGGCAAGGAAAATATCTGAGCTCAGTAAAAGATACAAGGAAGCTCACACAGTCTATTACCACCAATATTAGTTGTCCTTAATGAACTCGTGATGAATGTCATTGTGAGGAAAGTTACTTCTGTACCCCATAATTATGATGTAAGCTATAAACAAAAATAAAAATTTTGAGATGAGTCAGGAATATGAGATACTTCATCTAAAGAGAATCTATCCAGAATAGCAGGAGGAAGATGGTGACCCATGGGCAATAGGATATGTGATTCTAAGAATTCTCATACTGGTTCAAGAGAGACCCTACATGCATATGCTCACTGACAGGTTTAAACGATTCCATTGATTCGCAGCCTTCCCAATAACTGCTGTGCCTGGACTTGCCAACTTCTGTCTCCTATCAAGCAAGTTACCCAGTAAGCACCTTGTAGACAAGAATGTGATCTAATCTTGTTCCCTTTCACCTCACACAGGAGCAGGGTCCAGGAAATAATTGGTGACAAAACATAACGGAATAGCCTAGACATGAGCCTACATACCATGTTGTGGTTTTCACTTTAAATCCCAAGTCTCCTACTCCCCACGACATCTTTCCAGTCTTCTATTTAGCCTGTCTCATCCTGCCATATTTTCTTTTAATAAGAACATAGGTTTGAAGTCTATTAATATTGATATAATATAGCATAACAAATAATATAATAACATAATAGTCTATTACTATAGCTACTTGTAATGAGTTAACTCATGATGGAAATCAATGTGTGGAATAAACTATACATGTGTTGGTTCTCCCAACTACAAATTTTAATTTCCAAACTTAAGAAGAAATAATGGACACTAAGAAAATGGTGGAAGGTAACAGCCAATGGGCTTAGCCATTTGAAGGTCTACTCGTCCATTATTAGATTGTAATGAAACTCAACATGCATTTATGGAGCAAGATAAAGGCTAACGTAAAGCTTGTCCTTGTCACATGCTTAACAGAGAATTAACTCACCTTGCAAGCCACACAATATTCTTGTTACTGACATTAAGAGATACACAAAGAAATAACTAATGGTGAATTATTTCATGTGACAAACCTTCAGTTCTTGTCAACAATAACAAAGTTTGGAATTAAAATACAAATGGGATGGGTAAGAGAAGAGGGAATCATGATTTTTAGAAAGCATTAAAAAGCTTTTTCCTTCCATACTGGAAATAAATGTGTACACAAGGACTCAATTCACACTGTGGAACAACTAAGAAACATTAGACGAGGTCTATAAGGATTCAGGCACACTCCTGTTTTCTTAGAAATTAATGGCACTCAGAAAAAAATCAATTGTAATTGCAGAACATGCACTAAATGAATTACCAAAGTCCCCGCATATATGGACAACATTGTTAAGTACAGAAGTTTAGATCATAATTGACCTATTATATGTAATATATATAATATGTATCAACCAATTAAATTGTCTTATTTTTCTTAACCCCATGATTCCTAAGTGAATTTACTTGCAGCAAAAGTTTTAGAGGGTTAAAATATTATTCAGAGCTACACCTTATAAAGGGTTTGTGTTACTTCAAACATAAATACAGTAAGGATATAATGGTTTTACAGGGAAAAGCAGTATTGTATAATTACAAAGTTCCTTCTATAAACTGCAGTAAACATAAGATATTAAATTTCCCTTAACAAGCATTTTAAGTATACAGTAAAATAATGTTAACTTAAGAACAGAACTATCTTCATATGATCCAGCAATCCCATGCTGGGTGCATACCGAAAAGAAAGGTGGAAATAGCCGAGTGACCTTCAGTTGATGACTCTATAGGAGTGTGCATGTACACAATGGGATACTATTCAATGCTGTCATTGGTGACAACACCAACCAAACTGCACGATCTCACTGTTGTGGAATCTAAACGTTCATCTCATACAGCTTCAGAGTGGAATGTTGGTTAACAGAGGACAGGTTAAGTAGGGAAAGAGGGGATGGGCTAAAGCTAGACTATGAGTGGCCACTGGGATGCAGTTCTGCAGTAGGAAGGGCTGCAGACAATGTGTTTGCAGCCCTCCCTGGTAAGAACCTGGAGGTTTTGCCAAAAAGTGATAAATGTCTAAGATATTTACCATGGTAGTATCAGGTTCTTCTATGTATGAAAACATCACGTTACCTCTTAATATGTACAATGTTTGTTCTTTCTGTATTTTCAAAAACAATTTAATAAATCACAGAATCTGTAACATCTCAGCTTTTCATAATTTTATAAACAGTTTTAACTCTGTCATGGACACAGATTTCTAGAAATCATTAATTGTATAGCAAGTTTGTAACTACTAATCCTTCCAGAAAAGTACCTGTTTCAAAGTACTTAAGCATCATGAATTTTTCTTTGCTACAATATAGTATAATCAAGAAGTGAACAATATAACAGATTTTATTCTGCTCACCACCAAATCATCTTCTGAGAAACAAAAGCCATATATTTTACTCTTAATATCTTTCAGGTTTCTATAAATCACATCTGTTCAGGGACTTGGTAATTCTCAAAAGATACTGAAGGAGTAATTAGTGTAAATGAGTGAGAAAGAGCTTGGGTCAGTAATTTGTTTTTCTTGTGGAGAACTACAGAAAAAACTCGCAGGCTTGCAGGCCACGAGTTACGATGTGATGCTCGGTCTCTGTGGTGGGTGAGAGGCAGAATAAAGCTACACATGGACACATGAGCAAGACTGTGGGCAACAAATGTGTGTTTATGAAAACAGATGGCAGGCTCCATGTCCCCAGTGAGCCTTGGCTTGCCAACCACTGAGATCAATCCAAAAAAGAAGAGGGAGGAAGAAGATGGGCAGGACTAAAGAAGAAAGTAAAGAAAATCAAATTAATGTGTCTGTGAGCTATTACTCCTGAGAACAGGGAGCGGCTTGGCTGACATTATCTGTTCTATTGACTAAGTTTCACTGTGAAACCTTACAAAATGAAACAAGTTTCTTATTGCTAATGATTTGACTCAGTGCTGGCTGAACTATTGGCACTCAGCACATCAGCATAAATAATGAGAATATGATCATGGGTAAGTACATCACAGGGGATGACTTACCTCAGTAATGGATGGAATATAACAGTGATATTTCTGGCTCCAGGTTTGCAGACAAATTTTGTTCCTCCACCTTCAATTAAGTTGTCATCGGGACCTCCTTCACAGAAAAATGAAAACCGAGATTTAGCTAGTTAGAAGTTTTACAGTTAAGACAACCAAGCTTATCTGTGTGGATGTTCTATTGTCACAAGGGCTGCCATGTAAGTTACCCACAGTATTTATGTTATTGCAAATGATATGATCCAATCTTTCTGTTCAACAATCTATGGCATAATTACCCAACAAAGAGAAAAATGAAAGTCCAAGAAGAATCAATGATATATGTAAAGTAATGACTCAAGATAACAGTATAGTTGAGGCTGAAACATTTATCACTAGTCAGCAAGGTCTTCTTTGGACAGTAGGGTAAACAGAGAAAGAAGTAGTTACACTTAAAGAACCCCAGATTGTAAAATGTACATAAATCCTATTGAGACAAAAAGCACAGGGATTGAAAGACACGTTATCATTTTATGTAACACTAGGAGAAAGAATCCTAGTCATTAAAATATTAATTTATTGTGATCTTCATTTTATCATAGTAGAAAGCTTACTTGGCTATTTAAATACATAGTTTCATAAATACGTTGAGTATATTTAATAAGTAAATACAAGAAAAATAAACTTAGGGAAAAAAGTGGCTCAGTGGTTGAGAACACTGGTACCCTTTTCTAGGACCTGGATTCTGTCCCTAGCACCCACATGTGATGGGAGATGTCATTCTGTATATGTTTCTCATACTGGTTAATGAATAAAGCATTGTTGGCCAATAGGAAAGGAAGATAGGAGGGACTAGGAGACAAGGAGGAAATAGGAAGGAGGAAGGAGTCAGTTAGCATGGAGAGACCGGGGAGACCAGACACCTGCCCTACTCCCCGGTAAGGAGACGACGTGGAAATACATAGAAATGGGTTAATAACTAAGACAGAGCTAGCCGATAAAAAACTAGTAATGGGCCAACAGAATAATATCAAATACAGAGTCTCAGTGTGTTAATTGGGGCTGGCGCAGCGGCAGGAGGAAAACTGTATTCCTTACACACATGAGAACTCAAAACCATTTGCAACTCCAATTCCAAAGGATCCAATGTTCTCGTCTGGCCATCTAGGACATAGTAAACACAGGTAGCCTACAGAATATGTGGAAGTAATACTCACACACGCAAAATTTTTAAAAACCTCATCAAGAAATTCTTAAAACCATATACTATACACAGTCCAACCCTTGAAATCACTGGTTCAGAGCTGGCAATATACATGTTTTCCAATTAAGTGCCACCTTACATTATCAAGAATATAATTGTATAAAAAGGGTGTGCCACATTGTATGCAGGATTTTATCTCAAGCTGCTAATACATATTTGGCAAAATATAAAAATTGTTGCTTACTTGATGCTATCACAAGACTTAAAGCAGGTTTTGCAATGGAAACCAGGACTTAAATTCTTTCCTTAATTGGTTCTTAATTGGTAATTAGCTGAAACATCAAAAGGTCAAAGTGCAGGAAGTAACTGCCAAGTTCACATGCTCTGAAGCAGAAACAATTTACCATTACAATCTTGCAGATTTAGTTGCTGAGTTTAGAATATACAAAGCTGCATATAACTTCAGAAGTTGGGAGGGTTTTTTTTTTTTTTTTTTTGCTTTGTTTTTAATAATTCAACTGCTTTAATCTCTATCTTCTCTCCACTTTTATCTACACTAAGAGAAATGAATTCTTTTAACTGGCAAAAATTAAGGGGGCATATATGGGCCTGAGAAGCCCCAGTATTCCATTTGAAAAACCATGGCATCTCCAGGTGGTAAATGTAGTTTGGTTTATGTTGGTAAGGCTATGGATATAATTCAAGCATAGAAAAACTGCGGAACACATGCAAGACCTTTGTTTCAATACAGGGAGGGAGGAAAGTTTACCTAAAAAGGTCCTCACTATCAAAAAAGGGGGAGGAGTAAGTGGTCTAACACCTTCTATTAGATGGGTAAATATATCCACCTCCCATGTTCAACTAGCAACTCTACCCTAAGCTAGGTTATGTTCTTCAGTGTCAGTATTTTTAGTGTACAACTGGTACTATACTTTTCATTTACCTGATGTTATTTCTCAAGTGATTTAGAATTCTAGCACAAAAAAAAAAAAAAAAAAAAGAAAAGAAAAAAGAAAACAATGATATTGGTGAGTTTCTTCAAAACCATAGCATCCTACATTTACATATCTTTCTCTCTCCTTATGGTTAGAATTCTTTGAATGTATCAGACACAAACAAAACTGTTTTATTATCTACCTTTGTAGTCTCCACAGCATCTAAGAAACTGATAAAACCATATGAAGCTTCAGCAATCTACATTCAGAATCATCAACACTTCCCAGAGACATTTAGACAGATACTGTTTGGACCTGTTGTTTCCTCCAAACCAACAGAGCACAGTTCTGAATTTCTAACAAAATGCAATGACATGTAAAGCTCTTCCTTTAAATGAATGGCCTGCACCCCAACACAATGACATGAACATTACTGACGCCTTGTTAAGTTTTGCAACTGAAATGGAAGCATCAAGACCAACTCAACGACTAGGGTACAGCTCAGCTATAATAATGTGCTCTGCATGAGCAAGACCCTGGGTTTAATGAATACACAGAAACAAAGCAGATAAGCACGTAAATAGATAGAGCTTGGAAAAAACTACTCCTTTAACAAACCTCTTCCTCAAAAGATCATATTGAACATCTACAAAGAGAGAAGTGAAACAAAGAATAGATTTATCTTCTTCATCAACAATTTTCCTTTCAAGAACAAAAAACCAAATCACAGCAGAATCGCCAAGGTCATGTACAGGAGAAATAGGGTTATATTCTGTACCCCAGGAACAGCATACATAAACAAAACAAAAAACCTTTATATGAGATGGATTTAAAAAAAAAAAAAAAAAACCACAATTCTATCCAGGGTGAGTACTACCTCAAACTGACATAAGATAGGTGACTTTTAATGATTATTCAAAGTATCAAGTGCTTTGATTTTAAGGAGTCCATAGTTAAATTTAGAGTAGAATAACCAAGAGGCAGTCAGCTACTTCCTCGCATACACTTTATACAGTGTGCGTCCACCTGGCCTGTGTGTCTGGTCTATACTGGGCTCACTTCTGGATACACATTTCCTCTGCCAATCCATTAAGTACAATATCCAACCTAAAATAGCCAACTCCATTTCCCAAAACCCACAACTCCATTAAAAGTAATTTTATATAAAACAATTCAGATATACCTTAACGTATGTCACTTTTATCAACATTATATGACTTCATTTAAGCTTCCATAACTTATCACTATGAAAAGAGATGAAGCAGGCATGCATCTGCTGTATGAATGGGAAAAAAAAAATGGAGACCTAAGCGGACGAAATAATATTAAAATTAGATGGGAAAGTGTATGTGAAAATATACTGCCAATTGTCAAAGCCTAGCATAAGTAAACAATTTGCTTTGTCCTCCCAAAGCCTTACTGGTAGTTAGAATATTTAATGTATGTTTATAGCAATGAATAGAGCCAATATATATAAAAAAAGTAACAATACCAACTATGAAAACAGAAACCACTAGAAATGTCAGTGGGAGAGATGAGGCTGTGGCAATGAAGGGAGGAAGACAGGGCATGAAGTTCCAAACTTAGCCACAGTTCCACCACATAAAACTCCTCAAGCTGGGGGAAATGATGGATTCATGTGATGTGCTGCTGTTAACACTGAAAAAGACTCTGTTCTGTCTACTTTAACCTCAGCAAAATTCTCCCTATAAGAACCTTACGTGTTCCTTCAGCTCCATGCTTCTGTGACCGTCACTGGATCTGATAAAGCAGACGTCTATATCTAAGGTACTAAACGCTGTGGTATGAAAGTGATCCACAAACACCATCAGTATTGGAATCTGGGAATTTTGTCATGAGGGTGTCTATGCATGGATTCAAGCAAACATCCTAGGACAGGGATGACTATAGAAACTTGAGCCCCTTTTCTCTCTCACCCTTCCTCTGTCTTCTATCAATGGTATGATAAACAAAAATAGTCAATTGTTCCCCCTCAATTTCACCTTCCAACCCTCTAGATCTATATACCATTGAATTTCCGTTCATTACAGACAACTCAGTCTGTGATTTTTCTGTTATAATAGCACAAAACTGGCAAAGGTACTGAATTATTCATTTTAAAAATTAAAAAGAAGTAGCATCCTGAAGGACTAATTTTGAAAATGAAGCTGAAGAAAGGCCTGGATCAAAGACCACAGTCTCAGAGTGACTACCACCAAAATGTACTCTCAATGGACCCTTGGCATTTCAGGATTCCGGGTGAGAAATAGAGCTCACCTTTCTTCACATGCGCCTCCATTCAGCCCAGCAGCCTGGGAACTGCTGTCAAGACCATTAAGGAGCAAGCTGCTCAAACTCTGAAACATGAACTGACCAGACAGGGACAACTCTCGCCTTCATTCATTATGCTTGCAGGCTAATCTCAGCTGGGAAGGCCTGGTGATGGGCACCAGAGAAAATGCCGAATGATGATGGATGGTTGGAATGAAAAAGAAATTGACAGGAGGATTACAAGTAAGCTGTAGAGCACAAAAAAAATGGAAGAATGCCCCAGTAATGTTTCCCGCTTTTTGCACGGAGGAGAACGGTTTGACAAGCTCTCCCTAGATGACTGCCAACAAACCCAAGGCCACCTAACAACTTCCATATGACAGCATTTTAGCACTCACACACTAGTCCCTACCTTTAGAACTCAGGTGGAGAAATTGGCTGCTAAATTTACCCACTCCTTGACTCTTTCCAACTAAGATTTGTTGTCACTAATAATGAATGCAGTCATCGTAATGACTAAAACAGAAAGAGAAAACAAACACCTCGGGGAAAAATGCAAACAAATCTCATTGAGATGAACATGGTAAGATGGGCAGCATCAGTAAATCTGTAATCAGATCACAGATCTGGTTTATTAATAGTGTGAATATGATAAATTAAATAAATAATTGGTGCTTAAGCTAGTCCATTTATAAAATAGGAACTATGGTCAGTTCCTTCAAACATAATGTGCTAATTGTCTAGGTGAGAAACTATACACAAGGGCATTTAGCACAGTGCTTGATACCCAGGACACACATCCCAATGAAGCAGCCCACTTTTCGTTTTGGGACTATCAATAGGTAAGGAGTGTGTGTGTGTGTGTGTGTGTGTGTGTGTGTGTGTGTGTGTGTGTGCAAGAGAAAGAGAGAGAGAGAGAGAGAGAGAGAGAGAGAGAGAGAAACAGAGAATCTCATAACACACCACTAGAACATAAATGAAGAAAAAGGTTTGACTTTTTCAAAAGTGTTTCTGTATTACTTTTGGCAACAGTAAGAGTCAATGTCATTAATGAGTTCAACAAATAGATTTGTAACCAATGAATAAGACATCCCTGTGAGTTCATCTGGGGGACAGTGACACTGCAGTGACAGAATAAGGAAACTGTTAGGAACACTTACAGTGTTACAAGGTGAAATAGCTTCTGTCAACTCCTAATTTTTCAGTTAAAATAATCACTATCAAATGTATACATGCTAGTACTGTGAACAAACACCTTGTTCTAGTACTTACATTAAAATAGTGACTTCCATTAGGTTACAGAAAGCAGCATTTTGAATGTGTCCTGGGTATAAAATGGGTTTTCAATTTTGCAAAACACAGCAGTGAAGACACAGTATTTTACAACAAATACCTGACTTTAGAAAAGTCATACCGAATAACAAATATGGAATTTCTAATTGCATCAATAAAGAACATGTTTAACTGGATCTAGGCAACTGAGTGGCCTGAGTTTTCTGAACTCTATATCACCTTAGCAGAGGCAGTTTTACAGACTAAGTTCTTCAGCATAGGTATATTCTTTGGTGTTTTTTTGTTTGGTTGGTTGGTTTTGGTTTTTGAGATGGGGTTTCTTTGTGCAACAGTCCTGGATATCTTGGAACTTGAGTTGTAGACAAGGCTGGCCTTGAACTTAAGAAGGATCTGTCTGCCTCTGCCTCTGAGTAGAGGTGCCACCACCACCTGGCTACATAAATCTACTTCTAAAGCATGATGTGCCCTGAAAACTCAGTCTGGTGGGACTACCACACTTCAACCTCTAAATTGGCCTGGACATGGCCATGGGGTGTGGTCAAGAATCAAAGACAAAATAATAGCAAATTACCATACTCACAAATGCTTTACTATACAGTAAAGCAAGAGAATGAGGGCTGGTAGTAGTACTGTTCTGTTAAAGGGTGAGTTTCAAACAGGGAAGAAAAGCTAGGCTAAATAAATAAATAAATATCAAAGACAGCATTACATTGGGACTCAACTTGTAGCTAAGGATATTAGCTTCAACACAAACACTGTTTTAATAATTAGGGTGGCACTGGCTCTATGGAGTAGTTTCTAGAACATAATAAACATTTTTGACTGAATACATCTGTTAACAAAATAAAAAGAACATCACCTCTAGAACAAGTGAATTATGACTATGAGCTATCTATGAGTAAATGGCAGATGTATTTTTGAAGAAATATGCTCAGTCAGAACTTCAGGTTTTAAGAAAGAACTGAAAAGTTAAGTGAATTAAAATATTCCTAGAAAACACCATCCCTAATAGAAATTAGCTACTTATTCCAGCACAAGTTGAACAAAAGCCTTGCCAAGATTCCATTGCACACATACAAAAGTTCTTGATTTCCTCCCCTGTTGCAATCAAGGCAGATACTGTTTCCTTAGGAATGGATAAATAAAGAAGGCACAGGGATGGAAAAGAGATACAAAGTCATTAAATAGCTACCTTAAAAAGGAAAGTCTGCTAGACTTCACAAAAACCCCCTCTCTTAACTCTAAAAATATCCACAAGATATTATTAGGAACACAGGAATTAGGAAATGTACCCTTCTGATGGGGAAACAAAGGTACAGGGTCTGCTCAAGGATGCACATGCTAGGCTCAGGACTGAATCTTCAGTCAGGTGTATCTTAAGCATTTTTTAAAATACATATAAATCCCACAACCTGTTTAATTACCATCATTTACTCTTCACAGGGACTCAGTTGTTGAATAAGGCAGTGGTGATACAGAAAAATTCCAAAATATAGAGCATTGAGCCCAGTTTTGTGGTGAAATGATACACTTATGCATTTTTTAATAACTAAAAATTCTCTTTGATTAAAGATACAAATGAACTCAAGAGAAATCATATTTTCTTTCTAGGAAATGACCACACAGGCAGTGTACTTGGTAGAAGCACATTTAATTATCCGAGTGAGGTTAGAAATACCGTTTTCCTCTCTAACACAGCCCCCAAAGCAAGACCTAGACCATCTTTCCAGACAGCCAACAGGGAATATGTGTGATAAGCCCTTACTGCAGCCTCCCAAGTGGCTCTCTGGATTGCAAAGTGCATAAAGGTAGAAGACAAGAAGTAACAGTGTCTTTCAAAGGGTCAAATTTTGTTGTTGTTGTTTGCTTATTTTCTTTTCCTATTTCTCTTTTTAAAATAAAGAAACTCAATAGCCCTCCATTGCTTTGATTCGGGCTCAGCACACCACACCTCTACTTTCCTGAATAAAGCCCAGAGAGCATCTTATGTCTCAGCTTCCTCATACATGCTAACAGAATCCGTGCTCCTCTCTCACGAGCCATCCCTTACAGTTGTGCACTTTTAAGATCTCAGGGAAAAGAGATAATGTAGAACCAGATAAAGTCTGAAAAGTTATAAATGGTGCAGGTACATGTGTGGGAATATTCAGATCTTCATCTTTCATAATAGCTGCAAAGTGGAGATCGCTGATCAGTTGGTGAATATTGGCACAAATTAAATGAACCATGCACGTAAAATAGACTGGTATTCGGCCATAAATAACAATGGAGTGCCAATGTATGCTACAACACTAAGAACATACTATGTAAATGAAACCCAATGTTTGATTAGCAACTGAGTTATTTAGCTTCAGGCATGAGGCCTCTGACCTGGTTGTGCCCTACTGGCCACTCAAATGTATTTAATAGATTCAAGATCATTAAAATTAGTTAAAAGAATGAGGAAAATGGATCAATGCAATCTCCCTATGTAGCTTTAAAATCAAGTGAGTTGGTGCATAATGACACTAAGACCAAAGTGTTCCTCAAAGATGGTCAATTGAAGTTCCCTTGTGCCTTATTGACGAGACACTTAAAGACACACAGTGACTGGAGATCATTTGGTAAGTGGCTCACTCTTTTGTAGAGTAGGGTCATTTTATTTTCCATTCCCAAAGCATCCAGTACCTGCCACATCTAGATCCTCCTGACATTGTTCCTGGAAGAGCCCTGAGTGACTGTTTTTAAAAATGTCTTGTTTACACTTTTTAATTATGTGGACGTGAAGGAGTCTGTGTGCTTGGGGGGGGGGTACACATGTGAGTAGAGATGGAGCCTGAAGAGGCCACTGGATTCCCTGAGATGGCGTTACAAGCGGTTATAAGCTGCTTGATATGGTTGCAGGAAATCACAATTATGTCCTCTGCAAAAGACATACTGTTTATTCCTGAGCCATTTCTCCTGCCTCTCAATGACCACTTTACTGGTGGTCAGGATGTAGGCTCATTAACTTTAAAATATGTTGATTCATTTTCCTTTCCATGGCATTCCATACTTCCCAATTTCTTAATTGATTGTTAGGAAGATAATTAAGGTGTAGTGTACCTTCTAACTTGCCCCTTCCCTCCAGCACCCTCCCCACAATAACCCTTAACCCCCTCCCCCTAACCCTCCTCTTCCCTATATCTCTCCCCTTGCCCTGCCCTCCCTGTTGCCCATGCATTTCTTCTTTTGATTTGTAATGCAAGACAGACCTTAAAAATAAGTAGCATTTGTTGACCATCTTTGGGGGGGACATATCTATCTTAGAAACATTATCTTCCAATTCACTTTAAGGCTTCACAAGGAGGTTGCATCGATCCCTTTCCCTCCCACTCTCTTATTTGTTATTTAGAATGTATTAGTTCTAGATTGTTACCAGCTGTCCTGGAACGCACTCTGTAGACCAGTCTAGCCTCAAACTCACAGAGATCCCCCTGCTGCTGCCTCCCAAGTACTATGAGATTAACTATGAGAGTATGTTTAACCTTTAAAGAAATGTGCAGACTATTTTCAAAAGAACCAGTATATTAATACTATATTTCAATTATTAATTTTTTCCCTGCTTTCAAACAACTAGTAACAGAAAGGTCCAGGCACATGGTGGTAAGAGATGGAAGCAGTTAAAGTTAGAAAAGGGAAATATCAGTAACTTGTTCTCCCCTAGAATCCCTTCCCACATAAGCCAACTCCAACCTGTCACCATTGAAGCACTATAAAGTACAACTGATGATGATGAACCCCAGCAGCATTTTGGAACTGTCAAAAGTGAGAAACTATATGTTTTGTCTATAGTGTTTTAACTAAGTATAAACACCGTTTTGTCAGCTATGACAAAAACAGGGTTTCTCTTGTCTTCCAAATTTTGGATTGTGGTTTATTTTACTGTTTTCTCAGGAATTCTTACTGAAATACAGCAAGATGTGAAGAGGGCAGAGTGCAATGAGGTGCCCTGATTTGACAGGCCAAGGTCATCATTGCCAACCTCCATGTATGTTTGGCTGACTGCAGTCTGCTAAAGACGGCTGCAGACCAGATCGGAGTTCTATGATCCTGAGAACCAACAAGCTGAAAACAGACTGTGTCCATCACTCTTACTCTGTCTTTGAAGGTCTCTATGGTGTAGTTTATTGGGAATGAGAGCTGCACGAATTCCAGTTCACTTGAAGATTTTGTGCTGGAAAATATTTTTATTGGCTTAATAGTCAGAGACATGCTTACAACTGCTTACTCTCTAAGTTGGAAGGGGATTAATTTGAAAAATTAACAGGACAGTGTCCCAAAATGACTAAGAGAAGAAAGTACATGGTGGGCTCTTTGAAAAATTTAGCCAAAATACAGTTGCACAACAGCACCATTGAGCTGCCTGACAAAGAAAATCAGTGCTGGCACCAGGACAGAAAGGATTGTTTCACAGCTCACTGGAAGCATCTGCATCACAGAGGGACAGGTGGCTTTAAGTAACTTTACCAGCAAACCTACAGTTACTATGTTTAATTAGCAAGTCAGCATTCTAGTCACTGTTGATAGCAAATCTCAGAAATTTCCTGGCATTAAATCAGCCTTGGACCTAGGGAAACAACTCAGTTGGTAAAATGTCTGCTGTATAAGTATGAGGCGCCAGATGCACAGTGTGTGTGTGTGTGGGGGGGTAGTGTTCTTTACTGGCGCTCACATACAAACATCTATGCACACACATGTGTGCATACCCCCATGTGCATCCACACACAGATGAACACGAACACACATAATTAAAATGAAAAATAAGCAGACTCTTTCACCATGAAAAAGTGCAGTGCAGCAGTAACCCCCAACATACATACACATACCATTATCTATATAATTCTAATAGTGACAACAAGCATGGAGAGAGGGTTAAAGTGTGTAATTTTGAAGTTTTGAGCAATGTGTTACAATAAACATATGAAGTCTAAGTTCTACCATCCACTGAGAAAATTTTCCCATGTTATCAAGTCAGCATTTATCTGAAACAATATATTTATCCTGAAATTTTTATTTTCCATGTGACTATTTGTGGTTATTGTAAAGCTCATAGTAATGTTCAAATGTTTTACTTTTCATGTGGTTACATGCCTATTCCAGGAATCTGCACTCAGACTCAACAAAAACTAGTAATGTAGGAGAACTTGAGGTATGACAACAGAGCCATTCATCGCAGAATGAAATGTTCAACTCAACATTTTAACATAAAACAATGGGTTAAATGACCTTACATATACAAATAAATACTGATAATTATACACATATAGATTGGGGTTACTATATGACAATTAAAATGAGTAAGACATAAAACTAAGAATGTAAGAGCCAAGAGGGCAGAATGCTCTCCCATAAGAAGGTAGATTATCAATTGAAATCACAATAAAAAAGAAGCCTGATGTTTGGAGCCTTGGAGTTTTGTTTTTGCCTTTCACCTCAATTGAATCGGGTTATTCTCCCCTGTGTGCAAGTCATGTACTTGAGGTTTAGAGGGTCGTACATATCTCCCACAGAAATTTATAGGTAGCAATTCTTCAAGCCCCAGTCAGAAAACATGTACCAAAAACACCCAGGCATGCCAGCTTCTCCACCAAAGAGAAATAACTACCTAAAAAACACTTAAACTAAACATACATTTGAAAGATTTCTCTGATCACTCAGAGATACAGACACACAGACACACACACACACACACACACACACACACACAGAGACACATAGACACACACACACACAGACACACACACACAGACACACACACACACACACACACAGACAGACACATAGACACACACACACACAGACACACACACAGACACACACACACACACAGACACACACACACACAGACACACAGACACACACACACACAGACACACACACACACACACACACGGGGAGAGGGAGGGAAGGAAAGGAAAGAAAGGAGGGATGAAGGGAAGGGGAAGGGAGGGAAGAAGGAGGGGAGAGGGAAGGCAAAAGAGAGAGGGATGGATGGATGGACCAAGAGACTAACGGACAAATGGACAAACAGACAGGCAGGCAGGCAGGTTTAATCATAAATACTCTAGGGAATATTTTTCTTCTTCATCACCTCAGTGATAATTTTCTCATCTCAGGAGAGGTGCAAAGACAGTAGGAGGACCTGGAATCTTGAAATACTTCATGCTGTTTACCCTGAGATTGCCAAAGTAAGTACATTCTGGGCATTTTTCTTGGTTTCTTGACTTTGCAAGTTAAGTGGGGTACTCATCTCCTCTCCAACCCTTTCTTCCTCCCTCTATCAGCTTCTCTCTCCCTGTCTCCTAGGGTACTCTAAGATACAAAGCAGCAGCAGCATGCCTTTCCAGAGCTTCTCTCTGAGTAGTGTTTGCACTAATCCTGCCTTGTTAACTCATCAAGTAAATGTAATGTATATTTAAAGTTTGATCCTGGGTTTTTTGAGTTTTTTTTTTTTTTTTTGCCCCCTCCCCAAAGTTAATTGTTTGAATACAAACACAGTCCCACAAACTCATATATTTGAATACTTAGTCATCTGGGAGTGGCAATACCAAGAAGGATTAGGAGGTGAGGCCTTGTTGGAGGAAGTGTGTCAATTGCAGGGGAGGAGTGCTTTGAAGTTTCAAAAGCCCAAGCTAGGCCCAGTGGTTCTTTCTTCTTTCTGCCTGCACATCTGGATGCAGAAATCTCAGCTACTTCTCCAACACTGTGTCTTCCTGCATGCCACAATGTTCCCCTCCATGATGACCATCAACTAAACCACTGAAAATGCTTTCCTTTAAAAGGGATGCTGTGATCAGTGTCTGTTCAGAGCAATAGAACATTCACTCAGACATTACTGAATGCCAGTCATCCTGCTGGAACAGAAGCTGTGAAAGACTCTGTCCTTGCCACAGTCTACACATAACTGTACCCAGAATGAAACTACCCCTGTGTAAGCCCCTTCAGTCTTCTCAGGGTCCTATTGCCGGGCTTGTTTTGACCAATTATCCAAGTAAACTACAATAATTATTCTGACCATTTTAAGAAAAATAATAAATAAATAGAGCATAAAATTCAGCATTTGACTCAAACATTATTTGTTAATGGGATATGCAGAAATACAACATCAACACATAGTAAGATATAAGCTAAGATATTATAATATAACCCATCAAGAGAATGAAGGTCTCCTCTTATCATTTCTAACAAATAATTCTGTGACAATCTGCTTACTGAGTCTGAGTTGTTCAATCTCTGTACAATAAAATAAAATAGCAATACCGTGTGCTCTTTAAAAAGCTTCTAGCAGAATTTTGATTTCATAGATTTTAGAATTTCCATTATAATTAGGTTGGTTAACTGCTTTTTTCTAAAACTACATAAAACAATAAAGTACCATTGTTGTCCAGAAGAAACTTATTCCAAATATTATAATCATTGAAACACCATATGTAGTCATTTTGTTGACAGTTTATACGAGAATAATCTGTGTGTGTTGTAGGATATTTGGGGTGCTACAGGAAAAAAGGTCACTACCATTTAGAGATGATAATTTTATGAAATCAATTTATGATTATTAACTATGACTATACTCCATTTCCTTTATGGGATATATCTTAAGTTCCTCCTACATTTATTATAAGAATTCCCTGACAGAGAAAAACAAAACAGGCAAAAATGCTGACAGGTTTGTATAAATGTATCCAAAAATATTTATCAGTTATTCATTCTAAACTAAGCTTCTGGATGTTAAAAAATAATCACTACAATCAGTAATTTCAGAGGAAGTAAGTTTAATAAGAAAAAAAATCAATTTCATTGCATTTATGTCAGTAATTCAGCATCTTTGTGGTTAGGAGTGTACCTGTGGTAAATTCCACAAGGGATATAGACGATTAAAGACTTCAATGAGTTCATATTATGACTAGGAAATAGACAAAACATAGAAATTGTAGAAATTACAAAGCCACTCTAAAACATGCAAACAAATAAAACAGGCTTATAGAAAGGACAAAGGAGGAATGTGAAGATACAGTTGTTTCACAGAGGAAAAAAAAAATGACATTGCTCCTCCATAATATAGCCATTATCTATAGTATAAGAGAACAGATTGGCCAAATAGTATATAATATGGAATTTCAGATATTGTTATTCAAGAAATACTCCATTTGTCTGTTCAAAATAGTGTCACAATCACAGAACAGAGGAGCTACTTACAAATATCTTCTAAAAACATCCCATTAAATTACAATCTCTTCCTGAAAACAGTTTTCCTTTGAATTTCTTTTTAAATTGGTTATTCTGCTTTTTAAATGCTGTTTTTCAAAAGTCTAAAATACAGAAATGGATTTTATTAAAAGAGAATGCACAAAAGAACTAAATACATGTCGATTTGCCTGAGGAGGACATAGGTTACCAACAAAAAGCTGTGCAGAGTCACACAGGCAACTTCAGCCCAGAAGCTAATGGTCCATGGGATACAGCTTTAGTGCAAACATTTTCATCTCAACAATCATGCACATCTCTAGAAATAGAGCCAAGGAAAGTGTCAAACTAAACATCAGAACAAGCTAACATTCAAAAGATTCCTTGTGAAATGTGACTTACCCTACACAGCAGCACACTGGGGTGACAGGAATTCAGCATTTTGTTGCTGTGTCTGAAATCTTGTCATTGCTTTCTATGATACTTCATGCATTCTCTTACCAAATCTGCCAGCAATGCAATACAGGTAACTTTCATTGAAAATTAAATTCAGTTTCTCCTAAACAACTATTTCCATATGTCAACAACTAAATTCCCTAGACCTACGTTCCAGAAGCATAGCCATCGTGGTATGTGAGTGGACCAGATACACAGGGAATAACTACCAAATCCCATCACTACACCACCTCACAACTCAAGGACCATCCAAAACACGGAGGGCATGTGCTTATAGTTGTCAGTTCCCGTTTTCCTCCCAGTGATACTTAGTTTTCTCCTGTGTCATGAAATACTCTTTAAGAAAATGAGTAAAATTAACCAATAATTATAGGGGATAGGCAAAATGTTTAACTATTTAACAATTACTAGAAATCTGGCTGTATGCCATACACTATGGTGGATACAAGGAAATAAAAAGATCATGAAGCTGTAATCGTTCTTTGTAATTTACTAGAGTTTATTTTGAGGCCAGTGGAGATGCTTTCTTTCATCCCTGAAAATGATTTATTCAGAGTACTGAAGGATGCTGAGTATTTGGCTAGAATAGTGGGGGAAGTGCTCTAGGCAGGCAGGGATGTGTGGGAAGACGCGGGGCACATTCAAGCATGGAAAATGTTCAATGTGGAGTAAACGAAGACCGAAAGAGAATGACCCTACAGACACGCAGGTCACCATTATGTGCAGTATCAACTGGACTCCTATAAAAGCAGCAACCTTCAGGTACAGGCCTGACTTAGGATGGCCAACACCATATACCCACTGAGCCATGACTCAGGCAAAGCAGAAAGCCATGCTAGAGTGACGTAAGAGTCTGTACTCTGAAGCATGAGGCATAATAAGAGTTGCCTGGGGATGACACCAGATTTAACTGATGCCTACAGAAGCTCCTCAAATAAGCAGCATGCTGAAGACAAAGTTTGCATTTAGTATAAATGGAAAAAGATGTAACTGCTGGGCACAAAACAAATCATTGCTTAGCCTAGCTAGGGTTACACATCTCAGATTTTAATATTTAATTCATGTTCATTGTCAGAGTTTTGGAGAGCAATTGAATGTGTTACCTTCTTCACAACAGACCATAAAAATATTTCAAAATCTATTTATCTGCAGCTTCCAAGAAAAAGCATAAATTTCTAAGTGCTCAAGGATTTATGTATGTATGTATGTATGTATGTATGTATACACACTCAAACACACACACACACACACATTATCTATTTAGACATTTCTTAGTAATCTCTGAACCTCTGTGGAACTGGAATGATAGTCATTGAAAACATCCTCCTGTTGTCTCAAGGGAAAGTTCTTCCATAACATCCCCAATTCACTCACCAGTCAGTCGCAAATGCAGATAAATGTGTATAGATCAAACTAAAACCCATGGATCAGTGAAAAACAAACTCCAGGAAATTCTAGCATGAAATTCTGCACATCTTCAAGTGGAATCATATTGTGTCTTTAAAAAACAAATTTTCTTACTGTTTATTTTCTTAATTTCCCCTAAGAAAAAATTGGGATCTGAAGAAATAGCTCAAAAATTAAGATCACTTAACTATCATTGTGGAGGATTAAATTCTTTTCTAACCTCAAAAAAACAGTAAACAGCAATACAAAATGACTTGATAAAATCAATTTTCAGGCTGTGTAGTAGAGGCACACCACCATGTCTTTCAGCCAAGCACTTGGGAGGCAGATCCATGCATATCTCTGAGTTCGAGGCCAGCCTGAACTACAGAATGAGTTCCGCTGACAGTAGATCATTGTGTAAATGGCCCACATTTTCTCCATCCATTCTTCAGTTGAGGGACATCTAGGTTGCTTCCAGGTTCTGGCTATAACAAATAATTCTGCTATGAGAAGTTTACAAAAGGATTGGTGTCTGGTCTTCTGAAAGCAGAACCAAAAGGAAGTGTTGTCAGTGTCATCAAAAGTGCTCATGCTAGTGTGGGGACAATGGTCACTCAGGCACAACTGCATGGGAATCTGGAAGCTTCTTTGAACACACTATAATTATTTACTTACTAAATTTCTAAGTTCAATGCTGGCAGATGAATTTAAATTCTGATATGCTGACATTACTTGGGTACAGTGTCCCTTTTACGAGGCCTAGGCCATTTTAACTCCCAGTACTATCTTCTTGAAAATCCAAATACCACATGAATTGCCACAAGTTATGTTTCAAAACCTGATTCACTAGTTGCTCCCATCTTAACCACTTCAGAAAGCTACAGTATGCCTTTTACTTTCACTGGCTGCCCACAAAGTCTGAGGTCCAATTTTTTTTTACTTTATCATTTGGTCAGCTTGTTAGACACAGGTGTTGATATTTTTTCAACTACAAAAAGCACTTAAAATTCACAGTTTTTTAAAAGACCAGGCTTGAACAGAGGAAGCCTAATTAATGTATTTAAAGCAGGAACAAGAGCAGTAGAATCGCATGGGTGGGATGGAGTCATTTTCAGTTGTTCATAAATTTTAAAGGACTATTCAATGATGATGTTTAGAATAAAAGGATTTATAGTGCTGATGCAAGATAAGCAGGATGGGATGAAGGATAGATGAAGAGCAACACTGGGGATGGACAAGGGATGTGAAAATGTTGAGTGAATGGTACTATAGCTCAGATATTTGGCTACTTTCTTGTTTATACAGTAGTTCCAGAGGTGAAATCCATGGCCTCCCAGAGTAGGGTGCATACCACACTGAGCTGTATCTTCAGCCTTAAACCACAATCCTCCAGAGGCCCATTATGGAACACTTGGGCCACAAAATGGTACAAATAGGAGAAAAAAAGAACCTTGAAGAGGTGGCAGCTAGTGAGAGGTCCATAGATAACTAGAGACATGTTCTCAGAGGGAACTTGAGACACTGGCTTGCCTGCCCCTCTCCATCTACTCTGCCTCTCCCTGACACTCCCTCTTTCTGGGACATGAAGTGATCAGTTTGTTTTATGACATGCTCCCTAATACTAACATATAAAATCCCTATCTGAAGGAATAAAAGCATTGAGCCCATCTAACCATGCATTTGAATTGCTAAAAGAATGAGAAAAAAAATGAAATTTCTTCTTTGTAAGTTAATAATTTCAGGTATTAGACTTACAGAAAGCAAAAATACAAGTAGGCAGTTCCAGGCAACTGGAATAAATTAAAAAAAAAATGGCTGACGAGACGAAACAGACTATGGAACTATGTCTGTTAAAGATGTAAGCAATCAAAAATCATAGACATGGACAGCTCTGGGGTCTCACCCTCCTGATAAAGGTAGGACAATGCTACTAATAGTAGCATTAATTGTCACAGTTAACTGATTCCTCCTTGATACACTTCCCCCATTTAGCTTCCAGGACCTTACGTTGTTTCAGCATCCCTAAGATGCAAACCCTTTTCAAGACTCTTATGCCCCATTCATTTTTCTAGTCCTCTGTTTTAAGTGCTCCAGACTCAACCTTTTAACCCTCCCCTGCTCCATCTGTGCTCTATAGAAGACTTCTTTTAACCTTGTTGACTTTAAATACCATCTATATGATAATGACTTTGCAGTTTAAACCCCACATCAGCATGTCCAAGTGCCTACTTAGAAGTTGCACTGAAATCCAAAAATCTACTAATGTAATTTTCTACATCAAAAAAAAAAAAAATTTCAAACATAGTCCTCTTTGTCTACTTCCTGCTTCAACATTCACACTTACCTCGGGGGGGGGGGGAGAGGGGGAGGACACTAAAGTTTTGATTCACATTAATGTAAGGACAAATCTTTAAAACATTATGCTAAGTGGCAAAAAAAAAAAAAAAAAAAAAAAAAAAAAGACACAGAGGCCACATAGTGTATGATCCCACTTACACTTAATGCTCACATTAGGCAAATCCACAGAGACAGAAAATAGATTGGTTGTTCCTGTGGACAAGGGAGGGAGGGACAGAAAGTCACTACTAATGGATAGGGGTGTGTCTTTTATAAGGAACAACACAGCCAACGATTGGATAGTAGTGGTAGCTGCACAGGTCTATAAGATTGTGAAGATCATCGTTTGTAAATTTTGCCTCAGTAAAAATTCAAAATAAAATAAAAATAATAAGATGTTTGTTTCTATGTCGGAAGCATCTAACAGTTCCTGACAACTGTGGATACTCAGAAAACACCTGCTTCAGAGCTAACAAATCAATCCCTAAAATCTATACATGTGTATGTGCCTACTATTCTTCAGCATTTTTTTTCCTGCAGTAAATTTAATGACATGAACAAAATTCAGATGTAGGACCAGAAGCCCATTGTTCATCTTAAAAACCATCCCAGATGTCAGTGTAAACATGGTACTGGAGCAGGCAGACTGCATTAGGAATTCAATTTTTAATTTAAAACTCTCCCAAGGAAAAATAACTTCAATAATTTCAGGGTTCACATAGTACTGCAGTTGAATTTTAAAATTACCTTTTGCAAAGGACAAAAGGTATACTCTACATCATTCCAGATAAACATGCAAATCGATTTTGTACACGATACAGTGAGATAACAAAGTCCTGGTATTACACCCAAGACTTTATAACACACAAGGATAGAAATGAAATAATCATTGCTAATCATTGCAAAAAAAGTCCAAATACATAAGATTAGATAGTTAAATAACAAAATTATGTTTTTTTAATTAAGTAGCAACTAGGAAAAAGATTATTTAGAAATCAGCAATTTTATTTGATGTGGAATATATGTGGAGTACCAGTGGATAGTCAATATTTCTTAAGGCAGTCTTAATTCTATAATAATTCCCAACTTACAGAACAAGCCCTCCAACACACACACACACACACACACACACACACACACACACACACACACACAAAAAAAAGCACACATGCACAAAGGCACGCACACACAAAGGCACCCATGCATGCGCACCCCCTCCTTTCTTAGACATAGGAAATGCAAGCAAAGGGAACATCCTGACACCAGGGTTTCAGGAGAGACCATGCCTCTCCAGAAGAAAAGCCCAGCTGAAAGTGAAATTGATGATCCCCTAGACTTTGCCCTGATGTATCGAACTCCTCAGCCTGTCCATCCATAATCTCTCTGAGATGAATTTCTCTCCCTTCTCATCATGGCAGCTTTGTTTGGTCTGAAATTCAATCACAGATGAATTAGGCTTTAGGAACCATTCCCATTCTAGCTCTGTAGTCACATCAGAAACACTGGACCCCGTGTTAATTTTGTTACAGCTTTTAGTTCTCACATTTCAATGCAAAATCACTTCCCCCTGGAGAATGTCACTGATATTGGCAAGAAAGCACAAGGGGCTGCCACACAACTCAATCCCAATAACAACCAGAAACCCAAGCCTCAGCAGACATCAGTAATCACGGGAAAACAGCCAGAACTTTAATCACAATTCTTTCACAAACAGCCAGGGATTTCAAAATGCTGTTATTCCAGGATATGACCCTAATACAGTGCTTAATCAAAGCCATTGCCAGTACAAGAACAACCTGCAGACTTTAATGAAAACCAATTTCATAAGAGTCAGTGTGTCAGCATCATGCTGCATCCAATTTAGCAAAGCTCCAAGAGCTGTACATATCATTTATATGTACACATACATACACATTCAATAGATACAAATTTGTTTATGATTCCAAATACCACCTCTGAATAGAGGAATGTGACTGCATTCAATTACACAGATAGATATCCATGTACATACACATCACCCCCCCCACACACATTTAGGCATGGAGTCACAAAAACAAGGCTATGCTGTCAACAAACATACTGGAAAATGAGAACCCATAAAACTGGTAGCCAGCTGTGTGGGCAGGTGCAGGATCTAGATTGAATTGCCCTGGGCCTCAGAGGATGGTATGGAGACTTTCTTCTAAACCAAAATTCGGGACAGACCATTTTCAGTGCCAGGTCTTGACTGGCAGTACACATAAATAAATCACAGATGTTCAGGAAGCTAGGCAGCTTGACTTAACTCCGCCATTAGTTCTATTTTAGGTAGGGTCCTGGTAGAACAGCACAGGGCATGACGACACCTTAAAACAAAGCAGCTGCCTCAACTGTTTCAACACAGAGAACACAGTGGAGCAGTTCTGCATCATGAAGGAGGGGGAAGAGCACTGTGGGGCTCCACACTCACGGGGCTTTTCTACCCCCTCAGCTAGCAAGAACAAAAGAGACAGGAGGACAAATGAGAGGCTAGGCTATATGAAGGTGCTTTGTTCATTTGTATGGATTCCTACCACGGAATAAAAAGAACACGGGGCTCCATGTGTAAGAGCTCAGTGAGATTTACAAACAATTGGATTAGAAAGGAAATACTCTTGATTTTTAAAGAAAACAGAAAACATGGAGGAGAGGTTCTTCAAAAATGAACACAGATGACAGATACTTCACCTCATCTTTCCACTAAAAATGGAGCAGCTCCTTCTAATGGAAATGCCACTGCTCTAAATAAGTGTCCCAAGCCAAGGCACTAGCAATCATAAAGCTCAGCACTTCCAGGAGTTTAAAGGGGGATTTGGAATCAATTTACCTCTAACAGAGCCACCTCAACCACAGAGGGATTGAGGAGAAAAGAACAGTGCAAAATAACCCATTAAATTCATTTTATGATCGTTGCTGCTGTTGTTATAGTATTTGTTTTGTTTTGTTTGATTGTTTTTAGAGACAGAGTTTCTCTGTGTAGCGCTGGCCCTCTGGAACTTACTCTGTAGACCAGGTTAGCCTCAAACTCAGAGATCCTCCTGCCTCTGTCGCCCCAGTTCTAAAATTAAAGGCATGAGCTACCACTGCTTGGCTACAATTTTCAACTTTAGAAAAACAATATATAAACAGGGCAAAGGAAAGCAATGAACTGTACATTTTTATATTTCTATGAACTCAACCCAGAACAATTTTAGGTGGTTATTCCCAGGATAACTGACCCACATCAAGCATGCTCTCTAATGCTTGCTTCTAAGCGTGACCTAATTATGTATTTTCCATCACGATGTATGCATAGCTGGGTGGGTATGGCTAACCATACCTTTCAGACAGAACTTTCTAGTGTTAGAAAGCTACGACAATGGTGCTTAAAGACGTTTTTCTGCCCAAGAAAATATGAAGGGAAAATCATCACAAAATTCTAACATTTCTTCTTTCTTCTTTGATAGAACTTTTTATTTTCTTGAGTTACAAGTCTTAGAACATCGGAGATGCATATGTGAAGGAAAATGCTGAGATATTTTCTAAACTATTTTAATATTTACTTGCCTCCCCTTTAAACTCCAAAAATTAATGCTGCTTTCCTTAGTGAAATTAATACCATGTGTTTCCATACTGGCACATGGGAAAGTGGTAAACACTACCCTCTCCGTTCACCGAGGAAAGAAGCCTATAAACGCAAGCCTTTACAAGAACGCTGGTACTGCGCATCCAAACTGCCTTTACAGTCACAGCCTCCTGGAGCACTGCAAGAGTCAAAGTAAAGCAACTGCTACTGGTGCCTTCATAATGGAAACAAGAAGGCAAAAGGGGAGCTTGTGAACAAAATCCAATTAGTATCTAATAATGGAAATGGTAGAGGCTCCACGTACTATATGAAGATCACAAAAGTCATGGGCTCATAACTGTTCTCTAATTTACTTGTGTGCTATTCAGGGCAATAATGTCAACTTAGACATGAATTTGTACTATACAGAATAAAAATTATCCTTTCCCTTGGATTCCTCATCACAGACACAAAAACAACAAAAATTAAGCATTTTATGTTTTGAACACAACACACTCCATACAGCTTCAAGAACAGATTTTGTTTTTGTTAATCATAGAATGAATGAACCAGTATACATGGCAGCTGTAGAAGTTAATGTCGAAACGTCTAATATAAATTCATCATCAAAGACGGTTGTAACACATTCACTGAAATATATAACATGAACATTAAACCATATGATCACCATTCAAACAGCAATTAAGCTCCAACTCTACTTGAGGCCAGTGAAGGTTAAGGAGAAGTCTGAGAGAGTATCATGACAAAGGAAGAGAAAAGTCTCTCGAAAGAGAAATTTAAAAGGGAAAACAGTATACAAGACAATGTGACAAAAACATAAAAGCAAGCTTCATTCATTTTTAAAACTGTTGCTGCCTCAGAAATGAAAGATGCTAAGAGGCCAAGTTCTCTGTTAAAAAGTGAAGCTTTCCTAAGCAAAATTACAATGTAAACTCTACACATAATTTAAACTTTTCAGTAGCTGAATAAAAGCAGAAAATGAAGTAAAATTAATTCTATTACTGAGTATCGTCTTTAACATATAAGGATCAAATCATGTAGTGTAGGTACAGACTAAAAATGTGAATTTATTTTCTTATAGTTACCGTTTAAAAACAATTTCCACTTTACATTTAAAGCAGACATAGGTTCAGATGTTAAATGTTCATCAGAAGTACTCATTTGTTTTAAATTTCATAAAATTTAGTTTAAAAATTAGTCACATGCTAAAATTGATCCAGAAACAAGAATAATAATAAACTTTCAGACTCAACCAAGTGTTTTAATGTAAGCTAAGCAGATTTTAAAATCCTATTAATCAGTTACATTAGCCACATTTCAAGAAGTCAATAATATCATGTGACACGTGGCTACAATGTGAGGCAGACAGCCACACGGAGTCTCTTAACACTGGGCATTATTCTGTTATTAATGTTATAGCTTTCAAAAGAGCAAGTGGAGATAAATAAATTTCAAGTATTAAGTAACTGATCATCTGTCTGGTAACATAATTTGCCAGTGATTAAAGTGGGAAGGTGGAGAAGAGATTGTTACTTGCAAACAATAATTATTCCCCTTTCACTGCTGACTGAACATCTGGAGTCACAACTGCATATGTGGCCTGCCTGGGATTGGACAGTGGAACATAAACAATGTAGTGTGGTTCCATTTTAGAATGTCCCTGAAAATAGTAACTTCGTGCCATTCCTGTTTTGTCCTTTCTACCATTCAAAAGCTTCTGTGACATCCATGGTCATCACTTTAAATCATGGATAGAAGCAGCCACCTCAAATTCCTATAGGTGGCATGAGTTGGAAAGAGACTGAATGCATAAGAATGTGGTATAGCAAGACCATCACATGAGCTTTGAACCACAATCATTCTTTCAAGTATGGGGAAACCCACTGCAGCACAGGCCATTGGTGTTTACCTCTTGAAGGAAAACCTAATCCAACTGGTGAAAGGGTACTCTAAGAAGCCCAACTGACACAGCACTACTAGCAACCTTGATAAAGATGACTTGTCTGATAGAACAAAGAATATTTCACATACACTAGAGAACACAAACATAAGGGGGAAACTGCCTACCTACCCAAAATTCAGATTGCTTACCATGCATTCTTCTCTGAAGAGTCATGATTCTGGACAGCAACACAAGTCCTCAAGGAGAGACTACCCCACTCGCCTACGTAAAGCTACACCTAGACCAAGTCCTACAGCTGAAGCTAATGAGATGTGGAAAAAGATCCAAAGAGGTGGTCCTTTAATGCCACCGAGCTTTCCAATGCATATGGTGAAATCTATCATGCTTTACATGTTGATAAGCATCTGAGAGTCAAGGTGAAAAATCATCATTGCACTTGGAAAATGGAAGTCCTTAACAGAGCAGATAACTACAAACTTACCTACTTGTAGAAAATTATTACTCTTATTTTGACTCTTATTCCACTCGATGGAAAAAGGGATGAATTCTACCATGGAATCAGTCTTAACAAGCTCAAAACAACCAATATTAACAAAACATTTAGTTGAATTATGGAAAAAGAATATACTGAAGAATGGATACAAAAATAAAATAAAAATCTAATTTATGTATTAGCAGCTCCACTATAAAGATTTTTCAAAGCAAACTTTCCATCTTTTTAAGAAATAGTTGGCAACTTACTGCTTTTTCACAAGATGAAAACAAACATAGTCACGTTTCACATCAGAAAACAGCCATATCTCTCCCAATGCTTCTCAGGATATTTTATTTTTACAATAGAAAATAAAATAATCAAATACCATTTTCTATTGTAATTAAATGAAAAGAAGTCCAAATTCATTTAACCAACAAATGTATAATCAAAACCGTGTGGGATGTGAGAAAGAAATGAAACAGAAGACAAACAAGAAGAAATGGGTGGCGTGTAAAGAGAACTCTACAGGAAGAGAAGGCTAGCGCAAAGCAAGGAAGCGGAGGCAGCGGGCAACACTAATGCTACATCCGGCATGCACAAAGACCAGCCGAGAATAACCAAAAGGGCAAGTCAGAGACCAAGACGAGCTGGACAAAGTTGGTCCCTGTACGCTCTGAAACCACCAGTCCACATGAGTGTATTTTTCTTAAAGTGGTTTTCCTCAAGCATTTTGGCACCCTGGTAAAAAGCCAAGAAGCAAACCCTTCCACTGACTCATGTTTCTCATTTGTTCTTCCCACAACCCAATCTGCTTACTTGCTCTGTGTCTACCAGATTCTACAAAAACAAATGGTGGCTGCATCAAAACAGAACTCTTCTGTTCACTCGCTGCTTATCCCTCATGTCTGAAATGCTGTCTGGCATGTGCTAAGAATCCAAGAATAATTGCAGAAAGGAAAAAAAGGAACTGCTCTCTAAATTCCTCTTCTGTGCCTTGTTTCTCATCCACGCCGTTGCTTTCTTACACCCATTTCAGCCCACAATTATTATTTGCATAAAAAACCATTAAGACTTCAGACTCTCCTCTCAAAAGAGTCAAAATTCAAGGGAAGCAGCATATATCCTGCACCAAGCTGGTCCTCTGTTAACAGTTCTAAAAACTCACATCCTGAAATCCCACGCAGTTGAGGCTGGGATAGGTTTGCTTCAGTTACACCCACAACACACACTAAGATACCTGCATTGTTAATATACTACAGCTCAAAGTTAATATACTACAGCTCTTCTTTGGAGAACAGTATTTTTATCTAATGTACAGCTAGGTGTCACCAAATACATTTTTAAGCTATCAAACTTTACTATGTACTTATGTAACAACATAAAATGTAGACTTTGACTTGAAATTAGAATGCACATATTATCATTCTAATATTTAATTAAAACACTGCACAAACCTTATGTTTTTATTTGCTTAATAAAATAGGTAATGGATTGCTTTAAATGACATTTCATCATTTTTGCTCAAAATATGATCACCATCTAACTCAGAAATACACTCAAAGAGCAACATGAAAGGGTATAGCAAGCAACCTCTCTATGTGTGGTGAAGGTGGGTGGAAAAGCAGCCTAGATGCCAAGGAGACTCCAATGGCTTGAGAGGTTTCATCAGGAAGTCCTAACATGGTCATTAACCACACAGATACAACAGACTCCCTCAGCTGTTCTCAGTGGAGTGTCCCCCAAACAAACCAATCCCCACTGATAATTACACATCCTAGTGATGCAGGGAGTAAGATGGCCTATGGCTTATAGATCTATAGTTGGATTATCTCAGGCTCTGAAGGTTATGCCTGCTGGGTAAGGGTTACTAGAATTAATTTCAGATCAGAGACACTAGATATTGAAAATGAATGAAGAAATGTCAAGGTCCACCAGCAGCACAATAAAGTATCAGTGCCACTCTTAGGTTGACAAATCTCTTCTTGCCCACATGTGATTCATTCTCCTGTGTCATTTGTAGAAAGGAGACAAACATCAGGTCCACAGCTGACTGCAGCTGTAAGTGATGAGGGCTCACAGCATTTCTCCTCTCTTGGGCTTTACAACAAACAATGATTGAGAGGAGCACTAGGAGAAAAACAAACATTTTGCTGTTTTTTAAAATATCTTTAATTTGAACAGTATCTCCCAATTTAGTAGCAAGGTATCTCCAGAAGGTCCCCAGTGTAGCCATTTGAGAATGCACCACAGGGCTCAAAGAACACACTTTACAAGCTGCAATTGAAGACTCAAATCTAGACCTTGTAATGCTTTGATCCAAAAAAAAAAATCATAGGAAGAGAACATCAGAGTTCTGAAAGGCAAAAGTTCAAGTACTAGTTATCTGTAACGGGCTCCCAGTACACTTTCAGGATTACAAAATCTACCACTGCTGTGTGCCTATTTGTCTCTGCTTTACGGCCATAGCAGAGGACCTTTGAAATTAGATGAGCCAATTCTCAGACCTGTATTCATTCAAACACTGAAACTCCACGGTCACATTTTATAATCCAGTGGGATCCATTATATTTAGGCCCATGGTGTGAGAACTAAAATGATTCACTTCCCCCAAGAAAGGTTAGATAGGATCATTAACAATTTCATACTAGAACTAAATTTTCACACAGACTCTCAGGGCTAAAAACAAAAGGAAAGATGCAGAGTTGCTGAGGAAAACCTGTATGTATATTTAAACTTAAGTGATACCAAAATAGCTAAAAATGATGTCATAATCTATTACATCTTCACTTTTTTAAGGTCAACTGATTTCACATAGAGATAAAGAAAAACAATAGTATGTTAATAGTGTACTAATAGTCAGTAAATTACTATTCCCCAAATATAAAACCATAAGCAAGCAAACCACAAATATGGAAACAAACACTGTATCTACTTTTAGGATGCCATTTAAGATTTTTAAACAATACAACAGGAAAGGCCACAGAAGAAGGTAGGGGAAAAGGTAATCATTCATTTTGTGTACATGATATTTAATTTTTTTGTTCTTGGAATGAACTTAGGACCTTGATGTCATGAATCTAAATGCTGCCACATGGCCCAGTTCCCAAATATTGGGCTTTTACACTATAGTTGGATTTATTTATTTAAACAAATAAATGGCTTGTCCATGACAGACACATTCCTGCTTTCCAGTAGATAAAACACACCATTTCCCCTGGGGGACGAAAATGGGGCAAGAATACAAAGAAGTGAGTCTAACAAAGGCAAACATGTCATGAAACAGAAAATGTCAAATCCCCAAGGGAAAAACAAACGCAAACTTTGGTTAGAGCTCAAGCACCATTATTTTAGTGTGATGGAATTATAGTTTAAAACCTTTCCTAGGGGGATAGAACGAGAACTAACTGCTACAACTAATCAGAGTGGAGTATTTGGTGCAGGTTCTCTTTCCTCAAAGTTCAATATAAAAGAAATAGCAAGAGCACAGCTTTTGTGTCATCAATGCAGAAAATTTAACACTTCTTTGTTTTTCTTTTTTTTTGGGGGGGGACAAATAACTTAAGAGTAAATGGGATCTTAATATCTAAGCTGTTTCTGATTTGAGTGCTGGGATCTCAAAAGATCTAGGCAACACACTGAACTGCTGTGTATTGAATCCATCTGATTTTGTTGATGGGTATAAACGATGTTAAACTCACACCTTTTACTACACTACATTTGTTTAGTGTAGCATGCAAACCCCTTCTGAGAAAGTCAAACCATGTGAATGAAGGTGGCTGATGACACTGTCCTACGAAGGCTACTCTAGTGCAGGGTCAGCTTCTGGCACAGGAACCCTAACTAATGCCACACTTAGTGAAGACTTTCCATCCTGAAACTCAACGGCAGGACTTCGATCACTCAAAATCACCACAGAACAATTAGTTTCAGCTGACACTGGCAACTACCAACAGTCTTTCAGGGTCCCATTTTCAAATCATGAAATTCTGAGCAAATAAGATTTTGAAGAGACAAGAACTAAATATTTAGCTCCCAAAGAATTCTAACAACTTCCTATTAAATATGAAGGCCTTGACCTTTCCACCATTTCCAACTGTGTATTTTGATACAGTCTGAATGCCTTGCCATTGATATATTTCTACTTCAAAAAAAAAAAAAAAAAAAAAAAAAAAAAAAAAAAAAAAAAAAAAAAAAAAAAAAAACAGAATGAGCAATACAGAGCTAATAAAAATTGTTCCTCAGATCAAGGAGCCCATAAAAGAGCTAAAGGGAAAGCAAGTGAAGCATTCACAACAAGGAAAAGAACAGTAGGTCAGATGGAGAAATAAGAGGACTTCCTGTGTCCCTCAGTTTCTTAAGAGAAAGGATATCAGTGACACTATTACCATACAATCTACCTAAAACTCCTACTCTTCCTTTTGATAATTAGTTTCCCTTTTATCCTTTAATTTCTATACCTAGGGCACTTCAATATATAATATTAATATATATGTCATCTTTCTAGATGTTACATAAACATATAAATCTTGAACTGGGCTTCATGCTAGAAGTAATTTTGTGATTTATAATGAGACTTACATTCAAAAGTATATATTGAAATCGTGAATGCTGCATCATCATATATGAGCAGTTTCAAATGTTTTGTTTTGTTTTGTGTACAACTTTTGTCATATGTAAAGTTATTTGAAACACCGATATATACTGATATATTTAACAGATAAAAGTATGGAAAAACATTAAGACAACACATAAATTGGAAAAAAATAACCCATGATTTAAAATGCTTAAAATACAGTGACACAAGTTGATAACACAAGAAAGCATATTTGTCAGCTATTATAAGAAAAAATTGTTGACAAACACATCAAAGATCCCACCAAAGAGAACCTCCGAAGTTAGATTCTACAGAGGGACCCTGGGGTGATAGAACAAGGAGGGTGGAAAAGAAGTTCCCAGATGATATGGTGTGACTTCAGACATGGCCTCCTCCTCATCTAGCATCACCAACATGTTAATGACCCTGGTGTTTTAATCTCAATTATTTGTTTTTCTCACACTTCCCTAGAATGGTCTCACTAGCAGCTTGCCAAGTGCCAGCTGAATACTAATGATACCCTATAATCCATGTTTGGTCCAGATCACTCACCCTAGCTTTAGATTCTACCTGATTATCTCACAGGCCCCAAATATAACAAGTTTCAATGTCAACTCCTCTTCTTTGAATTTCAGCCATCATCTCCAAAGAAAGACCCTCCACCATCCAGGCAGGATCATACTAAACTCAGCTGCCCTGCCACCCCACAACTTCCTCCCAGGCACAGCCACCATGCAGTTCAGACACCATTTACCACGACCAAGAGAAACAAGAGCAATAACATCATCTTCAGGCGTCATGTCCCATTGCCCTTGCTTTCCAAACAGATTCTTAAAACTCTTGCAAAATTCTGACCCTGACAAAGCTCTGCTGAAGATCTTCACCCGGCCGGGCACTGGTGGAGCACGCCTTTAATCCCAGCACGTGGGAGGCAGAGGCAGGCGGATGGATCTATGACTTAAAGGCCTGTCGGGCCTGCAGAATGAGTTCCAGGACAGGCTCCAAACGTACAAAGAAACCCCTGCCTCCAAACACCAGAACTAACTAAATAAATAATAAAATCACTCATTTCTTCATGTCTCCCTTTCTCTGCCACCGCTATTCAAAGTCTACCAATGCCTTTAAGACAGTAATAATATTCTTTCTATGACATCTTGAGCCTTTCAAAATCATACCTTTCCCCTATATTTCTTCCAAATTCTTTTCCCTTCTTTCTCCTCAAAGACATACCACTGAAGGCTGCTCTAGAAGCAACAGCCTCTTACATTCCTTTAAAACTATATATGCAGGAATCCCTTTTCTTCAGATTCTCTTCCAGTGTCTCAAGCGAACCCCTACCCATTATGTGAGAATCAGTGCACATTGCTTCTGCTACACAACCTTCAATACCACTCAAGTAACTATGACTCTATGTGTCATAGTTACCACATCTAGTGCTGTGACAAAATGCATTATCAAAAGAAATCTGAGGAGGAAATGATTTATTTCAGCTTATAGTTCCAAAGCACCGTCCATCATCAAAGGGAGTCAAGGCAGCAACTCAAACATGGCAGGAACCTGGAGCAGGAGGGAGAGAAATAAAGAGGGAAAGGAAGAAAGGAAGAAAGGAAGAAAGGAAGGAAGGAAGGAAGGAAGGAAGGAAGGAAGGAAGGAAGGAAGGAGGGAAGGAAGGAAGAAAAGAACCTAATCCATGAAAACTTTTCCAAGCTGAGACAGCTCAACTCTGCAGGGAAATCTGGCAAGAACTTGACCATGACTGTTTTAGCAGCATTTCTTTCTCCAGTCATTTCTGATGCATTTGATCATGTTTTATTATCTACCTGTTATTTATTATGATTTTTTATTCTTATGTCTGTCTGTTTGCTTTATATAGAAGACTCCCCAAGGGAACATATGATCCACACAGAACTCTGAATCAGGAACTGTAGCTGGTGGTCTCAATGGGGCTTCCTCTAGTGTTTCTTCTGGATACTGAAAGTATCCAATTTAAAGTTGTTCTGCTATCTATTTGCTGTTTAGTATCTGTTCTCTTATTTTTGCTTGCTACATATTGAATAACCTCCCACATTTATAACTGAAAGCACAGTTGTAACTTACCCCTCCAGACAAACAGAAGTGTATTCATACTGGCTATGTCTTTCTTTATGCATGCCTCCCTTTCTCCTTAACCCTCATGTTTAAGCATCTCCTACTTATTTTTAATAAAAATATTTGATTCTGCTTCATTACTCTTGATAGTTCTGAAATGCTTGTCTACTTTGAAGCAACAAACCACTGTTTAGACTAAATCTGGGTCCCTAAAATTCAAGGGGAACTCCTCAGGATGTGGAAGGCAGCAGTATGAGCTAGGTCTATTTTCTCTCAATTGTGACAAAATAATGCCAGTCCTAGAAACATATATATTGTTTGTATTGTGTATGTGAAACCTAGAAACACAAATTCATAGAGACAGAAAGAATGTTGGTTGCCAGGGCCTACAAAGAGGAGTGAAGTAGGTTAAGACTAAATGCATACAATTGGACTAGCAAAGACATAAAGAATTCCAGAGACAGGAGATGGTAATAGCTGGACAATAACATAAATGCAGTTTAAATTACACTACAATACACCTTAAAATGGGAAAGATGCCATATTTTGTATTATACATAGTTTACCACAATTTTACGAAGTTAAATTAGACATGAGGATGTAACATAAGGGAAGGAGGAAGGGAGGGAAGAAAGACCGGGAGTTACTGAAGAAGGAAGGAAGGAAGGAAGGAAGGAGGAAGGAAGGAAGGAGGAAGGAAATGAAAATAAACTAGTAGAGAAAGAGACTATTAGAAAAAAATGACTACTTCAACTACAGTTGAAGAGAAGTACTTTAGAATTCAAAGACATTTGGCCTGTACCCACACCTTACTCTATACTAAAAAAGAAACTTTTCTTCACAAAAGAAATGGTGCACTGCATAAATAAATTATTTACTCATGTCAGGTACTACATTTTCATTTCAGAGACAAAAAGCCAATATATTATACTGTGTTCTGAAGTATCTCTTCACTGTTAATCAAGTTTAAATGAAACTCTTTATGGATGACTAGAGACCTAAAACTGAAGTATCAGTATACCATTAATATTTTAATTGACCATGAATATTCATAGCCATTTATTTCTTTAAAGAACAAGATAACTTAATTATTCTGGTATGCAAATTCCAGTCCTGACATGACATCTTACGTTCATCTACATTATAAAAACATTGGCACATTTTGGGGTCTATTCATTATTAATGGAATCCTAGAGCTTTTCAGGTTAACAAGAGCTATTGAACACAAGCAGCATCTTCTCTGATAGGAGCAAAGTAACTGTGGTATTGCAAAGTCGTTTCGGCCTAGATATCTCAAAGAGTTGAATTTTATTTTTTCAGGCACCCAAACTAATTTCAACACCACCCCAATACCTGTTCTTCACTGCAAGCCCAAGAGAACAGGCAAAATGTAGTGCTATTAAACATTTGTTTCTTTGCTTGTTCTTTTAGGGCCATGGGAAATTCCAGATCTAATTCAAACAATGTTAACTTTGACAGTAAGACCAACAGTTTTATGAAACTAATAATGTATTACATCAATTTTCAATCACAAATACATTTATGCAAGCAAGTTGATAGTTCCCTGAGGTGAAACAACTCGTTTTTATGCAATAGGACAAATAACCTACTAATTCAAAGAGCTATCAAAAAAACATAACCATGTCAAAGTTATATATATTTCATAATGGGCAAAAGGGACTATAATTTCGAGTTAGAAATGGCAATAAGAAATGCCATGGTGAAAAGTCAGTAAGAAATAGATATTACTGATTTGAGATATAAAAATAGATATCCTAAGATTCAATGCATATATGCATACGAGGAAGAAGGTGGATCTATAACTGATCAATAATCAGTAACCTGAGATCTGAAATCACAGTTCTGCAGCAAACAGAATACAGACTCTCCTTTTAACTATTAAAATAAAGCTACAGGTAAATAATGAAAATCCTCCTAGTATTTAAGAAGTGAAACCCATTAAAAAAAAAGGGGGGGGGGGAATATGAGGCCAAAGGACAATGCAAAAATAAAAACCCACTTTTCTTATAATCTTGGGTGTTATTCCCATTATACAAAATAAATATAATTTGAACAATGATAATAACTTTAAACATATATATATGTGTATGTGTGTGTGTGTGTGTGTGTGTGTGTGTGTGTATATATATATATATATATATATAGTTGGAAAATCTGCAACTTCAAATTAGGGTTGATAAAATGATAAAATGAGCACCCATAATATTCTGAAAAATGTCTTACTTCTGCCAAGTGATCTGCCTCTGATTATGAACATTGACTTGTGTTCAATTGTACAACTGTGTTGGTGTTTCATTATGCAACAAGGGCCTTCCAAATAGACAGATGGCTCCATCTTGGTTTCTTTTTTGATTTTAACTTTCTTGTTGTAAGTCATAAATATTGCATATGTAGTACCAAACTACCAGGTTAATTGAATCATTCAATAAATATGTATGGAACTTGTAAAAATATATGGTTTATGGAGTTCTATAATTACACTATTAAAACATGTATGGAAACATTGATAGCAAATGCTGAATTCCACTGTATAGTGCATACTTACCACCCTCCCCAGGCAACCCTTCCAGACAGAGGGGCTTTCAGGAGGCAGCATGAGGACAACAAAGATTATTCAGGAAGAAAGCAGGAACTGCTTCTTCTCCAGGGCCTCGCTTGACCTGGACACTGAGGCACAGATTCCCGAACCTTCTTGGGCCTCAGTTGTTTCTTGTTGAAAATGAATTAACCATTATTTTAAGAGATCTTTTAATGTAATAATAATGACTGTGATAACTAACAGAATGATCCAGGGAACACAAAATGTGACAATTTTAGAGTTTTCCATAAAGAATGTTATTAAGAAAAGGAGAAAATACAGACACTTTATCATTTATTTGCTATCATTAAAATATCTAGTGAATACATGAAGTAGAGACAACACTTTCTCTTTCCCTAATCTCTAATGTTATAGATGACCCACACGGGACGTAGGTGGAACACTGTCCTGCTCCGTCATTTTTGTGACCCACTCACGACCACACACCACCTCCTGAAAAGGACTGCCAAATCTAGGCTTTTATGCCCAAAGTGCAGAAGCCTCTTCTTCCTTGCATTCAGACATGAAAGCACACATCCAAGCATGGCCATATTCTTTCACATACAAACTTGAAAGTAAAGGGAAACAACTGACTTAATCTTAGCATCATCTGTAAGCATAAATAAATGTCCATATTCATCACAGTAAAAATTGGGTGTTTAAAAAAAACTGTTTACAAGTGCTGATATTGCAAGACTTGGTGGTGCAGACCTCTAATCCAAGCACAAGGGTAGCAGAAGCAGTGAATCTCTGTGAGTTCAAAGCCAGAATGGTCTACTTAGCTAGTTCTTGAACAGCAAGGGGTATGTAGAAAGACCCTGTCTCCGAAAAGAATGTAGCATGAATAATAAAACCCCCGAGCCAGACATTGGGGTTCAAGCTGAAGATCAGAGAAACAAAGCAGCCAAGCTACCAGAAAGCTCTTACCTCTACCAAGGCTGGGACAATCCTATGCTCAATGTGATTGGAAACTAATTGTCTCAACATGGCTGGAGACTAATTGCCCTGAGATTGAAAGTTAGCTCTGAGACTATGTTCCTGTCTTACATTCCTCTCAAGGGCTGGTATTAAAGGCGTGAGCTCTAGTATCCCTTTTATACTGATTCACTCTCATATAGCCCTTGGTGCCCTTGAACTCACAGAGATCCATCTGCCTTTGTCTCCTGAGTCCTAGGACTAAAGGGGTGTGCCACCATGGTCTGGCCTCAATGGCTGTGGCGAGATTTGCATCTTGATCTCCATGCAAGCTTTATTAGACCATAAACATATATCACTATAAAAGTTGGTATTTACATAAATATTAAATGAATATTTATAAACTGTGAGTGTTTTATTTGCCATTTTCTCATCTGTCATAAGTAAAGTGAAGAGATGAACACCTTTCCCCTAAATCTCAAGTACTTCTATTCAGACTAGCTGCATGCTGAAAGGCAACTGACTAGAAAGACCTAATAGCACAGTTACCATCCAACAGAGTCTACTGCCCTCTGTCACTATGTGGATGGTGAATCTTCACTGAGATGGTGTCACAATTCCATTTGTCACATCTGGTGTCCCATGTTTCTGCTCACACTCCCTTAGCTTGACCTGGGTGATAGCTGCTTCTCCCATGGAAAGCCAGCTTTGCAGATCTGCCATTATCTGGGATCTCCCAGCTTTGTTCATTTTGATTTTGATGGCTGCTACTAAATTGGCCAGCCAAATCATTAATATAAGAAAATGTTTTAAACAATTCAAACTCAACTAACAGATGCCCCCTAACAAATGGGTTAAATGACAGTTTTTAACATGTAGTAGTGTAGTCCATAATGGGAACAGGACTGTGATGGAAACAACACATTAAAATGAAATAGACAAGCCAGCCAATCACTTTCTTGAGGTGTGATCTGCCAATTATCTCAACAAACACAGATCCTAATATTATCATTCCAGGCCATATGTGTAATTCTTGTGCAAAAAATAAATCTTTTAACAAGTCTGTAAGAACTGTTGGCACCCATTCATGACAGCATGCACTAACATCTTGAGAATTTTCTTTATTCCAAAGAGCATACAAGAAGGGAGGCAGTATAAGAGGTAGGAGAGAACGCAGCCACAAGCATGAGATAGTTATGAGTCAAAAATGATAAGAGAATCCAAGTGATTCTTTCTAAGTTTGCTAATAGACAATAAGGAAAATTCTGGCTGTGCTCCCTGCTCACGAGCTGAAGAAGGATGCGGAGGTCCAGAACATGTTCAGTGTTTGCTGTGCCCATCTGTTCAGCAGCACAGTCGCTGAACAGTGCGAGCAATTACCAAAGCCCCTTTCAGATATGATCTGTCAACCACATCCAGTCCTCCTGCCAAAAATAAATCAGAACTAAGGAATGGAAAAACAGACTGCCCTTATGGGACCAAGCGAAGTTCATTTGAGATAAACTTGACAGTAAAGAAAGGAAATCAGGTAGGAAAAAAAAATCAGAAGACTGATATAAATATATACTAAAATATTTTTAATTGGAAACCATTCATATCAATGCAACGTGAAAGGAGAAATGTTCTATTATGATTTATACCAGTTTTATGACATTGTATTTATTACATGGTTCATTCCACAAAATAGCCTATTTACTACCAGAATTGGTATCATAGGACAAGGAACGTATTGAATTTAGCCCTCACTACAGGCATTCTATTACCACATTCCACCACAAAAACAGAAATTTTAAATCAAGGAAACTGTTTCAATTGAGTAAATAATCAGTGTTTTCAACATCTGAAGCAGTATTATATATGTGACAGGACATGTTTAAATTGTAGGGGGACTCTTCTGAAGTAATGATTTACAAATCACAAACCAGTGTCTCTCAGGTGCCCATTATGGTTGACTATTGCTTTCTATCCACAACTAAGAACTCATGGCCACTGTTGCTATCACACTATGCAAATGTTCACTGGAGTCTACAGAATGGATCAGCACTAGGAGACAGAAGCATTAGGTTTACAATATACTGAGTTAAAACTGATATTACTTGAACAATGTAGTAGCAGTGAACCTAGGAACTAACAAAACATAAATCAAAAGAAACACCAAAACACATACATATCGACTTCACTGGGCAAAGAAAAATCATTTTAAGATGTACTTAGATAGAAAGTAAGCACACTTCTTTTGTATTAACAGATGCATACATCATAATTGTTTGATTTTGGGGGAACTTTCTTCAATATAGATAATAGTCAGACCATTACAGATATATTCAATATAGAGAAAGCAATCCATTTCATAAATGCTATCATTTTTAAGCCAATATCCTTTTCCAACAAGTGTTTTTATAACCAATCTGTAACCATCACTGAAAATAAAAAATGTAATTTAAATTCTAATGAGGCGCCCAACTTTTCACCAAAGAGCATCTCTGTAGCGAGTGTTCAATACGTACAGGTGCAAAAGGCAAAGGCATATTCATAATGAGGAGAAAGATAATAACAAGAGAGCAGAGTAGCCAGCATGAGAGCAGCAAAAAGGAGTGACGGAACTGAGACACAGTGAGTATGCTGAGCCTGAGTTCCATCTTCCATGCATTTACTGACTGATGAAATGCATACCATCCCCAGATCAAGGCAGCTGTCAGTGGCAGGAGAATGGATAGCCGGACAAATAGACTCTCTGCACATGTGCAAAGCACCATAATTTTAATTTTTCCTGGGGGAAAATAGCCATCTCAAAAGCAAAATCCATGTGTATTCCAGAGCTAGAATTCTGGAAATGCCTGCTCACAAGAAGGGCATGCTCTAGCAAAGGACATATATTTAAATATCTGTATATAGATATTATACATACATAAAGTCTATACTGATAACATAAAACTAAGTGCTTATCTATGCATATACTAACAAATGCACATGTATAATGTATACACAACACTCTATCCTATCCATATAGTGGTACTGAGTTGGCCATTCCTCCCTTTACTGAGTGTATCTATGGTTTATGGACTTGTACCCAGAAACTACGGTTCCCACGTGCCTTTATCAATAATTATTTCATACCTCCAAATTTGAGGTTTGGGCACTATATGCATTTCTTCCATTATTACTACAAAATAATCTTCAAAAGCAATTTAAAGAGGAAATGGTTTAGCTGGGCAGTGGTGGTACACACATTTAATCCTAGCACTCGGGAGGCAGAGGCAGGTGGATCTCTGTGATTTCAAGGATAGCCTGATCTACCGAGTGAGTTCCAGAATAGCCAGGGCTGTTACATGGAGAAACCCTATCTTAAAAAAAAAAAAAAAAAAAAAAAGAGGACAGGATTTGGCTGATGAGACCATCAAGATATCAAGATCCAATGGACAGTTCCATACCCATGGTAACTGAGACAGTCCCGGTACATGAACATGGAAAAAAAGACTGTGGGGGGGTGGGGCCACATGAAGGTAGACAGAGGTACCTGAGAAATAAGAGGTGGAGTCTAAGGATTATCAAAATGCTCTATGTTAATGTGTTGGAGGTTTTATTAACTAATCACAGGAAAGGCACAGTGGGAGGAAGATGAAGTAGTTGGTTACTTTGCATCCACAGTAAGGAAGCATAGAGATGGATGCTGGAAGACTTCCCAGTGTCTTACTTGTTCTGACTTTTTTTTTTTTTTTTTTAATCTATCTGGGACCCTAGCCCATGAGATGCTGCTGTCCACATTCAGGGTGGAACTTGCATTTCTCTAGAAATTCCCTCAAAGATATCAAAATTTATATATAAAACCTGGAGTATCATGTATGTCCTAGTTGTTTTTAAGTTTCTAGTTACTTTATGATTCTGGTAACTTCAAACTCACTGTATGAACTAAACCCAAGACCACACTCACTGCTCATGTGTTATCACAGTTCAATATGGGCACTTTCTTTTGTCTGTTTTAGTTTCAAATATTTACATAACCTAAGACCTTTATCATATAACTAAACCACAGAAGCTATTAGCGCTGCCAAAAAGTGGGAGACATCTATATAAAAAAATCAAAAATAATGGTTTTAGAAAATATCAATTCACTTTTCCATATACATAGTTCAGTCTTAGGCTTAAGAAATTAGAATTTACTTAAAAATAAAATTTCTATTTCTTAGAAACATCCATAACTTTAACCACAAAAAGGTTAATTTTTTATTTTACTAAATTGATATTTGTGTGTCAGGAGAAATTTCTCTTACATATTTCTTCTTTTTATTTATTTATTTATTTTTATTTATTTATTTATTTATTGTTTCTTCTGGACATGTCCAAATTTAGAATTATTTCACACAGCTCAGAGAAATTATAATTTTTTTTATTATTCCTTCGTTCAAAGCAAAGTGATTATCCTAGCAACTCAGATGTTTATTATTCTTGATTTATTGCTATTTTTACATTGAATGAATCTATAGCTTTTTTTTTCCCCTAAACTATTGATTCCTCAAGTCTAGGTTTCTTTTCCAGCAAAGTTCATGTTGTAACCTACTTAATTATGGACAGCTGTTATTCACACTTACTGTTTGAGTTGATGAAAATGTGGGGAAGAAATTTAGAAAGGATTACGCATGAGAATATGAGTAAAAAAGACATAAAAACAAACAACAAACTGGTTAGGCTGTTATACCTCTAAGTAACAAAAAGGGACATTTACATCAGTGCAGGCTCTCTCTAATACCTACTGTCGCTTGAAGTCTCCATCATAAGTCCTGGTGCATTAGATTCTGCCCATCATTGTTTATTACCATCCAATGACTCACTAACAAAGAAAATCTCTTTCTAAATGCATGAATCAAATAGTGATACCTATTACACATTTTAAAATGACACTTTTAGATTTATTCTTCTATACCATATACTATCACATATGCCCAGATAATGCAAAGAGGCATTTCCTGCAAGCATATGCCTCAACTTGACCAGCACGTCCATCACAGGAGCAATGAGGCAAGTATTTGATATTTTATTGCATCTTGGTATTCTTTTATAAAAATCCCTTGTGAATGGGGAAGAAAACCGTATGCATAAAGTCAATGAGAAATTCCAACACACAGAGATATGGTTGAGGCAGAGATACAGGCCATTAGATGTGCTCAAAATCTGCCGCAAAACTAAAAACTCCAGGAATGATGAAAAAGATTAAACTATTTGCTGGTACTCTTGAATAGTACTCTCATTTTTGAATATTTCAAACCTAAAACAATCAACTTTTTTTTCCAAAATCAAAGTATTTTCATATGAATTATTTCCTCTAGGCATTCTGTCTATTGTTTTTACTGTCTTGTGTACTAACTTAGGATTCAACTTACCTGGATTTGATGCACATGTTATCTATTCTACAAACAATTAACCTTCTTCACCAATATCATGTGAGAATTTTCTGTCACCTTTTTAGTAATCCAAGCTATGTAGATTTTGTGTTTTTGTCTATAAATATATCCAACTAATGACTGATCAAAATGCAAGAAAAACTAGTTATTAATATAATTTCCATAGTCTATCCTATGAATTCATTTAATAAAAAAAATCAGACAGCCCTTATGTATGTGGCTTACACTGTCAGTTAATCTTCTCAGTCCATATACTCAGCACTCTAAAGAGCTAAGACCCCACTTTTATAGAAATTTGCTTAACACATTATCAACTTGCATTATTTTAACAAATGGTCAGTGTACAAATGTGAAAAGGGAGACAGAGATATCAGTGTGCTTAATTCTCTACAAACCAGCAAGAGAAAAGGCATTTCAATTTATTTAAAATAAAAATAAAAGAGAGGTAAGAGAAAGGGCACTTAGATATATGAACAGGTCAGTATCACAACAAAGGAAAATACAAATTCAAACTGAAATAAAACATTTTTTTTTGTTTGTTTGTTTTTTTTGTTTTTCCAGACAGGGTTTCTCTGTATTGCTTTGGAGCCTATCCTGGCACAAGCTCTTGTAGACCAGACTAGTCTCTAATTCACAGAGATCCACCTGACTCTGCCTCCTGAGTGCTAGGCTCAAAGGTGTGTACCACAACTGCCAGGCTTAAAACATTGTTTCAAAACAGAATTAGTGTTGGTTAAGTCTGAAATCAGTGTTGCTTCCTGATTGAGGATGCAAGGGGCCTCCAGTTCCTGCCACCATCGTTTCTGCAGCATGAGGGGGCATGTCTTCTCCAGATGTAAGCCAAAATGACTCCCCCCCCCCAACACACACACACACTTAAATGGCTCCTCTCTCTGGATGTTATCATATCAGTGCCAAACACGGCTAATACAACATCTAAATGGAAAATGCACAATTGGCTTAAATATGCACAGAATCTTACAGGTTACTAGAAACTAAGGCTTGGAGTTGCCTGAGAGAAAGATTAACAGGGAGTGTCTTGGAAAGAAATTGTCACCATAGAAACATTTTATACTTCTTAATTCTGAAGCATGTAAACATATTACATATTTAAATTGACTTTAAAAATAATAAAGTTATCTTAGGCAGTATAGCATACCAAAGGTTAAAAGACAAAGGGGGGGTAGAATTAAATCACTTTATTCTTTCATAAAGACAATAATGAATTCATAAAAACCTTTCCACTTTCCTCTATGTTTTCTATGATTCTTCATACTTAGGTCTGTGACCTATTAAACTCTAAAATGCTATCTATACCAGATGGAACACAACTTTACAATATCAGTATATCCATAACCAACAAATCATGTAAACTTAGTTCACTGGAGTATCTGCCAACAGCAGGCATCCTTCATTTGGTCTGTAAATTACAGGAAAGGGACCCATTACTGTCGACAAGGATAAAGCAGCAAAACTAAAACAGCCTGTGCTATTATGGAGCTAACATAATAGTAGTGGACATCAGATCAAATAAACAAGGACATATGCCAATCTTCCAGCCTACTAGGAGTTACTGATACTTTCTAAAAAAAAAAAAAAAAAATCCATCAAGTTTGCTGACAATGTATTAAGACCTTAGCCACTTAGAGGAGGTTATTTCATTAAATCCTCAACCTATTTTACCCAATATTTAAGTGTTTAATATAAGCTAAAACATGTGCTATGTGTTCATAACAACTATGAGACCAACAACCATTTTTATGTTGTCTCTGCATTTAGTAAACTACAATAATACATCTGTACATATACTTAATTTCTTATTAAAATTAAGTACAGAAACAAAGCAAGAAATTGGATTTTGATTTTGACCTGCAGCTAGGTAAGCCAAATCCAAGAATTCTGTTGAAGCAACTGCTCTTTGCCAACAAACTCAATCCAGAGTTTCATAAAACAATCTCATCATATACAGTTTTCACTAGAGTGACTTATTAGGCAACAACAGCAACAGCAAAGCATGCACAAGTGATCGCATGCACTCTAGCTCAAACACACACACACACACACACACACACACACACACACACACAAATAACTCAGGAGAAAGTTGTAGCCAGACAATGTGGTAATGTCAAAAGAGATTGGCTTCCATGTGTAATTTAATTCCTAGCAATTTCATAGAAACAAATTTCTAATTTCACCCAATTTGAAATTCATGTCAAAAGTGTTTTATGGTCTTGTTTTCTAAGGACTTCATCTATTCTGGGACCCATCTAAATTTTTCCAACTAAATAATGCCATGTAATTTTATGAAACATTTGATCAAAACAAAACAGAAAGAGATAATGTATCAGCTCTGTCCCGCTAGAGCTACTTGGAACTCAGCTGCAGCTGAGTCACATTAAATTCCACTGTTCACAGGTGCTTGGAGAAAAAGACTTTAATAGATAAGCATACTTTTGGTTCTTAAAAACATCTCAAATTTCTTAATTGGTCGACACAAGCAACTGCATCTGACCTGAGCAACAGTAGGAAAGAGGAAATTAAGTGAAATGTGAAGATGGAGGAGAAAGAGAGGGATAAAACTAAAGATCTCTGTCACTAGCAGCTGCAAGTCAATTAAACTCAATGCTTTACAGCTGTTCATGAGAGAAACTAATTTGACTAATTTTGATTCAGATTTTTAAGCATACACTTCTTGAGAGTTAATTGTTTCCATTGAGGATACTTCAATAATTAAAATACACCAACTCTCTTCCTTCTAACCTTCAGTACTTTTAATTTAATATGCCATTAAAATGTAGCCATTAAAAATGACCAATAATGCCAGACTGGGACAACATATCAGTCCAAATCAAACAAATGAAATATAATGTTGTAAACATTAGCACACAACCGCCCAAATGCTGACCACATTGTTCCTACTTAGTATGAAATAACCATGTAAAATTTGAAATGTTCAAAACAATTTCATTAAGTTTTCACAATTTTAAGTGCCACCACAATCTACCCCAGCATCCAGCTGCATTACTAATGAGAATTCCCATTATTAAAATTAATTAGGAAAGTATTTGGTTTGGTCACAGGAGGGATAGCAATACAAAAATTGTGATGACTTTGGGACCACAAATTAAAAGCTCTTATTAAGAGGCATGAAGATTACTAAGGAGATGTTAAACAGTATTTTACTTTGGATTCCATACCTAACAAGGTCCCAGAGTGATACATGGACCCCATAATGTACGAGTTGTATCATCAGAAACTACAATGACTCAATGCCCTCAATCTTTCTTTGAATTTGTTGCCCTAGTACAAAATGAGAATATTTCAGCTGTGCTTAGCCGAAACTAATTGCAATTTTCCAGCTCTTCGAACACTTGTGAAAACAGCCAGTGTTATGATACCGAGAATACTTTTTCTGGATAAAATTCTTTCTTATGAAAGAACTCTATTTGTCAAGGGTATCCCATAACTGCTGAAGCAATGAGACCTAATGAAAATGACAGGTCTGGAAGTGCCAGAGGAATGAAATTTAGGGAGGCAGGAAAAGCAAGGACTAGAGCAATGCAGAATCTAGGAGTCATTGCAGCCTCAAAATATAATCGAGGTCAGGCTACGGCCCAGAGAGCCCCATCTTCAGAGCTGGGACCAAGTGTTGGCATGAGTGGCAACAATACAGGACAGGATTGACTAAAATACTAAAAGAACCTGCAGAGAAGCTCCATTACTTCCTCATGTCAGACTCATACAAAGCCAACAGTCCAGTGAAAAGAGGGGTGGCCAAGGCAACCAAACTCCAACACTATCGGGGTGGAACAGAAAAATGACCACATCATCAAAGAAGTTATTTCTAATTTGTGGGACCCTTTTCTGCGCTGAACACAATGGCTAGTAAATATGAACAATAGAATCTTTCTGTAGGAAAAAATGGAGCAATAATTAAAGCACAGAAAAAGCGCCAATTGAAACTCAGCTTGAACACTTTGCAAAGGCTGACGGTACTGGGTGAAACTCAAAGGCCACCCCGAGCCCACTTCGCCGAATACAGACTAAAAAGCTAGATGCCGGTCAACATGCGCCTCAAGAGAAGTGCTCATGTGAACAGAGGGAAGCGAAGCTGTCTGTCTGAAGAAAGCCTTCCTTTCAGTGACCAAGGCCACTGTCATGACGCATGCCTACCCTTTCCGCTCAAACATAAAAGTGACCTAGCCCCCCTGCAGCACCCATCATCTCACCACCAGAGAAAGACTCCCAATGACGAGTCACACAATGCAAACTGCTATCCGTGGCTGCTACACACAAGTGCACGCACTCACAAATGCCATTTTTGTGTAGCCTTGATGTTTCAAGTCCACGAAGTACCAGGACCGCACCCTGTGTTACACTGTTACCCACCAATGGCAGGCAGCACTGTGGAGAGTCTTCGGTGGTGTCTTTGGCTCACCTGTTTTCCATATTTTCCATTAAGATCTATTTGATTAAGCAGAGATCAGTAAAGGATATACAACTGACAATAACTCAGCCACCTTAGTATCTGCTACCAGAGTATTTTAAAGAAGAAAACCATACCATGATTCTGGAAAATGAGTCTCAAAAGATGAAAGCCAATTTAACACTTATAAAGCTATGAATTCAATCTATTCCCATAAAAAGCATGGGCCATATAATGGAACTTGACATGTTCATTCTAAATTTCATCTGAAAGAATACAGCCCAGGCAATAATGTTTTAAAGGAATAATAGTAATAATATAAAAAATAAGGAAAAGAAAGTCCTTGACAAACAGTTTTGCAAACTCTCCAACACAAAACAAGGGACAAAGAAGGAATGTAAAACAGAAACAAAAGGAACCCTCTCTCCACAGTAACTGGCCCAGCACTGAACTAAGAGACCCAGTTAACCATGATCACCACACACAGGAGTGGTTAACCCTGGCCCACAGCACCCTGCTCAGGTCTGGCTTATGCCCTCCCATAGCTGCAATGCCAGGGTACAATGGGCCAAAGGTGAGGGTCTAGTCCAGTGGCCATGGTGGGCAGAGCAGACGAGAGGCTCAGCAGAGTCCAGAGGACAGTCCACAGTGAGAAAAGAGGAGGCAGGCACGATAGATGGAGAGGAAATGGAGTGTGAGCAGAAGGGGTCCGCCATATCTAAGCCCTGTCTGTGGCTGTTGCAGAGGCCCAGCCACTACGTTCCCTTTCGGTGATGCTGAGGAAGAAAAGCTCCTCACCCCCGTTTCTCCAAAGCTCAATTTCACCTGAAATTAACAAACACTACATAGTAAATATGCATAGTTGAAATTTACTACAGATTTCAAATTACAGGAAAATGGCATTAATTCCCCACAAATAGAATTTAAGACACTGATTATTATTTTTTTAAAGTGAACTTCAAGTTCTAGCTCCTCCATTATACAAAAGTAAATTCCGTGTGGATTAGATATGTAAATGGAATAATAACAGAAGAGTTAAACTATGGATTCTAGAGCAAAAACTTTATTTTAAAAAATAGATAGGGGGAGGCTTAGCTGAATAAAACTTTAAAAATCTAAAGGTAAAAGCACAATAACAACATAAAATACCACACATTTGCACAATAACAGTCAAGCAAGTTTAAAAAATAAGGCACGAATTAAAAACACTTTGCCACCCAGAAGAAAGAGCATCCACACTATACATAGTTATATGCAAACCAAAAAGTACATGAAAATGATGAACAAATAAAAAAATTAAAAATAAAAAAACAGAAAAAAAGAAGGTGAAATATAAGCCAAATGAAAACTAAACTGCAAGTCTAAAGCCTGGAGTTAAGGTTTAAATCCTTAAAATCTTGATCCAAAAAGTATTGTGTATAGTTACTTGATATTGCCATGTACTTCCCCTTCTTTGTCCCTTAGCCTTAGGAAGGACACTGGAGTAGTTGTCGGATGATGCTCGGGAGGTAACCAGGCCACAAAATGTCCTGCCTTTGAGGTTCCAGGCTTTCTGCTCAAAGGCAGTTATCAGCTCCCCTTCTAAATGAACTGAAACCTATTAGGTATTTTAAATAGCTCACTCTCAGACATGCTGATCATCAGGGTCCTATCTTCTGTCAATAAAATTTGTGACCCTTCAATGGGCATCATCATAGCCTAGACAACAACCAAAACAAACAGTGTGTGTGTCTATATGTGTCCTCGACTGTATGTGCCTGTATGCCTGAGAGTGTGCGCATGTGTGTGCTTGTGTGTGTCTCTGTGTGTATGTGCCTGTGTGTGTGCTCGACTGTGTGTGTTGTGTGTGCCTGTATGCCTATGAGTGTGTGTGTGTGTGTGTGTGTGTGTGTAAGAGGGAATGAGGAAGAAATTTACAGAATATGCAGGATATATATATTTGTAATTTTCAAATTTACTGTTCTGCATCAAGAGGACAATTTAAATTTGATTTCCCATTACATTACATTAGTCAATATTTGGTACATAGGTCTCCATAGTGCCTAAAGGAATGCATGAACTTAAAGTATTATTTGTGCACTTAATTAAAGAAGTTGATTATGGCTACACAGCCTGAAAATAACAACACAGTCTACATGAAAATCTTCTAATTTCTAAGTACAATAGGATTCCACAATTTTCAGTTTTTTGAAATTTTCCTTTTACATATTTCCTAGAATCTACATTTGTAGCTGCTTTGTTTTTTAACTGAAAATAGGGGAGAAAGCGTCCTCGAAAGAAGGTCTTCAACAGGAATATTTCAACAAGTTATACACTGATCAAGGAAAGGAAGCAGGTGAATTAGCAAACATGTGACACAGGTCAAAAGTGATGATTAAAGTGAAAACACTGTTTTAAGCACAATGGAAAGAACCACTGGATTCAGGCAGATGGGGGCAGGGAGAGTTTTCTTACTATTCAGAATTCCCTAAAATCCTGTGTTTTATTCACCATACACTTGTACCTCAACAAACTAAAAAGCCCTCACAGTTTCAATGTAATCATTCTAGTAATTGAAAATAATGGTTTATTTTTAGGCTTATTTTGAAATTAAATCACTAACCCTAAACCAATGAAATTCCTCGGCCATTAACAGAATGTATATCGCACATCCCATTGTTGGTAGATGTGTTTCAGCAGAGATGGCAGTTATAGATAGTGGACTAGATGGTATTTAACACTGAGGAATGACCATCCTGAACATAGCTGTCTGAATAAAGCTGCAGCTCCCACTTGGAAGAGCCAGATATTTGCTCTGTGGCCAACATCCCAAGAAGTCATTCTTTACTCAAGAGCTCAGCTTCATCACAGAAGAGGTGACAGTCAATTCTAAAAGAACCCCCCCCCATTACCTACAACTGCAACATCTACCTCATTCTCTTCCCAAACTCCCTGCTTATCCCCTTTCTTCCCCTCCCTCTCACCCCAGCCATCCTTTTCCTCTCTTCTCCTTCAGTGATCCAGTTAAAGAAAAAGCAAGAATGGGTTTAGGTCATCTCAAGAGCCTTGGCAATCAGGCAGTCTCCTTAACCTGCCTCCAGCTTGCCTCACCTGGCCCTCTCTGACCTTACACACTCCTCCTGAGATGTAATCTTTATTCCTCCGCTCTTGAGCCCGCCCACCCTGAGTCGTTAGTTTAACATTTCTACTAACACCACCAGGAAAGTGTTCCCTTGGTATGCTCAGATACATAATCCCTCCTAAAGTGTTCCATATCTATCATATCTATCACAATTCAGTGAGGTAGGTTTCTCTAATGTATTGATACCAGGTCCTATCTTTAATGTGGTGCTTTAATTTTGTTTCTTTAAAAACCTGATAGTCAAGGTATATCCCATGAAATACAGAGGTGAAATTGATGTTTTTCCTCTCAACAGTGACAGAGTTATGAATTTAGAAAATGACACAGAGTTTGAAGATGGAGCCAAGCTACAAAAATATGAACACAAGAACCAACCTAAATAGGATGGCAAAAGCAGGACAAGAAATCTCTTAAAACAAAAATGAACACCAGTATCTATGGAAATTTTGATTTAAGATAAGAATCAGTATCTGGAAACAGCCAACAGGGACTATTTGTACTGAACTACAAGCCATTAACTTGAGCCAAGCTAACAGCAAATGGCTGCAGTGGCAACTGCTGGCTGAAGATAATTAGTTTAGAACCTATTTTAACATGAATATTTTATCATGCAGCACAAAACTCGTTATGGAGAAGAATTAGAGAGCCAGGACGTCTGGAGGCACTGGAGAGATGATCCGTCAGGTCCCAGTAAAGAGTCTGCTAGTACAAAGCAGGTTTAGTGATTCAGCAAGACTGGATTTCATTAAAGGTTCACGAATACATTAAGAACATATCTGGTGAAAAATTAAAGAGGACAGTACCAAGCTGCAATGCAACAACTTAACTACTGAGCAACAACTGACAGAAAAATGAAGCCAGTAAAAACACACCTAAAGTGATTACAATCTAAGTAATGCACAGCCCTATTTCAAACAAATATATAAGTAAATCAATACAGATGGATGTTTCTCTCACAAAAAGCTGAACTTTATGTGCTTATAAGGGTAAAATTCAAATTTTGGGAAAATTAAACATTTAGTTCTTTGTGTTTGTTATTAGGTATATGCCAACTGTAATTGGTGTTTCAAATGAAGTTCTATATTAAATATATTAAGAAACCTAACAACCATGGGTAAGATTCTCATTATATCATTTAATACTAAATATTCTATGAGGGAGGTAGCATCAGCATCTTTATTGTGCACAATATGAAATAGCAGAGACACTAAAGTAAGCATGTTAATCACATTCCTAGAGGAGTAAAGTCAAAATGTAAGCCCATGCAAGCTGGTTCTGAGTCTATGTTTTTATAATGTCTATATATTTCAAATAACCAAGAGATTCTAAATATAAGCCTAAGCTCACAGAGAAAGATGGCCAGTGCCTTTCAGTTGTGTTGAATGAATAAAATACAAACAAAGATATACAGGTATTACACTAAAAAGGACAGCTGAAATTAGAATATAGTCATCAAATTTGTTGAAGAGGAACCATGAAATATGGTAAAATAGTTAACACAGGCAAATGTAGAACCATTCCCTTAATGTCCATATACTCAGTGACTAGCAATTTAATTACCACTAGTGTGCCATTGCAATCCCTCAGTCTATATAAAGAATAGTCAAGTCTAGTATACTCCCTTAGGCTGATGGGTACTCAATAAATACTTGTTCATTATAATGTAGATAAATTACTTACTCAGGCTAATCTGTAGTAGAGGATTAATCCATACCCCAAGGGGAATTATAGGCAAGATTCAATTTTTCCAATAATTTCTAATGTACTGCTAACACAACTATTTTCTCTCCAGAGGAATCTTGGAATTTTGTAGAGACTTAATGATATGCTGCTATACTAAGAGAAGCTAACAATGAAAAATGGTATGATAATTAATCCATCTTTGAAATCGACAAACATCTACTACATGTAATGTGCAAACCACAGGGTTATACAAAATCAGTATGATGTAATTCTCTTGCCTTTGAGAACTGGTGAGGACAGACATAGTGCACAGATGATTATAATACTAAGTGATGAAGGTTGCTACATTAGAAGCTACAGGAATAGGAAAGAAAAGGCATTAAAGCTGGTGGTCAGATGGGTGGAAAGCTGGGGGCAGCACAGGCAGAAAATGCCATAACAGAAGCTGACAGCAGCAGGCTTAGAGAAGAAGAGGATCAAGTATGAAGTTGAGGAAGAAATGGCAATGGCCACAAAAACCTAAACCCTGAAGTGAGGCCTATAACGGGCAGTCAAGTTTCTAATTGTGATGGTTTATTTTGATTGACAATTTGACTGGCAAGAGAAATGCCTAAGGCATTAATGAGGCATACTTCTGGATGTATCTGTGAAGACAGAGGAAATCCACACCATGGTTTGGGGTAAACAAGGATAGAGAAGGAAAGAGGTGTGCTCTGGCATTAACTCTCCCTGCTGTGTGGCCACTTTAGATGTGAACAGTCCTCAGCAGATGCTCCTACTGCATGGAGCTGCCACCAGTGACCTACTCCACACCAAGATGGACTGAATCCTCACAAACTAAGGGCAAAACAAATCACTGCTATCCCTTGGATGCTTCCATCAGGTGCTGGGACACAGCAACCAGAAAAGTAGTTAATAGTGTTTTTGTTAAATAGAAAAGGCAACTTTGCTGCATTTCAAAGCACAGATCCAGCATGTAGGCACAGGCATTATGTCAGTACTGGCGAGAAGATGGTCAGGTCCAAGCAAAACACCACCAGAGATCAATGCATTTTAGAACAGATAGAATAGTTCTAGAAATTTTCAGTATACATAGCTCAGAAACTAAAAATATAAAAAGACATTTCTGTTGACATCTCGTAAGAATCCTGATATATGACAAAATTGGTATTCAAATTATATAATCAATAAAATATTTTAGAGAAAATATAAAATTACCAAATTATTGTAACAAAGTATTGAAAACTTTAATCTATAAATTATAATCTATGGAAATTTTCTATTTTCAGAATATACTTGGAAAGTAACATTTTCAATTCCCTTTTTATATGATATAGCCACCTAACATGAGGAAAGTCCAGATTAAGGTATGAAAAGTTGATCATGCAAGTAGTTAAATTTATATAATAGTGTGAAGCAGAATTCTTCACTTTTAAGGTAGTTCATCCCTACAATCCTCTAAATGAGCTATTTCATAAGGATATTATGTAAGATGTTTGAAATTGTTAGCTACCATATTATAAAAAATAATGAGTTGGAAGGACTATATAAAATCTACTTCCAAGTTTAAAAAAAAAAAAAATGTCCAAACACCACAGAACACACTCACTGAAGAGAGGAAATAGAAACTGGATGCATGGTATGAGCGGTGACAGAAAACTTGAGAGGTAAACATCTACCAGAGTGTTAACTACTTCAGCAGCAAAATAAAACCTGGATTGCCTCATACCAGAAAATCAAAGTGGGCAACAGTCTCTCTCCTGGAAAAGACCTTGCATTGCTAGATCTTACTATCTAATTCTATACAAGAAAAATTGGCACATGGAAGAAAAGTAAAGGCCAAAGTGATGCTTGGCATCAGTCTTGAAAGATAGGTGCATCAAGTTTTATTGAGCAGAGACAAGGAGAGGTTATATGGGCTTGAAGATTATAGATATTACAGCACACATAAAAGCAAGCCACTGGCAAGAACAAAGAGAAAGACAAGCAAGGAGTAGCTGGAGCCACATGGGAAGTAACCACATGGAGAGAATAAGGGCTGGAAAGCAGATAGGTTGCACCATACAAGTCTGAAAAAGAAAAGTTGAGCTATTGCAGGAATATTCAACAAGTTCAGGAAAAGACACGAGAATTCATTTAGGATAACTCAGGCAGAATCCAATTTGAGGGAGCAAGGTCTGAGTTAGGGCAGTGAGAGCAAAAAAATAATATACAAATAAACTGTGACATGCTACCTTAACACATCTAGTAAATAGCATGAAGTACTCTATGTCAATTGTCTTGTTTGAGTCCTGAACATCTTCTAAATTTAAGGCATATAATAGGATAGAATCAATGCCTGAGATGTTACAACTTGCCTAATATCACAGATCCACTGGCAAAAGACAAAGGTCAACCCAGACCTCAGTGCATGGAGACACAATTGAGTTTTCAACTACACAAAAAAAAGGTGAAACAGACATCAAAAATATATCTTTTGCTTCTTTATTAATTCACTTGCATTTTAAGTAAAGGTTTTATAAAAGTTTGAGTAATGAGCATAACAATAAATATGAGTAGCAGGATGCACCTTAGTTGTGAACACCTTTAAGTATGACAGACATAATTTCTTATTGTTAAGACAGTACAATGTTCAGTAGTGTGAGCTATCCTGTGCCAGGTACTATCAGCACAGCTGAAGATGCATCCACATAGCCTTACTTTAACCACTGGGGAGGCCATCCCTCCCTGTTACCTCCTTTGATTGATATATATACATATATGATCCCACAGATTTTAATACATATATATGTGTGTATATATATATATATATATTATACAATGTTCAATTAAGAGTAACCATATCTATTTCTCAATATTTATCATTTCTTAATAAAATATTCAAATGTTTTCTTCAAGGTTTTCAAAACAGTACACTACATTAACATTATTTACAATAACTCTACCATGCAAGAGAACTTCTTTCTACTATGTAATTGTAACTTAGTGTACATGGATCAAACTTTCTCCATTGCTCTGTTACCTTCATTCCAATCTCCAAAGAGTCCCAGTAATAAGAAGCCTACATGAATTGTCCACTCTGCCATTTACTTCTTTGGGTAGATACCATTGAACACATGGCCTTCAAAAGTGTTTCAGGCATCAATAATGTAATAATTTTGTTTCTATTTCCCCAGCATGTTGAGTATGTTGAGTATCAATAAAACATCCAAGTTAAAAGTCTCAAATGGGGCTGGGAGATGGGCAATAAGTAAAGGTTCTTGTAGTCAAGCCTGAGTACCTGGGTTTTATCCCCAGAACCCACATGATAGGAGAGAGAGAAATAACTCCTGCAAGATGTCCTCTGTCTTCCACATACTCACTGTGAATGGCATACAAACACACACACACACACACACACACACACCACACACACACATGCACGCACGCGCGCGAGCACACACACACACACACACACACACACACACAGTAGGAGAGAGAGACAATAAATAAATGTAAAAGCAGCATTGATGGTGAGCATGAAGTACTCTTTTGTTTTTACATGACAGCAGTAACACAAAGACAACATCAATGATTTCTGCCCTGTCTATTAAAACAACTGCTTTGGAGAGAATCTAAAACATTTAAGATGCAATGGGAAAGAGTGCCAGCTGACACATAAACCAAGTTTACAGACACATTTTTATGAGGCCTGAATTCATGGTTAACAGAACCCTAACTTTTTCTTTCTTGCTTGTGAAATCAAAGTTCCTTAACAACATAAAACATCTTCAATATCATGCAGCCACTATACTACCATTTTATTACTCTTTATATTCAATCAAAATGCCAAATGCCATTCACAACACCATTACTTCTGAACCATGAAAACATATTTAAATCTTACTATTATTACTTTTTAAAATGTCAAAAATGATCTAACTCCACCTTCACATGAAGACACAATAAAATACAACAATTTTCCTCTCCTCACTGCAAGTGAGAAATGGATACACTGCTCCCCGCTGTTAATGGGGCAATAGAACCACACACTGCTATCTGACTAATGTTCGTTTAATGATTTTTTTTTTCTTGGTAATTACTGTAATAACAGTAACTCATCCCAAATTTCAGCATTTTAACACAGGCATGTTATTTTCACATCCAGGTTTAGTTTGCTTACCTCCTGGACAAATTAAAATGAATGAAAACCAGCAAGATTACAGGTGGTGTTACCCCAAGGAGATACCGTATGGAGAGCCATATGCTCTGGCAATGCCTCAGCATGTGACAGAACCCTGGATGGCAACTTCAGAGCAAAGCTTTGTGCTCTAGAACACATTTCAACCCTCGTATAACATACCCTACACCTAGACACAGTCAGCCAATAAGGATAATTTATGGCTAAAAAATAGAAAAATAAATAAATGTATAAACAATTTTTTAGACAACTCAATTTATATAACATGATTTCTCTATACTCTAGGCCAGGAAAAAAATAAAAACCAACTTGAAGAAAGTTCCCTTGGGAGGAAAACCTTGCCGATAGCAAACAAAAATCAAATGACAAATGAGTGATAATACAATGGTACAATTCATGGAAGCTATGTAAGTGTAGAGTAGGTAACACAATTTTACCCCACATTGAGGGTCTTGTGCAGTAAGAGGCAGAGGAAAAGGAAAGAACACAACTTCTTACAAAGTCATCAGGGAGCACCATTCAGTTGACATGCTACATAGTCGGGAACTAACCAGAGAGACAGGACTAGTGAAGACAAGAATACATCACATGCAATGGCTAAGAGTGGGTGGGCACTATCTAGGCCACTAGAGAATTGTAAGGAAGGCAGTTGGGAAGAGAGGCTCTGACTCTGCAAGAGTAAAGCTTCTCTCCACAGACAGAATTTCATCTTCAGCTCCACGTTGGAGACATTTACTGAGTAGGTAAGACCTACCCAGAAGATGCAGAATCATCTTCATACTTGAAGCAAACTGGTAATAAAAAAAAGGGGGGGGATATAATGAGCCTATACTAATATTTGTTTGATAGTAATAAACAAAAGCTGACTCTCTTGAGGAAAGGCAAGACACCATTAGTCTAGATATTCTCAGAGAAAACTTGTATAATCTCAACATAAGAGCCAGAACTAAAATGTATCACTTCCTATAGAAAAATGAGTTGTTACAGTGAATAATTGCCATAGATGTATAAAAAGCAAGCAAAACTGGGGCCTTGTATTTGGGAACCATTATGAAAGAACTAGTGATGCTTCTCCAGGGAGCATCTGCTATGTCACTGGTATTCTGTTTGGTTACGATATCCCAGCAGGACACAGAGTAGATGTGCTGTCTATCCTCCAGTGCTTATCTATTAAATATAAATTATGAAAAACACCTCTTGCCTCGGTGTAATATTATTTGATATCTAATGAATGTTCCATAACAATAATAGTATAGCTTTAATTTAATAGAAAATGCCTAAATCCACGCTTAACAGAGGTTTTGGTTCATAAAAAAAAAAAAAAAAAAAAAAAAAAAAATGGCCAATTGAAAAACAGACTCTGCTGACTTCATATTTTTTGTGACTAGGGAAAAGAAGCAAACAAATAAATAACAAAGAACAGAAATGATACAGAGAAATATGAATTTTAACACTGAACCATATTTTTATGTGAACAGTGAACCCAAGATTAAATGTCATGTTGGGGGCTGGAGAGATGGCTCTGTGGTTAAGAGCAATGGCTGTTCTTGCAGAGGACCTGGGTTCAGATCCCAGCACCCACACGTCAGTTTACAACCATTTCTAACACCAGTTGGAGCAAACCTAATGTAATTTTCTGGAAAAACACTCATACACGTAAAACATTAAAATACATTTTTAAAAGCCATTTTAGAAGGCAGAAAAGGTTACTGTGTCATTCTGTAATAGAAATCCATGCCTACCTAACCTACATATTCCAGAATTCAATAAGGCCTCTGTCAAGATGCCTTGAGGTGTCCTCGGTTAAAATACTGTGTGAACAGAAACACAGTGATAACAGTTAGGTGAATTAAAGTACATACAAGATCAGAAGAAGAAAGTGAGAGGGACGTAAGAACATAAAAACATGAACAGGAAAATAACCTAGGGAAATTATGCAAACAAAACTCAAGCACTTAGAAAAAAAAAGAAGTCCAATAAAGTGATCACTAAGTTTCTTTAATAGTAAAAATAGCCATAAGTGATGAAGAAAATGTAAACAAGGCTATCTATAGTAGATGCAAAAAGAGGAATTGGAGAGCAGTTACTAGAGAGCCACTGCAAGACAGCCATTACCAGATATTTTTAAATATCAAATCTTGAACATGAAGAGAGTGAGGAGAAGAATTGCTCCTATATGAGTATTTAGGGAAAAAATAGATAGCCTGTTCATCAATGGCAAATACAATTTACATTTTACTTTTACTTTTACAAATTCAAAATAAAATAAAATGTGGGGCATATGAACATGCCTGCAACCCCAGCACTTGGGAGCTGGACACAGGATGGTCAAGCATTCAAGACCAGTATCTGCTATCGAGCAATTTCAAGAATGAGGGAGAGAGGGAGGGAGGGAGGGAAAGAGGGAGGGAAAGAGAAGGGAGTGAGGTAAATACTCTTATTCACTGAAGCCTTCCCTCTGTATTATTCATGGTCAAGACACAAAGAGTTCTTGAGCATGCTAAGAATTAGAAGGAAAGCAATCTACACACTGAAGACAATGTTTTCCCCACAGCCAATCAAACCAGGGCATCAATAACTTGTTCCATTAGAAACACAACCTAAAAACTTAGTCTTTAATACCCTTGATTTAGTGAAACCTTACTTTTGACAAAACAGCATCTAACAAAGTAGTTAATGAGGTCCTTGATATCAGCAATAAAGGACAGAAAAAAGTGGCCAAGTTGGGGTTCTGCTGTATCGGTTAAAATGCAGAAGAAAAAGACATTAGCCAGTGTGAAGTGACCTAATTTAATTTGTGGTAACAGTTGCTCAAGTGGGTTCTAATGTCCTTGATCCTAACTGACAGAGAAAAGACAATTTCAAAACAAAGACATGAAAATCACACAGAGAGGAAGGTAAATCAGTGTCCCACTGAGAAAATAAATGAATGGTGGAAGTTACTAGGAAAGTCACTTCCTGGCAGGAATTGTACTGGATTTCAATTTAACTTGATCTTCAAATGATTAGATAACTAGAAGGACGGCAGATAAAACAATGAAGACAGTATCTAAAACATGCTGTGATTTCAAGATTTTGAATTTTATTTTAGATCTGAAACAGACAAATCAAAGCACAAATATCTGGCAAAATTTACTTTGAACATGTATTATGCATTCTACCTGGGTAGGAGCTTTAAGTGAAGAGCAAGCACAGATGATGAGGAATCTTTTGTTCTACTCAGGAAATATATGCTGAGTTCTTAACACTTTGATTTTCTCAAAGAACCATTATTTGGTTTGATAAAAGCCAAGTCACAAAAAAAAAAAAAAAGACACATATAATAATCATCAAAATGTAGCCCCTAGCCTTTGCTATTTAACTTTGTTCAGAAAGGTATAATTCAAAATTTTCTAAGTAATGCTATTTCTCTGAGGAATAAAATAAACTTAATTTCATTTACAGGCTAACTAAAGACTTAGGGTCCATTTATCATTTTTAAAATGCTAGCCAGCAGATGAGATTAGTTTCTGTCACTCACAGCCCTGGCAGGAGGACTCAAGATGATTGCAAAGTCGATTTTTATGGCCATATTTGAACAAGTAATAAATGTTCCCAAAGAGGCTTCAGTTTGAGGGTCTCAGAGCTTGACTGATACAGAGGATAATGGCAAGCACATTCTAGCAGTAGGTTAAATTCATGATCTTCTGAAGATCTAGAAGAAGCCACTAAAAGCAATAAACCTACACAAAGAAATATAAAAACAAAGCCTAAAGGAACTGAGATTATTGTGAGTGGAGAAAAGATAGTGTAAGGATAATCAAGGAACAGTTAATAAGTAATATATGAGCTTAGTGCCTGCAAGACAGGAGCTGTTTAAGCAACTCAAGCAGAAATGGCATTTAGAGTGAGGTAAAACCAGGAAAGGAATGTGCCTACAGCATAAGAAGGCAGGAAAGTTCTCCAAACCTCTGTACGGGGAAATACCACCTGAGAATGGATTGGGTGGGATGCACACAACTAATTTAACTAGCATAGCTATTTCAGGTAATCTGAAATTCAAAGATAATTTTACATTAATAGCTTTTTTCTTTAAAGTGGCACTGAAGGGAAATCCTAAACTATGAAAACAATGCCAGGATAATCAACTGACAAAGTAATTTTTGAAGGATAATGAAAACAATCTCTAATCACCTTCAAAATCATATCAAAAAATATAAATTCTCTACCATTCTTTTCAGAAAACACATTGCAAAGCCAACCATAAGTTGATATTTACCGATATCCCCGATCTGGTTTACTTATGTCATAGAGTAGGGGTCATCTTATTTCCATCACCACCATCCCTCCAGTGTAACCACTCAACAACAGTAACATAATGTGCAAAGTTTAATTCTGAATCCATCAAGGATTTTGTAAGGAATATTTTTTTCTAAGTACATAAAAGAAAATAAAACTGGCCCTGATTATGAAATACAGAATTCAATGCCATCCATTAAATCTGCCCCAATGCATTTGTTAGAACGCTTAAATTGGCATTTTCCAAAGACACCTTCCTTTTGTCTTCTTTTGTTTCTTTTCCCTTCCTTCTTTTCTTATTTTGATTTTGTTTTGTTTAGTTTGTTACTTTGGGGAAAGGGGAAACAAAGTCTTATTATGTTGCCTATACTGTTCTCAAACTCATGATCATCTTGCCTTAGCTTTCTGAATTGTGGTATTGCAACCAGAAGCCACCAAGCTCAGCCAATATTGAGTCCAAAAAAAAAAACCAAAACAAAACAAACAAAAAACCCCTTTTTAAACATTGTTTTTTAACTGATTCTTTGTGGATTTCATATCTCCTTCCCTTCATATACAATATGCCCTGTGTCCTTGCAATTTCCCCACCCCACCCCACCAAAAAATTAAAAATAACATAGAAAACTAGAAAGAAAAAAAAAAAAACTCTCAGGACAGAAGCTTCAGTGTGACAGCGCAAGCCATACCTTTAGTCCACACATCTTTACTTCTCAGAGTCATTGGTCTGGTCTTGAGGCCTCTGGCTTCTGCTACACCCTCAGTATGGACCCTCACTTGGATAACCTATTATTGCCTTGTGCCACAGTGATCCTGTAGGTTTGGAACTGCAGGACCAGCCCCTTCAGATGCTCTAGCAGTTCACAGATGAGGTGGATGTGGGGGTGGGCCAACTCATAGGGCTAGTTTTGGGCCTGGGTAGGTAGCGGGATTGGTCAGCCTGCCAGCTTTCCCTCCTTGGCCCCACCAGGGCCAGCTCTGCAGCAGTGTTCCAGCCAGCTAGCCCACTGCAGCAGGTAGTAAGGGGCAGGGCCAGTTCTGCTCTCAGCTCTTGGGTCTGGCTCACTGGCACACACACCACCGGCACCGGGGCCAGCTTTACTGTACTGCCTGGGCAAGGTGCAGGGTCAGCTCTCCCCAGGGAGTCAAAACCAATCTTCAAGATACTTTTAAAATGCATTTTTATAGAAAAAGAAAATGATCAATGGGTATTTTTAAAGTACTCAATATCATAGTCAACTCACCACTATTAAAAGTACTTTGAAGATATTGTTAACTCACCAAAGTGATACTGGCTAGCATCAGGAACTCTGATAACAATCCCTGGTGACAATGTGGATGGAGGAGGGGAAAGGAACCCTTATTCACTGCTTTCAGGAGTGCAAACTAATACAGCTATTGTGGAAATTAATTTACAGGCTCCTAAGATACACAAATATAACCACCATTAGCATGGCACTGGTGGCCCTCACCTTTAATCCCAGCACTTGGGAGGCAGAGGCAGACTGAGTCTCTGTGAGTTTGAGGCCAGCTTGGCCTACAGAGTGAGTTTGAGGGCAGGCTCCAAAGGTACACTGAGAAACCCTGTCTCAAAATACAAACAAACAAACAAAACTACATATATAGCCAACAAACCATTCCATATGCTATCATAGAGATACTTTTACACTCTTGTAAATCAGAAGGAAATGAAACAAGCCTAAAAGTCCATTAACAGGAGAATGCTAACGAAGTAACTATGAGGAAAGCTGCAGGGCTCCTGTAATGGGTTTTCTTGATCAGGGACTCCCAATGGGGAAGGCCCACCCTAGATGTAGGCAGCACCTTCCAATGGCGGCTCAAGTAAAAGGAAGTCCAAAAGAGAAACTTTAATTCTCTCTGCTTGCTTTCACTCTCACTGGGAAGTCCGTGTCATCTCTTCTGTTGCTGTCACTGTGTCCCCTCACTAATAGACTACCATCTCTTCAGGTTACATCATGAACTAAAGACTAGTGGCTCTTAGGAATCCTCCAGGCATTTGATGATAGGTCAGAACTACTGAGGGAATCAGAGCCATACACTGCACAGCTAAGGGCTTCTCAGCCTCTACAGTGTGAATAAGTGACTGTTGGACTAGCCAGACCATATCATAAAAGCCATATAATAATTCCTCCTTTAAAATGCATTCACACTGTTGGCCTGTCCCACTAGAGAGCCCTAATACAGGCTCTATAGACACAGATTGTCAGGCACTGATAGCTAATCTATGTACTGCAAAAATTCTTAAATGGATTGTAAAAATTGGAAGAAAAAATTACAATATGAAAAAGTACATTATGACTAAAATTAATCAGAACTAAGAAAAATATGAATATTTAATAATAAATGAGAATGAATAAAAACATCCAGGTTCAAGAATTATTTCATACAGATATGAGCACTCAGGTGATGGCCACCAATGTTGCTTACTACTATCTTCTAATGTGAAACCTTTCATGTTCCCAGAATTAAAAAATAAAATTGCTAATAATATCAGAAGAAGAGAATTAGCTAGCACAAAGTGCTTTGATTCTTTCTATAAAAATATCTCACATCAAAAGAGTCCAAATTTCAAAACAAAATATTTCATGGGGTTTTTATTTATGAGAAATTAATACCAAAATAATAAACATGCCTGGGTAAAAATGCCCTTATTTTATTATGGGATGCTATTAGCTTTGCAAATGAACAAGTAAATTCTATCATGCCAAGTCATTGCTGTGTAACATGCAAACAGACAACTACTAGTAATGTCAGAAAAAGAAACTCAAAACTCTGAAAAACATGCATTCAGAAATTCAAAGAGCATAGAATATGTTGTGAATGTGAACATGAATAAAATGCAACACAGCAACTTAGAAACTGGGTGTAAAAAGGAAGCCACACATAGAAAACATGGTAATATTCTCTTAACAGTGCTCTCAAGTAATGAGAACTATGAGGGGGAATCAGCTGGAGTTATAAAGTTTTTTTTTTTTTTTTTTTTTTTTTTTTTTTTGTTTTGTTTTCTTTTCCTGGATACCTTTATGGTATGTCTTAAGAAACATCCATTACAGGGTTCATGGACAATTGGAGCAGAAATACTATCTGAGGGCTGGAATTTCAAGGAAAAAAAAACCCAGTAACAATGTTTACATGGGATGTGGTTTACCACAGATTATATAATGACAAAAAAGTAGCCATTTGGAGTAAAATTGAAGCTTCTCTAAGCAACTGCATTAGTGAAGCAGGCGCTACATAAATGATAACAAGTAATGGCAATAGTAATGACAAAAAATGCCTAATGTTTACCTAATGCTTTCCTTCCCCAGTGCTCAACACTACCAACAGGAAATAGCTATCCACTCCTCTCAGGTTTTAAAGGTTGCTAGTGCAGATAGTACATACACAGAGACACACAGACACAGACACACAGACACAGACAGACAGACAGACACACACACACACACACACACACACACACACACACACACACACACCACCACCACCAAGTTACAGAATAGTTAAAAGAATCACATAGCATTCCATGAGATTTATCTACTAACACATTACTTTCACAGTCTACCTTCCCCTAAAACATTCATTCTTCGAATTAGCTAGACTACATAAATGTTTATACATGGTCTTCAGGAATATAACATTACTTTAGAATCATATAATACCTGCATGAAGAAAAGGTCATGTTTGGTTATTTTTAATTTATTTCTTACATTTTTATTCTTTTAACTAAATAGCAAGAGGCTTGATCTAAGTTGTGGTTACTCTTAACCCTCCAGGCCAGATAAAGAGATCTGGTCTAAGGCATGGTTACCAAATGTTTGGAGAATTAAAGAAGAAAGTCTGTTCCTTCCTTGTATCTTGATAAAGAAGTCTTCTGCCATTTTCCCCTTTGGGGTGGGGGTATTTAAGAATGTTGAAGAATAAACCTGGAGGCAGTCAGTACTCACCAGATTGCCCTTCTGACTCTAGTCTGTGTCTCTATCTTCTCAGCAACTTTACCTGGCCTTTCTCAATCCACGCTTCCCCCTAACGAGGGAATCAGGCAAGGTGTCTGAATGCCACTGAAGCCCCATGGGTTACTATAGGCTGAACCCTCAAAAAGGGACTACCACAGATGGCTACAACATTATATGTTACAAATTCAATCACAGAAGTAAAGAAAAATGGACTACGCGTAAAGGATTTTAAGGCTAGAGAAGATACTTGTTCAGATATTAAAAGGAAAAAAACCTTAAGTAGGAAACAGGAAAATAAAACAAAAACATTACACTAGTTCAACATTATGGTAAAATAGCCTCTTACATGGAAAAAGATAGGTCCCTACTAAAACTGCATGAGAATTTCAAAAACCCATTATCAAAGACAGGTTGGGAAAAAAAAAAACAAACAAACAAACAAAAGAAAACTTCTATTTCCCATCTTGCTTACCAAAGTGAAAAAGGGGTTGAGTTTAAGACCCTCCTGCTGCTTATTAATTAAGTCGCCTTAGCCCAACCTCCCAACGTCTGGTCTAGCTGCCTTTTCCCTCACAGTGGAAACAGTGTGCAGCCCTCACATATCTTTCCAGTATGAAAAAGTATATGCAAGAAGCTGGGAAGGCTCCTGTGGCACCACTGAAGAGGTAACGAATTTATTCAAAAAACATAAATAAAACAAGAGTATTGGTTGTTTTGCTTTATACATAAGACTGTCCACAACTTCAGGAAGGTCTGGTCAGATGAGCATCCACCCTAGGCTCTAGGGGCTGACACAAACCATGGAGCACCCTCCACGGGTGCAGGATTAACATATTCTAGGGAGCTGCACCCTATCTCTTCTGGGTGAGACCAATATTAAAGTCTGCCCATACGCTGGGCTAGATTCAGAGAAATATTCAAGAAAAACATTCTATAGCATCCTAACTCTGCACGCTGAGCCCAACCACTGACTAGTGTGTCCCAGTAAAACAGCGGCAGATGACTCTGAACACAAGAGACACATCTCTTGGCAAGAAAATAAACAAAAAAAAAAAAAAAAAAGAGTACAAGTGGAACTCTGTCCATTCCCAGAAATACTGAAAGTTTGTAAAGTGTGAAACAATAAGGAAAGGAGATCCCAGAAAAGGTGGCAGAGAAAAGCATTTGACTTCCTGATACTTGATTCAGGGACACAGCACGCCTCACAAAAGCTCTCTGGGTACATGCTGCTAGTGATTCTCTGAGTATCCATTCTTCACACATGCGGATGGATGAGGCAGACCAAAAGAAGGTTCCCTGTGCACAGGTTTGGCCATGTGACAAATTTCTGGCTGATAAACAACAGAGCAAATCACAGCACACAGCTTTCCCAGGGGCCGGCCCAGCATTGGTCCTGCCACTTCCTACTATCCAGTATGTACCTGATGGCAGATCAACCCACCCACCTCAGACAAGGAGGAGACCTTACACGTAGTCAAACACTAGGAAAGAAACTGTCTTTGTTTCCGGTTGGAAACCCCCATACCAGCACCTGACTGGAACAACTGTACATGGCAAATAAAACTGAAAAGTATTGGGAGATGTGGTGTTTGCACCGACACCGACCTTCAACAAGTTCCTTCAACAAGTATAAAAATTCTGGCAGGCTCCTGGAGATTGGACTCACAAGGAGACAAAGGCCTAGGTGAAACAGATACTGCAGTTGATAACATTTATGAGGGGAACAGGAGCAATGGAAATGGTCATCTGTAACACTTTGCTGAAAGCAATACAGACAGCCTGTTTGTCTAGTGCAAATGACCAGGGCACTCAAAGCAAACTTCCAAGTAGAGTGGATCTCTGGAGTACCAATAACTATTACGATGTTAACACAGAACATAAAACCTAATAAAACAAACAAAAATACCTTGGAAACACCAATGCATGGGAACACACACGCATGTGCACACACACACATACACACACACACACACTGTAATACATGAAAAAGATGCCAACAGATGTCTTAACACAGACAGGGGAAAACTCAGAAATCCACAACCACATGTTAAAAGTCTTCCTAAGGGAAGAGCACACCAATTGGCTGTCCAGCAATACAGTTCCCACAATAACCTAGATAACTCTCTTACTAAGGCCAGTACAGCACAACTGGAAACAAACATCAACAGAGCTCACAGGTGGAACAGTGAGAATCCAAATTAAGGGCTTTGTTCCCAGCCCCCATTACCTCACTAACCTCCGGACAGAAGGAAAAGGGATGTAGGGACAGATAGCACAAGCCACAAAAGAAACAGAAAGTGTTAGTGGTGTATTAATCTGAGCCATACAAGAAAGAAATGATAGGACAGTAACCAAAAATCCTGGAAGAAAATGAATTTTTATTCAGAGTTTACACCAGAGAAGTGTGCTGGCAATACTTGATTGTGCACTGTTAGATTTGGAAAAGAAAATGAACATATATGGAGGAAAGAAAAAAATGATTCCAAGACTAAAATTATGTAAAATAAAATCTTAAAAGTCTATAAGAAAAGATGTATCCTTGGCTCTACTGTAACATGAATTCTCTTTGGTCTTAATAATAAAAACTTGGAGTCATCTTATCAAGGGATAAAATCTAAAGGATCAGAGAAGCAGAGCAGCCAGCTGCTAGAGTTCTTAACCTCTACCAATGCTCAGACTAAAGGGGAGAGCCTGTCCCTATGAATAATCAGACTGTACCCTCAGACTGACTGCTGCTCAGACTGCCCTCAGCTCCTGTCTCCTCCAGCCTTACATTCCTTAATCTACACATTCCTGTCTCTACATCCCTAGGACCAAGATTAAAGGCATTTGATCCCAACTGCCTGGATCACCTTTGTGTGAGCTCTGTTTCTCTTTTAGACAGATTCAATCTCATGTATCACAGGGTGGCCTTGAATTCACAGAGATCTCTCTTCCTCTGTCTCTGGAGTATCGGGATTAAAGGTGTGGCCACCACTGCCTATCATCTACAGCTAACTAGTGGATTTGCTATACAATTTGAACTTCAAGCAAGCTTTATTTGTTATAGAATGAAGCATACTCTACAAATAATAGCACTTGCCAAGCCTGAGTTTGATCCTGAGAACCTATATGGTAGCAGGAGAGAACTGACTTCCACAGGTTGTCCTCTGACATTCACATCTGCAAATGCAAACACATACAAAGAAATAATACACAGATAAATAAAAACAAGTAAATAATGAGTGTAAAGGAAATTTTACACTTTAAATTTTTAAAAATAAAATCCTATGAAATAATGGACACTACTTTTTAAATGCAATAAATACCGGCAGTACCCTGATTGCAAACGATGCACTTGTTCTGAATGGGAAGGCTGTAAGTCCTTCAGGGACCGCAGATACCAATTTAGGTGTTCTACAGAACAGCCAAGTTTCTTTTATCCTACGCCAAGTCAGGGGTCATTCAACTGGCTGTGACCATGCTGGTATGACTATAAACATCCATGCTAAGTAAATCACTACAGAAATATTATCATAATTATCTAACCCATCCAAAATGAGGTTCTATAGAACTGTTATCAAAGATCAAGAGCCACAAAGACATTTGGTTTTCTAGTGAACAATCACTATATAACTAATGGCTGAGTGAAAACACAAAAGGACTGTTTCCAAAGAATATACATAGTTGTTCGTATACTCCAGGCAAGGCAGTGCATAATGGGTGCAGTTATTACCTCTCAAAAAAAAAAAAATGACTCTTATGCACTTAAACACATAAAACTGAGAAACAACTGATACCATTTGGGATACTGTCAGATCTAGACATAAAATCTGTCCCATTAACTCCACACTTTTTCAGAACATATGCACAAAGATATGCATTATTAATCAAGTAGTTCTTCAGCCAGATGGGTGACTCAATGAGACCAAAGACAAATAAGCTACTTGAATCCATGGAATTAAAATACAAGAGAAGCCATATTCAAAGTCTATTTATTTTCTTCCTTTGTTTGATTGGATCTGATTGACTTTGAACATAATGCTGCTTCAGAGTGTGTGTGTGTGTGTGTGTGTGTGTGTGTGTGTGTGTGTGTGTGTGTACATATTAATGTAATTCAATACTACTAGGTTAAACTGCAAAGGAAACATTTCTCAGCCCCTGATTACGGTCTGCATTAAACGATCAGACCCCAGCACAAGCCTTGCTGATGAGTAGTTATTTGGACACACACGGAGCTGTGATTTCCATCCACTTTGCTAATCAGCAAGTTCAGATTTGTTGCTAATGTGACAGTGATGAACAGGAATGATGCTAATGTGACATTGATGAGCAAGAATGACAGCTCGAGGTTGATTAAAATTAGCTTAAGTTCTCTGACCTAGGATAAAATGGAAGGGCTTTGCAAACCGCAGCCAACATGTGTGTCTGAAATGGGGTGCAAACACTGAAATCACACGTTTATTGGTAAGACATGAATCTAAGCAAATATACATTTCATTGTGACATCATTTAAATGAATGTAGTCACAAATCAAATCTTGTACAAAATCAGAAATGGTACTAAAAACATGAAAACACAGAACCAAAGTGCTGAATGAAACAAAATATCATAGGTGGAAACTGTGGTTTGATTGTGAAAACAAAGGGTACACAAGAAACAAATCATGTACTTGTCTGACCTGAAGAAAATTCTCTAACCTGAGTCATCTAGGAAGGATACTCTGAAATGTCACATGCACTTCTCACTACCTAACATGCACTAAAAATTAAAATTAAAGCCTTAGCTATAGCAGCGTAAAATGCCTGCCACTGGAGACTGAACCTGAATAGTATCCCCAGAGCCCACACAATGGAAGACAATGGCCAATGCACTCATGAGCTATAGTGAGCACGTATATGTGCATGTGGACATGCACACAAACACACACACAAATAAATAAATTCAGTAGTACTTCAATTATGCATAGGTAGATGGAGATATATGCGGGCATCACCAAAGCAGTTAAAAGTGCATGTCATATCCCCTAAAGCTGGAACTGCATGCAACTGTGAGCCAACTGACTTGGGTGATACAAACCACAAGCTACAAAAGCAATTATGTACCGTTAATAAGTGACTAACCCAATGCCATTAATGATTGACACATTGCTGTAGATCCCAAACCCCCTTCCCCAATAAAGTACTTAAATAAAACAAGATGGCTCAGTAAGGATTCATGCCTTGCTGCCAAACTTGAGGGCCTGTCTGAGTGTGGTCACTGGAACCCACATAGTAAGAGAGAACCAACCCCTGTAATTTGTCCTCTGACCTCCACAAGTACACAGTGGAATGCATGCACCTGCATATATATGCACATAAAAACTAAATAGACAAATAAATACAAACAAGACAGCTTTCAAACTCTCTGTTGATAGTATTGAAATGTATTCTTAAAGATGGGTTTCCCTAAATACTAATCTGTGCCAAAGAGGCATTAGTAAATGTACATACAACCCAAAGCTACAACAGTCTGCCCCACGATCATGAAGGATTTCAAACATTTCATGGTCAGGTTTTATAAAGAATACAGTTAAGTATACATGTGTCAAAAATTTGTCTCCAGATTTTAGTAAAGTTGAATTCAGATGTTGTATGTTAGTAATGACACTGACTGAAATATTCTCCTGGCAAACATTCAAGAGAAATAGATAAGGCTTTCTGAGGATCTAAGAATCTATAGATAAGCAAGACACATTTTCTCAGCAGTTCTGAGAAGAGGTAACAAAGATGATAAAAGGGCAAGATGTGCTTCTCAGAGTGTCTGTAATCAGATACCAAAAGTCAATCAACACAGGCAAATCTTCAATTACTCCCAGTGGCAATCACTGACAGGCCCGTTTCTGGGTCATGCTCCATCCATGTAATTTTCATCCTTAAATCTCAGAGAAGAAACTACATTCAGGAAGGATCTCTAGCTTTATGCTCTAACCACCATTAGTCACCTTTCTCCCTTCCTAGCAAATAGCCATTTCTCATGCATAATATAATTGTCTAAATTGTCCTTTATTAGAGTTCCTTCTTGAAAGTAAATTTTCTGAAATTATCTGAATTACCTTATTACCACTAAATAAGTCAATTGCTGGAGTCTACAAACAAATTCATATTGGAGTAAATAGTTTTGGGTTTTGTCCTGCTTATGGCTAAGTTTCAAACACAATATGCCTTCCGAACAGAAGGTCAGATGTGGCTAATTTTAGACATGAGCCGAATCCCACTTTCTAGAAGAAACCCATGTCACTGTCTGTTTTCCTAGACTAGCATTTTCATTATGCCTCACAATTTGTTTTCTGCCATTTAGTCACTACCACATGGCCACATATAAAAGCACTCAACACTAGGGAGGTAAAATAATCAAATAACCAGCTATGAAACTAAGCACCACCTCTCAGGGCACACTCTCTCTGCTGAAATTAAGCACAGTGGGAAAGCCACTGGGCAGGCATTTCCTAAGAGTTTACACACAAATAAGTGATCCTAAGTCACGCCATTCTCAGCTCATCCTTTTTTATTCTTCACAACTACTAAATATGGCAGGCCACAGAATGATGGAGAAAGGAAAGGTCCTTAATATTTTTCTAAAGATTCTAGGTGCTCCCAAAAACTAGAAATAAAAATGTGTTTGCTACTTATGGGTACACACGGCCTCTAGTCCCCAAAACTATTTTCTAAAAGTAATTCAATAGCAACTCACTTCTTTCACAGCTTTCCTATTACTAAAAGTCAGGAAGAATGCAAAGGAAAAGAACAACTACATTCTCAACTGCAACTCAAAAGGACTGCTGTCACTCACAACATGTTTGTTAAGTGCCTTTTTCCTGATAAACTTTGGATCCCACGTTTGATACATTTGCTCTCAAACCTGATATTTCTCTAAAAGAAATGGTAGTGTCACAGTTCCTGACTATAGTTAAACCTTTCTGAATTTCATTATAATATGTGTTTGTCTCCTTGTTCAGTTTAACCTACTAGTCAGTATTCAAAAAGAGACAATAAATTCAGTTAATACAACTACTGATAGAAATCAAGTGAACGATTTTATAAATTCAAAACATAAAAATAAAACGTCCATTATATCAAAACTAACACCAAATGCATGGTGATCTTCAACCTGAATGTTTAGATTCTATAAAATATGGTCCAAGAATTGACTAAATACCTTGTAAGTACATTTTTAGTCAATAAAATAAGATTAAAGTTATCATCTCATAAAAAATACCATCAGTGATGCCCAAACATAAGTACGGCATCAGCATCGCCCCTTCCCAGGTTCAAAGAACATACTGAGAGAAATACACAAGATTTAAAGGCAAACCTAAAAAGGGGGAACACTAAATCTGGGCGCCCTGACTGACACAGCTGTACCCCTGACCACATGAAGGGGAGGAGTTCTCAAGCCACCTCCTCCTGGGTTGAGCGCTTGGTTGCTGGGGGGATTTTTCTTCGTTAGTCCTGGTTGGTGCCTGCTCCTGGCTACCCCTCCCCCGTCCCTGGCCCTATGTACTCTTGGTATACAAGAGCGGAGCAATAAGGGGGGATGGAACAGATGAGGGACTGTTGGGGGGGTGTTTTGGGGGGGTCGGAGCAACTGGGGTGAATATCGTGTTTTTTCCTGTGTTGTCATCAACACTTACTTACTATTGCTATTAAATAGAAGGAGATATCCTGTTTTAGATTTTTTTTGGGGGGGTTTTTTTTTTTTCTTTTACTGAAAATGTTTCTTCTCTAAAAACCTAATATTGTTCTATAGTTTGTCTTTGCTAAACAAACACACACAGACACACACACACACCCCAAAAAAAAAACCCACTCAGAAAATCTGCATGTATGTGTACCACAAGAAGTGTTTATCACTCCATTCACATGTTCAATGTCATTGGTGTCTACTACACCTGGCATCTATAATGTCAGAAATGTCAAATGCCTTAGAAATGCTTTAATGGGGAGGGGTAAGTGTAACACCTTCTGTCACACTCAAGGTCATGCAGTTAACAATGTACAGCTCTTTCTGCACTGTGGTATTGGAATGCAAAGCAAATCAGATTTCCCAAGCTCCCTCTACCCTTAACAAGACAAAAGGATCCTCCAACCTTTCTGGACCTCAACTTCCTGCTTTCTTTCTTGAAACTAACAAGTCCTTCCATTTGTACTTAATGAATGATTCAGAAATCACAGTACATTCTTGGATCAATATATACTACACAAAGTCCTTTTTTTAAAGGTTTATGGACAGTAAAATGTCCAGAATAATTTCATTCTCCTTTGCTATACTGCTGTGGCACACCATCTCAGTTCTTAGAAGCAGTAACTGAGAACCTGTGCATTGAACTCAGATCTTATCTCCAGCATAACTGAGTACTTGTGAGCTATGTGACACTGAGGAAATTCTTCTGAACACAATTTTCCATGTTCATTCTAACACCTCCAGCAGGGTTAAATGGAAGAATGTGCACATGAGTCCAGCACGTACTGCATTCTCAGCATGGATGAAAGCTCAGTGTGACACTTTCCTGTGCCCAATTCTAAAGGAAGCTCAAGGTAAATCTTTCTGGACATTCTTGCCCAATTCCTGTGAACATACTGAACAAGTTTTAAACACAAACATGATGGCCTAAGTGGAAGTCTGAATATCCAGAAGTGATGCTATTAGCATGACCTCTCTGTCTTTTTTAAAATTCTGAATAAATAATTAAGCACATAAACAGCAAAGCCACGCAAAAAAAGAGTATAGATGTCTGAATTTATGCAATCTACTAAGAGGGTGCATATATACTAGGAAGAGATGATAGAGCTGTAATGACAGAGCTTGAGTTGCTGACCAACAATCTACTAATTGCATGTTGGATGTTTCAGATGATTTGTGATTTGCATGCAAAATGGGGTGATAGTTTACCATTCCAATCAAATGAAGCAACATGAATAATCTTCTGACGTAAAAACTTAAATGCAAGCATCAAGAACCACCTTAAACAACAGCAGCACTGGAACAGACCATCTCAATGCTGGGGATTTATTGTGAAAATCTGTTCTTGATACCCTAGAGTTACCCAAACAAATGGTATGCTCTAATTACAGTGGGCTTTTTTTTTTTTTTAATAATAAGCCATAAACATAACAAAAAGCCAAAGGAGAAGGCAAGAAGGGTAAAGGCAGAACAGCTGGTATAAACTGTATACATCATCCAAAGAGGCAATGGGACCCACAGAGTTTCTCAGTAAGTTCAGAACATTAGGTGGTAAGGAAATGAATACTTTAGATCTGGGAAGCAGAACACACTCAATACTCTTCAGGTTGCCAGGGGAGGCTTGGATAAGGCCTCCTTTTTTAATGAGCTACACTCAATTCCCAGCCATTCAGAACAACAGAGTTCACTGTAGCAAAAAATATATATACAAAAACTTTGTGGTCTCCAGAGCCAAAGGGGCAGGGTAAATACTAAATCATGTATCTGCTGAGGCTTTGATATATAAAATCAAAAATTTAATTTTCTTCCAGTCTAACTTGGGCACATGTTCACCTCTCATCTTTTGTTCAGATAAATGCATTGGCTCTATTTTTCAGTTAATTGAAAATATTGTGTAACAAGTTTAGGTTGGGAACAACTAATCCAATTGTACATATTGTTCCCAGAATCCCCTGACTTTCAGTAATTCTATGAGGCCTATCTGACTAGAATTATTAAATGGTCATTCAGAATTTGAGTAAGTCCGAACACTTTGTCAGCCATATTTTTTCTAACTCCTCTAATGATTTGACTCATCTCAAATTACTAATCCTACATCATAAGCAAACTCCAAGCATGGCATAAACTTGGAGAGAACTGGCCAACATTTAGAAATGTGTTCATTTTAACTAAATAAATTGGAAGGAAGACTAAGGATTACTAATGAACATGTCATTTATGCTCTAATCTATCCAATCTCATAGAAATAAGAACTTCTCAACAGGCTGGGGGACAATCATGTTCTAGTCTCATCAGTGGCAAATTAGCCAGTTATTAGGGGAATGGAAAAATAATACACCAACTATGTGTCATTACAGGAAGAAGTCATGAAAGATACTGAGGCACCATAAACCATTTCTGCCAATGTCAGGAATCCCGCCCTTCAGGAACAATAACTAAGGAAGTGTCTCACCCTCGAAGAGCAGCTCAAAGGAAGTATGGATCAGACAGGCACAGGTTTTTTGTTTTTGTTTTTATTTTTGTTTGTTTGTTTGTTTGTTTGTTTAAGGAAGGCTGCTTTTTCATCTGAGGCACATGGATAGAACTGGTCTTCGAAAAAATTATTTTACAGCTGGGCAGTGGTGGCACACGCTTTTATTCCCAGCACTCGGGAAGCAGAGGCAGACAAATCTCTGTGAGTTCAAGACCAAGGCCAGCCTGTTCTACAAAGCTACACAGAGAAACCCTGTCTCAAAAAATAAATAAATAAATAAATAAATAAAAGGAAAGGAAAGAAACAATTTTTCTATCATAAACAACCATAAAAATTAGTACATCCCATAACTTTGTCCTGAATAGAAATCACAAAAAAATTTATAACAGTGTTGGAAATATCCTTAATGTTACACTTGTAATGATTTACATTTATATGATTATTAGTCTTGATGTTATATTTTATTATTTATTATAATTTTTTCAATAAAGGTAGTTCTTGCTGTATGACATATTCCTTAGTACAGTTAACAACATTATTTTGAGGAGTACTCCATGACTCACAATCTTGCTTTAGAAAAAATGATAAAAAGATTACAAAGAAATTAACAGAAAACTAGGCATAAAACTCATTATAAAGAGGTATTTTCCAAGATACGCATTGTGCTGAAACTACAGAGTACTTAAGAAGAATCATGAGGTTACTGTTCTCCCCAGAAAAAAAAGGAAAAAAAACCCAGTAATACTGAAGGTCTAATGTTACGAGTAGGTTTTCCGCCAGCTTGGTCTCACTGCGGCGCCAACCCCAAATAACACACAGAGACTCTGTATTAGATATAATGCTATTGGCCAGTTACTAGTTTCTTATTGGCTAGCTCTCTCTTAATTATTAACCTATTTCTATTACTCTAAGTACTTACATGTGGTCTCATCTTACCGGAGAGAGGGAGCCAGCGGTTCTACTCTCTCCAGTCTCCCCATGCTGACTCCTCCTTACTACTTCCTCTTTCCTCTTGTCTCCTAGTCCCGCCTATCTTCCTTTCCTATTGGCCAACAGTGCTTTATTCATTAACCAATGAGAGAAACATATTTACAGAATGACATCTCCCATCAGGCTAAGGTGAACTATTTGGTCTCTATGGGATTGATTTCCAACAACTGGTTTAACCTTAGATGTTACAGACGACCAGGACAGTTGTTGAGGAGAAGTAGAAGGCAGTTCAATGCCACTGTCAGAAGTCACATCATTCTCAGACTAGACACCTACCAAGGCACCACTGACAGGACACCAGGATACACGTCAAAAACCACAGCCTTCACTGTGAGTAGCTGGAATTAGGAGATGACACATGCAAGACAGGTCAAGTCAGTTGATGTCACAACAAAGATGTCAAAAGTCCAAATGTCTTTATGTATTCAGAAAGGATTTGAATGACAACAAAGTAACTTTGTGAAATACCAAAAGGATAATGAACCAATTTCAAACCAGTATGTTATAATTTTTCAAACATATTTGGGCAATTTTGTCTTATATGTAAGACATATTCTCAAAATAGTGGTTTGTAAACCTCACTGGCAAAATGCTAAGAAGGAATTCATTACTGAATGGAACCATTCAGGAAGATTCTAAAGGTATATCCTTTAGATTTCAGCTTATACTTCATGACTGAGCCCCTAAAATATGTACAAACATTCTCTGAAAAAGCAAGACAGGAAATTCTGACCTCAGGGTTTCTGTTACATGAGTCTACCAAAACCAACATACATGGAGCTATCTATTAACATATTCAAATGCTTACTGAACTTCAAAGTGTAGAGTCTGTTTTAACAGGCCAAGGTCATTATTTCATGACATTCTGAACTTTTAACCTTTCTATCTGATCTGATTTCTTTAAACTGCTCTACAGCATATGGGACACTGTGGAACATTACACCCATTGGCTAGAATTTTAACTGAAGATAAGTTAAGGTAGTAACCAGATTTGGCTTATGCCTTTCTAGTCTCTGGAAGCAGGAAATACAAGGCAAACATTCACCCTGACTTAACCTAAAATGCCAGATTAATGATATCCTCCAAATCCCTTCATATAGATCAGAACTTAAAGAGTAAAGAACAAACCTAGTAGCCTTTGCATGGCCATATCCAAGACTCATGGGCAGGAATGCCCCACAGGAAAACCAGTTCAACTTATGCATATTTAAAGACGGTAGAGGTGCAAGGGATGGGGGTGAAAGTGGGGTGTCTAATAAGAATTCTTCATATTTAGAAATGTTCTGTAGCTGGGCGGGGTGAGGAAAGCACAATTCTCTCTGTTGGAGAACAACATTTGAAGGTGTGTGACTTTTGTTTATGCTGTGTTTGTTTAACTAGTGAAGCTATGAGTCTTTGCTTGTATAAAACACCTGAAGGTCTACCAAAGACAGAGGCAGGAGCAAGGAGAGGTGAGGCAGATAGGCAGAGTATAAACAGGAGAAACACGCAGCTAAAGAACATGGAGAGAAGGGCATCGGGGGCAGCCACCCAGACATGGAGTAAGAAGGAAAGTAAGACTTACAGAAGAGAAAGATAAAAACCTAAAGGGGAAAAGTAGTCGGGATAATTTCAAATTAAAAAAGCTGGCTGGAAATAACCCAAGCAAAGGTAGACATTAGTAACCAACAATAAGCCTCTGTGTGTGATTTATTTAGGAGCTGGGGGTAGGCCCCTCAAAAAGGCCAAAAATGCCAAAAGAAGCAAAAGATCAAAAACAACACACACCATCCCTCTTGTAACAAACACCTACTATTTCCACATTCTTCTGTGCTACATGCCATCTGGTTTTGAAAAATCTGCGCATGGAATTACGATTCCATTGAAAAAAAGATAGTACCACTATAATTGTGCCCAATGAGCCCAAAATATTAAACTTTTATTTTCAAGTAAGGCTTTCATCATTCCCCCATACAATGTGGTATATATGGTAATATATTATTTGTTATTCAGAAGAGTAAGAATTCCATACAAAATAAATGACTTCAATTGCCTTATAAATAAAACATGAATAAATGTCTTGGTAAAATAAATTAAAGAAGCATTTGTATTTGATCACTCCATCATATTACTGTCTTTGTCTACAAGCCGAAGAAGCTATTCTTGTGTTTTTCCTGAAATTCATTATGGGTAATGTCTGTAATAGAGAAAAATTACTACTAAGCTATAACTGGAATTCAAACAAATGACACATTATTAGGCACCTCCACAAGACTCAGTGCACACTAAAGTCACAAGTCTCACTAATGGTGGCCTACACCTGCACTGTAGAGCTTTGTTGCTGTGTTAGCTGTAGAAGGACTTTAAAGAACTTCACTAGCTTCATGAATTAAGAATTAAGCCATTAGAATGATTGTGAATGTAGTAAACTTCATTTTTACCTCTTAATAACAAAAAGGGGGTGGGAATATTAGCCTTGAGGAAACACATTTACTGACATTGGTTTTAATCAATAAGGGTCATGAGATAAACTAATTACATCCAGTTTTAATTAAAGTGAACCCACACCATTATTGTTATAAAGTTACAGAAATAGTATATAGGATACAGAATGTGAATAATCACTAATCATAAGTACATTGGGATGTGTCCTTGGGTGTGATTCTAGTGTTATGTTTATTCCCATTATACTTAAAATACACATGGGCATAAGGAATTCAAAAATCTATAGAAAAAAGTATATAAACAAACTCAGACTGTGACACAGCACATCTTTGTTTTTTAAAGCAAAGTTTTTAACAAACATAACAACACTATCTGCAATGAGGAAATTTTCTTCTTCTGCATGACAGGCAGATGAAATTACAAACATAAAAAATTAATTACAACTGGCACAAAGGAATAAATCAAGCAAAATCTCAGAAATTCTCAGGAAAGTACTGTTGAAATAAGCAGAGAACTGTGCTCAACCCAAAAGTGGAAGGATGGTTCATTTAAATGTCAGGTTGAGCATGTGCAAACACTGTCATCTTCACTGGACAGTTTCACACTGGCTTGGTTCACCAGGCAGATGATGTAATGTGCACTTAAAGCCTTGAAGGATCAATATCCCACACAGCACCTCTATTTTATACATCATCATCAACAGCCGCTGGCCTGCATCCAGAGTGTGTTCCCACCACTCTAGTGTAATCTCAAGCACACAACCGACTGACTTTCATGTCTAAATAAGACAAAGAACAAAGGAAGCTCAGGAACATCACACTAGCCGAGCCTGATCGTATGGAGGGGACAATATGCGAAAGGGACAAAGGGGAAAGAGATTAGTGGGGAAGGAAAAAAAAGAGGGAATCAAGAAGATAAATGAGTATAGGACGCAAAAGTTGTGAAAGGCTTCAGCAAATGACAGTACACACACACACACACACACACACACACACACACACACACTACCCAAAATGAGGCAAATTTTTAAAATGATACAACTGTTATGAAATAAAAAAGAAATGTGTCAACCATGGAAATATAACATAGCTACACTGGGAATGGGTTATATCTAACCCAGTGTGGGCCAAAGTAGCCCCATGGGAACCCCTAAACAACCCAGGCTATTGGTTGCTTTCCATAAATGGATGGAAAGGCTAAAGATATACCTGAAGGAAATACCTCCACAACTCACTGAAAACAGAAGAAGTTGAGCTAGTCCTTACCTAGAGCCTTCACTGCTATAGATTAGTGTTCATGGGGCTGGAAGGTGCCCTTTAATCTACAATGATGACATGCCTACAATATGCACTAGTACAATAGTGGAACAGACCTTGTAGTAATAACAAATCAAATCTGATAGGATTTAAAGTTCATTCCATAAACTGGAACACATCCCTGATACCTCTCAGGTCGCCAAGAACATGAGGCTAGATAAGCCAGGAACATAGAGGAAAACCCAACTATTACTGTTCTGCTTAAGGAACATAGAAATAAAATGACTCTTAACAACATTCTGCAATACTCATAGATCAGTGCTTTGTTCAGTCATCATCAGAGAAGCTTCCTCTTATAGTAGATATGAATAAATACAGAGACACATAGTCAGACAATGTGTAGAGAACAAGAAATCTTGGAATACTCTGTCCTAAGTGGGATGTCTCCATCAAACCCCTACCCTCAGGGCTCAGGTAACTCTGCAAAAAACAAGATAGAAAGATTGTGAGATCCAGAAAGACTGAAGGACACCAAAGAATCAAAGCCATGCAAACACTAGACTGATGTACACTGTGACAGCTTGCACAGGGCCCACAGAGGACTACACTAGATGGAGTCTTAACACTAAGAGAAGTGGACACATGCCCCATCACTAACTCAGGAGCTATGTCCAACTGATAACCACTAAAAATTAAAAATTAGGGAGTCTCACTGAGGATACAAACCACTCATAAGGGCATACCCCATGCAAAGTAGTAGAATGATAAACAATGTGTCCATACAATAGAATATTATTTGTCATTAAAAGGCAAGAAAGTATCATTAAATGCTATCATAAGCAAAAGCCTTGCAGTTAGTGAAAGATGCAAGTCTCAAGATCTCATACTGAAGGGTTCTATTAGGTGAAATGTCCAGACAAGCTAAGTCTACGAAGATTGTAGCCATCTGGGATTACAGGACTTGTGAGGAAATAGGGAGTTACTGTTAAATGGTGACTAACAAATGGAGATTAACAAAAATGATTTAATAAAATGTAGTGATCATGGTGATGCAACTCAGTGACTATCTTTAAAAACATTAAATGATATAAGGTGTGTATTCGGAATCTCAATGCATTTGATTCTTGACAAGGAGTACAATGAAGCAAGGTAAGGAAACAACACAAACAGCCCCTCCAAACGTTGTGGTGTTTAGATAGTTGCTGAAACTTGCAGTGATTAAAAGAGCCAATACTGAAGGCTTGGGATGCACAGATAGTATGCTACCACTGAGCAGTGGATCAATGCAAAGATCTATACATGGTGTGAATTAACATAGGAAGTGAATTAAATAGAAGTAAATAAATTTTCTATTCAAAGTGGTGAGACCGAAGTCACTGTCAATAATTCTGTGCAAGGGAGTAAATTCATTGCGTTGCTAATGGTGAAAAACTGGAAAAAAAAAAAAAGAGAGAGAGAGAGAGAGAGATGTAACTGCCATGTTCCTTAGAGATTTCTGGTGGGGGGGTGGGGCATCTGTCTTTTAACAGTTGTACAAGTTACTGACAGAGTAGTTACTGGTGACGTAACTTTCAGGACTAGAAAACAGATTTTTTTTTTTTTCAATGCTATCTGGCCACAGCGCATCCTCAAGTAATTCAGTAGTTATTATAGTTAAGAATGCTAAAAGAAGAACTGTTCATCTAGTTTTATTCTATCACCAGTATGAAACTTAAAACCAGTAACAGAAGACTGTCCAAAAAAAAAAAACAAAAACAAAAACAAAAACCTCCGAAGAACTAATTCTTTGAAAAGCAATATAGTCTGAGTTATAGTTTAATACAGGAATAAACAATCTTAACTTTTCATCCTGATAATGAAGACTGAACTGGGAGCAGCAACAGAAGCAATCAGAATGTTCTTTGTTCACCAAAGAAAATTACCCACATACATTCATTGAGGACAGCAATATACAAAGGAAGAAAAGGGTTGGCTCAAACACAACCTCGATTTCTCTTACAGACAAGACACCCCCATTACTGTGCCCAGTTCACAGCACCTTTCACTCGAGGGCCCCAGAGATTTGCTTTTATCCAATCAGTTTAACAGTTACTATCTTAATTTATTTTAAATCTTAGTTTATTATGCTGCTTAAACTTTATAATGAATACTTGGGCTTAATAATAAAAAGTTATGTTTGAAATAGTCTGTTGAAGAAGATTAAAACTTGTAATGATCGAGAAAACATTTCTGAAAAATACATAAAAACTTTGATGATATAATAACATCAAGAAGATGTGCTGAACTTTTCATAGCTTTTATCTTCTTCTACCTCTGACTATGAGAATTATTAAATTCAATGTACTAGAGCCCTAAAAAAAAAGTGACTTCTAAGCCATGTGACTAGCCAGACAATGCTGAAGGATATCATTCAGACCAACCTAACTCACTTTCCCCTTATCCACCCCAACCTCTTTCCTGATTCAGTCCTTAGAAGTCATTTTCTTACCTCTGCTCCCTTTCCAACCCCTAGTACCCTTCATCAATCTTTATTCAGTGTCTTTTATTCACAGCAGTTCAGAATCTACTAGAACTATTTGTTTGATGCTGGAGTGATGCTGGTAAATGACCATATGGGAAAGGTTGCTAAAATTGCTTAGACAAAGAAAAAAAAAAAAAAAGCCTGGATTTAAAAAACGACAATAAAGTTCAACTAAACATCTACTGCAAAGATGATATTTGTAAAATGATTTTATTGTCAAGAATAAGGTATGCTTTGTAAGCATCTAAACTCACTCCTAGCTCTTGATCTAAAAGTAGTCTGAAATTTCTGTTGAATAACAGTTTAGAAACTAGTCCTTCACTCCTTATACTGAACATTCTTCATCTCCACTTTTGTGATTCATGAATAAAACTCAAATGAAGGAGAGCTGTACAAACATTCAATTACAGAGCCTGGTAATTGTTAATTTGTTACTATGGCTACAAGTTTTAAGTCATTTATTGGGAACATATCTTTTCAAATTGCTGTGGGCCCAGGGGAAAGGGTGTGCTGTTCATAATCTGTTAATGCACATGCATTATTCTACTAGAGTCAATACTCTCCAGGGATATTGGATACTTTCTAAGTGCTACAGTGTTAAGAAGGAAGCAAAATAGTTAGAGGCAGCATGCTTATCCTGACGGTTACCACCTTCCTTCATTTTACTCTAAGATGTAGTATATAGATCCTCAAAGTGTATTCCCTAAATCAAGGCAGCAACTTCACAAAGTAGTTAGAAATGCTAATACACAGACCTACAAAGCAAAAGGATATGGGCAATGAGGTGTACAAGTCCAGGTTTTAATGAGCTTTTTAAAAACTTAATGATTTTCATTTTATGTGCATTGGAGTTTTGTCTGACATATGTCTGTGTGAGGGTGTCAGATCTTGGAGTTCAGACAGTTGATTGCTGCCATGTGAGTGCTGGCAAATTGACCCAGGTCCCTTGGAAGAGCAGTCAGTGGTTTTAACCGCTGACCCATCTCTCCAGCCCTTTAATGAGCTGTATAGGTATCTGAAGTTCTTCTAATGTTAAAGAACGCTGTCTCAGTACATACTGTGAATGTCATCCCTTTTTTGCTGGACAACAATCAAAGATATTCTTATCAAGTAGGGGAATCCTGAAAGTTAAGTGTTTACAATTGTAAAACTGATAGGATGCCAATCACAATCAAGGACAAAGATAAAAGGAAAGAGACAAAGCCCTACACTTTTGTAAATAACGCAGGCTGATAAATGTTTTTTTTGGAAAGTAAGGACTCTACTGAATATCAAATAGGATTATGTTAGCCCCTTCTAGATATATACTGTTAAGGAATACCCACAAGTTCATTGTGACATCTTAAGTTGTTTATTTTTATCTTATTTGCATTGGTGTTTTGCCTGACATGTATGTCTATGTGAGGATATCAGATCTTGGAACTACAGATAGTAGTGAGCAGCCATGTGGCTGCTGGAAATTGAACCTGGGTCCTCTGGAAGAGCAGTCAGTGCTTTTAACTGCTGGGCCATCTCTCCAGACCTTACTCTATCATAATAAAAATAGCACAAGTTGAAGTATGTGAAGAATCCAAACACAAAAATGAAGACCTTGATCCACATCACATACAGCTTTCAGAAGACTGGGAATCCTCATAAGCAAAGTCTCATAGCATTTGCCCTGAAACACTGTATCTGCACTTATGCAATACTACACTTTGGCTGCAAGTGCTTCAGACAGTAGTTTCTGTTGTTGTTTTGTTGCATTTTGAGACAGTATCTCACATAGCCCAGAGTGGCCCTGAACTCACTAGGTAGCAGAAGCTGGCTCTGGACTTCTGAGACTATCTCTACCTCCCCAGCGACAATATCACCGACACGTACCATCATGTCCAGTCAAAGAATAAAGTCTTAGAACCACTGGACTAGACTATCTCAAAAGATCAGTCAGTCCTAGTTCCATGGGAGGATATAGAACACAGTGTTCTGAAGGGATTCTATGTCACTGAGACTTATTCAAACTTTAAAAATGTATATGGATACATTCTATTAACTTTACTGATACCACATCCTTTTACCTAAAACATAAATCTATCAGGCATCGGTACCAAGAAATATATCCATAATGTATTTAGGTATTCTAAAATACTCTGTCATCAACAACATATTACATTTCAATAAGCCAGTCACTCTAGAAATGGTAATTTTGAAAAACTTTCTTAAACCGGGTGTGGTGGCGCATGCCTTTAATCCCAGTTCTCAGAAGGCAGAGGCAGGTGAATCTCTGATTTGAGGCAAGTCTTGTCTGAGTAGTAAGATTCAGAACAGCCAGGGCTACACAATGAGACACTGTCTCAAAAAACAATGAACAAAAATAAAATAAAACAAAATAAAATAAAATACTTGCTGAGCATGTGTTTCGTTGTTCCATTTGAAAGACATGTAGGTGAAGTAGTTCATTTGAATACATTTATATACTGCGATGACATTACCAATTGGAAAGAAATAGTTCCTGCATACTCTTTTAGATGCTGCTGATGGGCAACAAGTACATAGTGAGTGATCAAGAGACCCCAGCAATGGTTAACACAATTACTCTGAACGCAATCACAAAATCATAGCAATGAAAGCACCCACAGAGGAATGTGGGGGGTCAGAAAGGCTACTTAGTATCACTAACCTTGTTTTTGTTTCTTTTGGGGGGGTTATGTATGTACGCAGTATGTATGAATTATTTAAGGGAATCAAGCTACAGAACATCAAACTTTTCATATTATACCATCAAGCATTTAGAGAGAAATGTGAAAACACTACCATAGGCTAAGTCTTAGCTAATCCTTAAGTCAAAATAAGAATAGGCTCTCATTCTTTTCCTAGGTGCTATCATTAGAAGGGTGGAGCTTAAAGAAGCTTATAAGATACAGACCGAGATTCTTAGTGTTGTTTTAGAAAAGTTTCCATAGTTCTGGCCCATTTCATAACAAAACACAAAACAAAACAACAACAACAACAACAAAAAAAAACCCACACACAATATTTCCTCTTATCATTTTGGTAACAGCTGCAAAAGTATATAATTCTAATGCATGAACTGACAACCAACAATAGACTTCAAATCCATAAAAATAAAGTGAAATTTTGTACATAAGATATGCAAAAAGAAGGGAATAGCTATCAAAACAGGCAGCTAAGCAAGGAAAGAAAGAGGAAAATGTGTCTGTGAACTCTGGAAACAGGAAGAACACACTTAGATAAGTTATTAAACAGTGGTGGATGGTTCTGACTGCCTGCCCTTACCCTGAAGATGATGGACACTCCTCAGATCTGTATCATTTCCAAGCAAATAGTGCTCATTTCCATTATTCTCTCTAGTTAGTTTTACGGTTTCTTTTTCCACTTACTCCTCCTTTAAGAGCTCAACAAACCCACATCAGCACAGACTGATCATCTATTCTAAACACTGTAAATCACTACCAACCTATTGCTCGGAACTCTGGAGTCAGCCTCCCTGGCCTATAAACTCTCTATGTGCTAACAAATGTCTAATACCATCAATTAGACTGATCATACCCCTAAGAAAATTAGCTTCTTCATCCTCGCACTGTCTTCACTAGAGGAGGACACCTTGTCAATACTAGGATGTCAACGGCAAGTTAAGACTAAAGAGACTATCAGGAGTCCAAGTCAACAGATCCCATTAATATCTGTATAACTAATGACAAAATAGCTAAATCTATACAGATTTACATAATCACAAGCATACGTGAACCTACCATTATTAAATGTTAATTATATGAATCTGGGAAGTGAAAACATTCCTTTATACTCATCACTACTATGTTTTGAAGCAGTCTTCATGCACATCAATCATCCATCACCATATACCCTACACATCCAGTGCATCAGACAAAGCAGAGCGCTGCCAGGGCAGCAGCCAATACCACAACATCACCACAGGGAACAGCATGTGATATTCAGTGAATTAACTATAAGCATCTTAAATCAAATCAAGTTCCTTAATTAACTAATAGAATAAGCTATGACAACCTGTAGTTTTTAAAAACTTCATATTAAGGAAAAAAGCTTACACTACCCAAGCTTTCCTACTTCACTAAGTAACAATTTATTCTTTCCTTACAAATGATTCATATTTATTAATTATACCATTTTGATTAAATTTTCAGGAACTTTAATAAACCCCATTGTTTCTGCTTACTTTAAAAGTAATGTTATCTAAAGTTAGTAAGTTCTTAAATTGATCTTATCTTACATTTTATTTATTTTATTATTTTCTTCTATAGATAATAACACTCAATGTAGAAAATTAAATTTAAATATGTTTGTTTATGTGTGTTCACAATCCCCAAATAATGACAGCATTTTGCAAGCCTAATGAAAGCAATACGCTTCCCTCTCATCCACAATCCAACAGATAGGCAGGATGTTACAGGCTTCCAGAAGGTGGACATGGTAATCTTTACCCTGGCAATATTCACAAACATTAAAACTTTCTAATTCATCCATGTAAGTTCTCTCTCTCTTGCTCTCTCTTTCATTCTCCCCTCTCTCTGTTACATAAGTAGAAATGTACAATCATTATGCAACAAAGAAAATAGCCGTAACTGTAAAACTGTACACCCTTTGAACAAATATATTATGGAACACTAAAAAGCAAATACTCATCAACATGTCCAAACATGAGCACTGAACCCGATAGCTATAAATCCAACAATATCTATTTCTACTCTTTGGTCTCTGGCTGGCATTTCTTCTTCTTCCACAAGATTAAATAGCAGCCAGTTTCCACCCAGCCAGTGATAGATACTTTTCATCAACAAAAGGCAAGAGCTGAGTGAGCAGGAATGGCACACACACCTGAGAGTCAACAGCGGGACTGCAAAAGTGACAGATTATATCGACAAATCGTGCGTCTAAACCAGAGGTGTTTGAGGGAGAAAACTGAAGCAGTAGAAAGCTCTGACTGTATAAAATCTGTATGTCATGGCCAACATGGTCGAGGATGTGCTTATAAAGCTAGTTTTTAAGAAGAACTAAAGAGGCTCACAATAGTTCCTTTGTTTGCACATAGAAAACAAGGCCAGGATGACACAGGGCCACGCCTTCCCCACCAGACCCAGGAAGGATCTCTACAGAGCTGCTCCAACTTAGACTCGAATATCAGTGAGGCCCTGGGATGACTACACAGGCAATCCAAAAGAGCACATGCAACTATTTACAGAGGATGTGCATCAATGAAGAGATGGCTGAGTACCGAAGTAGCAAATAAGGAACTGTGCTGCTTTGAAGAGCTCAGAACCTAATGATTAAAGAGACATATAGCACACTTTGCTATGACAAAAGATACAATGTTCCTCTATTTCCCACCTAAAATTAGAAGTCTATGTTAAGAAGACAGAGGGTGACAAATATTTTCTAGAACAAATGCAATTTCAATATGCTGCACCACCCTGGGAAAAACCAGTTACATTAATGACAGAATGTGCCCCGTTTTCAGCAGGCCTATCTCAGGCATCTAGCTTGACAAAGGTCACTAATCAATAAGTGGTAATCTATGTGTGGCCTGACATAGCTCACCTCTTAAACTATGACTCACTTGAGAAGTAATTTGAAGAAATTAAAAACACCCCCCAAAAAAAGGGGAAAAAAAGAAAAGAAAAAAAAACTTAAATAGCAAGCCATCATTTAAAAATAAATCAAGTGTCACTTTCTAATAGGAAAAAAAAGAAACTGGCCTCCCTCCAATGCACGTAAACATTTTAGATAATTGTTCAGGTTCTGAATACCAAAAGAAACTTATGAAAGGAGGATTAAATAATGAGTAATAACAAAAGAACAAAAACCATTGGTTTGCATCTGCCCATTCTCTGCACAGACATTTACAGCAGACGCCTGCACAGCAAGCAGCCCACTGAGGAGCCTGACGTTGCAGCCCCTGGACTTGCACATTTTCTTCGCTTTGCCCTCCTTGGAATTTTCTATGGCCTGAACAGCAATCGCAGAATGAAAATCAAAGATCTTTTTTAGATATAATTTCACACTCCTACCCCTCCCGCTTTGCTGTCAAGTGTCTGACCCTGGTTTGATAATCTCATTTCCTGAGAATCAAAAAGCTGGAAACTTAAGCTTCCTAGAGTGCTAATTGCGGCCCTGCTCCACTGCTAATCAAAAAATTGGATGTTTTGCATGAAAATGCTTCTCTAATTAATTCTCAGTCATAAATAGCCCTGGTTTTAATAACCCCTCCTTGATTGGATAGCCTTTGAAGAGACGGTGCAGCTAATCCGCTAAACTAGAGAAACACATGCAGAGGAAATAATAAGTGGGCTTACAAGGTATGAACTAGACGACTGCATTAATACTGTCAAGCCAAAAGAGGGAGTCTCCTTTCCCGGGCGTCCATGCCTTACCCCAGACCTAGGAAAACAAATCCTGACACTAGAACTCAGGAACAAAGGCAACTGTCAAAGAGGGCCATGGACCAAAGTAAAATCTTTCCACTTTCCTTCCACAAAACAGTTATTCCTATCATTTTATGAGGGTTTCCCCTGACACTTTCCCCCTAGAGAGCACACATCAGGCAGTGGCCACGTGTCACACGATTTTTAATAAGACAAGGTTTGTGCTTCCCTTCCATCTGCTTCTGACTGACAATATATTATCATACATATCTGTAGGAGGTGCTCAACTGAGGTGCTGAACTGAATTTTCATTACCCAAAATGTCAAGACTCGTTTTTGTCATCAGAGAACACAGCTGGTCTACACCAGCAGCCCAATCATTAATTCAAATGGAACAAGTCACCTATACATAACTTCATTTTTCCTTGAATTGGGGCTTGCATTCTGTAAATTTTAATATACAGTTTGCAGTGTAAGGTACCAGTTACTGCCATGGTAGTGTTCAAATATGGAAAGTCTTAATTAGCAACAATTTTCATGAGTCCCATAGTTACTGCAGAGCAACAACTGGAATCTTAGTTTCCTAACAGGACCTCCTCAGAAGATTCTGGAACTAGACAAATACACAGAAAAAGGTGTTTTTGGTTTTGGGTTTTATTTTCCTGTTTGTTCATATACTTATTTATTGGTTTAACTAATTACTACACATTACAAATATACCAAAATATTATGATGAGCCATATAACTATATAGATATGTATAATTGTTATTTTTCATTTAACGGTGAAATAAAATGAATTCTAGATCCATAAGCATACTTCTAATTTAGGTTGATGTAATTGCAGCAACCTCAGCTGTTTCTAAATTGTCCTGTAGTACATCTTTTTCATTTTCCCCACAATCGTATTATTTTTAAGCAATATAAAAGAGATGCTCTGTGGTTTCTGAAAAGCATTTTACTCTCTGCACATTTGGTGTTTTAATAAACATGATTTTTAACGTAAAAATAAATTTACAAGTAGCTTTTCTAGGAGCTTATACTATAGATACGTAGATTTATATTTGTAAAAAGTAATAAGGTATATACAATTTATTCCAAAGAGCTAATTATACAGACCAAAAAAAAAATTAGTAGTCAACTTTAATTTGGAAACAGAAGGCTCAAACTGACATTTCTATAGCATTGTACATCAGTAAGACGTTACATTAAAAATGGAACACTACTACAATGCTTCCACTAGATAGATGCTCACTTGAATGTCTCAACTGAAAGGACTGACAATATCAAGTTTTGGCATACATTGGAGGTGGGAATAAAAAATACACTCACTTTGGAAAACTGGCAGTATCTTAAACAGTTAAGCAAAAGCAGTAACATATATGACCCAGAACCCCTACTTCTCTATGTTCCTAATGAATTCAAACATGCTTGTCCCACACAAAACCTTGTGACATACGCTTCACAGGGTCGAGACCCTGGGAGCACAATCAATGTGCATCTGCTGAAGGGATTAAACAGTGTGTGGCATGCCCACACAACACAGCATTACTCATCAGTGACAGGAACAAACACTAAGTCATGCAATTATCCAGGGACAGTCAAAATCATGAGACAGAAATAAAGAAGCATGTCACACACGCCTAGAGTAGATGATTTGACTTCATCTAGGAATGTCAACAGTTACTATAGGCTATGCTCTCCTTGACACACTGGCTTTTTTTACTGTTTGTCTTGATGCCACAGCCAATATGAAAGTATAACTTTTCATCCATTTCCCCCTCATGCTAGAGGAGACTGGGATTTACAGCTTGCTTGCACTGTTGTTTTCCTTCTAGATGGTAGTAGAAATGTGCTGGAGCTTCCCTCAAAGTCCTTTAAAAATTATTTTATTAAGAAGACTGACTATGAATCCAAAACAGGAATCTCAATTGTCTCTGAAATCAAAACCAGTCACATACATGTAATTTTTATTTATTTATTTATATCTGAATATTTAATTCTGAATCATATTACAACCCTCACACAAACTATTACTATATAATATATGATAATCACAGGACTGACAATTTATCAAAGTAACAGATTCCAACCGACACATGGGGAGGAATCACACAAGGGCATGGGTTTGCCTACCAACAGAAGAGATATTTATGGAATGTATGCATTAGAGAAAAAAATTCAAAATTGTATGCTACTGAGCAAGCAATGATAAAGAGAGATGAAAGAAAATGCCATTGACTTTAACATCAGGTGATACCTGATGGATGATGTCCCTCTATATATATGTTTCTCTTATTGGTTGATAAATAAAACACTATTAGACAAATAAAGGCAGGTAGATAGATGGTGTGGAGACAAGGAAAATTCTGGGAAAGGTAGGCAGGGACAGTCACCATGTAACAACAAGTCCAGGCATTCTCCAGTAAGCCAAGACCACATAGAATTACATAGATTAATAAAAATGGGTTAATAATTAAACCAGAGTTTAACCCAATTAAACCAAGAAGCCCTAGCCATCAGCCAACAGTTTATAACTAATATAGCACCTCTGTATATATTTGGGGCTGAAGTGGCATCAGGACCTGCCAAGACAAGAAAAAATAGCAACAGATAACTAGCAAGAAAGTTTGTCCAACCAAGCAGGGCTGTATAGCATGATGCTAGCTCAAATAAAAATGCAAACAGACAAACACCAACAATAAATGGGACTAATGAAGAATGCTGGGGAAAAAAACCTACACATACACAATTAGGACTTCCTCTAAGAACAAAAAATTATTTACTACAAAAAAAAAAGATATACTGTAAATCAGTGAATTCATATGCAGTCTGAAAAGTAAATAACTCTATGTCAAAATGGGATGAGAAAGAGTAATATAAGAGAGAGCTTAGATCCTTTAAAAAAAAAATCCTAGCAGTAAGGGAGACAGCACACTCACTACAAATAAAATCACCCTGCATGGAAAATGTAGAATGGGAATTTGCATACAATGTCTGATAAATGTCTACAGCTATAAAACACCTGTTAGTAACTGTTAAACCTAAACCTAAACAATGCCTATTCATGACTCAGCAGTTCTAGCCCTGAAGGTACTGAAGAGAAATAAATACAATGTACAAAGCTCTCTTTAGTAGAATAAGCTGAGAGTTCTGGTTGGAAGTACTAAAAAAAAAAAATTATTAAAATGAGAATGAATTCTACTGCAGTCATAGAATAAAAAAGTACATTATAATAAAATGAATTAATGTATGTAACAACAAATAAATCCCAAGGACCTTTTACAAATGAAGTACAGAGAGACATTATTTCACTACTGAGGAAGGGAAAAGGAAAAACAAAAAGACAACATTAGAAAAAGCAACTCAGGAATATTTTGATAGTTGGGATTGATCTGACAAGAAGAAGCACTAGAAATCCCTCTCTCTGGCTGATAGTTTCAAGGAAGTAAGCTGAACATATAAGTTCACATTAAAGGTTTTAATGTGAATAGTTTCCTCTCAATATAAAGTAAAATATAATGATGATGATGATAGCAACAAAGAAAAGTTTAAGAGGAAAGCAGTAAGAACAGAAAGCATTTAGCATATAAATGGTACACTTACTACAGACAAAAACCCTGTTTAAATTATTACTTATAAGTTATTTGCAAGTATTTATTTGAAAGTATAAAATACTACAAATATAATTTGAGCCTATTCAGAAAATATTTAAAATATAGAAAACATAAGGTATTTAAAATAAGCTAAGCTAACTCTTCCCCTTGGGCTTTGTGCGCATGCACGCGAGTGTATGTGTGTGTGTGTGTGTGTGTGTGTGTGTGTGTGTGTGTGTGTGTGTGTTTGTGTGTGTGTGTATACATATACATACATACATATTCTGGAAGTTAGAAGAAGAAATAAAACCATACTGACTTACATGTGAGAAAGATGGGAATCAATCCCATAAGTCACACCAAAATCATTTCCATTACAGACACTATATCTACTAAGTTGATCAAATTAGTTTTAGACATGATTGAAATCACTCGTGATTTCAGTTCCTAAATAACTGTTAAAACTAAACATCTACTACTCCAACTGTTTAAGAACAGTTGGAATTACTGGCCCTCAAGAGTTCCAGGGTCTACACAGTATAGATAGCCTAATTCAGTGAATGGTTTGACCCATTAACAATTTTGCTTCTATCAGTCTTCCTTCAGCAACCATGTTGAAAGGAATAATGTCCATTTTGCTCGCCTTCCAAGCCAAATACAAACTTATATCTCAGGTTAGCTATATAAAACTTCTATCTCAGGTTCCTGCCTGACTCAGGAATGATAACTTTAATGTACAGAAATACTCATGTAGACAGATGACTGCTAAAATATTATTTCTATGAGTTTCTTTGAGAGTAGTTTTGTAAGAAATTACAATGTGAATCCCTGGACTAGGAAAAGGAAAACTTCCTAACCAAGGTGCCATCAATTTTACAGAAGACCATAGCAGAACAGTGAGAAACAGGATCAAGGGGCCATTTCTACTTGAGCCAGGACATTCATGCCCTTATGCTCTAGTCTCTGGAACTCCCAATTCTTTTCCTATAATCACAACCAGAACTTAAGCTACTCCTGCATCCCATATCTATCTATCTATCTATCTATCTATCTATCTATCTATCTATCTACCTACCTACCTATCTATCCTACCTATCCGCCATCCATCCACCCATTTATCTATGATACTTTATGAGAAACTCTTGATAATATACACATATCCTTTTTGGAAATTTTATGTTGTTTTAAAACAATTTCAAAATATTTCTTCCATGGCCCTAACTTGATTTTATAGAAAATGAAGCAACATACAGAAAAGATAATTTGCACATCACCCATGGAGTAAGCCTGATCCAGAAACTACTCTCTTGGTCTCTGACTAGTTATAAGATGCTGATTTAAGGAGCAGACAGACAACAAATAATTTAAAATCCAAGAACTTGGAACTTTTCAGATGAACAAACTTTGCAGGAATAATTTTACTCTTTTTCAAATAAGAAAATTAGATAACTAACATGCACAAGATTTTCTGAAAAGATATTGGTTAGTAGATTTTAACAATAACGAAGAACATATCTAGGAACAAATTTGAAAAGATAGATAGTTCAGAGATTAAAATCAATCCTGCAAACAAGGGATCAATTAAAACTTACAAAGAATAGAATAGTATTTGCAATTTTAAAATAAAAGGAGGGCAAGATTATAGCCAAACTCCAATACTTTGGACTTGGGAGTGAAAATGGTGGTAGGTAAACACAAACTGCTAAAAGCCTAACATTTGAAGCTGGAGTAAAAGACTAGTAATCAGAGTAGATAGCTCTAAACAAACTGAGAAACATTAGCTATCTTCACACTAACATAACACCACATAACACCCTCTCTCCTCAGGCCAACAAGATGACTCAATAAGGAAGGGCCACTTGCTGCCAAACCTGAGAACCTGCACTCAGTACACTGTACCTACCTCCCCAGACACAAATACCTAAGTGGAGGAAGGGGGAAACCAACTCCTAAAAGTTGTCCACTCAATTACATGCATCCTGTGGCATAAACACACATTTACATATGTATGGACACATGTGTATACAGACATACATACACACATATACTCATAAATGAATGCATATACACGTACATACAATTAGTAAATAAATCCATAAATAAAAATTTAAGGAGAACTTCAACCTTATTTGCATTTCCTTGCTTAACATCTGACATCATATCTAACCAAGTCACCAGATTGGAAACCTGGTAATGAGTCAAAATGTGTATCTTATGCTCAAACACAACAAAAAATATAACATGTCTAACTGATTGCATTTCCAAATTAGCTTCTGAACCGCATCCCCCTTGTCTTAAGAAGCTAGGTCAGTCTTGTAGAAGCATGACCTTGTCAGGGTCGCCACTTTGACTGCACTCACTTGAGTCTCCACACATTGACACTATTACCCTCCCACAGAAAAGGAAATCCAAATGTTTTATTATACTCTACCAGGTCTTTTAAAGTCTACTCGTCTGTTTCCTTTCCTAGGTCCAACCTTCTGCACACACTTGCTTCAATCATAACAAAACACCTACAATTGCAGGGGAGTCTCCCACATCTGTGCACTTGGGTATATCCTCTCCACAGTGCAGCTGGTTAACTAGACTTAGTTACACTCCCTTCGTCAGCTGGTTAACTCATTTCCCAATTCAGGAGCAGAGTTCTTCCTTTCTAATATCTACAATCTTCCCAAAATACATTACATCCCTTCTCCTCTGTAAGTCTGAAGACGTTGTGACACTCCTTAGAACTGTGACTATTTGCATGTGTGCCCTCCACAGGCACCTCCCACATACACCTCCTCAAGCAGGAGTAGCGGCTCCCTGGGTGGAGCCAAAGACATTGATGCTACCTTGTTATTATCAATGTGCCAACTGATACAACCCCTAGAAATGGGCAGGTAAGTGTTGTTAGTATCATATCAAAAATAAGTAAGCAGTCTAGACCTTAGAAATATAAAACAACTGGTCCCACACAGCTAACGTATAATAAGAAATAGGTGCTCCTCCATTAAGCCATAACATTCCCCGAGCCACTCAAAGCACAGAGGTACGCCAATGTTCTACACATGAACATCACTAACAAACTGAACAGGAATATGTAAATTAGTTAACTGATGCAGAAACCAGGCATTAATGTGCAAACAAACAGGGACTTATTTGAGCTAAGTGGGCATGAATATGCAAATGAACTGGCTGCAATTCAGTAGATGTCATCACAATTCTAGGAATGAACATCCTATATTATGACTATTACAATATTCATGTACCATTCATACATACTATTATATATTACTGTAATATGGCTTTTTGAGTTTAAATTTGTGGGGAAGCCAAAAGTAACTTGATGTATATTTTCATTCACAACACAGTCACAAGCTGGAAATCAGATGTGAACACAAAGAATTCTGAAATCTCTACATAGGACCAAGCTGCCACCACTACTTGCAACCTAACTGAACATTCTGTTTTTACATCAAGGTGCTTTAGAAATGGGTTGGGCTGATCTCATGATATGGCCCCTCCCAGTATTTCCAGCCCAGCCTCATCTATCATACACAATCTCACAAGACAATATAATAGTTGCATATAAGTGTTACTTTTCCTATATGGAACTTTATAACTTTGTATAGCTACAAAACTTCAATGATAGTCAAAAAATTCAGTGTGTGATTACAATTAGCAGTTGTTCATATGCTAATGACCTTTATCTTCCTATCATCACCTCTCCAAAACTGTTTCTTAATCTCGTGGATATTAGGGTCAACAGTGGCAACTACTTGGGTGTCCTCTGCATCATGTTTCCCCAGAGTAACAAACTGGAATGAGTATAAATCTCTATATATAAACAGCACTCTCTAATTATAGAAAAGACTGAGTCATGTTGTGCATCCCAGATCAGGAGAGACCAGCATCAACCCTGCCACCCCTTCATGCTGTGTCCAACAGTCTTTCCCATCTGAAAAGACTTCCACAAAAAAGGCTCTCAGCCTTCTCAAGCACTTGCATGCACATACACACAACTCCATCCCGTGTGTCACAATGCTGCCCGTATTTGTTCAAATGAGAACTTGAGTAGGGTCTAAGTGGGAAGTAATAATAAAGGAAAAAAAAAAAAAACACTAGAGATTTAAGACAGAATTTATCCTCTCTGGGGTGGGATGGTAGCTCTGGCCCAGTAAATCCTCAAAGGTGTGGCACTCCAGGGGATGAGAGAGAGACCTTGGCTCTTTCTACTTTTTAGCTCTATGATCCTTCAAGTACTGTCTTGACTGCATTATCTAAGAAGCTCCTCCCCGCATTCCAGTGTAAATATGTTTTCACATACATGCTGGGCTGGGAGAGGGAGAGAGGCTGTTCCTTCTCTTCCATGTATGACCTGTAGCTTTCCCTCACACCTTACTGTCAAGAAATAAATCATATGCCCATGCTTGGCTGCAGGCAATGTTTGGAATTCTTATATTCTATGTAACCCTTTGATTACATAAAATTCAGGAACTGTGTGAGAACAGAACCAAGGGAAAGCAATGCTGGCTGTGAAATGTCAGGGTCTGTTCCTTACAGTATCTTTCTTTTCTTTTGCATGTCAAAAACAAAACTAGTTGGACTCAGTTTTGTATCTTGAGGGAATAGGGAAGTGCCTGACACAAGCAAACTTATCACAACGTTGTACAAGATCAATAAAGACATCGGTACAGAAAGCATAAGGGACAAACGAAGTCTGGCTGATGACTCCAGCTAAGGTTTGGCAACCGTGACACAGTGGAGCAACAGGGAGACAAAGTCAGGAAGACACGAACTAACACAAACTGTCTACTTAACTTCTAAGAACTCAGGAAAATGTCCCGGATGTGTGGGGGAAATGAGGTTTCAATAGGATGAAACAGGCTATTTAAAAAAAAAAAAAAATCCTCCTATTTTTAGGAAACTCTAGATTTGGTCTAGATTTCTCCATGGGAAAATCAAAATCAAACTAGATATATGGTGCTGTTTTGGAGCCTTAAAAGATACTTTTTTAATTAATTGCTTATTTTTGTACTTTATATGAGTAATATAACATAAAATAGTATACTGTGATATTTGACCATTTTAAACAAGAATAAGAAAACAGCAAGACTCTTATTAGAGAAGCTTCATTTGCTCCGTGGAGAACTTTCCTGAGTTTCTCTGATGCTGCTCCTTAGGTTAGCCTCTGAACATTTTCTTTTGAAAAGGCCACTCTGTAGTTCTCCCCACTTCTGATGTAATCCAAATTTAATTATGTATCTCTTTAGATATTTGTATTTGTATGAAAGACAGAAACAGAGACAGGTTTTCTTATGTGGTTGATTTTAACTGATTCAATGTACAATAGTTCATTCATTTTCATCACTACACATCACTCTGATGTATAAGTCTATTGTACTTTATATGTAACCACCCTCCCGTTTATGAGCATGACAGCCATTTCTAGGTTTTTCCTGTCAAACAACACTGCTATGAGCAGTCTTCACAAGACATTTTACTTTTCACATTTGGATTCTCAATCCAGGAAATTTTTATTTTTTAAACACAATGGGGAACAAATGCAATTTTACTTTCTCTTTTTCAATATAGATAATCAATTAGCTCACCACGTTTGTTGATTCATCTGTCTTTTACCAAACTATAATGTAGTTTCTCTGTTGTATGAAATCTCCAAGGGTATGGAGATTTGTCTGCTTCTGAAAGAGTATAAGGCTGATGACGGTCTTCCAGGAAGCCAGACCGAGGAAGAGGAAGGGCAGGGCTGGTGAGGGCAGAGTCAGGTGTGCTAGGGAACCCAAGACCTTCTTATCAGACTACGCCCACTTTAACTTATTTTCTATTCTAAATGCTGGGAACACACTTAAACAAGAGAAGGGTTCTACACCGAAAATTAATCCTGGAAAGCACTAGCCAGTGATTTCTGAAATACTTTCTAAGACAAAATTCTCCTATTTTATTTTCTAGACACAGAAGTACCTGCATGCTAACATCAATTTCTTCTGAATGTTGAAATAGGTTATTTTATAAGATAACTTCTCCCTTATATAAACCTCATGTTGAAAATGTAAAATGGTTCTATGGCTTGTGTCCTATCAGACAACCATAAGCTTCCTATTGACCAGTCTTGTGAGTTTCTAGTAATATTGTGTTCACAATTTGTCATAGTGGTTATGGTCTTTTATGTTTTCTAAAAATGTTCACCTTGCCATGAAAAGCACTAAATAAACGAGTTAACTCTAGGAGATGAAGGCAGGCATTAGATGGTGCACACCTCTAACCCAAGCTGCAGGCAGCAGAAACAAAACAATCTGAGAATCAAGGCCAATATGGGCTATATATAGCCCATTCAACACCAAAAATAATACCTAAGAAACTTAAAGTAGTTGTTTTTGTCATCTTTTAAAAAGTCATACTGCAAGATCACATAAGAATTTATTATTTTTTTATATAATTGCTTTTTAAAAAAAAAAAAAAAAAAGACCATTGAAGTATGGTATAAATGCACTTGTATGACTTTAAACTCAGATACATTAACATTATCTCTACTTCTCACATAATTCAATGAAGAATAAATACAATGGAATGTTTTTAAAGTTAGGCTTTTATAACAAGTTCTTATAATAAGTGTGTTGTTATCTTTGTGATGACTGTCTTATACTTTCTAGATTCATTTCTCAAGAATTACAATCTCCTACACATGGTTCAACTAACAGTGATCACCAGCTGATGGGAGATGTCATTCAGTAAATATGTTTCTCTTATTGGTTAATGGGTAAAGCACTGTTGGCAAACAGGAAAGCAAGATGGGTGGGACTAGGAGATAAAGAGGATTCAGGGAGAGAAACGTAGGAGGAGATTCGAAATGTAGGACCAAGAGGAGTAAAAGGTCTGGACCCTCTCTGTAGTAAGCCAAGACCACATGGAAATACTTAGATAGAAATGGGTTAATATTTAAGACAGAGCTAGCCAATAAGAAACGCTAGCAACAGGCAACAGCTTTCTATCTAATACAGCGTCTCTGTGTTATTTGGGGCTGGCACAGCTGTGGGGCCAGGCTGGTGGGAAAACTGCTTGTAACAACCAGCCTATCCCACTCCCATATGAAACCAAGGTCTCTCAAAAGAATTGATTTCAGGAATTAAATTTAAAACTGCCAAGCACTTTTAAATAAAACAATTTTCTATGTCATACATAGAGGTTAACACAGTAGATAATCCTAATAAAAATTTAGAATAAAATGTTTTCTTAAATGACTTCACAAAATGCATTAACTCTATTCATAACATAAAGTATATTTATTACTTCTTAGAAGAAATTATCATTTATAAAAACTATTAAAAGTTTATTATTTGACAAATCTCATAATAAGTAAGTTATAATTATTCTTTTTAAAATCAAAGATATAAATATACAAAAGGGAATCCATTTTATAGTATATTACAGGGTAAAACAGAAAAGATAATATAAAAGATTAAAGTTATTTTTAAATAATTATATGCAATTCTCAAAAGAAGAAGTACTTCTTTTCATGTGCTCTGCATATTGTTACTGTTATTAGAAAAGTCATTAAGTAAAAGTTAAAAGACTGCAAAGAAATCCCTAATCAAATTTCAGGATATGAAGTTCTACAAGTGCATTTTGTGTTTAAGAATGTAGAACAAATGTGTGGTATGAGTATGAAATCACTGCACTAACTACCATACTGCACTCCATCCCAAATGTCCCTGAAAAGGTGCACATAAATGACATCTTCCTAACTGCTCCACAATAGAGCAGTGCAGCTTCAGAGACTACCGGGATGTCCAAGGCTGTCTTACCTGAAAGCAAGGCAACTAGAATACATTAATTACATATAAATAATATACAATGTTATTAAACATTCACAATGCCAGTTATCAACAACCCCTCAGAGATTAACAAACAAACAGACACACACACACACACACACACACACACACACACACTCACACACACACACAAAGGAAGTTCAGGTCAAAGACCCCAGTTTTCCCTGATGCCAGTACTTCCATATTTACTATGTAGAGCAAAGCTTTGTAGGAAAGCCAGCTCTCCAATAATTGGAGCTTTGCAGAGTATTTTAATGTCACAGCTTTAGCCACTCATTAAGTTGACAGGAATAAAGCTGGCACTCAAAAGGTAAGATCACTGAGCACAAATAGGAAGCCAAGCAGGCCAAAGACAGAAAGGAAAATAATCAAAACAGTATACATTTCTACTTGAATCAATGGCCATTAGTAAACTCTACCCATTTATGTGTCTCTCTCTCCCCCCTCCTCCCTCTCTCTCTCTCTCTCTCTCTCTCTCTCTCTCTCTCTCTCTCTCTCTCTCTCTCTCTGTGTGTGTGTGTGTGTGTGTGTGTGTGTGTGTGTGTGTGTGTGTGTGTGTGTTTTGTTTTTGTTTTTCTGAGGCAGAGCATCGCTGTGTAGTTTTGGAACCTGTTCTGGAACTAGCTCTGTAGACCAGGTTGGTCTCACAGAAATCCACCTGCCTCTGACTCCCAAGTGCTGGGATTAAAGGCTTCTGCCACCACTGCTCAGGCCCACCTTCATGAGTCTTATTACCTTGAAGACAAAGGGAAGACAAATCACAGAATTTTGACTATGGTTTATTAAACCTTTTATTAGAATTTCTCAGATAGGTTAACTTATGCCTACTAACAAGGAAATAAAGACTTTCTTCATTATAATGTGTACATATCTTTAGTCAGAATATAAAAAAAAAGCACACACACAAAATTGTGTATGTTTGTCAGTGCAAATACATGTTCCATATCACAAGTTCTCATCCTATATTTTAAAAAGCCTAATTTGACCACAACTTTATCCTGGGCATTGAAATGTACCAATAAATAGTGAGATTTGAAATCTGGGTGGAAGTGGGTATAAACTAACAAGTTAAAAGTAAACAAGACATGCTGAAGAAGAGGATCTTGGCAGAAATGTTTTAATGTTGTGCTCAATAATTACAGGATGATGGGCAGGAGGATAAAGACCAGGGAACTGTAAACACAGATGTAGAGGTCTGCCATTCCTAGACAAAGGTAAAGGCAAAGCCTTCACTGGATTGATAGAAATTCGGGAGAGTTATAGAGTGCACAGAGAAGGGATCTCAGGTCCAAACACTAAGATATCAAGTTCTTGAAAACCCTCATAAAAGCGAGAGGAGTCAAAATGGCAAACAGCAGCTGAAAGAACAAGTTACAAAATGCAGAAGAAGTTCCTGTGACCGGAAGGAACATCACTGAAATGGGCTAAAGGTGAGAGCATAAGAATCATGAAGCAGAAGCAACCATCCCTCGGCGCTCATACCTCAAGCATTACTTTAATTTAAACAGATATTATTCTAACTTGACCACAGCATAAACTTCTAACTTAATAGTCCTAGCAGCTACATGTATAGCCGGAATTTTAAGAGCTGTATTGGTTCTGTCAGAAAATGCGGCACAGGTGAAGTGATTAAATTACTCTATTTGCTCATGAGTAGCAGTATTTTGATTTTCTCAGCCCTCAAAAGGTAATGTGTTCATCGATTATACTGTCCTGCACATTAACATGTTTTTAAAAAAGCTATATTCAAGTTAAATGTTCACTAAAACTGAGATCCATCTTTACCTATAGCAATGCTGTACAAGCAGTACAATGAAGCAATAGAGAGGCTCAGAACAACAGGAAGCACACACAGACATGCGCAAGTTAGAGCCCACCTGGTATAGCACACACTATGAAGCAGCACCTCCACATCTTCAGTCCCGACTGCCAACGGCAGGCTATATAATGAACCATCTGTACCATAACAGTAAGAGCCAACGAGATGGGCTGATAGTACCAAAGAAATCTCATTTTTAAATTCATTTTCCCCCTAGTGCACTGTTAGTCTGAGTAACATTTGTAATTGCATGATAAATCAAACATGTTGGCAAGAACTTAACTTTGTAAAACTTGAGCTTTTTAATGTCACTTTGACCGCCATTACAGTTGCTTTCTTTGCTGCTCCCCTATAAGAGAATGAGGAGCTGACCCCATGAACCAAACCACTGGAAGGAAAAGCCTTAACAGAAGAGACAGAACTCTTGGCCAGTCTCTTAGGATTTGGCTGAACTATTCAATTAGGATTTCTCTTTCTTTCTTTCTTTTTTAACATATATATTTATTATTTTTTTGTATTTTACATATCGATCCCAGTTCCCTCTCCCTCCCTCCCATACCCCCTGACCACACTCCCATCCCAGTCCTCCCCGACCACCACTCCACAGGGAGGATGAGGCTGTCCAGGAGGGATCATCAAAATCTGTCAAGTCATTTGGAGTAGGGTCTAGGCCCGAATGTGCTCCCAAAGTCCTTTCATGCACCAGGGATACATCAGGTTCCACTGTCAGAGGTCCCTTAGACTGTCCAGGCCTTCTAACTGAGACCCATGTTCAGAGGGGTCTGAGTCAGTACAATGCTGGTTTCCAGGGTCCATACTGGGGTCCATGAGCTCCTCCTTGTTCAGGTCAGCTGTCTGTGGATTTTTGTAGCCTGGTCTTGTCCCCTTTTCTTAGCACTCCTCCCTCTCTACAACTAGATTCCAGGAGTTGGGCTCAGTGTTTAGCTGTGGGTGTCTGCTTCTGTTTCCATCAGCTACTAGATGAGGGCTCTATGATGGAATGTAAGTTTGTTATCAATCTGTCATTGCTGTTTCTAATTTTAGCCATTCTGACAGGAGTAAGATGGTATCTCAGAGTTGTTTTGATTTGCATTTCCCTGATGGCTAAGGATATTGAACATTTTCTTAAGTGTCTTTCAGCCATTTTGGATTCTTCTATGGAAAATTCTCTATTCAGTTCTGTACCCCATTATTTAACAAAGTTATTTTGTGTTTTGGTGACTAGTTTCTTGAGTTCTTTGTATATTTTGGAGATCAGTCCTCTGTCAGATGTGATGCTGGTGAAGATCTTTTCCCAATCTGTGGGCTGCCATTTTGTCTTGTTGACTATGTCTTTTGCCTTATAGAAGCTTCTCAGTTTCGGGAAGTCCCATTTAATTGTCGATCTCAGTGTCTGTGCTACTAGTGTTATATTCAGGAAACTGTCTCCTGTACCAATTTGTTCAAGGGTACCTCCCACTTCTAAAAGGTTCAGTGTGGCTGGATTTATGCTGAGGTCTTTGATCCATTTGGACTTGAGTTTTGTGCATGGCAATAGGCATGGGTCTATCTGCAGTCTTCTACACAACATCATCCAATTATGCCAGCACCATTTATTGAAGATGTCTTCCTCCTTCCATTGTATAATTTTAGATGTTTTGTCAAAAATCAGGTTTCCATAGATATGCGGGTTATTATCAGGATTTTCTATTTGATTCCATTGGTCTACCTCTCTATTTTTGGGCCATTACCAAGCTGTTTTCAGGACTATAGCTCTATAGTACAGCTTGAAGTCAGGGACGGTGAAGCCTCCTGAAGTTCCATTATTGTATAGGCTTGTTTTGGCTATCTTGGGTTTTTTGTTTTTCCATATAAAGTTGAGTATTGTTCATTCAAGGTCTGTGAAGAATTGTGCTGGGATTTTGATGAAGATTGCATTGAATCTGTAGATTGCTTTTGCGAAATTTGCCATTATTATTATTATGTTGATCCTACCTATCCAAGAGCATGGGAGATCTTTCCATTTTCTAGTATTTTCTTTAATTTCTTTCTTTAAACACACAAAGTACTTGCTATATAGGTTTTTCACTTGTTTGGTAAGAGTTACCCCCCAAGATACTTTATGTTGTTTGTGGCCACTGTAAAGAGTGATGTTTCTCTGATTTCTTTCTCTTATTGTCTGTATATAATAGGGCTATTGATTTATTTGAGTTAATCTTGTATCCTGCCACTTTGCTGAAGGTGTTTATCAGCTGTAGGAGCTCCCTGGTAGAGTTTTTCAGGTCACTTACGTAAACTATCATATCATCTGCAAATAGAGACAGTCTGACTTCTTCCTTTCCCCTTGATCTCCTTTTGTTGTCTTACTGCTCTAGCTAGAACTACAAGCACAATACTGAAGACATATGGAGAGAGTGGGCAGCCTTGTCTTGTTCCTGATTTTAGAGGAATAGCCTTAAGCTTCTCTCCATTCAGTTTGTTGTTGACTGTTGGTTTACTGTATATTGCTTTTATTATGGTTACGTATGTTTTGTTATCCCTGATCTCTCCAAGACCTTTATCATGAAAGGGTCTTGAATTTTGTCAAAGGCTTTTTCAGCATCTAGGGAGATAATCATGTGGTTTTTCTTTTTCAGTTGTTTATATGGTGGATCACATTGATAGATTTCCGTATGTTGAAGCATCCCTGCATCTCTGGGATGATGCATACTTGGTCATGGTGGATGATTTCACTGATGTTTTCTTGGATTCTATTTGCCAATATTTTATTGAGTATTTTTGCATCAATGTTCATGAGGGATATTTGTCTGTAGTTATCTTTCTTAGTTATGTATTTGTGTGGCTTGGGTACCAAGGTAATTATAGCCTCGTAAAGAGTTTGGTAATGAACCTACTGCTTCTATTGTGTGGAACAATTTGAGGAGTATTGTTATTAGCTCGTTTTTGAATTTCTGATAGAATTCTGCACAGAAGCCATCTGGCCCTGGGTTTGTTTGTTTGTTTTTGGGTTTTTGTTTTTTTTTTCTGGGAGGCTTTTGATGACTCTTTCTATTTCATTAGGGATTATAGTTCTATTTAAGTGGCTTATCTGTTCTGTATTTAATTTTAGTAAGTGATAGCTATACAGAAATTTGTCCATTTCCTTTGAATTTTTTAATTTTGTAGAGTATAGGTTTTCAAAGTATAACCTGAAAATTCTCTGGATTTCCTCAATGTCCATTGTTACATCCCCCTTTTCGTTTCTCATTTTGTTGATTTGCATGTTCTCTCTCTGCTTGTTGGTTAGATTGGATAAAGGTTTGTCTACCTTGTTGATTTTCTCAAAAAACCAACTCTTTGATCAATTGATTCTTTGTATTGTTTTCCTAATTTTTACATTATTGATTTCAGTCCTCAAATTGATTATTTCCTGGCGTCTACTCCTCCAGGGTATGTTTGCTTCTTTTTGTTCTTGGGCTTTCAGTAGCACTACTAATTCTCCAATGTGACTCTTCTCCGTTTTCTTCATATGGGCACTTAGTGCAATGAACTTTCCTCTAGCACTGCTTTCAAAGTGTCCCATAAATTCGGGTGTGTCATGTCTTCATTCTCATTGAATTCTAGGAAATCTTTAATTTCCTTCTTGACACAAGAATGGTGCAATTGCACACTGTTCAGTTTTAAAGGATGGGAAAGTTAGATTATAGTGGTTTTTCCAGTTCCTATCTTGTAACTTATTTTTTTTTTTCCCCACTACTTACATACAGAAATTTCCTCCGGGGCCTGGCAGCTCAAGAACAACTTTTCTACTTAATAAAGCTTATGTGCAAGGTAAACTACAGAGAACAAAAGCTCATGCCTGGTCCCTCCCCCTTAAACTTAGAGGACATTTAAACCTACCCAAAAGACAAAGACTGTCAATGGCCACCCCTCCTGCTAGGGTTCTTCTCCTACCACAGTGACCTCTCTATCCTAGCTCACACCTTACCTGGCCTTGCCCATTCTGCCACAGTCAATCAGTGGTTAGGGTACAGCTGCCCTAACAAGCACTGCAAGAAACACCAGAAATAGATGGCATGTCACTCGCGGGCTTACAGCATTGTCGTAAACACTTGCAAATAAGCACTGGCTCGTGGTATAGCATGGGATATGCTGACAAAGAGAACACAAAAGAGAGATGTGACAGAGAAGCATCAAACAGCAGGGCCACCACCTGAGAAGAGAATGTGTATGTGTCTGAAGCACATGGATGAGTAGAACAGAAGGCCAGGAAGTTCACTAGAATGAATAAGAAACAACTAAGGTTGACTCAGAAATCAAGTCAAACTTAGCCTAATAAAGGTGACACAGGAAAAATAGAATCTCTGTGTGTATTGCAAAGAGAGAACTGAATCAAGCCAAATTTTCACAGCCTCTTCACAGCAGGTATTATTTCTATCACCATTAAGAATTAAAAACAAAAGCAAGGAGGTAGTGGGGAGCGCGATTTTGTATGTAGACATCTAGGCCCAGAACTAGCTAATAAGCATTGCCAGATATTCTGTTTCTCAAGAGATCATGGACCACAAAGGGCAACTGAGAAAGCATTCCACAAGGCCTTAACACGGAACGGAGGTCTCACTAGTCTTAGTGTCTAAGAAATAGCATGTGGCACAAGTCACTGATAATACTAATACTGACAAATAACATTTAAACCTGAATGATAGATAGGTGCATTGCTGCCCCAGGGATTACTGTTAAGGAGCAGGGATGGTATTTGCAGAGGAGACTGTGCTGAGGACAGAGATCCCACACATGATCTACAATTTCTACTCAATTTTGGAGTAACCCAAAACCATTCTCTGAAATATTTATTCATTCTTTTAAAAAATGAAATGATAGGGAACTAACTTTGGAGGGACACTTTGTTACTATTCTAAGAGTAAGGCAGATGCAGAAAAAGTATGGGGGCAAATTTAAAGTATTAAGTAAACACAACAAAATAGTAGGACTATAGAATGGATGCTAGACTAGCTCTCATAACCTGCTGTATCCCAAAGGAGCAGCCTTATATAGGATCCCATCCCCTGCAAACCCATGTGTACTATGCCATTCCACATTGTAGCAATGCTTCCCCTGAGAAGCAGCTCCATTCCAGACATGGTGCCAGCACTGTCCTCCACCCCCTGCTTTTGTTCTCAGTCCTACCTACCTTATACTCCAAGAAGCATATCAGGATACATAACACCTTAATAATAAGTAAATGTTGCTATGCCAATCTCATTGTAACAAAGAGAACATATTTTAAGGCTTTTATTTCCGATTAGTACACAGAACAATTACTGTGGTGAAATATGGTAGAAGACAGCAAGGTTTTTGAAAAAATTACAAGTTACCAGGTTAGAAATAGAGGTGAAGGTGGGATGACTACGCAATAGTCTTAAAACCCAGAAAGGTTCACTGGTTACTACCTAGTGTTCTAAGGAAGACCTATGATGAGTCTGACCAGCTAAGTAACCATGCAGCTAGTCACAGCAGAATAATTAAAGTAGTTAAGTGCATGCATCAAAGACTGAAAATGTCTTCCATCCATCTCTCTTAAAGTCCAGAGTTCTAAAGTAACCATTCTGTTCTCTTAACTCCTCTAGCAATTCTATTCATGTTATCTGCCTAGTACATATGTCCCCATGCTGTTGTTGAGGTGTCTGTTTAGGGTATGTGTATGGTCATCCCCAGGGAAAGCAATACCCACAGATGTTCAAATCTCTTACAACAAAATATAAGACCTACACAAGACTTACAAATATCGACTATTCATCTTTATTTTTTAATACCTAATATATCATAGAAAAACCTGCCCTATTGTAGCATTTAGGCCATGACAGTAGAGCCATGTACATGTTCAGTACAGATACAATTTCATAAAGAATGTACAGATATGGTGGGAAGAATGTGCATATATGCATTTATACACATATCTCACTATCTTACCTGGACATTAAGGTTCCATCATAAATTTCTTTGAATTTGACTTCTGTTTCTACCAATACCCAAAATGCTTAGGAGACTCTGACAAATCTTTCTTCATAGAGTACATTTACCATGGTTAGTTTGGTAGTTCAAATAGAAATGCCTCCCCATAGGATCATATATTTGATATATGCATGCTTGGTCATTAGGGAATGGCACTACCTTACAGGAATCAGGAGGTGTGACCTTGTTGAAATAGGTGTATCACTGAGGGTGAGCTGGGGGTTTCAGATGCTCAAGCCAGGCCCAGTATCACTCGCTCTCTTCTGGCTGCCTGCTGATCCAGATGTATAACCCTCAGCTCCTTCTCAGCACTATATCTGCCTGTGCACCTCCATGCTTCCACAATGATGATAACGAACTAACTCTCTGAACTGTAAGCCAGCCCCAATTAAATGTTTTCCGTTATAAGGGTTACCATGGTCATGGTATCTCTTCCAAGCAAAAGAAACGCTAACAGAAATCTAAGATAGTATCTATTTTTGCTCACTAAAGGAAATGTCATCACCTCTATTTTTCTTTTACTTATAATTTATTTTCAAAGTATTTTTCTCTGCAAAATAAAACTCTTTAGTAACCACAAAAAGGATCCAAGTAGCCTATGTGTCAATTTACAATGCTTAAACCATGCTATCCAGAAGCATCCATGTGCTCTTTACATGACAAAGGCTGAGCTGTCCCCTTCCACTTGCCATATTCCAGAAGGCTTCAAAAACAATAAGCAAATGCAAACCACAGTGGCCACCATAAAAAACTAGCATCCTCCTTAACTGTGACTGGACTCAAAGAGGCTTCATCTCATCTGTTTAGAATTCCTACCTCAATGGCAATGCATCCTGTGTAGGCACAGTATTAGTATTAGAAGCTTGACAGCAAGTGTTAGGGAATAATACTGAGACGGGATTACCAATCTGTTAAAATTTATTACCTAAGAAGAATTGTGTGAATGTAGAACACAAACTCACATGCTACACACATTGACTTTTCTAGAGAAGTCCAATCACTTACCTTGAAGTTCCCCACTCCGACTATAGAGTTCCCTTCTCTGTTCTCGCAGATAGGCACTCATGCTGATAGCATGGGAGGATGATTCAAACCTACAGTGCAACACACAGTACCACATGGTTAAACCACATAAATGGCATCTAACTGTGTATTCCCAAAACCATCTATTCTATTGTATTCTGGTAGGCAAAACATTTCCTGGTGTATAGTAATTATAATTATGGCTCTTTTTTTTTTTTGGCTACACCATGAAAAAAACCAGAGACAGCTACCCAATCCTTTGTTTATTAGCAATATTCCTGCTACTGTTCCTCTACAGTAGCATTTAACCCTTGTCCTCACTGCCCATGTCACAAAGAATAATCCTGAACTATCTCAACTTCCTTTTACATTCAGACCATCATTACCATCATTGTTGTCATTGTTGCCAGAATACCTAGATACACAGCTACAAGTACATCCTAAAAAGTCATTCTTATTATGCTATTATCCAAATCAAAAGCCATCATTGAGTACCGGCTGCCTCAGCAGACATACTGGCTCCTCAGAGCAGTTCTCTTCCTCAAGTTCTGAGTTAAAAGACGAGTGCATGGGATATTCTACAAATGATCAGTGACATCAAAATAGCAGGCCTTTCGTGCGCTATGCTTTCTTGACTCCCATGGGAGGCCTTACCCCATCTAAGTGGAGACAGAGGAGGTGGGGGGGGCAGGAAGTGGTGAGGGGAGGAAGTAAGAGGAATTGAGGGAAGGGAAATTGTGGTTGATATGTAAAATAAATTTTAAAATGATAAAAAAAAGCAAGGCATTATTGATCTCTTTCTAAATATTCTAAAAAGACTGTTTCCAAATGGCTGCTAGTTTTTGGCCAGCCAATTGCACCATATAAAATATTTTGCAGGAATTATTCAAAGATGGGAAACAAACTTGTGGAAAAGAAGAGGTCTATAAAAGCTAAAATAAGGAACACAAAGCAAATTAGTCATAAAGAACAGCTTACAGGTAAGAATAAAATGAAATAAAATTAGGACTATATCAAATAGCAAATCCTTTGATGAGTAACAGATTCTTTTTTAAATCTTAGACTTTCAAAGCCAGGATAAGAAGCTGACAAAAGAAAGAATCCTTCTAAGAATTTAGCCACTAAAGGGTCAATAACATAGGGAGAGAGCAACAGGGTCCAGGGGCTCAGTGACTGGCAACAAGAAAGGAGCATCGTTTTCTTAATCATATCTCTCTTATCCACTCCTTACAAGGAAGATGAATACCAAGACGAGTATCAGCCTGTGAAGGAAACACTTCGTTTCCTTCATCCACTTTCTACACCCTACCAGGAACTGAGAAGCACAAAGAGCCGGAAGGAAGGCAAAGTGTACAGTACTTAAAAAGTGCCACCTGCCAGTCAAGTGCAGAAAAGAAGCCACTGACCTCCAAAAAGCATGCTGACAGCTATTGATCCAAAATGGCAAAGGAAAAAACAAACTCTCAAGCAAAGAATAAAGAAGCATGCGATGTACAGTAAGAGGGAACTTAAACACAATTAACCTTGGCTAAGGGCAATTAAGGAGGGTAATAAAGTCCTTCACAGATTCGCTAGAAACAGATTACAGCTCTCCACAATCTGAGTCCTTTATGACTTGATAGACTTGCTATTCATGAATTCTCTTTATGCTCACAACAAGTCACAGACTGAGATAATTCTATACTAAAAGAGGCTTGAGAGATTCTTCAGTTTCACCTCCTTATTTTATAGCCAAAGGCACTGAGGCATGCTCAGAAGTGACACCTACTTGGGCCTGTATGGCTAATTGACAGTGGAAGCACTCTAAAAGTGAGCAGATGTGTATAACTGTCCAGTTCTGGCACAAGGAGGAGTTTTATTACTAACCAACAATAATAAATGTAAAACAATTATTTACATTAACTTTTTCATTTCTTACAATTAGGGGATTTTCCACCCACCCACTCCCACCCTTCCACCCCTATACCACAATTTAGCCAATGCTAAAAGACTGAATGTGTTTGTATGGTCTGAGGCTGAAGACAGTGACGGTTAAGAGTATGACATGTTAAAACCCTGAAGCCTGCTTTCTGCAGTAAGATAGGAAGAGTATACTGGTTACTTTTCATTATCAATAAGACATAAACCTGGGCAGACAGAATGTTATTGTCAATAAGACATAAACCTGGGAAGAGCCTTGATCAAATATGGGCATTTGGCACATTTTCTTGAATGCTAATTAGTAAGAGGGTCAAGCCCACTGTGGGTGTTACCATGCCTAGCCAAGTAGGCCTGCACTGTATTAAAAAGTTGTGTAAGGAACCCAGAAGGAGAGAAGAAATCAGTAAGCAGTGTTGTCCTGTTCTTCCATAGTTCCGGCTTCATTTTCTACCCTAACTTCCTCAATAATGAACTAATGTGGAGTTGAAGCCAAATAATCCCCTTCCTCCCAAATTTGCTTTTGGTATTGTTTATCGCAAAAAGAAAAGGTATATAGAGCAAAGAGTAAATGTAGCTTTCAAAGAAGGAGGGACTGGGAAGGGGAAGAGAAAGAAACAGGTTGAATGGCATAAGAAAACTAACACAATATACACCCAAAACAAGAGTTCAAGGCCAAAAAGAAAGAAAGGCACTGAAATGACTTTAGCATGGGGAGGTGGTACACACACACACACACACACACACACACACACACACACACACACACACATCACATCACACAGACACACCACACACATTCATGCATACACACACAAATATTCATACACACACCACACATTCATATATACACACACAAATATTCATACACACACCACACACATTCATACATACACACAAACACACACACACCACACACATTCATACACACACACATTTATGTCATTCTGTAAATATGTTTCTCACACTGGTTAATGAATAAAGCACTGTTGGCCAACAGGAAAGCAAGATAGGAGGAACTAGGAGACAAGGAGGAGAGAGGAAGTAGGAAGGAGGAGTCAGCATGGAGAGACTGGGAAGATGAGATGCCTGCCCATTTCCCGGTAAGATTAGGGCATGTGGAAGTACTTATATTTAACAGAAATGGGTTAATACTTAGGACAGAGCTAGCCTATAAGAAACTAGTACCTGGCCAACAGCATTATATCAAATACAGAGTCTCGGTGTGTTAATTGGGGCTGGCACAGCAGCGAGACAAGACCAGCCAGGCTGGGGGAAAATGTTACTCCTTACACATTTACACACACATACATAACACATATACACACACATTCATACACACACATCCACACACACCACATTCATACACACATACATAACACAAATACACACACATATCCATACACACACACACAAATCCATACACACACACACATTCATACATACACACGTATGCATATAATATAGGTCTATACTTTATGCCTTTTGAAGTTATGTTTATGGTTCATAATCAAGTTCAAAGATTAATCAAATTTCAAAAGTTTAAAAACTATGTAAAATATGAAATAAATAAAATATGTAGAATATGCTTGTTTCTTTTCATTTGTTTTCCTTTATCCAAATAAAATGGTGTTTTGAGTTCATCACTCAAATTCAGGTATGTGGACAGAATATGGATATGGTTAAACTCAGGCCACAAGCACACTGGCCCTTGGCAAGTACAGTCCGAGTGTTATTTTTAATGTCCTTTTTTGAGCATCTATCTCTGCAAAAGAAAACAAAAAAATGCTGCCTCTAGAGGCTACAGTGATTTACAGTGAGTTGCGGCTTTTCATTGTCCACAAGGACTGAACTCAAGAGTGACAGCCTTCTTGTTTGTGTCCTCACTACCACTTGCTAGCGGCGACTTCACATCGCTTACTTCATTCCTCTCGTATATTAGCTCTTGTTTGTGAGGACGTTTATATGTATACCACTAAGTAAGGAACAAAGACATGGCACTGCTGCTACAGTTGCTGAAACTGTGTTACTATCAAATGAAACTGCTTAGTCGGAACCATTTGATAAGCTCACTTCGTGTGTAGCATCTGTACATAGAAAGCATCCCATCAGCACCATCCATTAGCATTATCAACATCAGTCCTAACTTGTACATGCTAATTCTTGTTACCAAGAAACACATACTCTGAACACACAGCATGGTAGATAGAGTTCACTAATATGGTAACTGAGGAAAAAGTTAGGACTTGGGGATGGCTGCTTTATTAAGGACCAAACCACATAAGGCCCAGTACTGCTTAGCTAGGGAGAGCTGCATAACTTTATTAACAATTATTTATTGCACTTGGGATTTTTCAGGGATGACATATTTCATTTCCTATAAAATTCTCCAGAAACACCTGGGACTTTTCACTTTCCTTAATTTTGTATGAAACTCTCCAGAAACAAGTTTAAAAGATAAACTCAGAGTTATATAGTTCAACAGTCATTCCAAAACAGCCACTCTACCTGACAGAAGGCAACAGGAAACAAAACAGGATATGTTCATTTCCTACAAACTGCTTCAAGGCAGCTTCTGCTAGAAAATGTATGTCTGTAGATGATATAGAAGCTGACTATTCACAGCTTGCTATCTATCCTCTCTCTGTGATATCCTGATACTTACTTGAAAAGGGAATTCTTTGGCCTTTGTGGTTTCTTCTTGGCAAAAAAGGCTGCGAACTCTCGTCCAGTGCTGGCATAGCTTAGTTGAGCTGATGGTTCTGATGCAGTCCGTGTGTTTTTCATATCCAAGTACTCAGTCAACAGCATCTGTACAATTAGATGAGCAGTTGAATTTACACATGTGCTATTACACAAATATAATTCTAAAACCCCATCCCAGACTTTCAGAATATATTAACAGATATTAATTCTTCTAGTCAGATATGTAAGGAAAGCTTTATTACAGCTATAAAATCTTATACTTGTTAGCAATTTACAAGAAACAGGACATTGTAAGCATTGCAACATGCCAGGTAGCATGCTGAGTGAATTAGTCAAAATTCCTCTTTACTCAGCATTTAATCCTCATTATTCCAAAGAACAGCAGCATAAACCGCAATGGCCTCATATTTACTAAGAGCTTACTGTGCTCTAGACAAGGTACTAATCAATTAAATATATTAGGTTGTGAGGTCCAGAGAGGTTCATGAGCTGTAAAGTAGTCCCTGGTGGACTAATGCCAGAGTCCACAATTGACCCTTCACAATGCCAGCACTATAGACAAGCATGCCAGCAAGCTCATCAAGGAAGGCCTATAAAGTGGGTAAGAAGGGAGAAGATCCCAAACTTCAGAAACTCACTAGGACAGCTATGCATTTCTGAAAGAGGAAAAGAGCAACTGGTTTTGTGATCAACACTTCCAACAGGTACTCCTTATAAAATTCACTGGAGAGCCACACAGATTGGAGCCTGTGCTACATCAACTATGGCTAACTGAATTCTAAACTGAATTTAAAAATACAAATTTGTTAGCCAGGCAGTGGTAGTTAGTACTTGGTAAGCAGAGACAGGTAGATTTCTGTGAGCTTGAGACCAGCCTGGTCTACAAAGCTAGTTCCAGGACAGCCAGTGCTGTTACACAGAGAAACCCTGCCTCAAAAATGATAGATAGATAGATAGATAGATAGATAGATAGATAGATAGATAGATAGATAGACAGACAGACAGACAGATTGATTTGGAACAGAAAGCACAATAGTTCCTAAGAATACCTAATAAAGCTAAAGCAGTTAAACTTAATTTTCAATTCTAGCATAGAAAAACTGCTCATGAGCTCAAGGAATTGTTTTTCTGAGACTCAAGGTCTCATCTGACTATTGACTCACTCACTGAACATTAAACTCTATTTTAAATATCATCATCAAAAAAGCATTTCTGAAGCCTATGGACCTTATGTAGTAAGACTAAAAGTGATTAAACCTCTTCCATAAATAAATACAAACTACTCAATACTTAAACATCAGAAATTTTTTGTTTGTTTGTTTGGTTGGTTGGTTGGTTGGTTGGTTGGTTTGGTTTGTTTTTTTGAAACAGGGTTTCTCTGTGTAGCTTCGTATACCAAGCTGGCCTTGAATCCACATGCCTCTGCCTCCCATGTCCTGAGATTAAAGGCGTGCACCACCATTTTTTAAACATTATCATTCTTTAAAGTCTCAAATCTATGAATCTGGATTTCTATTTTGTACTTAAAGAAGTAAAATTTCAAATGGCCCAATTTCAACCTAATTTGAACGACTCCAAACCGTGTGTTCTGGGCCAGGATGCTCCACAGTGCTGCACATTCAAGTTTTTTGTAAGAACAGCCCTACAGGTAGTAATAGCTTCTCATGATAAAAATTGTACAGGAAGACTATAAAATATTCTAGCAGAAAGGGAAAATGCTTTTCCTATGAGACCACTGGATATTATCCAGCAAGTCCATAAAATAAGATAGTAACAAAAACTCACTTCTGATAAACATCACTCAACTATCATTATCAGGAAGACACTGGATTGAATCTCTATGAACAGCTCAAGTGAGGAACTTGATCGTGCTGTGGGTTAAGATAACTGTTAGTAAGATACTCAGCTATCTGTGATCAAAAGAAAGAGAGAAAACTCAAAAATAATTTAAAGTGATGCAAGCATAGGAAGGTTTTTTACCAACTCACTATGTCAATCAGGATTTGCCCTTAATACCAATGTAATAGAGAATGTCTCCTGCTAAAACAAAGCTACACTAAACCAAGTAATTCTTGTAAGACCCTTAATGTCCCAGGATTCAATAACTGGCCTGCATGACAAATCACTGATCAAGGAGGTATAACTATCAGACATCCCCAAACTCAGGTATCTTAAGATTGGTGTTCTTTTTCTCCATACCAGTAACACCCCTGAATTATTGCCTTGCAGCTCTGTTCCTTGGGCTATTTCTCTCCCCTAGTTATCTCTATCTACAAACAGACCCTTCTTCCATCTTCTCAACAAAATTTACCTTTGGTCATTATGTGATATCTATAATCTTTAATTCGTTTTTGCCTTTAGGTTCCAAAGTTTTAAAAGTAGCCTACGTATCTATTGTTTCCTTTGCTATAATATGGTTTACTGCTGAAGTCTCTCACAAATTATATTCTCATGTGTATGAGCGTATGTTTGACATTACTAGTACAGTCATATTTCACTGACAAAATCAACTTTGCTAAAACGTAAATCATTTTCAGATACAAACAGCTATTCCTACTGTTGCCTTTTCATTTTTACAGATTTTTTTTTAACCCTTAGCTGCCTCTGGGTTTAAATACAGGGCTGATTTAATAATGTTTAATTAAAATGTAATTAAATCATTTTCACCCTTCCATTTCCTTCCTCCACTGAAGCATGCTGTAGTAATGTCCAGCAGTGACAACTGGTGTTTACTAAGTCTACCCACTAGACATTTTGGGGGAGCTACTTGGCAAAGCCAAGTCACCAGACATTTTGGGAGAGTCCTATTTACCAAAGTAGGTAGGGTTATTGACAATGAATGACTTGTTGTTTCTGTCCATAACACTGTTGAGTGCCTTTACTTAGTGTCCTAGTAAGAACAGCTGTAGGGTTATTTCCACAGTCCTTTGCTTGTGTGTTTTATACTTGTGGGGTACAAATATAACTCTGGATAATCAAAAAGATGATACTTAGACTGCATAATTTTGATTAACAAAGATACTTGTCAGTCACAAAGACAGCCTTTTATACAGCCAGGCTAACCTTAGAATTCAGAGCAAATTCAAAGCAGTCTTGTTGGCACTAGAGACAATACCTGGATATGCCAAGAGACACATATATAAGGTCATTTCTCCAGGTGTCCTTGGATTGCCAGTGGAAAAACATGTGCTTGTTTATTTTTCCCCACGGATAAAAAAGTCTAGTAAGCCTCAAATAAGAAACTTTCCCACTACACTGAGGCTTTCACTGTAACATGGAGTAGGGGAAAATTGGACTCCCAAGGTCCACATTATTCCAACATCTACTAGGTACCCCCTTGATCTCTATATGAATTTTAATATGATATAGCAATATATATATTCCTAATCTAAAAACATAAGCACTTGAATCAATATATTAGCTGTGTGTATATATGTGTGTATATATAAAAATGTATATTCATATTCTCTGTGTGTGTGTATGTGAGAGAGAGAGAGGGAGAAAGAGAGAGAGAGAGAGATCTTGGGGCTGGTAATGAGAACCTGTGTGTTTGTGTGTGTATGTGTGTGATCTTGGGGCTGGTAATGAGAACGTGTGTGTGTGTGTGTGTGTGTGTGTGTGTGTGTGTGTGTGTGTGTGTGTGTGTGTGTGTGTGTGATCTTGGGGCTGGTAATGAGAACCAGCCAACTAAACAGAGCTAGTAAGTCATGGATCTCAGATGAAAACCTACAACCACTACTTTACTAAACAAGCAAAATCCCTAACTACATTCTAAATATGTATCCCTTTTCCCCACAAGTATAGATCTAATCTCTAATCATGGACATTTGTCCTTGAAACAAATGTGGATCATTACAGAAAGCCATAACTGATATAACTGATCAAAATGTAGGGAACAAGAGATTTAGTGGTGCCCAGTCCCATTGGATAGATACATCAACAAGCACAATTCCTGCCCTTAAGAACTGTCTTTTGATGCAGTCTCACATGCTCTCACCTATTAAAGGGTCTGTCCAACCTCTTTATGTGTATACCCATCCCTGTCCCTAGGACAGCTTAGTTCATCCAAGTAGTTTTCCTCACTCAATTCTCTGCTCCCCTTATTATCCCAGTACTTCCAAACATCACAGACAGATCATCCAACAATCAGGCTTCCAAATATATTTCCTTTCAACTGTACTTTATTCCCCCTCCCAGCAATCAAGTGTTACAATCAAATCTACATACTTCAGCATTTCCCGGAGTATATATGTACCTTAGCATTTCTAGAACCCTAGTGTATACTACCCTGGCTCTCATAAACAAGAGTAATGCCAGTGTGTTCTGTTCAGACACTCTCAGACAGCTGTTCCCTTTTCTGAACCCCAAAAGCACCATTGTTAAGTAAGTAGTCACCAAAAATTCCCTAATACTGTTAGCCCTTAATTCATATGGTTCTTAAAGCATTATATTTCTGTATTTCTACTACAGGGACAAAAATACTGTTCATATATTGAATGTAGGTGTTATAAAAAAATGATAATATATAGACTCAAAGGTATTGTGAGTTGAGAACAATCTCCGAAGAAGGAATCCACAGTGTACACAAATCTGTAAGACAAGTAAAATGTAAAAGGGACAGGAATGATCTGAACCACAGGCTAAATGGCTATGGCATTAGTTTGCCCAATTGTGTTTGTGCATGTATGTATATGCATAAATAAATATAAACATTGTGCTGCACATTAACTAGCTAAAAACTAAATTGCTTTTAAATCAAGTAACATTTTCTTCTGATAACAAAATCTGGAAAGGTAGATTTTTGAATGTCTCAAAAAAGAACAGCTATAAAAGTCCCTATTCATAAACTGCTTGAAATGTGACTGAAGTGGGTAAGTAAAGTCTTCTCATTCAAAATCTTCACATAAATATCAGATGCCTAAAAGTAAAATATAACTAGTAGCATGGAGTACAGCACACACTGGCATTGTGTTCAATCCCAAGCATCAAAAAGTAAAATAAACTACTAAAACTATAAAATTACATGATAATTCTTGGTAGGCAACGAACTGTATATTCTAAATTGCATATACCTACTTTAAGCACGTACCCATAAATCCAAATTTCCATTTTACCAGTAGCTGATGGAAGCAGGAGATACCTACAGCTAAACACTGAGCCAAACTCCAGGAATACAGTTGCAGAGAGGGAGGAGTGATGAGCAAACGGGTCAAGACCAGGCTGGAGAAAGCCACAGAGACAGCTGACCTGAACAAGTGGGAGCTCATGGATCCCAGCCTGATAGCCGGAAAACCAGCATAGGACCCACCCAGACCCCCTGAATGTGGGTGTCAGTTAGGAGGACTGGGCAGTCTATGGGGCCTCTGGTAGTGTGTCAGTATTTATTAGTATAGGAATGGACTTTGGGAGCCCATTCCACATAGAGGGATACTCTCTCAGCCTAGACACATGGGGGAGGGCTTGGGCCCTGCTCCAAATGATATGACAGACTTTGAAGATCCCCATGGAAGGCCTTGCCCTCCCTGGGGAGCAGAAAGGAGATGGGATGGGGGTTGGTGGGGCAGGGGAGGAGGAGAGGGTAAGGGAATAGGGATTGACGTGTAAAACAAGTTTGTTTCAAATTTAAATAAAAATATTATCATAAAAATTTGCTTAAACACTGGTAATATCATCCTCAATGAACTCCTCAGTCATTTTTTAATCTTATTTATTTAGTATATTGCCTATGGGAAATTTTCTAAAAGTAAATATGGGAAATTTTCTAAAAGTAAATATGGAAATTTTAAGCTTAGAATTAATATGACTACACATGCAAGGAAAAGACACCTTTCCATATGTGTGGCTTCTTGAGGTGGTATTATCTCCATTTTCTTTTCAGTGTTCCTTGTGCAGTGATCTTTTTACTTAACTTCTCCTTGATCTTACAATGACAATTACCTGTATCTATCTTGCTATTAAATGTAAGCATGGCATGTTGGACAGTAGTCAGATTAGTAATACACAACAATACCGTCACAGCCAAATGGAAGGTGTTCCAAAAAGAGGCAATCCGGCCTTTTTCTATATGGCATATGGTGAAGAAATGAAATATTCAAGAAAATTGCATGTTTAAAAAACTTTTTATTTACCTAGTTCCTATTTCAGGCATATATGTACACACTTATTCATATTTTATATGTATGTGTTTACATTGTATAGATGGATAACCTGAGATATTAAATCTCAATAAAATGACTAAATAGACAAGTCATGAGTCCTGCCTTCCAGGACATTACTGTCTATCTTCACTATGGACCCAACTATCTCACTCCAGTTAAAACCTATGCAGCAGCTGGAGTTTCTCCACAGCTTTTTCCTACAGGGGCTTGTTTCCTTTCTTTTATGTCTTGTTTGTTTAGTTTTGTTTTATTTTGATGGGTTTTTTAGCCTTCCCTCTGAGTTCAAGCCAAAGTTTTCATTTGAGACCTGGCATCATAGGCAGTGTAGCTGCTTGCTAGTAGGTTACCTAAATTGAAAGTAATATAATCTAAAGGGCAGCTCCTCATTGGTGTTCCACATTCACAGATGAGCTCCCTGGGGTACAGCTACAGCACCCATGGTGAAACTTCAGGCTTTCTCAGGTACATTAATTTACTCACATCACGGGAGTACCATTTATTAAATTTCTGCTTCAGTGCGATAAGTGCTACCCTAATGACCCCAAAGAGTTAATGCATCTTGGAAAAGAGCCAAAATGCTCTCTAGAGACAGTTTATTCAATTAAGTGCCCAAGACCCAGCATTTTCAATTAGCAGTTTAGTTACTAAGACTCTTTCATATTGGTTATCTGTAACATGTGACTATTGATACACATTAAAAATTACTTATAATTCATTCAAAATGAAATCTCAGAAGTAACAGGCACAGACCCAGATTCAATTAACATTTACTTTGTATCTACGGAATGCTAGAAACTATGGTTAGTAATGGCCTATTGGGGTTTGAGAGAAATGCTGTTAAAGACTGGAAGGTAATGAAGTTTGAAGACAATAAGGATATAGCACCTTGGTACAGAGATATATAAAGGGACCCCCTTCTTTAAGCAGTCCACAAAGAAAACCTCAGTTGGCACATCCAGAATCAAGTTGCTAAGGAATTTCTTACTGGTGGCTATAGCCTTCTACTCCTGTAAAAACCAGTCAGGTTCCACCTTGTGCACAAAACCTCTTCTGTACCTTCACACTCTTCCAGGGTTGGCAGCAACCACCACAGGTGTTTTTTCAGACCTGGCATTTAACCATGAACAACCAGATATTTAACCTCCTTATATAACCTGATGTGAGAGGGTACTTTGCCCAAAGCCCTGTATTACCAGAATTCCACATAAAGCTCAAATATCCCTCTTAAATTCTTTATAACTTATGATCCAAATGGAATCACTCACTTCTAAACTTCATGTTTGCTTACATTTTCAAGATTAGACCTTTAATATAAAATTTTCCATCTGTAATATGTCTGTTACAGTTGTATTCCATTCCTACTGAAGTTGTGTGTTTATTCAAAGCATAAAACTAAATTATTTCATTTACCTGCTACAAGTGAAGTTGATGATGATTAAAATGTTAATCAAATGTGCTACATTGATGGTTTAAATTAGTTTATAGTATACAAAAAACTCTAGGATCCCAAAATGGAGAGCTGATAATTCTGCTGTAAAATTTGATTATTTTAGATTTGTCTTCTCATCTAACTCTATTTCACTCAAATACTTCATAAAAATATATGAAGGTTCCAGTATTCTTTGACAGTAGTTATATGCAATATATTGTTACTTTGCTTCTTTTTAAATCTGAACTCATTATTTTGCCTATCATCTCTAAATACAAAAAACCAGTGCCTCCACACACATAAAGTACCTTGTTAATTGCATGCATTCATCAAAGGGAGCCAAACTTTGTTACTAAGGAGAGTAAAAATAAACTGTGCTTCATAGACAACACAGGAGCCAATTTAACCCTTCCAACTTTGAGTTACTTGCCTCCTAACCTGTTTGCATCACCGCATATCTCAGGCTATAAATAAGTTACATGCGTCTATACCAATCTTTCCTCCTAAACCTATAACTCAAGAGCAACATCTAAAATACATGAGTTTTGACGACACTTATATACTTGAATTACTTTTCCAATGATGTGCCCGGTGGTGAAATGGTATAAACTCGATGGAGGATGATGAACGTGATCCTAACAGTGTGAGATGGTATGTTTGTAAACAGGAGCTAAGAATGCTACATAGAAGAGGGGCTGTGCCCAGCATTCATGCTTCTGCAGAGTACCGCACCTCCCCTAATTAGCCTTGGTACCGATCTCCCACTCTGTAATAAGCTTATACTAGAAAGCAAGTCAGAAAGAAGGAAAAGATAGCAAACTACTTAAATACCAACCATGTTAACGTGAAAGTAATACACTACAATTCATGTACCTCATGTTCTCTGCTAATTGCTTAAGACATCCTGCTATAGAGAAGACAGCAACAGTAGCCAGATCTTAGTCTTCTTTAAATGCCAGCTCTTAATAACAAACCCCAAAAAGGTCTTAATTGCATTTACCAGGAGCTCATGAACTTTAAAAGTTGTTAATCAGATTTCCATGTAAATGGAATGACGATTAAAGGTTAAGTACAGGTCTCTGAAATTTCAGAAGTTGAGAATATATTGCCCTTCACAAGGGGAGGGAGATACCAGCCTTGACAAGAACTAAACATCTTAATTAAACATGCAAAACTACCATGCTTATTTTTGTAAGAAGTTCTATTTCCAAATGTCAAAGTTAATCGTGCACTTGACTAAAATGTGGAATATTCTCTCTGCCAGAGAAGAAATGCTGTAGTTTTCCTTCCTGAGAAGAAATCTGCAAGTCTCCAAATTCTGTGCTGTCCTCTCACACCTGATCTTCACCTATTCTAAAAGGAAACCTGAGAATCACAAGGAAATACCATCTAGAAAGATCTTAATTGCTCTCCATCTGAGACATAATCCAAAGCCATAGTTTTTCAATCAATTCTGTTTCATATTTATGTGGCTTGGGAGAAACATGAGGTGCTTCCCTATAAATTCACTGCACCTGTGTCCCTGGAGTGACATGTTGACAAATGAACATGACACCCCCTCAAACTCCAGTAAGAATTTATGATTCTTAAAAAGAATACATTTGATCAATTATAGTGTCATCTCAGTTGAAAGCAAAACCATGTCTTTGGAGTGTACTTCACAGAATTTCTGAGGGCCTATGTTCTGCAATAGGATAAACAGAATCCTAAGCCCCAGGCTAGATGCTCACCTTATCTCTAATATTTCCTCTCCAGTTCTCAATTCTCCACCTAAAGAGAAAGCACGTATAACAACTGCTGACGCAATAGTGAGATGAAAAGATTTTGCTCCAGACAAAATAACTACAGGACTCACACATTCATAAAATATTTGCATTATACTATCTGGCCAGGAAAAATAAATATTCCTTAATCCAGGTAAACATTATGAAGAAAAAAACAAGCCTCAGAACCCCTACTGTCCCTAATTATACTTCAAATTCTCCCCTTGCATTTCTAAAATTTTGAGAAAAATTCTGTATTTGCTCAACAAAAACACCCATAACACTGCCTTGTTTGTTTGTTTGTTTGTTTTTGCAAAGTTTGAGTTCTTAGCAATGTTGTTGGAGTTACCGCTATCGCTCCCATTAGAAGTCTTTCTGGTATCCCTATTTCTGGTATTATGATTTAATCTGCCAAGAACAAAACAAAGCACTCAAGTTTTAGAGAAATCCCTAAATGACAAAGTACTGGCATGGTTATGTAAGGGCAAGATTATATAGTTAAGAGAGGATCTAAAAACAAACAAACATATAAAACAACAACGAAACCAGAAACTGGGGAAGAGAATAATTCTTCGATGACTACCATTTCACAAAATGTCTATACTAGACTAGAGGTATCCTTAACAGAGTCTTTGGTTACAGCTCAAGAACAATGAGATGCACCCACTTTAATAGTAAGGTCTCTCTTCCAGAGAAAAGCCTTGAGGAGTTTTGTGTTTGATGATTCAATCCCACAAATGTCAATACAGCTTTGAGATGCAATTCACTGACAGAAGGGCCCAGCTCAATATAAGTTCTATGTAGAAGAACATGTACGCATGCTCTAGGCTGCCACATAAACCATAAGTAGGTCCTTTTCAAACAACAGCAACTAGAATAGCAGTGGATCAAAGTTGGAGATTACTCTACAGACAGAATCTCTCCGTAGAGAAGCATCATGAGGCCAAAAGATCCTCTGCTCCTCTCCCATACATCAAAGTCTAGTGTGTGTGGCGGCGGGGGGGGGGGGGGTAGGGGTGGGAGGGATGCTAACAATAGTTTTGTGTAGATGAAATCTACAAGTCTGGAACCTTTTTCTATGAAACCAGGGTTACCCAACAAAATATATAATCAGGACAGGTTTTCCATTAAGGAAAGAAGGGAGAGAGGGAAATAAAGGAGGAGGGGATATAAGTTTTCCAGGAATTGGTCTTTTAAAACAACCTCTTAATAATCAATCATCACTACAATAGGTAAAACAGGCCTGTAATCAGACTGGCAAGTTGTTGTCTCACCAATCAAGTTAGTTCACAATAACAACAACAACAACAACAAATTTCATTTCATCTAAGTCAAATTCACTCTCCTTTCATGGCCCAACAAAAATATCAACCTTTCCCTGTATTTCTGTTCATTGTGCAACATATATGCAAGGTATGCAAGGGAGCATACTAGGTCATGAGCTCACACAAATGAAGAAGTTCTTGCCACTCTATGGGGCTCTTCTATTCTAAGGAATTAGGGCATTTTGTTTCTCTGTTCACTTACACAACTAATCATGCAACAACACACCCAAAAGTACTATCCTTCAGCTGATTACAGCCATTGTCTCGGACCTTATCTCTATTCTCTGTTTTCTGTGGTTTATTACCGTAATTCCATTTATTAGTAGAAACAGTATTCAAGGGATGTTTTCTAAGAGCTAGGCACTTCGACTGGCTACATATATGCTAGGTGGAGTTGATTAAGACCTACAAACCACCTATTACATGCTTCATCTTGGGCTCTAATCTATCTGGCTTCACAGTAGCACCAGCTGTTGCCCAAATGTAAGCTATATGAATTTGGAAAGTCACATCTACTATTCAGTTCAAAACAACTGCCTATACCATTTAGAGGAGCTAGTGGAGCATCATTCATACAACCACCTGAGTTTTCTGACACATCCAACAGATTCTAAAGTACAGGTGCCTATCCTGTACTCATTTGAAGCCCTCCCCCCTTCTAAACCCGCCTGATGATCTGACCATATGAATGTAAACTATGATTCTGTACTCCAAAAGGCAACATTTTATCAGATCTAAGGGGGGCATAGTGTCACACTATGTAGATAGTTATTAGCTAACTTGTTGGCTTTGGTACAATTATTCTTCCTTCTGAATCCATTAAACATTAATGAAAAACTTTTCTAACTACATTTTGTTGGTTGCAGTAGAGCCTGGTAAGCCATTTAAATGTGATGATTCTATAATTCGGTTTTCATAACTTAACACAAGCATAAGTTAGACAATGCAGAGCTAGGGATAGTGCCCACTTCCTTTACATTTACTTTATTTTGGTAAAACTCTCTTTGAATAAGGGCTCATGGATGAAGACAGAATGTTCCTCAATTGGGTATAGGATGTATAACCCAAGGACATTGTGACTTAGACAAAGACGAAAATGAAACAGACTAGCCCCATAATTTATTTCCTATAAGAATATTCTCAGAGGCTAAATCTATTCAGATCTTCAAGTCTCTAATTTAAAAATAATAGCAGCTTATGAAGTGGTATATGAGGGCCAAGCTAACAGCTAAACTACTTTACACTGCATAAAATTGTTACTTTTAATGTTTAACGCACCACTATTACTATAGATAAATCATCTGGTTTTTAAGTCAAAATAGCACTGATATTTTTGTGAGCTTCCAATTTTATATATCTCACATGCAATTGGAAAGTGAGAGTCAGCACTTATCTAATCAGACAACCACTAATTCAGCCATAGCCAAGAGAAACAACTCACTTCTGTATCTACCACTGCAATTTTCAGATTCCTCAGCTCTGGAATAGCTCTCAACATAGCCCAGAACTCACTGTATTTAAAAATGTTCTACAGGTACATATTTGGAAACTAAAATTACAGTTTCCTATATATCACATATATGTTCTGCTCTAAAGCAAGGATTTTATCTTTCATAACATTCAGCTTCCCAAAAAAGCAGGGTGGGGGGAGTACTAAAAAAAACATGAACTTAAAATGCAATAAAAAAATAAATAAAATGGTTGTTTAAGTGTGGGGAAAATTCCAGTTTGAAACAATATTTCCCAATCTCTTAGAAACTGAATATTCAGAGACTTTGCAGTGATTATAAGTGAGTAACAGTAGAAGTGTAACAGTGGCCTACTCTGGTTGTCTTTAAAATTGACATTTTAAAACAGTCTGAATTATAGAACTCTGAACTTAATCATACATTGTTTTGAAATGCCAATGCTGTTAAAAAGGAATTAGTTTGATCTCAGCTGGGAAGCTACCTAAGAAAAAATACTGTGTCCTAAACGTGTGCAGTATCACCTGTATTAACTGAAGTTGTACAATCTGAATGTCATGAAAAAAGTACTTTAATAGGGGAAATCATCTTGCTTTCCAAATAAACTTAATACTTACCACATAACTATTTTTATTAAAGTTTTACACTACAAGAAAAACTTTCTTCAGCAAAGAATGGCATGGTTGTGATCCAAGACAAATATAAAGACTATTCTCTTTGCAACATGCTTAAGAGGTGATAAATATCTATTTATGATTAATTTCCCAAGAAAATATTAGTTAAATAGATACAATGGGGAAAGATAAGAAATGCTTAAGGAAACCATTTGGGTTCTTTATATGTTAAGTGCCATAAAGTCATCACTAATTTGAGTGGGGAAATGACTTTAAATCAAAGAAGACGGTTTGAAACTTTTAATACAGACTCGGATTTTCAAAGAGTTTAAAATCTGCATACTATTAACCAAGAGAAGTAAGAAAGAGGAACCCAGGTATGTCTGCATACACCTACAAGCACAGAACTTTGAGTGTGAGGAAGAAAGATCACACATTTGAGGCTGGCTACACAGTAAGTTTGTAGGCTACCCAAACTATACAAAATACACCTTGCCAGAAAAAAATTTATTATGTGTGTGTGTGTGTATATATATGCATATATATATATATATGTATATGTGTATGTATGTATATATATATGACTTACATATATACACACACAAATATATATATATATGTGTATATATACACACACACATATATATATATGTATGTATAAAGTTACAATCAGCAAGTGACAGAGATTTATTTTGATACTTCACAGCAATGCAGACTAAATGCAATCTCCACTAGCTAGTAAGCATCATATTATCATGCTCCATATTATCAATTATCTCCCAGAACTTTTACTATGCAAATTTCTACTATATGGTATTCCACATATAATCTAGTCAACCAATAATATTAAATTCACTGAGCCTTACTGTAGCAAGTGAAAATATACATTCGCTTTCACATAAAATGATTTCTGTAACCTTGGTGCATTATTTATAATTCACAATGATTTTTATAGTCTCATGGTTGACTACAGATTTTTCTTAGTGATTTATCCTAGGCTCTTTTAAAGCCTCGTTCATATTTATAGCTTATTCTCCTTCCAGAAGAGGTAACGCTCCTTCCCATGTATATATGTCATGATAAGCCTACAGACTGACAGAGGGTGGACACAGGCAGACGTTACATAGCTGAAAGGAGATTGATGAATGATTGGTGATGCCATTATAAGACACTTTAACGGAGGGGAAAATAGAAATGGACCATGGAACTGAACAACTAACCTCACATGACAGAATTTTAAAGGGATGTGTATTTCAAATGTCCACATATTGCTCATTCTCTCATAGTAAACATACAGGTTAGTAGTTCACTTTTGTAACATTTTGTCATTACTACTAATAGCATGTATCCACAGGGTACAATCCTTACTGTCAACTGTTGTCAACAGTCCACAATAGGGAAGAATCAAAACAACTTAGTAAAAAATAACTTATAGAGAAGCCTGGTAATTCTGAACATAAAAGATGGGCAGAAAACTAAAGGTTGAGTGGAGATATGAAGATGGCAAAGGATGCTGAAGGTGGAAGATTCTGGTGTTTTCTAGAAAGCCCGGGCTATAACATTGTTCCAGTCTAGTTATCAGATTTTTACTCGAACTTACTGCTTATTGTCAACACAGAACCATCCCCCTATTACTATATCCTAAGGCACAAATTCTCTTACTACCTAAACTACCTAACAATAATCATCTTCTTAAATATACACATGAGATAAATGCTAATAGATATTACTGATGTGAGGATCATGTATTACAACTCTTCCAATGTTTTCCATCTTTCTTTTGCTTCTCCTGCATTCCTTTCATCAGAAAAACTAATCAGCAAACAGGATGATGAACAGAACCTCAACTCCTCTCAATGAGGAAGGCAGAAGGCAACCATACTATTAAAAACATCAACACTACTAAGCAGTGATTTAGACCATAAGGTGCATGGATTTTTGCCCCATCAAAAATTTTATTAAGAAAGGTAATAGCCAAATAGTACATCTCTGTATCTGTCATAGCATACTGTTGCCATTTCACTCAAAACAACTGACCTCTATCCATCCATCTACCAGTGAATTATAAACTGAGCAAGTCTAGACTAACAACAAACTAGAAATTAGCACCATGCTGGCATCGTACTGAACAGACATGAGGGTCAGAGGAACATTTCATCTGTTCCTAGGACAGTAGTTTAGATGATGAGTCTAAATTCTTATCTTTTTTTTAAAGTGGGCTGAGACTCAAATGAGAGCTAAGTAACCATTCTAACACTGAAATCTCCAACTTTCCTTAAAAGTTGTTATCTGGTCCAGTGTATAAGTCATGCCTACCAGCTGAGGAGATATTTCAGCTGCTCTTCCAAAAGTTCCAGGCTTCACTCTCAGGACTTACTTGATTGCTCACAACCATATGTAACACCAGCTTCAGGAAATCTAATGGCCTCTTCTGGCCATTGTGGGCACCAGGTACACACATGGTGCACAGCCATACATGCAGACAAAATAAATATATACATACATGCAAAATCACAATTTTAATTTTAAATATTTAATTTCTAGAATGAAGGAGTAGACCATATATAAATAAGTAAACAGAAAAGTGAAAATATTAAACTTCATGAGCCTATGAAATACAAAAATAATTCAAGAATATAATTTCTCTTACATTAATACAAAAAAGATTACCACATATACTTAAATTTAAAATCCCATTTGTAGATAAAGTAAGATAAAAGACAATATTCCTCTAACAACTTAATAGGCAATCTATAAGTAGAAATGAGAGAAATTTAAATGTTAAGATGTAATCTAATGAGTAGTACCCCACAATCTCACCCACACACCCATTAAAAGACTTATAAATGAAAGACATAAAAACAACTCACAATGCCAAAATCTAGATCCAAACACAGCCACTGCCAGAATGTTTAATGAATCCCCACTAAGTCCAAGGCTGATGGAACAGACTTAACGCTTAACGTAATGATTTAATGATGCTGTTCCAAGGGAAAGCCACCTGCTTCTGTAGAAAAGGTACAGAACGCCTCCCCCTCTTTTTTTTTTTTTTTTTTTTTTTTTTTTTTGTACCCAAAGAAGCAATGCTGAACAACACTGTGGACAATGTTGATGCTGGCTTGAGAGGCCACTGCCACCCCTCAGCTCACTTTCCTCCTCATCCAAGCAACAATTGCACCGTGTCCATTAGAGCATCAGTTCAAACTAAAGACGTTACTAGACAGCAGAAGAGTACAGAAGAACTCTGACAATACAACATACCATGGATAAAGACAAAGCAATCATAAAAACTGACTTTTAGTTGAATACTCTTGTTTTTCTCTGTATACTCATAAAACTTGGGATATAAATTATTTAATTATCACCTGGGTATTTAGGCAACAGGCTGAGAAGTGGTCCTCTTTTTCCAACAGTGGGCAAACAATGGGTCTGGATAGAGTCGTCACTCTGTGAAACAGAGTGAACACGAAAAGAGAAAAGGGGCACAGCAACAAACTAGAAGCAGGAAATGCTCAGCAAACCCTGACAGCCACAGCAGCACATGAAGCAGGTGGCTTTCTTACAACAGTCAGAGCAGCCTTTCAAGGGAGCAGTGCCTGAGAGAAAGTCATTGGTGTAAGATTAAAGGAACCAGGGCAAGCTAAAAACGACTGCCAGGAAAACAAAACAAAACGCTGTAACAGGAAAGAAAAATCACAATAAAGGTACGGGTTGGTAATAACTGATATCACATGAAATAAAATCAGAGGCACAGGAAATTTTCAGACATGCTTTCCAAGGAGCATGGGAAGCACAATAAGACTGAAAATGCACGGTAAATAGGAAGACTTTAAGAACAGGGTTTTAGCCTAAAATTACAGAAACAGAAAAAGAGGGAGGAAGAGGGGGAGGAAAAGGACAGAGAATATAAATGAATGAGAAAATCTTTATTGGAGGGGAAATGTTAAGAATAAAACAGAAGAGTTTGCTGTATTTGATATTTAGAGTAGACAGGTCAATGAATGACCCTTTGCTAATAACATTTTTTTAACCAACCTCACACAGCAGAAGTAGAAGAGAAGCAGAATAAAGACCTTATTTTAAAAAAGAAATAAAAGTCTGGAGAGCTGCATGGTTTCTAGAACACTAAAGGGCAGAAAACTCTGAAACAATGTGTACAGAGTTTTAAAAGGAAAAAGAGGGTGCTCTAGAAATAAAATAAACCCTCACATTTTAGAGACCAGAAAACAAGAAGTCCATGTTTAGAGCAGTCTATTAGACTCCCCCAACTGGCAGAACAAAGTCCACTGAGTGACTCCATGAAGCTGCATATCTGAAATCAAGGTATCAGTGGAGCCATGTTATCAGTGGCTCTGGGAGATGTCAGCTTCTTGACTATTCCATGGCCTCTGGCCCTCTTGGGGAGGGCGGGTCTGTGAATAGTCCTGTTGCTGGGAATTGCCAGAGATGCTTGGCATCCCTTGACCTATGGAAATAGTATTTCACATTCCACCTCTGCTATCAAATAGCATCCTTCTTGAGTGTTCCTGTCTCAATAATCAAATCCCCATCAACTTAAAAGAACAGGAATCATTAAACCAGGATCCACCTAAATTCAGGGTGACACACCCTAAGGCATATAATCTCATTTAACTCTGATTGAATATGAAAAAGACCTGAGGAGCTATGGCCAGAGGCACCAGTTTCAGAGGTTAGCAGCACAATTCTACTCCTCCAGACTCCTGAGGAGGAGTAGAAATTCCAACTTTAAGGAGAAAAGTAATGAAACATGAGATCCAATGCTGACTTTCCCCCGCCCGGTGTTAGTGATCAAACTGGTTGTCATGTGCTGAGGCACTCAGTAGGGCTCTACAACCCATGAGCTGCACCTCTTCCTGGTCCCCCTGCTTAGGAGCTGAGCCACAACAAAGTACTTTAGACATCACCACTAGCATTCTTTCTACCACATACTGACAGCAGCTCAGCCATTTTAAACACATTTGGTGAAGCAGTTCTGACTTAGGAAATGAAAAGTGCATAGGTTTTTTGTTTTATGTTTTTTTCTCTTTCTCTAAAAGAGTAACATAGTAAGCAGAAGTTGTAATTTAGGTATTTCTTGGTTTACCTTGGTAACTTAAGAAATAATTTTTCACATCTTCAAATCTCATACTAAACTATCTGAATCATTAGATTTTAATTAATTCTTCTCTGTTCTGTGACTGGACCTGTATTAAAAGTGCTTCAAAGTAAGTAGGAGAGGAATCCAGTATTTTAAAGTAAATAAACAATAAAGTAAACCATAAAAATATCCCAGGAGTGTAGAGTTCTGGATGTTTTTCAAAGTTCTATTTTCCAAACACTTCTATAATAAGCATTTAACTACATTTATGAAGCAAAAAGAGTAAATTATTAAAATAAGTACACAGTCCCTCTTCTGGTTTTGTATCCTATGTATGCATACCCACACATATATTGCTTGGATCTTGATTTCACATGAAAGAACATGCATGATGCTTGTTGTTCTGTCTTATCTGACTAACATGATGATCTCCAAGTCCATTCATTTTCCTGAAAATGTTAAAAGTTCATTCTTTTGAATAAACACTCCTTTTCAGACTTTGCCAAAAAATGGGGTAGGGGGTCTCCTTACCCAGCTCATTACCCAGGACAGTGTCTAGCTGGCTCAATAATCCCTCAGAATTAATGAAACTCCATAGACAGTAGCATGGCAGAGGGTAGAATCTCACAATGACCCCACACATCATAATTATCTGGAAAGAATTTTTATTTTGTTTGTAAATATCATTTTCCAAGCCTCTAGAATGAGACAACTGTTATGATAAAACTTGAGGAGGACCTTGGAAAATTCAATGCTGCAGGCTAGGCTGACCAAGGCAGAGGGACAAACATGCCAGACAGAACTTAAGTGAGTTGAGTAGTTTTATTGTTAAGGGGAGAGAGGGGAAGGAATGAGAAAATAGGTAGAGATTCAGAGACAGATAGGACAGAAAAGAAGAGGGGGATGGAAGATCCTGTCTGCCCCAGGCAAAGAGTCAGAAAAAGAAGAGATCAGAAAGAGCCATGGGGTGGGGGTGGGGGGTCTGTCTTTCTTTGAAAGGGCACCTTTGCACCTGTTTGGAGACCACACAATCATGGAACCCTGGGTAGACCCTGGTGACATGGCCAGACCAGCATAATGCCTGAATCCCTAGAACAACGGCATGATTTTTGTTCGTTTTTGTTTTAGTTTGTTAGCCAACATGATTCTAACTTATGTATAAACAAGGCTACAACACACTGAGGTGATAGAAGAGATCTAGCTAATAAACCCATGGATTCTAAAACCACCAACAGTTTCAGTTGTATTGTCTATACCATCACTCTGTATGCCCAAGCCTCCTCTCACACACCTGCAAAGAAAACAAGTAGAGCAACCACACAGGGCTTTGGAAGTTCAAACATATCTTAACTGTAGAGCACATTACACATGTTGAAGCAATCTTTTCAAACACAGTATTTACTGAAAGAGAAATGGGGGGGGGGGGATCCTGAAGATCCATGTATATACACTTGAGTAAATTCTATAATGAGTTTACAAAATTTCAACTTGACAGGATATAAGCTGAAAAACGTAGTCTTTTAGCCATAAAGTATAGGATAGAAGGAATTTATAAATCAATAAACATAAGGTCCAGGAACATGGAAGAAAAAAAATATATATATATACACATACATACATAGGCAAAGTCACACTAACGTCCCCTAAAGGCCTATTTGATAAAAAATAAATAACTTTTATTGAATTTATTCTTTGTCAGTTATGTGCGGGGTAGCTCAAAAGAAGGTCTACAAGTAAAGACAGTAACAGCTATCCCTCCAGAATCCACCAGGAGCCAATGGTTTAGCAGAAACAGACCTTCTGTGCCCCTCACTGATACAAGACTGGCAGATAACAGGCCCAATCATGTGCAGGCTCACTAAAGGCAAACACACATACTATGATATCATAGTTGCAATGGCTATGTCATGCCATCAATTGACTCTGGTGGGCAAGCGAGAAGAAAGAAAAGACCATGATCATTTTGGGGAGCACCTAGGCCTCCCTAACCAGAAGTTCTCCACACTTGATACTGGATCCATAGCGTTTTAGAAGCTCCACTATCAAGTCAAGCGTAGTATCTCCCTTCTAACTCTTCACTTTCAACCTACATTTATAAACTGGCATACAAAGGGGTAGGTCACATTTCTATTCAAGTAAGCATTTTAGAACTAGGTGATGATGCACTGACTTAACATGCACTATACCCTGAGTTTGATCCCCAGCTCTTAATAAAAACCCATATACAGTTGATCTCTCAGCAACTAGACATCATTAATAAGAGGACCCCAAAAGTGTGAGCTTAAGATATGATCTACTCCAGAGAACTAAAAAAAAACAGTCTGTCCAACAACATTTTTCATTTTGTCAACCCAGACCTCTCCTCTCTCACCTAGCTCTGTGTCTCATCATCTGTCACAAGCACACCAAACTGTGTTTTGGTCACACCCCACTGTTACCAAATTACCAGCCCCAACTCCAGTCTTCCTTGTCCCAGCTGTAATGTCTTACTCCTCATCACTCAGGACTTAAATCAGACAACATCTCTTCAAAGACAGACTGATAATCATCCCAGTTTTAAAAAGACATCTCCTAAACAAACCAAACAATCATTTGTTCTTCTACAATGCTCTCCAGCAAATTTAACTTCTTCATAGATTTGGGAAAGGGAATTCACACTAATTTCTGTATGAACTCACGGTCTCCACCTTTCAACTAGAATATAAACTTCATGAAAGATATCATCACCATGGCCCAAACATAGAAAATCACTGGTACAAAGTAAGATATTAAAAAATACTGTTCTCCAAATAATTAAGTATGTGTCTAAATGCAAACAGAGTAAAGAACAAGAAAGCCTGAATATCTTCAGGCTCCTGACTCTAATGTAAGGTCCCCATCCCTTGAACTGAAAACACCTTTGGTCAGCCAGCCTGACTTTACACTTTGCCTTCTCCTGAAGAACCCTTCAAGAGGAACCAATAGCCATGTTGTACACAAGACTAAGCTCTGAAGACCATTCTCTTAAGAAGACTGGGTTCAAAGCTCAACTTGGGCTCAAAGCTCAACTTTTAGCCCCAGATCTCAAGACACAAGAAAAGACAAGGTCTTCATAATTCCCTAAACCACACAGGAGCTCACGCCTGTCATTTAGGCAATGTCCACAAATAAGGGTTATGGTTCACCCTAGCTTTCTTTATGGCAGCATCGTATGACTACAAGATCACCTTAGACAGTTCGTACTTTTCATGGAAGACTCCAAGTCACTGACCCAGGTAGCTGAGCTTGCTGGAGATATGAAAGAAATAAGACCGTGGCCTTAGGAGCTTTAGGTACTGTAGGAGTTACACTCTGAAGAGGAAGCTTCTATTCTGGAAGTGTTACAGCTCTGCTCTGACAGGTACTGGGAGCCAAGGAATTCCACAAAGTCACATGGCAAAACAAACCTCATACAAGGGATTTATGGGGAGGAAAAACCCCAGGAAGGTGGCTACTTCTGCTCAGGAGAGAAGCAAAAGATAACTGAGCAGAAGACAGGCTTTATAAAGGGTTTCAAGAGTAAGGGGCAGAGTTTACCACGTGGCCTGGGATTAGTGGGATTTTTGTGGCCCGATCTCAGAGCAAGTTTAAGGATTGGTAAGACTCTATGGTTAGACTCTGGGGCAAGCTCAAAGACTGTTGGGATTCTGTGACCTGATCTTGAGGCAAACTCATGGATTTGTGGATTCTGTTTCTTGGTCCTGATCTTGGGGCTTAGGGTCAAATCAGGCTCAGGATGTTCTTTCCTCAGCTCTATTCTCAGGGTCAACTCAGGGTCAGGGAGTTCTTTCCTTGGCCGTGTTTCACGGCCAAGTCAGGGTCAAGGTTTCTTTCCTTGGCCCTTTTACCCTACAGGTACTATGCTTAATCTATGCCATTATCAAGTCAAGAATATGAGTAAACTTCACTAATTAATACCACTTACTGATATCACCATGGACAGAATGAGCAGGCAGCATGATTTACAGACCAACAGAAACAAAGAGGTGGTTAGAGAATATCCACCGGGTTCTATATCCTACTGACTATAGACAGGAAGTGACATATAAATTTGAATTTCTAGCATAAAATGAGTGATGATAAACATGGGAAACTACTATGAGTTTCACATATCATGTTTTACCTTTTAGGCTTGCTTTCCGGTTCATTGAAGGGTACTGAACTGAGCTGCTCTTTGATTAACAAAGATGGGAAATTTTCACACTGTTTGCTATATATTAGAGGTTTATTAATAGGCTTGTTTCTATTGTCCATTTAGCCTATGGTTCAGGGCCCTTCTGGGTTCTCCTCACTCCTCAGCTGAAAATAACAGCTTGGCTTCTAATATTACATATATCCCGTGTGCTAGGAAGAGGCTCCACAGTGATATCAATGCCTGAAATCTCAGAAAACACAAAAATACAGTAGGAAATGTGAGTCCACAGCATCTGTCAAGTCAATACCATAGGCAACTAAATGGAATGATGTCCCATTCCTTGTTTCTCAATGCATGTCGTCACAAAACCCTGGAGCCCCAAAGATAGGTATTGTGCACCACACAGGCATTATCACTACTGGCCTTACTGATCCAGGTTTCTTGCTATTGTTTCTTTATTATTTTGTTTGGTTTGGTTAACATGACACAAACTAAAGTTACCTGAGAAGAAGGGCCCTCAAGGAATTGCTTCCATCAAGTTGTGTCTGTGGGGCATTTCTTGAAAAATGACTGATGTGGGAGGATCCATCCCACTACAGGAAGGTGGTCCTGAGTTGTATAGGAAAACCAGCCACTAAGCAGTCTCCCTCTATAACCTCTGGTTCACTTTCTGCCTCCAGATTCCTACCTTACGATCCTCCCCTGATGACCATTGTAACCTATAAATCAAAATAATCCCTATTCTCCCCAAATTGTTTTGCATCTGTGTGAGCAAAGCAACATAAACAGAAATGGATACATTCCTTTTTGTTTAAGGGCATGGAAAGTGTGTGCTAACATTATCAAACCCCACTAGACTCTCACTACCTCAAACTCCAATGCCTTTAAATAATGCCATCTCTTTTTGGTGGTTGTGGTGGTGGTGGTGGTGGTGGTGGTTGTTCCAAACTGTGACAAAGCCCTGTCAGTAACACAGCATGATTACTCAGGTATGTTTTGTTTTGTTTTGTTTTGTTTTGTTTTGTTTTGTTTTGTTTTGTTTTTTTCCCCCTTTCTATGTGAAGACAATCTTCAAATTCACCATCTTCTCCTACTTGGGAAAATTCAACTACTTCTTCCTGTCCTACTCACTTTCTTAATAATCTCTCCTCCTGTATTGTAAATAAATCACTCTCCTAGATTCTTTTCTTCAGTTTAGAAATAGGAAAAATAACAACACTCTGAAGTATCTTCTGACCACTTCATCACTCCCCCTAAACTAAGGAATCCTTCCATCCTTCCATCCTGTTTCCCTGGTTCTTTGACCTACTGTCATCATCAAGAAAATATTCCATCACTATTTGCAAGCCTCCACTACAACTTAAAACATAACACTGGAGTTTTATAACTTTAAATCCTCCATAGTATAATATATTCCAGGAAAAGCTTATGCAATGAATAAATTATCCTGACATAGTCTCTCTAATAAATAGCCCTTCCTTTCACTGTCCTTCAACTGTCCTTCCCCATTTCATACTACAATTTTCAAGAAAAGCTTTTAAATAAGTTTTCAGTTTTATTACATTCCACTTCATCACAAAAACTATGACCAGTATATCCATTCTAAGATAGTAATCTCCTATCTTAAAGGAAGTTTAAAAACAGTAGACAATGAAATGAATGGAACACACACACACACACACACACACACCACACATACACCAATAACAACAATAACTTCCCATGTTTCCCCAGTGCTAGGACAAGCCTTGTCAGTGGTCAATCCTTATTAATCAACAGGGATGTGAGTTCAAATTCTTTTCCTTTCACACAGCAATCTATGAATAGCCTGTGGAAGAGAATTTGGTCAACAGCACACCCTTCTCTTCCCCTCTGCTCAAGGATCCTGTCTCGTGAAGGAGCACCAGTGGGCATGCTGAATTGGTCCTTGCATGTTTCTGTACATGCATATAACAAGTACAAAGATTTAGTAACATTAGCCAGTGTTGGTCCCACTGTTCTTCAAGATGCTGGAAAACAATTGCTCTTTCAAATAAAACTGAAAATAACTTTAGGTAGGGATTCTGGGTCCTCCATAAGTCTCAAACAGACTTCCTGGCACACATGCATGCCTTCTCTTCTGGCCCTTTGATACTCCCCCATCCACTAGTGTACTCTTGCTTACCACAATCTATTTTAATACCCCTTCTTCAGAACTGACGTGCTTCAGTGTATACAAAACCCACTCCTTTCTGAAGTATTTTCCATAAACTTGAACACTCTTTGTTTTAATTCCTCTGATGTTTACAGTCCATATCATTTATTTGGCATTTACACAAGCTGTTAAAGTTTCAACTTTTATAATAGAAGATTTCTACCAAAATCTCCCAGTAAAACCTCAATATGCATCATGAACACTGATGACCAGATGTAGCAAGAGAAGGTAATTCCAAGGTTAAAAGTAGAAGGATATGGAAAAGCCAATAGGAAGAATACTGGTTTGTAGAGTTGTACTGCTTTCTTTCTGCTCTCTAGATATGTTATCCTCTTCCCATAAACCACATGAAAATCTGAAGAGAAATAATAGGACTTGGAGGCTATAATTCCTGAAAAGGTAAAAATGTAGCTGAAGTTACTCATTCAAGGCTTAGAATGATTTGGAAATAGTCGACATGCATGTAGTGGTATTAAGGAGTGTTAGTAGGTGCCTGACACTTCATCACTAAACTTGCTTACTAATCCACACTTTGTTTCTCTGAGATGCCAGAATACAGTAGTAGATGAGGAGTTCCACTGAATTATGGTCCCACTAGTGACAGTGACGTTGCAAAGATTTACACATTCCATGACTCAGAGGGTGAGTGGGAAGTCCAGGGAAAGTACAAGAAGGGTTATCAGGCTGAGAGACTGATATATTCTACCTTCCTGAATCTTAGTTTTTTTTTGTTTTTTTTTTTAAATCATTTAATAAACCCTGACTAGAGCATGGGAGGTGACTCAATGGGTGAAGTGCTTGCTATACAAACACATAAACCTCAAGTTTGGATCCTCAAGACCCACATATAAGCTGGATATCAGGGTAATTAATATCTATAACCCCAGAGTTGGGGAACTACAGAAAGGTGATCCATGGGATTCTCACTGGCAAGCCAGTTTATCCACAGAGTAGGTTTCACATTTTACTAACAGACCCTGTCTAAAAACCCAACATGGAAATCAATAGAACAAGTGAGGGAGATAACCTAAATAACTCTCTGGACACCACACAAGCACTAACATCCGGATCAGCATACTCACATTCACACTCACACTCACACATGTGCACACTCCTGAATACAGAGGAGAGGGAGCAAGAGAGTGAGAAGAAACTCTTCTGTGAGACGTGAGGTGAGATTTTGTTCCCAGTCCCATGTGTCAGTAATCAGAAGGCAGCTCTGTGTGGTACAACATTCACATAAATATAACACAAACACAAATGTATGCACTGAGTTTCATAGGTCATACAATGCATGTTGTTTTATATTTTAACATCCTTAAAGCTGTGAAGGAGCTAATATATCAGATTTCACTAATTATGGTAGATTTCTTCTAAACTTGACATTAAGGCCTTGGTGGTAGAGGTGGCAACTTAAACTCACTGACTGAAATCACCATGTATAGTACAGCATAAGTGTGCTCTTCCAACAAAGGAAGCAAACAGACAAAGGCAGGTTAGAACCACAACCAAAGTCAAAGCCCCTAGTGCCAGCCTTTATGGGTCATCAGCACCACAGAAAAATAGTAAGGCACTGACTCAATGCCATTGAGTCGCTGGTACTTGCCAAAAAATCAATGGAATTTTTGAGTTGAAGACATGACAACTCAAGGTATTATGAAGTGTTGCAAGACCTAAACCCTGAAAACTCTGCACAATGTGATATTCTGAATATCTAATATGATATCTTACAGATATACCTATTATAGAGGAATTTATGAAAGAGTATACAAGAAAGAAGCTCAGGCAGTTGTACAGAAAGAAAGCAAAGGAGGCTGGGCAGAAAACCAGTGAGCAGGCAGTAGCAATATGCCATGGTATGGTTGGTGTTATAATTATCCAAATGTCTTGGGTTAACAGTGAAGCTATCAAGGCTCTTGACTAACCAAATGAATGTGAATCTCTAGAAGCTAGTACCCAATATCATGGACTTGCACTATCCCAGGTTCATATCATGGCCATTATTAAAATCTGAAAGCCAGAGCACATTAGCGAAAGACACTGCACTGTATACAATGAAAAGGTGTAAATATCACAAACAAAAATAGACATATGCGCAACCCAGGGAAATGGAGAAAGAAGCCACAAAACCTAGGTAGTAGGTAAAAAAGGGAAATGCAGAAAGTTAATTCTAAACTATGTAAATGTAAAAAGCATTTAAATATAAATGCATAAACACTAAAGAATCAAGAACTCTGAGGAGCATTGGAATGAAGGATAATTCTATCACTGTGCAAGAGGCCAGGGTACCATGTGAGACATCATTAGGATAATTAAATAATTAACACACGCAGGATTAAATTTCTCTTGGGACAAATGATAATGAACAAGAAACACCTAATGTAGTTTCACAAATGACTCTTCAAATACCACAGACAGAGATAGATCTGAACTAAATATGGAGAAAAGTGAAAAAGTATCTTCTCACAATCAGCTAAAACTTAGAGAAAAGAGTCAGAGGTAGCAAATTAATTCATGCTTCTCAAGTAAGTCAGACATGAGGAGACAAGCTTTTAAAATTATCAAGGAGGGGGACTAGGAAAAGAAAAATGCTGCTAAAAACAGAGTAGGGCACAGAGTTAATGAAGACTAAACTAGTTCAGAAACTAATTCTTTCTAATTTGTCTTTGACAAGAAAAATGAAGCCGACATATTTGTATAATTAGAGAGAATGAAGACTTTGCAAAAATAGCGACTGACAAAAAGCAGATGTGGAGGATTTGACAAAACTGAACTCACACCAATCAGCAGGCCTGGTGATGGGAAGCTGAGTGTCTCAAGAGAACTCAACTCACACACTTGAGGACTCATTTAAACTCATTACGGAAATACCAGAGGAAAATGGGAAAACAAAATCTGAGTGATGGGGGGGAAATGAAAGAGCCTATCGGTCTTAACATAGTTAGAAAGAGAAATGCTGGAAGTTAGGAGTGAAATCAGGGTTACCCTCACCCAAACTGTGAGCTGCATGAGCCTAGAGGCATGCTTCTTACACTCGTCAGCAGACTCCGGAGAAAGGAGTCCATGATCCCAGACAGAACTCAGAAAACACGGGGCACTGCAATGGGAATGCCACCAAACGTCTATGGCTTCTCTGCATGCGTGCAGGGGGGGGGGGGGAGCGCCGACACAAATGCAACACAGGGAGGAATTGTTTTATTTCATAAATAGCATAATGGCAAAGGGCAAAGTTCTTACACATCTGATAGATAATTTTAAAACAAATAAATTAGAACGAAACCCCTAAAGACCTAAAGACACTGATAATAGAATAATTAAGGTATTTTTAAAAATAGCAAAAAGTGCAATATACAATATAAACTTGGACAAGTATTTTCAGTATTTTGTTTTAAAATAAATTACTGAGTATTTAAAGAACACGCAAAGTTATAGACACAGAACTCTAAGAAGTACCTTTCCTGTAATGGTTATTTGGCCTAATAAAGTAATAAAGCACCTCACATTCCAATACAATCCATTAACAGTCAAAACACTCAAATATCTGTCAATAATTTATCTTCATTATATAAACAGTGGGAATAGACTAATTTACATTGAGGCATATGATGCCAGGAGATTAACATTAAGCTAGTGGGGGAAGACCCTAAGCAGTTCTGAAGTAATTAAAAACATAAAACATAAGCTGAAACAACTACATGTTGCATTTCTACATGAAAATTTACTAAGTATACATGAGAGGAATTTCATTTTTTTAACAGACCATAGCGTGTTCAACATAATATGAATTACTAACTACACATCCAATCAAAGCAAACTAAAAGCTATGTGTGCGCGCGCGCACGCACGCACGCGCGCACACACACACACACACACACACACACCACTAATGTAAAGGAAAGGCATGTGACATATATAGCACCATTTGTATAAATAATAACAGCTCTAGTCTAAAAAAAACACATCTTGAATCACATTCCAGAACCTTATCATTTAGAGACCGAAGCTCAGGTGGATGAATGGTTGACAACCAGCTAAAACAGTAAATAAGTACAATGAAGGCTATGGCATTGTAAAGTTGACTCAGTACATCTTCTGTCAATTTAAACAGATGCTGGGGAAGAGGCACAAACTTCTTTTAGAAATACTCAAGACACCTACTGCAGTGGTACATACCTGTAATCACAGTATCTGAGAGGCTAAGATGGGAGAATTGCGAGCACAGCCAGCCACCCTATCTTGAAAAACATGGAATAAACACAATGAAAGACACAAGAGCAACAGTCTCCTGAGTCACTTCTGTGGGTAATTCTACCTGCGAAATAACAAAAGAATTATACCTACTAAGATAATTCTAATGCCCCATAGTACCTAACGAGGGTAATAAAAGATCAATAAGAAATAATTAAGTATAAAACACTGTAACCAAATATCTGACTAAAGAAGGGGGGGGCAGCACATGCCTCAGAGTCAAAAGCATCACTGCTCACTGTGATGATTGAACCTGTCGACTTGACACAATCTAGAATTATCTAGGAGAAAGCTTCGAAGTGCTTATGAAGGATTATCTAGATTAGATTAATTGAATTCAGAATACCCACCCTAACTATGGATGGTACCATTCCATGAGCTATGTTTCTGAACTGAATAGAAAGAAGAAAGTAAGCTGAATACTAGCAATCATCTTCCTTTGCTTCCTGACAATGCATCAATTATGACCCATTTGTCTCAAGCTCCTGCTGCCATGGTGGACTATATCCTCATATAAAACATAAAAAAAAAATAAAACCTTTTCCCATTAATTTGAATTTGTTAGAATATTTTATCACAGCAACAGAAAAATTAAGTATGCTCATCTGCTTATCCATTCCACAAAGTTGAGATAGCATTACAAAGCGAGAACAGTAACTACATACATAATCCAGGCAGTTCTGGAAATTAATAAGAAACTAGAGTATTGTTTCCCAAAAATAGATATACATGGAGCACCAAATATTTAACTAATTCAAATATAGGTAGAAAGGACTAAAAATAGAACTTTACAATAATGGTTTTGAAATGAGTTCTCCCGCTGGCAGGTACTAATTTACCTTGCAGTCTGGACCATTCAGAATAATAGAAGTCAAAGAACAACTCATGGGCAAATTTATATGTGGTACATAGTTCATGGATAGCAACCCAAGTAGTTGATAGTATGGAATGTTTTCTGATCACACCTTTATGTGTGTGTGTCTGTGTCTGTACACGTCTGTATCTGTGTTTCTCTTGCTTTTTCTTTGTACTGTATTTTCTTTATTCTGGCTTAATTGGTTTTCTTTTTTTTTTTTTTTATTTACCTGTTTATTTCCTAAATAGTGAGAGGGAGAAGCATGAATTTGGATGCATAGGGAGTGGGAGGATTTGGGAGGAGATGAGGGAAGGGAAATAGTGATCAGAATATATTGAATGAAAAAGTTTATCTTCAATAAAATAATAAATAAATAGAAAAAAGAAAATCTGAATGTTCTCAGTATATTATGACAAAAGGATCAAATGCATAGTACACAATTTTTCATTGTTATAATGTTTACACTTAAAAGATACAATTCTGTTTTCTGGAAATTTAAGTTACACTGAAACACAGAATGTAAAACAGTAATGTTAATAAAAAGCACAACAACAAAACTGGACATTAGCCATCTTCTTTTTAAAGAAAATATGACATAGCAGGAATTTACTTAAAATAAGTATCCAACCCCCAGAGAGTAAAACAGACAGGCAGAGACAAAGACACACACACACAGAGAGAGAGAGAGAGAGAGAGAGAGAGAGAGAGAGAGAGAGAGAGAGGTGGGGGAGGGAGGGAAAGAGACAGAGAGAGGGAGAAGGAAAGGGAGAGAGAGAGAGAGAGAGAGAGAGAGAGAGAGAGAGAGAGAGAGAGAGAAGGATAATGATAAAGATTTAATTACAAAAGCAAAGAGCCAGATGGATCTGTCTATAATCTCACAAGAGACTTGGCACACAAGGACAGAAAAATGGTCACCAAGCTCAAAGTATTCTTAAGCAACATAAATGATGCACTGGGTTTTTTACTTTACTCCGCACTGATTCAAAGTTAGTAAATGCTGTGGGCTGTTCCTCTGCCTCTCTAGTCTATTCTACCCTGCTCTCCAGAAAACAAAAGCAACCCTACTGTCACTATACAGTCTAGAACATTTACAAAATAACTTGGGAAAGCTTTGAAGTTTGCCAGTACAGAAAAGGAAATATGCTGTGAATGCCAGAGGGGGGAGCTCAGAGCAAAGGGAAAGACCAAGACTATGTGTGCAAGAAAAGAAGCACTACGAAAATCCAGCGTTCACAGTGTGTCGTTTCTCCCTTTCAGGGTTCTATTTTGAAGACCGCATTACAATATCCACTGAAATATTGTCATCACCCCTCCTCCAGCTTAAAGGAAAATAAATAAAAGTAATGCTGAGAGTAAGCAGGTTAAACAAAGGCCAGGTTTCTGAGTCCTTTGCTTTAGGGAGGTCCCTGGCACCCCAGCATTCCCTGTCCAATCAGTTTTGATTGGGTTGGCATCTAATGATGCTATAGGCACAGTGAAGGAATTAGCCCAAGACAATCATTATTTTAAAAAGGTGCTTGACCTCCTCCAGCTTCCTTTATGTTTACTTCTAAAAACAAAATGGAAATTTAATAGGCTCTCCATAATTAAAGAGACTATATGGATTCAATTCCCTTTTTACCACTAAGAAACTACAATTATATCCAACAAAAAAGGGAGCCAGTAGCATAATATCCTATAAACAATTTCCAAGGACAGGCAGCCAGTGTCAACCAGAACTTCTTCCAGATCTGTACTGTTTGCACCCCTTGTGACAGATTTCCATCCTGAACAGCAAAATTGATGCTAGTTGGTTGTGTGACAGGCTGGTGCTATGCAATGGTAAAGGGCCTGATTCTACACAGAAAGCCAATGCTCTGAAATCAGTACCCAAGGAAAAATCTATAACACAGCATCCTCTTGTACCCCTTAGCTACAGCCACAACAACACAGAGTAAAAACTACAGTTCAGCAGCATACAATAATATGCCTTTCCTTCTTGGTCATAAATACACTGGTTACCTAGGATCTGGCTGTAGGTGGGCTGAGGGGGACTTGGTATAAAGCTACAGAAGAGAGCCAGCACTGGTCTTTCATCACCATCAATTAGCAGCTACTTCAGAGCATGCTAACTGGTGACAACTGACAGAAGCTCAAAAGGGCAAATCCAAAAGCATAAGGCATATTTCCAGCTTTTTGCTGGGGCAAATCCATTAACAGGTCATTGTTCATAGGAAGTCACATGTCAAAACCCATTGTCAAGTCAGGAGGTGGTGGCACATGCCTTTAATCCCAGCACTCAGGAGGCAGAGGCAGGTGGATCTGTGAGTTCAAGGCTAGCATGGTCTACAAAGCTAAACAAAGAAACGTGTCTCAAAATACAAAAAAAAAAAAAAAAAAAAAAAAAAAAAAAGCAGTAGCAGTATCAGGAGCAAGGACTTGTAATGCTCCCAGAACAGTGAAAGACGGGTGATGATCTGCTGAATACATCACATACAGGGCTATAGAGGGATGGCAAGTGGGTCACACCTCACACCCTGGTATTCAAAGACTTCCAATCTTCAGTGTATCAGCTAGGTTAAGGGAAGGGGAAAGAAAACTATAAGACCTTACTATATAAGTTTTCCCTTTATAGTACCATTAGAAAATAGACATTAAATAGGAAAAATAACTGTAAAATTATAAGTATGCTTAATTTCTAAGTCAGAAACATGACAAATAAAAGACAATTAACTGCAGAAACAGAATGATCAGAGTGATTATATTAGCTAGTATTTGGATCCATGGACTTCCAAAACTATCTGTCCAATAGCAGCATCAATATAATATTTTATGCAATATTAGTTCTGCATAGGAATAACCATTAGGCAGCAAAATTACAAAGAGATTAGAAGTAAGAAAGATTGTGCCAAGGTTTTCAACGTGGATAATACAAGCAATAGTAGTAGCACTGGCAGAAACTGGGAGAGCACAGACAGCTCTGAACAAGCACATTTACAGCAACTACAAACAAACAGCTATAATAACGTTTAAATGCTCTGACTACCAACAAACAATTGTGACTTAACTTGTCAACCACAAAACCAGATACTATTTGAAATGTGTGTGTGTGTGTGTGTGTGTGTGTGTGTGTGTGTGTGTGTGTAAGAGAGAGAGAGAGAGGGAGAGATTGATTTCAAATGAGTCTTGGTGTTCATAGTTCGCTGCCAACTACTGAATATTCACTATGTGTCCCATATATCATCTCACCAAAATTGCCAAGAAGCAGAGATTACTTACATTTTACAAATAGGGTAATTTATGTGATTTAGACAAGAAATCATAGAGGCAGACTTTGAACTTAAATCTAAATAACAGCCCATGGGAATATTTTCCTTATAACACCATGCTAACTTTCCAATGGTACTTTATTTCATACCTGAAGGAAAATAATACTTCTCTTATATTCACCCACAGTCAACCTACATATTACACAGATGGAATAGATGAAGGCTACAATTATGATATAAATAGATTTATGATCCTCTTTAAGTAGTATCCCACAAATTTGGAAAAATATAACCAGAATTTAAGAAACTTTGAAGTCTATTACTTTGATACCACATATTACTGGCTAGTCAAAAGTTATCAAACAAAATGGAAATTTTCCATACCCTCAAAATAAGTTTTAACTACAGTTATAAGAATCCCTATTTCTTTCATATCCTATAAAACCTTTGTAAAAGAGTAACTGAGATATGTGCTCCTTGTCCGCCAAGGCTCCTGATTTCCAGTACCACCTTTACACAATGATCTGAACCTCACTGCACATCCAGTCTACAAACCTATCCTTCAAGCACAAAACTCGACTTAACATGCAACACTGCTTTCAAACAGGATAAGCAATGCTCACTTATACTATACGACAGTTAATTTACACACATGGTACTCTGCAAGAACAGAGTATGGAAAAAGGGCTGTAGTAAAGAACAAACTTGGATTGACCTGCCTTTCTTTCAGATAATGAGTTGAGAATTATTTAAAGCACGTGACTCACCAGGGAAGGCACAAATTTATTGTGATCTACAATCGAACAATCTTGGTAGCTCCGGGGGTTATCCATTTATTGATGGCCACTGTAATATATCTTTCTTAGATAAAATGCAGTTATTTAAATGTTTCTCTCCTTTCATGTTTCTGGACTCAGCAGTAAACATGTAAATGACTTCACAAGAACAAAAACACTCATTAAATGTCAATAAGCCCTCAAAACACAGCTCGAAAGCAACCAGAAAGGCCTGTACAGGGTCAGCAAAGGCCACTGTACTCGGGACAAGAAGGGAATTGGAGAATGACATTGACTGAAAACCGCAAGGAAGTCAGGAGCACACTGTTGAATTTTGCTTTCCCCTTTAGTCCCTGTGTGACTTTCGGGTTGTCACCTCAACTCTCTAGGCATAATTTCCCCTTATAAGGGGAGGGGGCAGAGTGATTAGAATCATTCCTTGAGAAACATGTACTAGTCATCTCCTATTTAAGCTACTGCTCTAAACAGATAAGTAGTAAACAAAATGAACAAGACCCACAGATCTTTTATTACAATAGAAAGATGGAGCCATGAGAATCTATCAGCTCTAAAATTCTTCCCAAAGCTTCACATACCACACATCTACCATAGATGATGTATGTCTAAAGAAACTAGTTAGAAATTTAATTTTTCTGCAGTCTGTCTGGCCAATTTCAACTAACATGCTCAAAATGGAGAGAATGTAAAATATTAGGGCTAATTTCAGAAACAGGTATTTTTTTCCAAAAGGTTAAATACAGATTCTAAGAAATAACTCAGTAGGTAAAGGCAATCACCAACAAGCCTGACAATCTGAGCTTAACCCCAGAATCCAGACCTAAAAGAACCAATTCCTGCAAGCTGTCCTCTGACCTCAAGTACCATGGCATATACACTGTGCACGTGTGCACACAAGCACACACATACTAAATGAGTAAAAACATACAAAAGGGTAAGTTAAGCACATATAAAGGGTTTAAATGGAATTACCCTCTATCAGGGCAACAGGGCACCTACTAGACACCATAGGACAACAAATAAAGAAGAGTTACTTCCTTGGGAGTTTTTGACAAGTGGGGTTCCATAGATCTACCCACCCCACAAAATATTATAGGCTCTCGGTTATCCTCCGCAATGTGGCAGTAAGCCCATATTGCTGAAAATTCCATTTCCTGGAGCCCAAGAAGACTGGAAAATTCAAGCTGCTACTGACATGGAAGCTTCATCACTAATGCCAAGATTTTAGTACTGGGGATGCTATGTACAATACAGGAGAATGAAAGGAATCAACAATCTTACTCAGCTGTGAGTCCTATGAGTTAGAATAACACACCTGGCAAGATATGTCCACTAGTCCAATCGTAGCAAAAATATCATTGGAGTAACCACCATTTTCCAGTTGGACTTAAGAACTACTCCATGAACTGAAACTCATACCTGGCATTGTTACCAGTGACAAGAACCTGTGGCTAGACATGTCTCAATCCCTAGGTCAGAACCTACTACTATTATACTGCGAAATGGACATAGTAACCCAGCTCCTAATGAGTTATTGCTATACCCATAAACTGATGAATCAGACAGTCCTCACCAGAGAAACTTCCTTTTGCAATGGATGGCAATTAACACAAAGACCCACAACTAATCACAGTGGAGAGAGTAAGGAACTGGAGAATGCATGCACCAAAAGAAGCATCTACCACATCGCCTTCTCCCAAGGCTCAGAGATCATGGCAGCAGAAGAAATGGAAAGACTGTAGACCCATAGGTAGTAGATACTACAAGGAAACAGTAGTTTCTGAACACAACAGAACACATGCAAAAATGAATTCATAGCAATTGATCTAGTACGCACAAAACCTGAGCAGGCTCAGGCCAAACATAATACGAGCATAGAGAAGGGAGATAAGCATAAAGTTTCACTTCAGATAAAGAGAAAATAGAACTTAATAGTTACTAGAAGAAAAAGTCAGTTTGTTTAAAGGTGCAGGTTCTAATGGGTAGAGTACCCTCCAGTGAAGGTTGTACATACAAGAGTGTATGTACAGCACAAACTATACTTAATGCTCAAAAATTAAAAGAAAGTATCAATTTGGATGGGTAAAGAATGTGGGAGAGTGAGGAGAGGGGTAAAGATGATTAAAACACATTGTATGATATTCTCAAAGAACTAATAAAAAGGAGGACATAAGAAGCAGTAAGAATATTGGAACTGAGATAGGCTATAAGATGAGAACCCTTGAATACATTATACTATGTGAAAGAACAACACAATGGCCAGGGAATGAACGATTTCATTTACACAAAGTGTCCAAAAAAGATGGATCCATTGAGAAAAAAGGAAATTGGTGGTTGCCACGGGTTGAGGAAAAGGGGAATGGGAGACACTGATGATGGTGACTGACAGCTAATGACCAGCTTCCTTTCTGAATGACAAACACATTCTGTTTTCAGAAAGTGTGGATGACTGTTCAACTTTATGTGCATATTAAAAGATATTAATACTATCTTCCAAAGGGATAGATTTTATTGAAGGCAAATTGTATCTTAATTATTTGATTTGAAATTATTTAAAGTTGCAGAAAATACTGGTTCTAATACACAATAAAATAAATTAACTTAGCAAAAACAAGGAAATGTTGCATGGAAACAGAAAGCAGATGATTACCTGGAAAAAAATATTTTAAATAATGTTCAGGTTATTATTGCAAAGAAGTCTTATTCTTGGTTCATTATTTTTAGGTCCAAGGCAAACATCATTAAATTGATTACCACACAGCATGAAAATCCATGTTTCTGTCAATTCTTTCCCTAATAACCTAAGACTCTATTGTTTCAATACTCTTGCACTTATTAAGTCATTATCCTTCCCAATATTCCTTTGTTGGTGTCTTTCCAACTCAGTTAATCACCTTAATACACACTCTTCATTCATCTCTCCCTGCTCCTCCAGCTTTTCCAGGGCATAAATCCACCTTCAGACATATTTTGACACATTACAAAAAAAGCAATTAAGTTATAACTATCTAGAAATGTTCATAATGTAGCTTTTAAGCAAGAAAAGAGAAATGATAAAACACAAAAATGTAGGACTCTATGTAAAACTCACTGGAAGTAATCTTATGAAAATACTATTGAGTACAACTGTGCTCTAGAACACAACCAAATAAATACAAGAATTACCAATAAGTGCTTGTGGAACAAACAGAAAGGAGAATAACAACAAGACAAACTGTGGTGCTCTGAATAAGAATGGCCCCCAATGCTCATATATTTGAATGCTTAGTCACCAGAGACTGGAACTACTTGAAATGATTAAAAGGATTAGGAGGTATGTCCTTATTGGAACAGGTCTGGCCTTTTTGGAGGAAGTGTGTGACTCTGAGGTTTCAAAACACCAAGCCAAGCTATTTTCTCTATGTCCGCTGACTATGGTTCAAGATGTAGCTCTCAAACTGTATCATGTCTGCCTGCATACTGCCATGTTCCCCACCAGGGTGATAATGGACTAACCCTCCAAAATTACAAGCAAGCTCCCAATTCAATGTTTTCTTTATAAGAGTTGCTACATTCGTGGTGTCTCTTCATAGCAATAGAACAGAGACTAAGACACAAATACTAATATAGAAACCAAGGAAAGGGACTTGAAAATTAGGTTAAGTCTTTAAGCCCTAACTATGGAATCTAAATTTCCTGATTTCTAAATCCTATGAATTTCTGACCACTAAGTTTGTGCATAACTAATGAAAGCTGCATAAACTCCAACGTTATTTAAAGAAATGATCAGGACTCAGTTAATAAATACAATAAGATAGTGCACAAAGCGATCACTGTACCCTCTGACGTTGGTCATTCCAAGGGACACATATCAACTGTAACTTGTGCTTATGCCTGCTGAAGCAACAAACAACACTTAGCCATCAATAGAGAACAAGGTCAAGGGCAAAGGACATGTTACAAATTCTGGTTGAAAAGTCTACAGAAGGAGGAATTCTTTGGAGCTCAGTTTTGTTGGCCTTGACTGGAGCTTAATCTACCACATAAGACAATAGAAAGTATGACTGCTCCTCCCATCAGACCGAGAGAATAAAACAGAATTTTTACATCAGGACATTCTCTATGCTGAAGTTTAATAATCCATAGACACACAAATCACTGTCAAGTGCAATCCAGCAATTCTGAGGGCTGCGTTTTAAGCTTCCATTAGACTGGAGCACTTTTACTATGATCCTATCAGTCATAAGTTGAGAAGTTAAATACCCTATTTCTCAAACTCTTGAAAGCATCACATACTGAAAGCAAATAATGAAAACACAAGGTAGTTATGTCTCTCATCTTTTTCTATAATAAGAAAATAGATTCTCGCCTCAAAATCTGCCAGCTGACTTTCTCCTTCTCTTAAACAGAATTATTGCAGGAATTAGAATTTCTCTACCTGGGAACTTCAATCTGAAAGGAAAGACAATGGAACAGAAGCTACACTTGCTCCTTGAAAATACATTAAGGAAATACTTGACCCCCAGAGTCCAGAATACTAATTTACACATGGCAATCAATGGGGGAGGACTGGCAAAAAAGATACCCAGAGGCAAAACATTAATGTCTATGGTTAGATGATTCAACTAAAGAAAATCACTATGTTAGAGATGAGATGAAACAAACCAAGACATAAATGTCCTGTTTTCCTCTTCTGGGTTAAAATTCTGGCTATATCCAAAAAAAAAAAAAAAAAAAAAAAAAAAAAAAAATTAAAGCAGAAGTCCATTTCCATTCCAAGTCTTGATTTGTTAATAAAACATGATTAATCGTAGTGTCCTCCATTCCATAATGTTTTCAAAATAATTCTGTAAGTGTCAGGGTTACTGATGAAATGCATAGCATAAAGGTAAGCTAAATCCCTTACCCTTAGCAAAATGCTGCAAATAAATCAAATAGTGTACACCCTATGTAGGAAGACTAACAGTTAACCCAGCTTAGAAACTTGTGTTGGAAAATTGTGGATAAAAACAATTTCTTCCCTTCACAACTACAATGGTTCCTAGCCTTTGGAGAATCTGACATATAATCTAAGTTAATGACCCAGAAGAACTTACTATCTCAAAAATCAGAAGACCTCATTGTCTCTAACATAATTCCAGGAAGAGATACACACAATAAAATGGGAATGTCACAGCAGAGTGTTTGGTGCCTACGTCATCTTGGGTTCAACAAATGCCAGGCCTTCCCTGAAAACAGAGTTCAGTTGTTCATCACCTGGGGATCACAATGGCTACATAAACTTTCCAGCTGTCTATTTTACCTTAAGAGAGGGAGCTGTCTGCAGCTTTCCGAGAAGCTGACATCAAAAGATGTTCATAAAAAAGTCAACAGAAAGTCACTCCAGATGAACTATGAGTGTCAACCTTCATCAAAATGAACCCACGTGTTATACAGAGGTACTGATGGCAACCATGGGTTTAAGGCAGAAAATTCCTACATCAAATATCTTTTCATCGCCATTCACAATCTTTACAATTGCTTTTGGCACGACAAAGGTAGAGAAACGGAATGAGTTTCCAATCTATGTAGGAGTAGAAGACAAAAAGAAACCAATAGTTATTATTTTCCATGGGACAATTAGCAGAAAACTGTGCCATGTAAATAAACTTGCCATAAACATTTAAACAGATACTATTATTATCTCACACTTCACAAGCAACAGTTATTTGCATGTAATTAATTTGCTTATTTTTGGTGCCTCAGACAATGTAAAATGCTTATCAGCTTGATTTCTAAACAATAACTGTTTAATTCTTCCTTTCATATTGTAAGAAAATATTTATCTTGTTCTTCACTTGGCAGACTCAGAGCCATCTGCAGACAAAACATAAGGCTCTCACTGTGGCACTCAGGGACATAACTCAACTGAGGAGTGACATCAGCCTATCAAAGGGTTACATGCAGCTGGCAAGGCTGAATTCTGTGAACACTTCTCCTATCTAGTCAGGCATGGTGTGCCAGTGACACACTCAGTGCCAAAGGTGTCACAAACAAGACAGAGAGAGCTGCAGGGCAGAGGATGCTGATATCCCAGCTCCCAATTTCACAATCCTTCTTCCTGTAACTCTGCCATCTTCCTCCATCCCTGCAGCTCCCGTCTTCCTAAACTCACTGCCTTCAATGTCTCCTCTGCATACAGTCCTGTAGCGGATATGCCTTCCCCCACAGAACACCAGCACAGTGTCTCCCCTCCCCTGCACTCAGGCTCCAAGAAAACATTCATTGCTCCCTTTGTGGACTTTTGGTCACCACTGACTTAGATGAAAACCTTGAGAACTACTTTAATGTTTTCTGCGTGCTCACCAACCTACATACACCTCAGTTTGTTTCAGTTTAAAGGTAATAATAGTATTATTACTGTTGTTGTTATATTACTATAATCATAGTGCCTAAAGTTATACCCAACATAAAGGATTCTGAGATCCTACAAGTAAGGTGACTATATTTCCAGCCTGCCTTCTCAGGAGAGTTGGTAGGAGAGAAGACAGTGTGACTAAATTAAATATTCATTCATTCAACAATTACTAGGCATCTTTTATGGCCTAGGACAGCACTAAGAACAGAGCACATTGTGATAATGCAATTTCATAGATGAGTCAATGAGTTTATAACCAGGACATGGTGGCCTTAAAATGTTCACATGTGTGCATGTTCATAACTTACACCCAACAAACACCCAATGTGCAGAGATCTGAGAGGAGAAAGCTAGGACCGTGGATTGAGAAGATGATGGGATGCAATAGCTATGCCAATGCTAATTTCACCATATTGTAAGGTTTCTAAAGTTAATGCCTAGAGGAACTCTAGAAAACAAAATTATTTGCCCTACCCATGGATTAGTACTTAATTCTATTACTTTCTCTAATGATACTTTACAATCAAGACTGTTTCATTATTTTATAAAATATAAGTATGTTCTATATTTTCCTTAGCAGTAACATAAATCTTTACTTTCCCCCCCCAAAAAAATTCTAACTATACTCTATTATTAAAACGAATGAGATTCCTAGGAAAAAATTAATTGCTCCATAAATCCACAAGGGATTTTTTACCAAATGCCCATTTCACTCAGCTCTCTGAGAGTTGAATGTCAGTCTGAACTGGGTCATTCTGAAGAGTTGCAGGAGCCAGTAAAACCTGTAACCTACATAACCTCCAGGCTAAGAAAATATGGCCCTAAAATTAATCCTCTCCAGGTAACAGATGTGACTGGTTTCCATCTAAGCAACAATTCTATTTTACTATGTCATGTGAGATATAGGAAACACAACACACTTATAGGAAGGTATGACTTTTATTATATAATGCAAAGAATGTATGCATCCTTTCTGTGCATGACACTAGACAGTAAGAAACAACACAAACTTCTTCAAAGGTCAGGGTTAAAAACAGAAATAAGCATTCAAATCATGAATAGGTAAGGATATCTTACTCATCTCAATATGAATTCTTGATCAACTTTAAAAAAATGAATCGAAGTCTATGGATTTTATTGTTCGTTCGTTTGTTTTTGTTTGGGGTTTTGCTTGTTTTCTGTTTTCAAGACAAGGTTTCTCTGTATAACAACTCTGACTGTCCTGCAACTTGCTTTATAGGCCGGGCTGGCCTCGAACTCATAGAAATTCACATACCTCTGCATCCTGAGTACTGGGATTAAAGCTGCACACCACCATGCATGGCTTGTTTATCTGTTTCAAATCTGCCTGTATTGTTGCAATTCTCTGCAATCACTTCCATAAGGAAAGAACTACAGGATGCAACTGACAAGTATATTTGCAATGTTCAGAAGCACATGCAAAAGTGCTAGTTTCAAAAGAAAGTGAGGAACTAAAGAATGGTCAAGGACAAAAGAAAATAAAAACTTTAATGTCCTTGAGTAAGTATACTGAGCATAGGTTAAAGATCTCATCAATTACAGACTTAGTTTCTTCTTTACTCTGACATTAAAGGTGGTCACTTACATGTACTTTCCCTTGGGTAAATGTAAAACAACTTGGGTGCAAGGACTATATTTCTTCATTTCCGCATCTCCAAAGCAACCTGAAAATATACACTATGACTGTTCAATAAGTGAAAGAATATAATTGGCCTTTAAAAACAAATTAGTAGACATTAGGGGGGAAATTAATGAGTATTTAAGAGATTTTTTTAAAAAGATGCTAAGTACTATATGTATTGATTTTCATTTCAGCTATCTAGTTGAAAGTAAAAAAACAACTTAAAATAGCTTAAACAAAAAAAAAAAAATGTCAAAAAAAAAAAAAAAAAAAGTAGCCAAAACTAGGAAAAGCAAGCAAGGAACTGGAGAGTAGACAGGCCTCTAGGAGTGAGTATGCTCATGAGCAACCTATCCCTTTCACTGCTATACAACACTGCTGGAGTTTATTTACAGTATTACACTGAGCCATTTTCTGATCTCAAAGCAGTCAAAGATGACCCTTTCCTCAAGTTACTTGTCATCCTTAGAGCTCCATTGTGAAATTCTACAAATTTACCATCTATGAGTTCTTTACCTAACCCTATATAATAGAAGCCACCCTAAGGTACATACATGAAATGCTGTCTCAATACAAGAAAAAGTTTGTTAGAAAATAGCTGGTCAATTATAATAGATTTTATCCCTAAAGAATCAATGACAAATGTGATTCTTAATATTATACACCAAAACAAGAGAAAGTACAGAAACCATGGAAGGAAAGCCAAAAAACCCCATGAAATGAGTCCTATAAATTGACAAATGTTTAAACCTGAGACTCTGGCATAGCCCCTTAAAGACTGTGGCCCCACTCCAAGATACTCAATGTAATCACCATTTGGTTTCTTTTCCAGCCTTCAGCAATCTGAACAAAATTTAGACAGTCCAGTAGGTTCTGACACATTATTTTTCGTGAAGGTTATGCTTTTAATACAGTAATATATTAGAAGAACATGATAAAGGTAATTCTGAGAGCAATGATTCCCTGTTCTCTAAAATCAGCAGACAATTTAGTAAACAATTGATGGGAGATGTCATTCTGTAAATATGTTTCTCTTATTGGTTAATGAATAAAGCACTGTTGGCCAAAAGGAAAGCAAGATAGGCAGGACGAGCAGACTAGAAGGAGAGAGAAAGAAGTAGGGAGGAGTCAGCATGTACAGACTTGAGAGAACAGAGGTTCGGGCCCTCTCCCTGGTAATATAAGACCACGTAGAAATATTACATTAATAAAAATGGGTTAATATTTAAGACAGAGCTAGCCAATAAGAAACAAGTAACAAACCAACAGCATTATACCTAATACAGCATCTCTCTGTGTGTTAATTGGGGCTGGCACTGCAGAGGGACAAGACAGTGGTGGCTCCAGGCTGCTGGGAAAACCTGCTCTTAACAAACAATAGTGGTTTGAAGGAGAATGCCCACCCCCAAAAGGCTTGATTGACAGCTGGTGGAACTGTTTGGAAAGGGTTAGGAGCTATGGCCTAGTTGGAGAAGTGTGTCACTGGGAGTCTCTGAGGTTTCAAAAAACCATGACATTCCCAGTTAGCTCATTCTCTCACTCTCATATGTACACATACATACACACACATATATGCACACACATATACCTATGTGTGTATATATAAGCATACATACATACATACATATATACATACATACATACTACATACATACATACTACATACATACATACATACTACATACATACTACATACATACATACATATGTGTATCTACCTCATACTTATGGATCAGAGGAAAGTTCCCAGCTATTGCTCCAGTACCATACCTGCCTGCCGGCTGCCATGCCATGATGGTCATAGATTTGCCCTCTGAAACTGTGAGCAAGCCCCAATTAAATGATTTTTTTTTTAAATAAATTGCCTTTGTTGAAGAGTAACTAATATCAGGGACCATGCTACAGTTCCACACCTTTCTCATATAAATGAGGAGAGAAAGGCTATAGTAAGCAACACTAAATTCATGGGTATTAATGTACAGAATCGTATAAGATTACAGTTTATAGAGCTGTGTCCCTGAGCCAGGCAGTGTGGCACATGCCTTTAATCTGAGCACTCAGAATGCAGAGGCAGATCACTGTGAGTTCAAGGGCAGCCTGGTATACAAAGTGAGTTCCAGGACAGCCATAGCTGTTACACAGAGAAACACTGTCTTAAAAAAAAAAAAAAAAAGATTACACTCTGTAAACTAAGTATTTCATGCACTGGGTCAATAAAGAACACAATATACAATGCTGCCCCTTGCCCAAAACATCTTGATATGTCTGGTCTGATATTTTCTGCAAAGGATGAGAAAAGCTTTCAAAACTATTCTTTGTTCTTTCTGGAAGAATAAAGTAGCAATGTGAGGGGAGTTGATGAAAGTTACAGAGAAATTATCGTTCAACAAAAATTAAGTACAGTCTTACTTTTTTTTATAATAAAGCCAGTACTTACTATACAAAATACAACTAATGACTAAAGTCAGAGAGAACAAAAACACTTAAAAAAAAAAAAAACTGTTTCACATGCTTATCTGCCAATAAATTTAGGACTCTATTTCTAAAAGTCAATTATACTGATTCGCTCTGAGTGAAATTTTAAATGAGTAAAAACACATGAAGCCTAATGGAACTGTTGAGATAGACTGGTTGAGAATCACAGCAATTCTGAGACCTGTTTGTCAACCTAAGAGCACACACAAAGCTAGAAACATAGGAGGAAAGGATGTGGTGTAAAACATTCCCTTGTCCAAAATGCTTGGATCTTTTCTGGCTACAAATGATGTCTAATCTGCCTGGACTTATCTAGTCACTATATTCCCCATCAGTGCTCTGATTATAAAGCTCTATATCACCTTGAGCACTTAAAGGCTTTTAGGCAGCACATGGTTTGGCCTCTACATTCTGGCCTCTTCATTGAATCCTCCCACTAACATGAAACCCCATCCCTCCCTCAAAACAGTAGGTACCAACTTTAGATTGGTCTAGTTATTAACAAGTTCTTTATACTGGTTAGGGATCTCTCTATATTACTTCAAGTTTTAGCCAGAGTCCTTTCCTCTATGAAAACAATTAGAAAAACCATTTATTTACCCATCTGAGAACTGTTCAAATAGATTAAAGGAACAAGTTATGAAACCATCAAATCTTCCCTTTGTGGCTGTTTGTGTTCCTTTCTCTAGAGTATAAACTTGGCATGCTCTTCTTCAATCATAGCTTCCAAAGTACAAAATTCCCAAAAGGCCTCAACAAAGTTCCCATTTAAATTAAGCAACTTTCCATGCTACTGGTTCATTGGCCTTTTGTTTCTGCATTCCTCCACACAACTGCCAAATGTTCTCTACACCCTTCCCTTTATTTCAACAATTGCTACTTGTATCACCACTGGGTCCTCATCCTCATCCTTTCTCTACCTCCTTCTTTCAACTCTCTTTGTCCTCCTCCTCATTACAATATGAGAACCTTCACTACTCATCTCTTCAGTTCACACTCTACACCAACATCACTTGAGCATGCCTCGCTGCAAGTATAGAGTCATCCTTCCCTCTTTAAAAGTTATAGAGTTGCCTCCTTTCTGCAATCCTTGAGTCAACTGGAATGCTTTCTTATCACCTCTTCTCAGATACTGGTAGCAAAGGGAACTATAAGGAAATTTTGATGAATTAGGTATTGTGAGAGACAATGTGCACACTACTGAACTTAATCTTTCCATGTTCTTCATGGTTTTCATCCTCATAGAGTATCGGGCTGCTGAATAGAGTTTCTTTTTAAATTAAGTTTGTTATTTATGAATATACTATATGCAATGTCCTCAGTTGGCAGTGGTACAAAGATGACTAAATAAGCTATTTGCTTCATTCGAAGAATCATAAGAGCTAGAAAGAGAAGCAGCCATGTATGCAAATTATATGATGTTTTAAACAAAGGACACTTGAGAAGATGTGAGTAAGAAAGTCACTGCTCTATGTTCTAAATCACATCCAGGTCACAGTGCTCCACTTTGAAATTCAATTTGTTCTTATTGATGATGGTCAAGTGCATCTCCACACTGGATGCAGGAGACAAGGTTCTTGGGTCCATATTTCCTTTCAACCTACTGCACTATTTCTCTCCAGCAGTTCATTGACAAGGCACTAATGTGTCTTATATCACAGTGTTGAATTCTCTCACAGGCCACCTATTTAATACAAATACTCTACAATTTGAATTTGAATCTAACTTCTAAAATATAACTTCAGAAGGCTAACAATGCTTCATTATCAAATACAAAAGCTTTTTGTTCTTGTTGTTTGGGTTTTTACTTTAGGGTTGTTGTTATTTTTTGTTTTGTTTGTCTTTCTTTGAGATGGGGTTGATCTGTGTGTCATGGAACTCACTCTGTAGAACAAATGTGCCTCAAACTTACAAAGACCCACATGCCTCTGCCTCCCAAATGCTTGGATTAAGGACATGAGCCACAACCTTCTGGCCAAATACAAAGTTTTATGGCTTATATTCAGTAAGAAAATATCTTCTCCTCCTCTTGAACCAAATAAGAATAGTTTCATTTGGTATGCTGCTAATAATAATCCTCCAACTAAAATTATTTAACAATTTTACTTCTTGTATGTCATCTCTCACCAAAATGAAAGCCAGTACCAAGACATTTTTATAGATCTTCTGTTTTCCTTCTCCAGAAAAAGAAAAAGATGTTCCTATGCTCACAATATCACCTTCAAATATTTAGGTAGCTGGCATCCTGTGTATATGTATGCTTTTAACACACTTAAATAGGAAACAGTACACCACCTATGTATCTAACATTACAATTATAATAAAGCTATTACATTATTTTGCTTCACTTCACACCTTTCTAAGAAGTGAAATAACAGTACTTTATCTCATTTTATATGCTAATTATACACCCAGAAAAACATACCAATGTTTTTATTCTTTAGAAATCTATACATAATCAATAAGCATATAAAAATGACAACCAACACCATTAGCCACAGTGAAACTGCTATGTAAGCCTCAGTGAAACAGTACAGTACTCAACAGCAAATATCAGAGAGGACACAAGAAATAGGAAGCCTCAAATGCTACTCATGGAGCAGTTAAAGCACGTAGCTTGGCTATTCCAACACATAGTATCAATAACTTACGAATAAGTGTGTGTGTGTGTGTGTGTGTGTGTGTGTGTGTGTGTGTGTGTGTGAGAGAGAGAGAGAGAGAGAGAGAGAGAGAGAGAGAGAGGAGAGAGAGTGAGAGTGAGAGAAAGAGAGAGAGAAATTTATACCCACACAAAACTTGTATAAGAACATTGACAGAAATATTACTGTTCATAGTTAGCCAATGAAAAGTACTCAAAATTCACCACAGATTAATGGGTAAGTGCAAAGTGGTAGGTGTGTTTACAAGACTCTCTCTAGCAATAAGGAAAATTTAGGCTCTTGTGTACATACTGCAACACTGATGTACCTTGAAAATATTATCTGCTGGAAAGAAACCAATCAGAGAAGACTACAGAGTACTTGACTTCACTTAAAGGGATTGTTCAAAATAGACCAATTGTGGGAATGATCTCCATTTGTGCAGTACTTGCCTCAAATGCATAGATTCTGAGTTCAATCCCCTACACAGCAAAAAGTAACAACAGTGTTGTGACACAGATACGATTTTGTGAAATATATTAAAAGCCATTGAATTTTTGAACTGGTAAATTATAAAAGAATTACATCTCAATAAAACAAGTCAAATTACCTCACATATACTATACACTGCTCTACAGCATCAGCATCCTTTACTTCCCTGACTTCATGTTTCTCAGATTGACCCATGTGAACATCTTATTTTTAACTCTTGCATTGTATGGTAGAAAATTATACCCCACTTATCAATTCCTCTAATTTTTTTCTATATGAAGAATTGTTAAAAATGAACACCCTTGCACATGTTCTCTTTGTTTCCATTCTTGTTGACAATTTTCTAGGCTAACACATAAAAGCAGAATAGGAATTTCCAAATCTGTGCATTTTCAACTTTACCAGATATTTTCAGAACGCCTACTCTAAAGATTGGAGTAATTTATTCCCAACAGTGATATACAAGAGTTCCTGTTTCTTCTTATCCTTGCCAACACTTGGTGTTATCAAGCTTATTAAGTTATGACAATCAATAGGTGTAAAATGGAATCTCACCGGGGTTTAGATTTTCATTTCCCTGTTAGTGAGGGTGAGCAACTTTCATAATTGGCCATTCAATCTTCTTCCCCTTGTGAATTGCCTAGTCATATTCTTTACCTGTTTTATACAAAGTACTTTGTCTTTCTGTCATTGATTTATATGACATCTTTCAAGATTTGCTTATTTATCTTCAGTTTCTTACAAGAGTTGCAAATATATACTCTTAGTCTATGGTCTATCTTTTCATTTAGCTTTTATTTTTGTTACATTGAAGATATTTATAATATGTATTAACGTGTAAGTCTTTTCCTTGGTGCCTGTACTTTTTGTGTATTGCTTATGCATTTCTTTCCTACCATATTCTCATGTACCTATGGCTCTTCAGAGTTGGACGGTGTTAAACCAACACTGTTCTTTGAGCATGACATGGCCAATGCGCTCTTTAATTCACACCACCAGTGACTATTCACACAAGACTTGCAGAAGGCTGGGCCCATTAATGGTTGACAAAGGAAGAGTGGAGCTCACAAGGCCCTGTTCCTCACTAACAACATATAGACAGTTAAAGTTTGCTTCAGAGACAGCGGTATAGCTGGTTTAAGTTGTTCATGCTCCTATAAGTAACATCTCACCCATGCTACTATAACTCCAATTAAGCTAGATTTGAGTGGAATTGTTTCTTTGATCTGTCACTGGTGCCAAATCCGACAAGAGTAGGTATTTGTTGGTCTCTTCAGGGAAAGTTCATTCAACAGACAGAATTGTCTATGGTACCCTGCTTTCTATTCCCCTGTTGATTAGCTAATACCAAGCAAACCAAAACAGAGCAATGTGGTCCTCTCTAGATTTGGCAGTCTCTGGGGAACTCACAGCTAAAAGAATGATCTCTCACTTAAAACTCATCAAAGACTCTACTACCCTTCTAACCATGTCCAAAATGGCAAGCAGAGGCCACATGTCCCCAGGGAAAACTCAAGTTTACAAAATTGGCTCCCTTACACAAGACTTCCAAGATGGAAAGCTGAAAATCAAGCCCAAATATGACAAAACCCACTATCTTCATTGTGACATTACAAGTAAAATGTAAGTGTGTAAATATGTTAGAAGGAGGAGCTAAGGATGATCATAGACAGAACATCTACTATTCCCTATTAATAGTCTTTTCATTTATACAGAGCACAACAAGACATCACTATTTAATAGACTGAATTAAGATGACTCACTGGTAACTCCTTTGGATTTAAACACTAAGCAAAATGACAAGGAAGTGGTGTTTCAAATGATCAAATTACCAGTTTCAGCATAATCTTCATTGAAGCTGATAAATCAGAAGAAAATTCAATGAGCTGTGCAAAAGGAAAATCACTGGAGTCAACAGAAGGGAGCATTTTGAAAGGGGTTTTCAGTAGGTGGAGCTCTCCCCTCTGAATTGGTGCTGAACCTTTGAACATGGAAAGTGAAAGGCTGGAAACAGGCACTCACACAAAGGTTCTGCACACTAGCATTGATTAAAACGCCAATCACCCTCCTTTTAAGAGCACACACATAAACCCTCTCCTACTGGCCACACTTCAACCCTGAATAACGTTATTATTAAAGGTATACAAGGTAACGGCAATGTCTTCAGGACCCCTAAGAATGAGATAGAGTCCTTGCCTATTATTTCTCCATCAAGCCACCTCTTTGCCAAAGGCAGCAGCATAACCATAAAGTAGTTGGGATCTAGCTTTCATGGAAAAAACACTTAAAATTTACCTCTCCCCTCAAATGCTGATGACTCTGGAAAGCATTCTTTCTAGTTGATGCTCCTTTACTTTGGAAAGAAGGGAGGGGAGGAAAGAAGAGGGAGGGAGGGAAGGAGGGAGGGAGGGAGGGAGGGAAGGAGGAAAGAAGGGAGGGAGGAAGGAAGGAAGGAAGACAAAAAGAAAGCAAACACAGAGATATTGAGGTCTAAACTTCATATGCAAGCCAAGATGACCTTGAACTCCTTCCTGATCCTCCTTTCTCCACCACCAGGTTCTGGGATTATAGACATGAACCATTCTGCCCAGAATACAATATACTTTTACCATCCAATGCTAGCCAACAAAATATTGACCTAATTTTAAGGCTGAATTCTGAAGGTGTTTGTAGATACACACCAGAAATTCTGAATAATCTAAACCCTTCTCCGAGGCTCAGATTTCAAAAGACAACTGAAAAACAAGAATACTTGAGAGGGATGTCAAGTAACAACCTCTCAAAAGCCTCACCCTCCAAACAAATTCACTAACAAGTTATTATTTAATTAATTTAATTTTTAGACTTAATATTTTTAACTATGTGTGAGTGAGGGATATACACGTGACTTTAGGTGCCTTTAGAGGCTAGAAGCATCAGATCTTTCTGGAGCTGGAGTTACAAGCAGTTGTGAGCATCCTGACATGGACACTAGGGACAGATTGCAGTCCTGTGCAGGAGTAGAAAGCATTCCTAACTGCTAAGCCATCTCTCCAGACCCTGAAGACTCACTCTAGGGCCCAGGGTCCCACTGTTTTCTTTCAAAGACCAAGTTTAGAATTAAATTACATCATTAAAAAGGAAAAAAAAAGTTACTCAAAAATCAAGGAAAAAATCACTTTCATATACTACATGATTTTTAAAAGACAAAGGAAAAGACACAGGAGTGCACAAGCATTCAAGAACTTCGGTACAAACAAAGCAACATAGGATCCACATAAACTGTAAGATCTAACCGTGTGACAGAGTCTTCCTAAAACCAGCACACTCTCTGACCTTGAGGAGAAGTCCCTCGTAATCTGATCATAATGTGCACCTGGGGGAGCCTTCCCTGAGTCCTGAGATTTTTATTCAAAATACTTTCTTGAAAGTGTTCTGCTTTTGCTGCTGATGAACCCTGAAGCATTAAATCTATAGAGACGATCTGTGAGAAGATCTGGATAGAATTCTGTAGGTGTAAGGATGAACTAAAAGTGCTGGCAGAAGTCAGGAAACGCACACACAATGGGAAATGCCTACAGAGTACACAAATGACAAACAGCACTTCTACTACACGATAAAAATCCTCGCTCTGCTTCTGAAGACAATAAAATGATAACAGAACACGTTACATAGATAGTGGTTTCGAAGAGGATATATAATCAAAAGCTCAATACAGGAAAAAAAGTACTTATATGACATCTAGCAATAATGCTGAATACAGATTATTGTCAAAAATTAACAGAAGTAAACTAAGACAAAGGTACTGGTTGGTTAAGTTTAGCATGTTAAGACCACAGCTCTATCCAATGCAGCACATGTCTGAAACCAGAATACAGTAAGATCAGAGGGGGGGGCATCTAGCACAATTTAAATCCTCTATATTTATTGATTCTTAGTAAATTTTCAAAATAATAAATTTTGGTATCATTTCTAGGGACTGTGTGAACCAACTGCTTCCCTCATTTTTGTGACAAAAGCAACTTTAGGAAGGAAGGATTCGTATGGCTCACAGTTTGAGGGTGCATTCCATCATGGAGGGGACACACGGCAGCAAGTGTGGTAGCAGAAGCCTGAGGCAGCAGGTCCCACTGCAATGCATCAGAAACTGACAAGCACGGGAACTGGGTTGGTTCCTTTATTTCCAGTCTAGGACCCAAGTCCCTGGGTGGTGTCACCACATTCAGGGTGGACTGTCCTTCCTTGGTTAAATCTCTCTGAACACACCTTCATAAGAGATGCCCAGGAGAATATTATCCCCTAGAGCATCCAGTCAATTTGACAATGACAATTGATCATCACACCTCCAATAGAAAATTAAGTAGGAGATGTCTCTCTGTGTGTGCCTTACAGTCATATACACGGGGGCTGTGGGGTGTGCGGGGGGGGGGTACATACACATAGATACTTCAGTCTCCCAGTTCGTTTCACACCCTTACGCACAATGCTAATTCCCCTAATGCTTTTTCTCTAATATTATTCTTTCTTCCCTGCCTTCTTTCTTATCTTTTAAGATGTAATTCCTGAAAAGGAGGCTCTGGGATATTACAAAACAAATGCCCAGCACATTATTGTTAGTCCCACTGGCTAACCATGTAATGCTCACAGACATAAAACCATTTCAAAAGTACGTTCACTGGGTATGGGCTCAGCAGGACAGACTGACTGTCTGATGACAGGGGAAAATAAGGAGGGTCCTGAATGTGGTGACAGCACCCATGAACTTGGGTCCTACACTGGAAATAAAAGGGACAAGTAAGGGAAGCAGCACAGTACCAGTACTTTTCAGTTTCCTGATGCACTGCAGTGGGACCAGCTGCCTCATGTTTAACTAGAATTTCTTAGGCTCCCCTCCCCAAAGAAAATCCCGAGAATCTTCATGGCGAGCCTCTTTCTTATTTGTCACATCATATACAATATCCGAACACTGCCTCAAGAGAATCATATGAGAAGGTTATTAACAATAAGGAATCAAGTAAATGGATGAGTCTTTTATGTCCACCGACACCAGGCCTCTCTCAGACTACGGTCTCTCCACTCCTTTACCTCACCTACACACACCCCCTGCACAGCCCTGCAAGGGTGGCTGACTGCCTCAGAACTGAGAAGGAAAGAACTTCCAACACTTGCCAAGCTATCCAATAGGAACGCTCTTCTTCAGAATACCAGCTCCCTGAGGCAATTAAAAGGTAGAGAAAAGCAAGAAGGCTGAAACTGAGCAACCACGCCCTGCCAACTGGCGGAATAAGGCCAATTGTTCCCATACTCACAGCTGGAAAAGTTAGGCAAGGGTAAGGATGAGGAGAGCATAAAGTCAACGCCTCTCTGAGGCAGCAATTTCCAAAGTACTGAGGAAAACCTATGCGGGTCAGCACCTTGAACCATGTGAAGGGCAGCACAGAAAGTAGGCCTTGAGCTCATCTCTCCTCACCAGTCAGTCAACGCCACATTTAAAGCAGCTTTAAAACTGTGCTCTGTCATAGTATGCAGGGCAAACTCTACACATGGGTCTTTTCTCCCATTTCTGTTGTGGAAATTGTAGAGGTGCGTTAGAGCTAAAGAGGAAACCTAACATGCCTAAAACTTCTCTCGTTTTAGTAAGTCAACAAAATGGTAGTTTTCGGAGGTGGGGGGGAATCAATAATGTGGTGGTAAAACTTGATCATTATGTTACTATACTTTAGCTAAATATGTATAAATCAGCTACTTTCTGGTATAATCCCTTATGAGGAATGCAGAGGCTTAGCATGTGTGTAAGATGATTTAGCTTTACAATAAACTGGGAACTTTATGTGATTTTGATTACATTTCTCTTTTTATACAATCACTTCAGATTTCTCTAACAAGAAAACCTTTGGCATGAGACAGTCCCAACACAGAATACCTGCAGAGGTTCCAAAAGATCTTTTTCTTACAGAAACAGGTGAATATTGAAATATACAAAGGTAAGTGCAAAGAATCACTGATACACATTCAATTATCTTCAACTAGTCCTACAGGGCATAACCCACAGCTCGAATCACTATACTATGCAAATATACTGAACTTACACATGGCAGAATGTAGGAAGTAATGTAATATTCCAATGAAGTATATGAACTTTGTTGTAAGACTAATTTGAGTTAAAACCCAAGCTCTGCCATTTAATAGTAAAATATGAACAAAGCCTGACTGCTGTTCTTTTTTAGCTTAATTAAATATGACATATTTTCACATGGCTGATACCCCTTAACTCACAATGCCTGTAACCTTCATGTCGAAAGAGTCTTGATTATTCAAATTCGTTTTCCTGATATGAATCTGTTAAAAGAAAAAAAGTATTCTGACACTGGTTAAAATAGCAAAGAAATCTTTATTCAAGACTACTTCTGTATCAGAGAATGGACCTAATTCCATATCTACCAAAGAAGCTGGTGATTCACAGCCAATGAGCCATAAGAAAAACATACACAGGAAACACAACGGTGGGGAAGGGATGTTTATCAAACAAACAGCACAATTCTTGCCCAAAAAAAGAAAAAAAAAAAGGTGAAAGACTTACACATTATTACACATTAAAGGTAAGGATGAGGCATCTGATCAGATGTCAAATGTGAAGTCACTCTCCCTAAACTGGCATAGCAAGATTTTTGCTAAACTAGACTCACCAGAGATGGGCATGAAGGATCAAAGTCACCCAACATCAAAGCCAACTTGGAAGAGAGCTGAGGGAAGGCTACTAAAGTTCAATCAAGGAAATAGAACAGGAGTAAGCAAGTCCTGTGTAGAGACAAGGAGAGCTTTTCTTACTGAGTGTGAGGGTCATTCCACACACTGCAAACACTGGACACTGGTTCTAGAAGATATGGGTGGCTATCTATCACCCTCTATCCAAGCTATGCACAGGGACATTCTAAACATATCAGCTACACTTAAATAGCATTTCATGTTTTCCAGTCACAGTTTATTTCTTATCCACTGGTATTGTCAATGCAAGTGATTGTTGACCTAAATGAAGAGTTTCTATATAAGCAGACACAAACAGGTAAAGTGAACTATGAGAATTGTATTTTATCAGTTGATATGTCCCCCACATATTTCTTTCCCTAGTTGTTCTTGTCATAAACACTTCACACTTTACACTATAAAAATATAACAGTGAAATTATAAGAGGTGATGAGAAAGTACCAAAGAAAAAAATTTCAATGTCTTTCTCTATAGCTTAAATTAGAATTCTAGGAAACATTAAGAGTAAAGTCATGCTTCTAGTATTTTTAAGAATTAAGGAACAATAGGTAACTTAACAAGTACTATAAATTCTCATATCGAAGCACACAACTCACACATTAGCCCTCTGAACTTAAATCTTTTAAAGTGGTTTCCAAACTGTGCTCTCAAGAATGCCATAGAAAGTATATCATAGTCAACCCATGGAGACAGTACAAAGTAGTCTATAAAATAGCAGCGATTTGGAATCAGAGTCTATTTGGGGTCCCAAGTTCATTTTTCCAGCTCTAAACTATAATCCAGATAAAACCTGAGATAGTGCACTAGCTATACAATTCAAACAAAATAACATTTTATAAAATTATAATGTAAATATTTATGAGATATACTTATCTAATTTTATTATAATCTGAAAACAGAAAAAATTTGTATTTCAAAATTTGCAAAGCTCTCCATCTTCACTCAAATATTTATTATTAATCTTATGATTACTATTACAGATCTTTTCCCTCCTCCATATTTAATATGGCTCATTGCCTACATACTGAAACAAATTTACAAATTTTATTTTATTGACATTTGCTGTTTGTACATCATTAAAACTTGATTGCAAAATGGTGTATGAACTTAACATAAAGTTTTTATAGCCTCAGAAACATTGCTGATACTTTTTTACCCAAAGTTAAGTACCTAAGTTTTAAACATATCTACCACATTCAGTCTATGGTACAGTCAATATATCTGCAGGCCAGGATCTACAAAAGGGATGCACAAGAACTCAGTCTTGACCCAGAGGTTCCCTGTCAATCCAAGAACAGATAACAACCACATGAGGTAAAAAGTGCCAAACAAAAATTTAGGGAACTCCACAACAAGGGTACGAATCCCTTCTCAGGGTGTTTACGAAATACTTTCTAGAAAACTTGATATCAAAGCTGAGAAATGACAAAACAAATGAAACTTGCCCAGGAAAATAGGATGTGATGATAATAACCAGATTCTCACCTTGATAGGATCAAGACTCATTAAGGACTTGAAGCTACTGACCTTGTCTGAGGGATTTTCTAGGGGAGGGTAACCGACAAAGGAAGACCCCCCCCCAACTGTGGGCAGAACCACTCCATGGGCTGAGGTCCTTAAATGAATAAAAAGAAAGAGCTAGCTGAGCAGCAGCTTTTACCATCTCTGCTCCCAACTAGAGGAAACAAGATCAGCTAGCCTCCTGCTGCCATGAATGGATGTGAATAGACATAGGTCCTCTAACTGTAAGCCAAAATAAACACTCTTTCCTGAAATTGTTGTTTGTCAGCTATTTGGTCACAACAGTAATACAAGCAACTAACTCAGAAGATTGAACAAAAGTACTACAGTGGAATGTACCATATCTTGGGAGAATCTGATAACCTGAGGAAAGAAGTGAGATGTGAAAAGAGTCTTTCTGCCATGCCAAGGATTTTAAACTCAACCTAAAGGTTCAATGTTAAGAAAGGATTTGTCATTTTAAAAGATAGCCCTGGATACAATTTGAAGAATAAGTCATAAGGGCTACATCTATGAATGGGATGATCAGTGATGTAGAGAGAAAAGGGTTACCTAAACTTAAGCTGTGGCCATGGAGAAAGAAAGAGGTAAGAAGGTCTTTTGAGGTTTGAAAGCAAAAGCGTAAGATTTCAGTGACTGATGTGCTACATTTGGGACTCAGAGCAGAACTGTCAAAAGCATAGGGCGCTCAACGTGAGATTGCAATTGGTTTAGTACTCATCACTAAGTTAAACAAGCGGTTATCATTCTAATGACTTACTAATACACTACCTAGCCTAATTCATTTCTACCAGCACTGATAACAAGAAAAACTCAGAATTTGCATGCTAATAATAGTTCTTCCTAAAATACAATGGAAAATAAATTGAGACACTAAAGAGGTAGGAATCTTGACCCCAAACAGGTCCCAAAACCTCCATGCTATGGAATAGGAAACAAAAACATATGCACATTTCCTATGAATAACAGGACTTTGCTTATTGTTCTACAAACAGGCATTAAAATCTTGCTAGTCATATTAAACATGTGATCAAGCCCACTGAATGCAATGGCAGCTGTCGGGGATGTATGTTCTTATCACCAGCATAGACAGGCCTATGTGCAAATAATCATGTCTATAGAACCTGCATTTGGCACTGACCTTGGCACCATCTATTGGTGTGTGGCAGTGGGGAAAGGGGTCTTCCCAGCATGGAAAAGAAGAAATAATGGCCAGTGACTAGAGTAACCTAATCACACCAAGCCATGTTGCTTTTACTGATACCAAAACGAGTCATTGGCAATGCTGCAAAGTTTCAAGTTGTGATGAACACCACCAAGACAATTTCTGATGATGAACATGTGCCTGATCAGGTGTAGGTATGATGGTGCTGTTATAGAGCACTGGACCTTCATACCAGTGAATGATGTAAGCAGCCTAAGGGTCTAAGTAGAATAAAAAAGGATGATCAAAATTTTCTACCCAGAAAAGGTGTTCCCTAGGGTTCTAACAAAGATAAAGGAAACTATATTGTCAATGCTGTGGTCACAGTGGCAGCTTACTTCAGTGACCCTCTGCAGCAGGCAACAAAAGATGTACTTAGAATCAATAAAAACACCACTGCTACTATCGCTTATGGATTAGATAAGAAGGTTGGAGCTTAAAGAAATGTGCTCAATTTTTATTTGGAAGTGGCAATTTTAATATGTCAGCCCTTACTATTGAGGACAGAATTTTTGAGGTCAAATCTACAGCAGAAGATACCCACTTGGATAGAGAAGACTTTGACAAGTGGATGGTTAACCATTTTATTGCTGAGTTTAAATGCCAGCACAAAAAAAGACATCAGTTAGATCAAGACAGATGCCCCTGCTTATGAACGGACTAAGTATACCCAAGCTCAGTTTGAAGAATTGAATGCTACCCTGTTTTAGGGCACTGTAGATCCTGTAGAAAAGGTCCTTCAAGATGTCAAACTACACAAGTCATAGATCGGAGATTATTGTCCTAGTGTGGCTCTACTAGAAGCCCCAAGATTCAAAAATTGCTGCAAAATTTCTTCAATAGTAAATAACTGAATATGAGCATTAACCTTAATGAAACCAAGGCTTATGGTGCAGCTGTCCACACAGCCATTCTCTGAAGACAAGTCTGAACATGTTCAGGATTTACTGCTTTTGACTATCACTCTTTCTTCCCTTTATACTGAAACCACTGGCAGAATCACCTCTGTCCTCATCAAGCATAATACTATCACTCAGACCCAGCAGACACAGACCTTCACTACTTACTCTCACAATCAGCCAAATGTGCTCGCTCACATATAATGAAGGTGAAATACCCTTGACTAAAGATAACCCTCCTGGAAAAGTTTGAACTCACAGGCATACATTCCAGCACCCTAAGATGTTCCTCGGGTTTAAGACATGTTGAACACTGATGCCAATGGCACCCTCAGGGTTTCTGCTGTAGATAAGGATACAGGAGAGGAGAACAAGGTCACCATCACCACTGACGGGCTGCGGGAACATGCAGAATACTGCGTGCATGGTCCAGGATGCTAGGAAGTACAAAGGTGAAGATGAGACAAGGGAAACAAAAGTATCATCCAAGAATTCACCGGAGTCCTCTGCACTCAACATTGCAGGAACAATTGAAAATAATAAACTTCAAGGCAAGATCAATGATAAGGATGAAGTGAAGATTCTAGAAAGTGTAATGAAATCATCAGTTGGCTGGATAAGAATCACACTGCAGATAAAGAATTTGAACTTCAGCAGAAAGAACTGGAGAAAGATTGCAACCCCAGCATTATCAAGCTTTACCAGAGTGCTGGGGAATTGCATAAGGAATGCCGGGGGGCTTCCCTGGTTGTGGATCTCCTCCCTCAGGTGGTGCTTTTTCAGGGCCCACCATGGAAAAGGTTAATTATGTCAGTCCAAGGAGAGATGTGGTATTGTTCCACAGGAAAAGATTTAGAATATTTAAAGGACCCAAATTTAGCAAGTTCAATGGCACTGGTAAAGTTGAGCTGCTACAGTAAACTACAGAGCATTTTAACTACTTGAACAGGAACGTGCACACCGGGAGAGGAAATAACGCTGTGCATTATAAGCATTGTACAATGACTAGAAGTACAATGCCTTAAATAAAACAATTTAAAATTGTGGGGGGAAATGTTGTCGAAGCACTGGTATCACCGGTTAGAAATAAAGTCCTCTAGCCATACCTGAAAAATACTGAACAAGCATCTACATTTGAAGAAGACCCCAGAGATTTATAGACTTGGGAGGTCCTGAGAACCACCAAAGGAACTTGCCAGCAACCCACTCTCTGTGGATGAAACAAAAATGCATACATACCTGACCTTATACTTGACTAAAAGAGAAACTCAGCAGTGTTTCTTATTGTAACACAAACAAAGCAACACATACAGGCATTAAGTGGTAACTAGTGTTCATCAAAAAGTACTGCTGAACCACGCATGGTGTCATACACATTTAATCACATACTAGGAAATAAGAGACAGGCGGATATCTGAGTTCAACTCAGCCTGGTCTATATAGTGAGTGCCAGCACAACAAGACCTATGTAGAGAGAATATGCATGCCCCAAAAAAGTAATGCAAGAGCTCCCATATCTGATAAAATAGAAGGAAAAAAACTTAAAACTATGGTTTATCCTTCCTTTAAATATTTTCACAAAGAAAAAAATCAATGCCACTACACATTTGATGATTAGCACAACTGACAGCTTACATACTTTTAAGTCATCCCTACTTTCCCAAGGGAGCTTTGCAAAGCTCTTAATTATGTACTCATCTAAAACAACTATTTTATTAGCTACTTTTCTGCCCACTCCCTTTGTCAAGTGAAAATATGTCACCATAGTTCTTAAGAGAAAACACAGTTAATGTGCTTTTGGATAGTAAATTGCATTAAAAGGATAATTAATACTCCAACTTCAAAATAGCACATCTATTAAAATAAACACATTTTAAAAAAATAAGATTAAAAGGATGAAGAAGCAAAACTCAAAGTCTGAATAAAGTCAACAAGAGTCATTGTACAAAATTACTGGTATCTTTATGGTGAATCTTCGAAGACAAAGGTTTATGCTGATATTTTACCCTCTATTAGAAGACCCTAAAACCACAGAGAAACCACACCTGGCTAAATAGAAAGGAAAGGGAAACCGACACCTGATTGGAAGAAATATTGGGACAGAAACAGCTATACAGAAGCTTAATCTCTCTAGACTGACAAAAAATAATAGCATATAGCCCATTATATCAAGAAACAATATGTGTATGAACAGTGGTGGTGAACAATTCCTAGTCACAAAGCAGAGTGCTTATAAAAACTATATCAACTACTCTTCTGATGGAAAACAAAACTGGAAAGACATTTCAATTCTTTTTGCTGCCTCCTACATAACTTAATTAAGAGTTGAGCAACTTGACTTCAAGGAGAAATTTCTGGCTATAGACAGTCCTATGACCACTTTCAGGTCTTGTACTTTGTGTTTGTTTATTCTACTTTCAGGCTCCACGTTTCATTTCTCTGCTTCTGTTTCTTGGACATCCATCTCTTATTACACAATTCACTTTCCAGAATTAACCTCCCCATCCATCCATTACAGGTATCTCTATGCCCATCTCCTCATTCATTCTATTAAACCACTAGGTAGCACAAAGCAAGAGAAGACATTTAAGAGAAAGTACATAGGGGAAGGAGACACCAGAAGAATCTTGGGTAGTTATTAATGTCCAAGAAACACTAAAACTGGAAGAGAGGAGCCAAAGTTGATTTCCTCAAGAAATCTCACTTTTGTGCTTAAAGTGCTAAAGTGAAGAGATGGGTGGAGGAGTCTGGAACACAGAGAAAGAGTCAAAGAGGAACTACAATTTAAACTCACATATCTGGCATTATCATATTATCATCAAAAGCAAAACTTTCTAGGGACAAAGACAGAGGAGAAAGGAAGAAGCAGAAGGACGAGGAAGAAGAAAGAAGAAGAAGGAAGAAGGAGGAACAAGAGAGAAGAAGGAAGAAGAAGAAAGAAGAAGGAAGAAGAAGAGGAAGAAGAAGGAAGGAAGAGGAAAAAGAAGGAAGAAGAAGGAAAAGAAGAAGGAAGAAGAGGAAGAGGAAGAAGGAAGAGGGAGGAGGAAGAAGAAGGGAGGAGGAGGAAAATACTTTCAGATGATGAAAAGATGGATCTGCAGTTACTAGTGCTTATTGCTTACTGATCTTGCAAAGGACCAGAGTTTGGTTTGCAACAGCCATGTGTGGCAGTTCAAAACAATCTGTAACTTCTTAATGCCTCTGGCCTTAGACACCTACACTCAAGTGCACATATCCACAGACATAATACTAGGTTCTTAGTAAATATATATCAACTAAATACTCATTTTAGTATTGTGAATTCTTTTCATGGTGGTAGTGGTGGTGGTTTTTTGTTTTTTGTTACATTTTAGGTTCTTAGTAAATATACATTAATTAAATACTCATTTTAGTATTGTGAATTATTTTCTTGGTGGTGGTGGTGGTGGTGATTTTTTGTTTTTTGTTGTTCAAGATAGGTTTTCTCTGTGTAGCTCTGGCTGTCCTTCAACTTGCTCTGTAGACCAGGTGGCCTTGAACTCAGAGATCTGCCGGACTCTGCTTCACAAGAGATGGGATTAAAAGCATGAGCCACTATTATTGCGAATTCTAATAGAATATATACAGAATAATGAAGACCATTAAAACTCTCTATCCTATGGGTTGTTACCCACTTGGGATGGAAAGACCCTTACACAGGGGTTGCATACAGATAATAATATTATGATTCATAACAGTAGCAAAATTACAGTTATGGAAGAGCAACAAAAATAATTTTATGGTTTAGAGGTCATCATAACATGAGGAAATGTATGAAAGGGTCACAGCATTAGGAAGGTTGCAAACCACTGCTCTAGGGCAATGCCTTCAAGTACCCAAATATACAAGTATTAAGATAAGTCTACACTAAATGTTCATATTACACCTGATAGACCACAACATTCTACACCCCCACTTTTGCATGTACTCACACTAGCTCTCCCTCTCCATTTTCCCCCATGCTCAACACATATTCAGAGTCACTAAGCTCTGCACTAGGCCTTCTTGTCTTGAGAATAAACTCAAAATACATATTAAAGTAATGAATACTGTCTCCAACATAGAAATTGTGAAAAAAAAAAAAAAGGTATTTCCTATGAATCGTTATATAACTGACAACCAAGATCCTTAAACAGTTGCTTTACCATACCTCTTACACATCTGAATAGTAATACTGGCCTTATACCAACCCTCTATCCTTATTCCATTGAAACATCTCCATGGGGGACAGGTACCTCTCAGGATAAGGGAGGGAGCTAAATAAAGAAGGAGAAATAGTGGGGTACAAGTGATCTGATCAAGGAAGGGAGAGGAAGATATGGAAGGAAGGGCAAGTGTAAAATAACAATAAGAATGTCTAAAAAGGCCATTAGGAATATTTAGGAATAATTTTGACTATAATTAACATGCTATTAACTATATATGTAAATCATGTAAGATACAAAAATCTGTGCATGAATATACATACATAGTTTAAATGAACTTTTCTTTCTTTTTTTTTTATTTATTTTATATAACCAAGTCCATTTAAATGAACTTTTCTTATCTGGACTAACAGTGTTCCCTCCAATACCCAAGGATTATCTAAAAAAACCCCAATGCCAGACATGAGAATTCCTCTTTTGAATTGTTGGTCGGAACTGCACAAGAGACTCTCAAAGCATAGAGCTTATTGCAAAGGGGTAAAGCAACCAACAGTCCTACCAAGCTACAATGTCTATGAATCATAACAACTAATTCCAAAGGAGTCCAAAACTCCAAGGATGCAATAATGGCACACATACCTTGGTAGCAACCAACAGCTTCCTACTTAGACTTAAGATCCACTCAACAAGATGAAAACCACCCCTGGTGTTGGAAATTGAGCCAACTATTCAGTGCTAGTGAAGTCAAGTACCTTGAAGGAAAACTGACAATCATCAATTTACTATAACAGGCAACAATGTAAATACTTGTCCTTATATCCACAGGTAAGTGTAGTCTTCCTGGCTCACCAAGGAAATTTCTCATTGCAAAAGACAGAGACTAGTATACAAAAAGGACAACCAAACAAAATCCAAAGTTGTGGAGCCTAGTCCAAATGGATACACCTAAGAAATACTCCTGAACTTTAGATTCTGGAAATATTGTAGATGAGGGAGCATAAGAATGGAAGAGCCAGATGATCAGATAAATTACAGTGAGACTGCGACTCCTAGTAACCTCAGAAACCACAAAATAAAGTCTCACCAGCAAAAACGCATAAACAAGAACTGCATAAGTACAAAATAAATTGATATACAAAGAAGACAGGAAAAAGGCCACAATGCCTCAACCCTACACAAAGAACTACAGGCAATTAAGGAATGCTAACAATGGTAAAAATAGTCCTTTCCAGGGATGAGCACACAAATTGATTACCTAGTACCAAAAGTTCAGCACTGAAAACATACATATATTAAGTAACAGTATAGGGGATGAGAAGATTATATTTAGGAATATATATGTACAAATATATACATATATTTATATAATAACAACTAATGAAAAATGAGGCCATGAATTTGAAAAAGAACAAGGAGGGGTATATGGGAAATTTTGAAAGAGAAATTGTATAAGAATATTATAATATCAAAAAAATTACCATCTCTCATGCTCCACTACTCCATTACTACTCTATGCTCAGTCCTAGTCCTCTGTTTCTGTCCCCCATTATGAATAGATAGTCTAACTCTAATCCCAACTCCATATGTAGTATATGCAAAAGGACCCAACTTCTCTCCCATGATGCCCTCCATCATATCTTATCTAATCACTACTGTGGTAGTTTGAAACAAAATGGCACCCAAAGGGAGTGGCACTATTAGGAGGTGTGACCTTGTTGGGTAGGTGTGGTTCTGTTAGAGAGAGAATACCATGGTAGACGTGAGCTTTGAGGTCTTATATATGCTCAAGCCACCCCAGTGAGACAGACCACTTGCTGTTGCCTGTGAATCAAGATATAAGAACTCTCAACTCCTTCTCTTGCACCACAGATGCCTGAATGATGTCTTGCTTCTCAACATGACAATAATGGACTAAACCTCTAAACTCTAAGCAAGTCTCTACAATTAAATGTTTTCCTTTGTAAGAGTTGCCATGGTCATGGTGTCTCTTCACAGCAATAGAAACCCTACAACTACTAATAAAAATTAACTTGTATGCATCTCTGAATGTAAACATTCAGTCCTACTTTTTAAAATACTGAGATAACGTTTTTTGAAATGTATAGAAGTAACTTCTGTAAGGGAAGCAATGTCTGAGTATAAAAGCTTGTCATGACCAAAATCCCTGTATTCATATCTGTAATGTAGAAAAAGGAAAAAGCTTCAAGAGGCTGGTATTTACGTTGTTTCCTGAGATATGTGTTCATTTATTTGTAACCTCAGTTCAGGAAAATAAATATCTAGAATATGCAGACTTTTGTAAGACTAAAAAACTAATAGCGGTGTATTCTAATTAAGAGGGTGATTAACACCCTGTTCTACGTTCAAGAGGACTGAGGAATATTTGTTTGCCTTCTATGGTTCTAAAATGACTTCACCCTTTTAACAAGCTGAAGTTAGACTGAAAGAAAAATGTTAGTTATAAGTTGAAAATGGAAATATTTCATGGATAATACTGCTTTAAGTTAAAGGAATTCTAGGAGGACTGGCTAATTTACATCAATAATGCACTTTAGAAATGTAGGTAATATACAATTCTAAAGAACGATAATAATGGTGAGCTATTTATGTCTTAGCATTTATAAAATGTAATTAAAAGATAATAAGCACTTAAACATCACTTTACATTTGCTAATCAATTTCCAGAAACTAATTAAGTCACAAGACATCCACCCAAATATATGTAAATATTTCCAATTGGAAATCAAGTCACCTAGTTAGGGTTTCATGAAAGGAACTAAAGGTAAATCCAGTTTTCTTTGATCTTTTAAAATTCAGTGGAGAAGTGGAATTTACTAAAATATACCAAATAGGGCAAGACAAATTCTGATTTCAGCTCTCTCTGTAAAACTGGCTTAATTAAAGAATATCAGGAAGAATTTGAAAAGGAAATGTTATTAAAGATTTTCTCCTCCCCATGTACTTGTACTAAAAGTCTAGCCTTGAAAAAAAAAAAAAAAAAAAAAAAAAAAAAAACAAGAAAACCCAATGAGGAACATGATGAAAGAAGAACATTTACTATATGTAGAAAGGACCACAGGATCCCAGTCTGAGTGCACAGACACAACTCAGGGAAACATCACCTGCCTGATTCGAACATGGCTCTTGGTTCAATATTTAACACTGAAAACAAAGCAAAGATCCTAGACTAAAAGGTGTTGTTTGATATATCAGAAGAAATGAAAGCCACGCCCATCCCATCCTCAACATGTTCAGTCTCCTCTGTTTTCCCAAGAGATGCTGTGTTGGGCCTCTTTACTACTTGGATGACAGACCAATAGGAATTACTACACCAAGAAAAGGTAATGATAATGATAATGATAAATGACTGTGGTAGTTTGAATGCAATTGGACCCTATGTTCTCATAGGGAGTAGCACTATTAGAAGGCATGGCTTTGTTAAAGTGGGTATGGCCTTGTTGGAGGAAGTGTGTCAACGGGGGGAGGGGGACTTTGAGGTTTCCTATACTCAGGATATTGCCCAGTGTCTCAGTCAACTTCCTGCAGCCTGGAAGAAGTTGGATCTCTGCTACTACCTTAGCATCCTGTCTGCAACCAAGCCACTCTGATCCCCATCATGATACTGGACTGAACCTCTGAAACTGTAAACAAGTCACCCAATGAAATGTTTTCTCTATGAGTTGTCATGGTCATGATGTCTCTTCACTGCAACAGCAACCCTAATGAAGACAGAAGTTCATACCCGGGACTGGGGTACTGCTGTGATAGTCTGACCATGTTTTTGTTTGGAGGAATTTGCAATTCGATACTCTGAGTTATAAAAGCAGTAGAATGTTTTAAGCTACATCTATACAATGAAACTATGTCTAAATATCAGCATAATTAAAAAAATATATGTATGTATGTGTATATGCATGGAAAGAAGAAAAAGAAAACCAGGGAGACAATACAGTGTTCTGGTCAACTATCTAAATGAACCCCAAGAGCTAATTTTCAATATCAGCATCAACACTAAATGGCTTGGCAAGTCACTAAAAACTACTTAAAGAATGTATATCAAATGTGAATAACACAAATGGCATTATTGATGTGGGGATTATGTAGGTTAATATATGTGAAGTATTAACCACAATTAAATATTAGCTATTATTTTCAAAATTATTTTATTAATGAAAACAAATTCAGAAAACAGGAAATGACACCAGCACCAACGGAATGACAAGTACAAATATTCAGAGGAAATGAGAAAACCATCAATACCACAACATAGATGAACATATAGAACAAGCTTGGAGACTTCTGCAAAGAGAAGAACCTAAATATTTCACTGGATGCTGAGTAGCTACTATGAAATGACACAGAAGGCTTACTGGGTGCGAGTACTTGTTATGTAAGTGTGAAAGCCGGCCATGGCACTGTGTATCTTTAACCCCAGTGTCGAGGAGACACAAACAAGTAGATCCCCAGGAGCCAGCCAGTCTAGAAGAAATGACAAGCTTCAGGTTCAGTGAGAAACTGTGTCAACAAACAAGGTGGACAGACATAGAGGAAGATGCCCAACACTGAGCGTTAGACTTGACACTCACACTTACAAACACAGACACCACACACAGACACACAGACACACAGGAACAGTAATTCAGCTAAGGAAAAGAAAACAAAATTGTTTGTAAAATTTTTAAAAGAAGACAAAAGAAGGAGGGTGAAGAGGAAGAAAAGGAAGAAGGAAGAGAAGGCTGCTGCCTACAGACTTGGTAAAAAAAAAAAAAAAAAAAAAAAAAAAAAAAATAGCTAGATGAGCTCTAGGATAGCCCCAGATTGAATTAAGTCCTGAGATAGATAGAACCAGGACTGTTAAGGGGAAAGGTGAAAATCAAAACAGTGTTTCATGCCTGGGCTTGCAGTGATTGTTAAACATAACACAGGGGGAAGAGTGAGCAATCCCAGTTGGTTCACACTGAAAGGGGATGGCAAGCAGAATGTAGTGGTGAGTGCCTATAATCCCAGAACCAGGGGATGGAAGTAGAAGAATTGCATCCCAGGCTATTCCTAGACCATCCTCAGCTGCATAGTGAGACCCTGTCCTGAAAATAAACAGGAAAATAAATTTAAAGGATGGCAGCAAATCTGCAGTCTTGCAGTAGCAATATAATAGAGCCAAATTACAGCTCTTGCACTGAAGGGGATAATGACCTTGAAAGTCACTCTTCTGGGCTTGCTTTTCAGTGTGACACAGACAGCCTGGCTATAGAATAGGTGGCATGCTGCTGTGAAGATAAAGTCATCTGGGGAATCAAGACCCACAGAAGGAAGGCGGTTCAGAGAGAAAGAAGCTATTAGGTTGGCTAGATGAAAAGGAGATTGGGGCAGAGCTGGGAACAAGTGAGTTGTACTTCGAAACATCTTCTGGCTTGACCTCTAAGAAGCCTTCTTACTTGGTTAGAAACCGAGTTCTAAAGTCTCAAGAATAACCAATTAAAACCATTCATTCTTCTCCAAATATTCCTGTTCAACAGTAGTAAATCGAACTGACTTCAAAATTGTATAAAGACTCTAAGACTGGCTCAGCTGCCTACCAATCATCTGTGCTTGGATACACTGTCACCATTGGAACAAAGGAATAAATAGCAAGTTCCCAGAAGGGTTGGGAAAGAAATACTGCATGTGGAGCTTAATAAATCAGGTCACATTCACTACCATAAGCCTGGGTGAAATTTTCTGAAATAACACTAGCATTTCTTTACTCCAGTCTACTGTTGAATTCTGTGTCCTCCAGCCACAGATTGTTCAACACAGATTGCAGAGCCCCAGCCTCCATAAGATTCTCTGCCAGTAGTCTGGGACAGAATGTGAACATTTACATTTCTAACTCGTTTCCAAATGATGCAGATGCTGCTGGCCTGGGAATTAACACTTTGAAAACCACCTGTCTGTCAAAAGTCATTCCTGATGGAACCTTGACAATTTTTCATAGTAAGGCACAAGAATGAATTTCTCCCATAGTCATTGAAGGGTAACAAAAACAATTAAGGGAAAAGCATCATATGTTCATGTGCAAGTATGATAGAAAAGAAGGTGTGGGTCAGGGGAAGGAGGGAGGGAGGGAGGGAGTCAGGGGAAAGGAGGGAGGGAGAGAAGAAGGGAAGCAGCAGGGAGGGAGGGAGGGAAGCAGGGAGGGACTGAGGTGAGGAGGGACAGAGGAGGGAGGGAGAGAAAAACAATGCCTAAAGATCAAGTTTTAATTGTCCTACTCTTTCCCACACAGTACAGTATTAATACAAATTCCTTCTTAAAAATCCCAAATGATTCACTGTGAGATTAAGTCCCCACAGAAATGCAGGCAAAATGAAAAGATGGCCTCTCCGTTTCTAAATAGCGTGTGTGTGTGTGTGTGTGTGTGTGTGTGTGTGTGTGTGTGTGTGTGTGTGTGTGTTTCATATAGAGGGAGGTTTCCTGTTTTTTCTTATTCTAATGGAAGCACTAAGCTATCTCTATAGAGTTTCAAAGAACCCAAATCTGGTTTTAGTAATTTCAAAGCTCCTGTCCTGGGGTTCCAATCCCCTGTTATGCCATGTCTGTCCCTATCTCTATTCCAGAAGCCATGAGTGAGGGGAGATACAGAAGAAAGGAAACCAAGAGAATAACACAAAAGATGAGAATTTTTCTCATGCTCTGCACTGCATATTCCTTTCTTCATCACCCTGCCCCTGATAATGATCTCTGATGAACCGCTTTACATACATGAGGTGATGCTTACATATGGGTGCTAGAAAATTACAATACCCTTTTATATTTTAAACACAGACTTTTCCTAATGTAAGTGCTTTAAATGGCCCTGTTGCTGTTCAGGAAGTTTACCCTTGGTCCATCTACAAGCATAAGGGATTTTCATCATCTTCAACAGGTGCCAAGTAAGGAAAACAGGTGAATGAACAGTAACAATGCAAACATAGAGACTATTAGGATTCCAGTTCAAACAGACACACAGGTTCATGTTTGAATTCCTGATGCCCAGCTGTTGGCAATGTCTAGGGAGGTTGTGGAATTTGGTAGGTGGTGGTACCCAGTGGCATGGATGGAGATGTGAGTCACATCAGGCAGGCCTCTGAAAGCTATACCAGAATAACTTGCAACCATGCTCTCTGCTTCCTGATCCAACAACCAAAATGTGAATAAGCCATGTTGAAAGTTCTACGGACACAAACTAGGCCTTCGCTGGGTGCCATGTCTTCTCGTCACAGCAGACTGCACCATCTGAAACTGTGAACCAAAATGGCCCTCCCTCACCTCAGGTTAGTTCTGCTAGGTCTTTTGTCAAAGCAACAAGAAACGCTGAATAACACAACAACAGGGGCAACATTACTAATTCCCAAAGGCTAGCCAGACAGCTTTAAATTGCAGCCTTAGAAAGAAGTCACTATAAAGTGACCCAATTCTCACAATTTTAGTCTCATACACTAACAATTTGGTTTTCTTCTGCCTGTCTCCGCAGTGTTAGTAGTTAGAATGAACACCTTCAGCGGAGGATTTTTATGCTACATCATTTGTAACATTCACTTGAAGCTTGAAATTAAAATTTCCTTCTCTTACCAATTTAGTCCCTTCCCATTTGGCAAACATCCTTTTGATTCCAGCATCTCTAATGGAGCTGAAAATTAATATGACTTTTTGTTTAATTCTTGTGACTATGCGAAAGAACCATTGATGATGTTAGCATGGCTCTGTACAGTTAGCCAGGACTTAAAATAAAAAGCCTTACATTTTAATAGCATCTGACCACTCAGAGGACCACAAAACCCTTGCAAACCATACTCAGAACACTTCCACACCACTCAGCAGTAACTGTGACTCCTGTGAAATGCATGCTCTGAGTAATTAACATTTACTCCAAAGAACTGAAGAATAGAGTCCCCAAGGGTTCTAAAGAGACAGCAAGTGCTAGAGAAGGTAAACAAAAAGCTGAAAGAAATGGATTTAATTTAGTACAAGAGATTTCACTTACAGCAAGAATTAAAGAAAATTTTTATAGTAAGAAAATCAGAATTTTAAATGTCTTTCTCTAAAGAATAAAGGAAAATCTTGGACAGTTATTTTAGCCTAACTTACTACCAAATGTTTCACCATCTTTCCAAATATGTTGTCATAATCATAATGAAAATGATGCTACCCAAGAGTGAGTATCACGGTAACAATCCTATAACAGTCCAAAAGTCAGGCTGCCTGCCGCACCAGGGTCTTCTTGGAAGGATTTAAGTCAGTATAGTCTAGAGAAAGCAGAAAGAACTAGTTCCCTAGAGCACATTACACTTTTAGTTTTATGATTCTTTGATCCATATTTTTAAATCTACAAAGTTCATCACATTTGAAATGCACTTATAACTCAATCTTATCCTTATTTTGGGATATTATAACGAAATACTATATACTGGGTAGTTCATAAACAATAGAAATGCCAGCACTTGGGAGGCAGAGACAGGCCAATCTCTGAGTTCAAGGCCAGCTTGGGCTACAGAATGAGATCCAGGATAGCCATGGACACAAAAAGAAACCCTTTCTCAAAAACCCTAAATTAAAAAAGAAGAAAACGAAAAGAAATAGATTCCATCACAGTTTTGGAAGCTGGAAAATCTAAGAGCAAAGCACCAGGAAATCTGGTATTTTGTGAAGGCCCGCTTTCTGGTCCACAGCCAGTCACATTCTAGCTGTGGTACCACATGGCAGAGGGAGCTCTCTTAGGCCTGTGAAAGGGCACTGATTCCATTCTTGTATGGAATCTGCTCTACTCTCAAACACCTAATTCCTTCACAAAAGCTACGACCTCTCAATGCCATCATGTTAAAAACTAGAGCTGATCACATGGATTTAAGGGAAATAAAAATACAATTTGTAGTAAATCAACAAACCAATCATAGATAAGTGTTGAGCAGCTACTACTCATTCACCACGTAAGTACTTAGTAGGTGCATATTGCACATAACAACCTGCCTATGTCAAACTCAGGTGGAGAAACAATCAAAAATTATATTCTCTTCTCTCAAATGGTGAACTGCTTTAATGACAGCTGACCAGCATCCATTGTCCTGGCAAAGCTATACCTTTACTTTAGTGGTTCTGGTCTTTTGTTAATCACAGCTGATTCTTCGGCCCCAGCTGCCCGGACCCCACAAATTCTCCACACAAATAGCAGTAAGAGTGTGTGCTTCCCTCTGAAACCTCACAAGCCAGGCCTCTACAGTCTGTACCCTCTCAACATGCTTATCTTCCAAGTTTCTAAAGAATAAGCTCACTGAAGCTCTCAACACTCAACAGCTTTTCTCGCCCAAACTTCTAAAATCCTTCCACAATCCTTCCACCACAAACAATGGTCAAGTCTGTCATAGCAAGACTACCCTGATAACCACTTCTCTTAGATAGTGTTTCTATTGTGAAAAGACACTATGACCAAAAGGCAAGTTGAGGAGAAAAGGGTTTATTTGGCTCACGCTTCTAAATCACTGTTCATCAGGAAAGGAACTCAAAAAAGGCAGGAACTGAACAGAAGTCATGGAGGGGAGCTGGCCTGCTCTCAGGGATTGCTCAGCCTGCTTTCTTATAGAACCCAGGATAACTAGCCCAGGGATGGATAGCACCGCCCACAAGGGCCCTTTCCCCTCAGACATTCAATAAGGAAATACCTTGCAGGCCTGCCTACAATCTGGTCTTAAGGAAGCATTTTCTTAATTAAAGCTCCCTCCTCTCAGATGACTTTAGCCTGTGCCAAGTTGACATGAAACCATTCAACATAAGCACTGAGAGACTAAAAGATATAAAACGATCATGGTTCTGAGTGAAGGAGACAACCTTTAACCTAATTAAATTTGCTTAAAGGAAAGGAAATATACATAGGTCAAATGAGCACACTGCTTACAGCAAAAGTTCATAGAGTTCCTGAAAGGAAAGGAATGGTTCTGATAAAAAGCAGAGGGTTGCATCATATGAGAAAAGATGCTTAGGGGTGAGGGAAAGACAGTAGGATCCATGCACAGGACAAGCAAAAGGAAGGCAGCGTTATATTGGTGAAACCGAGGGAGGAACGATTTGATGGGAACACAATTGTACTATGTCAAGTACAGGTAGGCCTGTCAGCTGACTATGCACTGTGGAGATACAGAACACTGAGTTGTGAATACAATGTTCAACAACTAGATCAGTTTACTACAAAGAAACGAAGTACAAGCAGTGAAACTAAAGTTGAGTTTGCACTGTCGGTTTCCTTCTTTGATAGACACTACTATTATTACAGGCAGGCGGGAATGCATGGCATGCAGCACCACACGGAAGGAGCCCGGGAAGGCACAAGACCACACTTCCACAGAGTCTAAGGGCACACAGTCTGCTTAAAACCTTTTCTCCTGAAAGAAAATAAAGGTACCAATCACCTACCTCCAACGTTCTTTGGATCCCAAAGCACTTCCGGGAGGCTGGCTGGTAGTCCCCACTCGGCTAGGAGGTATCTTTGAAAAAGACTCAGGCCTAATACATACCACCCGGTCTACTAAACTTAGCCACCTTCAGTGGGGACCTAAGCTATGTCTACATGGGGGGAGTCACTCCATAAAAATCAGAGGAAAAGCTGCCAGGCCAGCCCAACATCAGTGAACCTTCATGTTTTTAAGCCCATCTAGATATGCCTGAATGTATGAAAATAAGATGTGGTAATTCTTCCTAACAGGTAAAGAAGTAACAGAGATTCAGAGAAAAGTTAAGTGAAAGGGGCTACAGGAACATTCAACCTATTTCCCTATGACACATTCAGTTGTGCAAAAACCAAAAGGCCAACAAAATTCAAGTGCACTTTCCCAGGAGGATGTCCTAAGGCCCAAGAGTTTCACTGCAGAAATGCACCCCACACTCCACCTCATTCTGCAGTTCTTAACTCCTTTATGCTGTACACATTTGCCCTACTATGAGGAGTAAATAATTGCTCCATTTCATACCTGAATTTGTAAAGATTACTACAAAGAACTATTTGTTCCCTAATTTCACAAGTTTAAAGTGCCAGACCTATGTCACTTGTCATTTTGTGCCCCTCTTATCATCCTACCCATCATGGTCAATACTGACGATCTCCTGACCAGAACAGAGCTGGCCATAAATGAGCCCCTGTTTTATAATTTGCTGTCTGTGAAAGTATGTGTGTACCCTCTATAAGTGAACTATATTAAATACATTCCAACTAGTGAGAAGTCAAAACTCCCTATGAACAACTTTACAGTGACACTATCCACCAGCATCTCCCTAAACTCTGAAAGGGTTAATACTTTTCAATACCAAACTCGTCCCCAAATGTGCCACATCTTCTGAAAAGCAGCAAAACATGCCCCATCTGAAGTCCTCAGTTACCACCGATGGCGAGTCTGGGACTCCCGCCCATTTGCCTATCTTCCTGGGACACATGTGCCTGGTGCTCGAAGCAGCCTCCAGATGCCGCTTCCTGAGGACTGGAGGGAAGGGATGATCAGCTCAGCTCAGCGATGACATGTTGTTTGGTGCCTCACAGCCAGAAATAGTGCTGGCCTTTTTCACTGCCATATCACGCTGCTAACACTTATCTAAGAGATGTTGTTCATCACAACCCCCCACCCCCATGAGGCTGGCTACTTGGTGCTAAGCCTTCATCATCTGCTGTACTTCTTCTGCCGCAGCCCTGATCTTCCCAATCATCAAAAGCATGGCTTCTGTGGCTGTTCACTTCATATTTTCAAAAACATATAAAACCTTCCAGTGACTGTATTTGATGCTCTTAGATGAACAATTCTTTGAAATTAACAACAAATAATTATGAGAAGCCAAGAGTGACATAAGAAGAAAATTAAATGTCATAATATTTTCTACATAATCTTAGCAAGGATAAAAAATAAAGACAGATTTGAACACATTTATAAAGAAGGATCACCCTTCTTTAAGCTTTGAATTATATATGTAGATTTGATGGCAAAAGACATTTAAAGACAGAGAAGTGAGCAGACACTATCAGGCAATTTAAGAAGGACTTTGGGAGAATGTATTAGAATCCCTTTAATGATGGCATTTCCCATGATTATAGTTCTTAATGAACCAAGAGAGGAAAATCAAGAAACCTGTGTTCTCACCATTACGTACTCAGAGATAGGAAGGTCAGGCAAGTGAGCACAGGAACTCCAAGATGAAGAGCACCAGGAAAGGATAACCAGTCCCCCAAACACAGTGTCTCATAAGTACTGTCTTGTTAGCACTGCCAGGCTCACTTAACAATCCAGCAACCTCCAAAAGGGGTCAGACTAGATACCCAAAGAAAACACCAGTTTCCAAAAGGCACCACCCATAACCTAAGCAGAATTTGCATCCATGTTCTATATCAGTCCCTATGAAACAAGCATGTAACACAAAAGAGTACTTCAGAATGTACCTATATGAAAACCAAAAGAGAGCTCAATCTACAAGCTACTTGAGGCAAGTAGGACACACTCACCCTTTCCATTCTAACCTGTCCTTCTGTCTCATCTCAGCTACTAGCCCCAGGTAGACAGACCTGTTGGTCTCTTATCCTAGCTTCCTATCTCCAATCAAGATGCTTGTAACCATTCTTTATGTACATCTTCCAATACCTCAACTTTAACAAGGATAAACCACAATCTTTCTCACCCTAATTCTCAGTCACCCTGACTTGGAGAGCTTCTTACATGTGTAAGAGTCATGTAAAAAGGTTTTGGAAAGCTGTTCATTTTTCAAAAAAACTCTCTAAACTCTATCTCCTTTCTTTTTACTGCCCAGCCTTTCTCGACAACACACTGACTAAACCTGCCTTCTAATTGGTATCTCTGCATCCATTTCCTTCTCCGCCAATTCACACTGAACATTATTGCCAAACTAATCATCCAGAAAATATTACTTTGAGCATATTAGTCCTTTAACAAAAAAAGAAGAGTGTCTACCACCATCTATGAAATAATCCTGATACCTCAAATCCATTTAAGTCTGATCAAGCCTTTACCTTCAAGTTATAAGGCAAAAGAAAATAGTAAATACACTAATCAATCAACAAAAGCCAAGATATCTGAAATTCTGCAGACTGAATGATCAAGTTTCACTGATAAATATAAGGGGATAAATAAATAAAATAGAATAGAAGGAGAATGTATAGACTGAAAGTCTAAAAAAAATTCAATAAATTACAACATTGCAACTTCATTTGGATCTAGCATCACACAAATGGAAAAGCATATAGTTACCACACATCAACAACTGAAAATGTAAACATTACTGAATACCTAATAAGGAAATTCTGGTTTTACCCATGGTTACATTTTTATAAAAAGATGGCTATCTTTTAGAGATACATATTAAAACAGAAAACAGAAAAAAAAAAAAAAGCATTATCTGTAAGACTGTTTCAAAATAGGGGAAAGAATATAGCCAGGAAAGAAAGCAACATAAACTGATAACTGTGAAGCTGGATAATGGGTGCATGGAAATCTATTATATTATGGTGAACATGTTTAAATTTTTTTTCGTAATTTAGAAACAGAGAACCAATAATAGCACTAGTATTTAAAGAGCCAAATCCAAAACTGTCCAAAGCTCTCCAAGGAATCCAAAATCATTCTGTTCTAACTTCGGTTTGTTTTGTTGGTTAGTAGTAATAGTAATAATACTTTCATTAAGGATAAACTAACAACAACAATACACCATGTCCCCAGATCCCACAGTCTATTCAGATATATATTCACCTCCATGTTAAAATGTGCCAATTCCCACCTTAGCGATCAATACAACTACCTTAACCTACTCTGAAGTCATCCTTCTATGGTCCTTTCCAACATTTGTGTTCATACTGAGAAATGTTCCATGGTATCAGAAACTGTCCTCAACTATTCTTGATCACAGTTATTTCTAAAAAAAAAAAAAAAAAAAAAAAAAAAAAAAAAATTGTTTTGTTTTGTTTTGTTTTCTAGACAGGGTTTCTCTGGATAGCATTAGACCTGTCCTGGAACACACTCTGTAGAACAGGCTGGCCTAAAACTCAAGAGATCCACCTGTCTCCTCCTCCCTAGTGCTGGGATTAAAGGCATGCAACACCGCCACCCATCTCCTGAATTTTTTTTAGGGGGGGGTTGAAACAGGATTTCTCTATATGGAGCTTTGCAGGCTGTCTTGGAACTCAATCAATAGACCAGGATGGCCTGGAACTCACAGAGATCCTCCTGTCTCTGCCTTCCGACTGATGGGACTAAAGGTGTGCGCCACCACCGCTCAACCTGAAATTATTTTTATATGAAATGTTAGAAGAAATATCTTCACCAAATCCCCTGAAAAGGAAGGCAGGAGTATCCACCAAAAAATGTTATTTCTTCCTGTAGTCCTACAAACCAACACACAATCAGGCCTTCGGAGGTATCCAGAAATTCAAGAACAGATTCACTACCCCATCTACTACCTCCAGGTATCCCCCAGCCAGTTTCTGAAGTCTGGCTCAGTATATTAACTGTCCCCATTTATGCCAGGCTTCACTGAGCACTGGATATCCTGGCACTTTTCCTTGGGTATCTGCCACATCTGCACTAGGTCCTGAGTCATCTCCTTGACTGCTCATCCTTTCTGCTATAATAATTAGTGATAAACAAGACATAGAATAGGGAGGGGCTTGGTGCTATTCAAAGTGAGAGTAATTCAGAGGAAAGTGTGTGAACTGAATTCAGTTCAAAGGCTAACTGAATTCTACTTGTAGTGCTCCATTTTATCCATTGCAAAGAGAACAAAACTCTGGGGGAGGGGGGTTGGAGCACCTTCCTGGGGAACCAGTCGCTGACAGCCTCACACCATTATTTGAAATAGCTAAAACTTTTAAGTCTGGGAAATGAAAAAACACTATGTCTGAAGATGTTGCTCATAAGCTGTGTGGCTGAAATACATTCAAAGGCTGGTTTCACTTTAAGGATGGGAATCCTCAGTTAACTAAAACACTAAATGCAACAAAACCTAAGAATAACCTACTTTCAGCCCTACATTCAAAATAGAAATAGTGTGTCTTCTTGAAAACTTCCTCTAGGTCATGATCAGTACCAATAATTTCATGGGTATTTTTCCCTGACAGCAAACTCCAAGCTCTCTCTCCTTCTCTCCATGAGGTTAATTTTATCACTATTTAAACATTAATGCAGCAGTTACCAAAGTAAAATGATTTTTACATTCTCTCGAAAATGGCGACAAGATATTAGAGAAGTAACGGCTTGTTCCAGGAGTGACTGTTAATGGTAAACAGAGTACTGGGGATCCTCTGCCTCAATCTGTAGACACTGCTAAGTACATCAAGAAATTACACATTTCAGCCAACAACGGCTAAATGGACAGTTTTGTTTTGAAATCGAGTATTTAAAAATTGCATCTTTCCAGAATCATACAGCTGGGAGGATGAGACTACTCAAAATGACCTCTTATTTCCTGTGTTACACAAAATTTGTAAGAACTGAATACTTTTGTGTTTTTAGTGAACCCCAGTCGTACACACTTGACAATGTGCAGCCATGGGTATGACAGGCATGTCACCAAGTGGGTGGCATTTTAGAAGGTTCTGCTGCCGCTCAGAAGAACAAAAACATGTATTTCTATTATCACAGTTTCAAAAGAGTGCAAAGCCACAAAGGAGTGCAACAGTGTGTGGTCACGGTGCTCACACCTTGTCACTGGGATAGCTATGGCCTTGTCTGCTCAGTGTGTGTCTCCAGACACACATGTGCTGAGACAATGCAGGGGAACCTGAGTTCCAGCAGAAAGCCACTATGGATGCCTTCAAAAGCCAAGAACTACCTTCTCCAATTAGTGTTTTTAAATATATATTTTTAAAAAAAATTTTAGCAAGAAGTATTTTCCATCCAAAGAAACACTGAAAATTGAACTTTAAACACTTATAACTCAATTCATCATGTCATCTTACTGTCATTCATGCTTAAATGCAGATGTCTGCTAGTTTCAATTATTTCAGCTTCAACAGTAATTTTTAACCTAAAGATCACTCTTCCAAGAATAAAACTCTACATGAAAACTCTTCTTTGTCCTAAATCTGCCATGCAGCCAGGCATTTCCCAACCAGGGCTCTCTTATGCTTGTAAATGGTCATTCATACTGTACAATGTACACTATTGGAGGCTGTCTCTAACTTTACCAGACTCCATACACTACCATGTGATCATCTTTACATCCTAGTATTTATTAGATAGTTAGTCCCAACAATTAACCATTAATCTACCATTAAAATAAATAACCCAATGAAACTGAAACTGACAGGTCAACCATGTCAGGATCAAAAAGCTTACATATTCTTTCTTTCATCTTTGTATTCTTTTAGCATTGTCTACCATCAAAGCTTATATTTATTTCACTATTAGGCCTTATCTTAACCAATATAAGCCACAGGCCTCCAAATATAGTATTATACAATATATCTTAAGTAATATAAGTCACTGTCCTCCAAAATAGTTTTTCTGCCTTATGTACAGCCTCCCAGTAATCATTTCAGCGCTTTTCACTGCTACCTGGCTAACCTTCCTTCACCTTGTTATAATTCAATCAAAACCCCCAAAGATTCAATAGTGCCTAAGCAAAGATCCCACCCTTTTCTCAAAGTCTCTAGTTCAGGAACTCAAAAGCATAAAAACATACTTCTGAGTATTGCTGGTGCTACTGGTTCGAAAGCATTTTGGTAGTCAATATACTGAATTAATGATCACACAAACAGATTAAATGAATATATAAACTCAGCAGCTAAAAGGCACAGAATCAATATCATCCACAGTGATTCTCACTCAAAGAGTATAGGTGAAGGTAAGTCAATCCTAAGTGAATCTGATGGGCATTCATAAACCATTAAACTAGATAATTCACAAATCACCTAGAAGATGCTAAGGGTTTTCCATAACTTGACCTTAGCCAACAGGCTGAGAAGCAATAAAACCTGTATTTTTAAATAAGTGAACATAACAGCATACAATTATATTCCATTAAATCTGCTAAAATATCTCACTATCATAGAATTCTCCAAATCATCCCTTTTAAGATATGGGAGGATTAACTCACTTAATAAGCCATGAATTCATATCATAGTAATTTATATATTCCATATATTAATGTCTAATGGAATTGAAGTTACTTCATTTGTTATGACCATTTTGTTGTTGTTGTTGTTGCTGTTTGTTTTTTGGTTGTGAGCTTTGCCTTTAACAGCTGAGCCATCTCTCCAGGCCTGCAGAATTAGAATCATTTTACTATTGTTGGGAACTATGAAAAGACAGAACCCATCATCTACTTCAGGAATAGAAAACTTGTAATTGTGTATGGAAATGTCATATTTAAATGTCTTATTCTGAACAACTGATCTAAATAAAATTAAACAGCTACGTTATTGGCTCACATGATAAAACTAGAATATATACAGATTACATAAATTGATGTTTTTCAAAGAAGTGCGTGTATGTGTGTGTGTTATACATGAGAACAACTAGTAAAATAATAAAAGCTTAACAAAAGGCAAATTTCAACAAAGAGGTATGTGGATAATCTTTTAGTATTATTATTCTTTCCTAAAACTTAAAACATATTTAAAAGTTTAAAACATAATAAAAATAAGATACATCTATTGAGATTTGAATGTCTGAGACTTGTTTTTGTTTGTCTTTAATCCAGTATGATCTCTGTTATTTAATTGGGAAGTTTAGTAATTTATATTTAATATAATTATATAGTTAGCATCTTCCTTTCTATTTGTGTCTAAGCCATATCATCTTGGCTTTGTTCTTTATCTTTTCTTTCTCCTTTGTTCTTTTTTCTCCCTTTCCTGATTTCACTTAAATAATCAATTATTCAGTGATCAATTTTATCTCCTCTGGCAAGTTTTTTATCTGTATATTCATTCTACTGTTTTAGTGCCCTAGGGATTAAATTATGAATTCTGAACTTATCATAATTTATCCTAAATATTATACATCTTCACATATGCCATAAGAAACTTACGCCAAAGGCTAGAGAGACGGCTCAGATGTTAAAGGATAGGCTCACAAGAAAAAATATAAGAAACTTATGACAAACACAGATTTGTTTACCAGAAATATAATCTTTCTGAAATTACTGTTATATAATTACTCCCATATTTTATAAAATAATGACATACGGTTATTAGTTTTGCTTTAGACATAAATGAAACTCCATCAAAAAATAAACAAATCAACAAATGAGGAAAATGGTACTTCACCACTGACCACCTATTTTTTTCTTGTAGTTAAGCATTTGGTATCACTTTCCTTCAGCTTAAAAACTCTCTACATTTCTTAAGTGTAGGTCTCAATTATTTCAGTTTTAATTCATTTGAAAACATCTGTTTTATCTTCACATGCAGTCGACACAATATTCTAGATTGACAGTGGTTTTTTTTTCCTAGCATTTCAAAATGACATTCATTGGTTTCTGGTTTATGCTGACTCTGAGGCAAGTCAGTAATGATATTTATCACTTGTCCCCCTATGGGTGATATGTCCTTTTCTCTCAGGCTGTTTTATGATTTTTGTCCTTTGTTTTTCAGGAAACTGATAACATATCTAGTGTTGATTTTCTTTGCATTATTCTTGCTTGGAATTAGATGGACTTCTTCATCTATGGGTCTATACTTTTCAACAATTTTTCTTCTGCCCTAATTTGTCTCTTCGCCCTCTACCACTGCACCACATATTTCTTAGACTGGGAGAAACTACGCCAGGGAGACTAGTGGCTTTAACCATTTTTGGTTTTGGTTTATTGTTACTCTGTGCTTTGGTTTGGATGAATTACATTAATCTATGATGAAGTTCACTGATCTTCTCTATATTATACAATTCAAACTTCCTCTGTCTGGTGATGTTTTCATTTCAGGTACTAATTTCTGTCCATTTTTGTCCTGCTTGTAAGTCATGCTCTCAGACTTTTACACAAGTATTATTAGTGCATGTCAGACCTTTTGAGTATATATCATTGTTGAGAATCTGGATTCTCTTATCTTACTTTAGAAAAGAATTTAAACCTGTCAGCTCTATTCAGGGGGGGACTACAAGGGCTATGTTCCTAAGGAAAGAAGAAGGTGGAACTAACTCATCTGTTCTCTGCTAACTAACTGTATTACCTGAGTCCATTCAGGGTTACAGCTGTTTACTATAAAAGACAATTTCAATATGGCCATAACTATAAGGCCAACAATATTTGAAATTGCTTTATCATGTTATTTTGTAAACCACATTTCATTTCTATGTGGCAGATAAGCAAAACCAGGATTGAAAGTGTTAAATAACCAGCCCCAAACCACAAAGATATTTAATCCAATATACACATTTCTCAAGTACTTACTATAGGTACACAGTAATTGACATATCAGTAAAAGGAATCCAGAAAAAGTAGAGCAAATTCATTGTACCTCACTCCCAAAAATAAGTCTAGAAAATGAGTTACTAAGAATCAATCTTATTCAATCTACCAGAAGCGTGCATATATTCTCAAAAATGACTACAATTTGCATTCATGATTTATTTATCATTGCAAACATTCCTATTTTCTGTGCAAGTGATTTCATTCCAACAGTTACATTTTTCAATTCTCTACATGTACTTACCTCTTTTAATATTAAGTAGATATTACCATTTCTACTTAGCTATGTCAAACTTGTTTCAGCTAACTCTTAATTTCACTTCTAATTTTCATCTGGACAAATCAAATATATCTTGCTGGCAAAGAGAAAAACATAATGCACTTTCTAAATGCCATGTCAGCAGTATCATATCAAACAGTAATGAAATTCCTTCCATCTTCAACAAATGAAAAAAGTGATACATTTCCATCCCACAGATTTATTTTCATCTCTCAGAATAAGTTCCTGTCCTGTCATTTCACCCAATGCATGGAAAAAGTGACGGTAAGAAAACAGTCAGTAAAATTAAGCTCAGCTGTGTTCATAAACAAGCTTTAAAACGTTGAATGTGTATTCTCTCTCTCTCCTCCCCCACCCCTTGTTCTCTTTCTTTTGAAATAGGATCTCAATCCATAGTCATGGCCAGCAATGAACTCTCTATAAACCCCAGAATGGCCTCAAACCCATGATCTTCCTCTATTAACCCCCCCAGGTTAATAGACAGCTAAACATATGACTAATTTCAATCAGGTAAAGAAATCTGGTAGTACTTACCTTTGATTGCTACACACTGAGAATCAGCTCTTTTTTTTTTTTAAAGTTTGACCAAATACTAATACAAAAAATAATAACAATAATAAAAGTTTATTAGAAATATTTTTAAAGATAGCATCCCCTTTCACTGAACGCTTGCTCATCCAATTTGTGCTTCCTAAGGTAATAATTTAGGACAGTGTTTGCTATTACTCTTCACTGTTGTCCCCAATCAGATGGCAGCCTTTGCACAAAGCCCTCACCTGCAGCACATCTTGGATCTTCACCCACACATCTGCCATATCGTATAATTTAATGTCTTCCTGCTGAGTCGGTTGGGTCCCAACAGAATCCTGCAGGTACCCCAGCACCACAGAGTGTGCGGTGGCTACAGCATTAAACTTGTCAAACAACAGCTCCAGCAGTTCTAGAAGTAACCTGTGGAAAAACAAACAACATTTACAGAAAGGCATGCAGTCACACACAAATGGTTTACACTGGCCTGCAAGAAAAAAAAATACCAACTTCAGTGAAAAGCACATCACTGTGTACACAGCATATTCCAACAGATGTGATTTCCAACAGCTACACAATCTAAGTAATCTTCCAAATCTATCTAGTCCCATATCACTGTCACTAAATGAAGATGACTTAAGAATTTATAAATCCATTATAAAGTCCCTACACTGGCAGCCTAACAAACACAGTTCCTTTTTAGCATATTTGAGATTACAGAATCACAACTACTCTGTATTCATATAGGTAATCTCCAATGTATTCTGGCAAATTTTTTAGAAGGCAGTTCAGACGCCACACAAAATATACTATTCCCTGGCAATAACCAGAGTGCTTTGGTAAGGACACTAATCCTGTTAGTCATGGGAAACTGTGCTTGCTATCATTCAAATGCATGGCTTAAGGTATCTGGGAAAAAAAAATTAGACACCTGCTAAGCAATCTGACTTTCACTGTAGGGAGCAGCTTATGCATCCACATTATCTCATTTACCATAGTGCGATATGCTGGACACATATTATTACATCAATACTATACACTCAAGGACACAAAATAAGGTTGCAAGGCAGCTGGTCTGAGAACAAAAGTTGATTTCCAAGCCAGTGCATTTAGCTACGTATTTGTCACTGCCATTCTAGAATACAGATGTGTGTTTAAGAAAGCCCAGAGCTTTCTATCATGATACAAAGGCATTCCTCTACCATTAGGCTTTATACCTTCACTGATCACTTAGGCTTAGAATTACTTCCTCCTCTCAACTTGAAGAGTAGTTCAACCTAGTTTTAAGGAACTTACCACATGTGGCTTACATATGTAGCCTAACATGTATGGGTCACATTTACCTTTACACAGGTGCTCTGCCTCCCCTCTCCATATTATTACTTTTTCACAGTAGATTCTACATTACCTATTTCTATACTCAAGAGCACTTAGAACACATTTAACAAATACTTGCTGAATAAACTGAATGTCAGGAAAGAGTATTTAAAAACCCTGAAATGTGAGCCTCATTGTATGTTTCTCAGTTCCAAGATCCTGAACAGACTGATAAGCCAACCTCAAAGGAGAACAGCAAAGACACGGTGCATTATGGCAGTATCAATTAACAAGACTTCACTGACATAAGAAGGGGCCACAACTATAATCTCACAAAAACGCACAGCGCATTATCTATTCCTGTGTCTTTTTTATTGCACAATTGTTGTAATTAATGAGCCAATGTGACAGCCCATAACTATACTATGATAAAACTCTAATATCTATTTGACATTGCAATTTCAATGAGAGAATCAATAGAATTTATGTAGTGCTCCCAGCCTGCAGTAGACTTGCATAATCTAGAAATTACACATTGAGTAGGTAAAAAGGAGCCATGTTACCTTTTGAAAGATAACTTTATCTTCTCAACATCAGCTCAGATTTTTATCCACATATGCCACATTTTTCTGTTTTGGAAAGTCATACAAATACCAGCAGAAAGAAGACTTAGCTAACTAAGCACAAGGGCCAAAACAGTTACTTCAGTGTTAAGAAATAATTGATATAAAGCTTGTAACTGAGATCATACACAGAAAATAATAGGCCAACTGAAGTGGGCCAATTTCTACTTTAAATTGCTGGTAAGTATATTAGACTACGGCTCCAGTATGAGTCTGTAAACAATATGTATTTTTCAGAGATAGCATAATAAGAAACATTAAAGCAATATATTGACTTTAAATAACAGTTTTTCTTTCCATTCTCTTAATAATGAACCCAGGGTTGTTATATTTCTGTTATTGTTTCTGTTATGATAGGGGTTATATCACCCAATGTCCTTTCTGACAAAAAGAAATTTAATAGCCATGTTAAACTTAATGGCGTTTGAAAACATATTAACCAATGACATCCAGTAGTCTGAAAGACACCGGTCCAGCACTCCAGTTCTGGGTTCAGAACTATGAACTAGCAAGGGTGCAGAAGCATGGGAAGGGAACCAGCTACACTAAGTAGAGGGATAATCTCCAAGACCACTGCCCTCCACAGCTGTGCATCTTATCTGCCAGGTACCAGAGCAGATGAATGGGCAGAAGCAGGGCTCTGTTAGAAAAGACCCACTAGAGAAATGAGGTGAAAGATCAGATTCAGTCTCTTTTTACTTTGAGGAAATAGCAGCCTTTAACAAAATGGATGCTGACAAAGCGCCAGCTTCAGCCACTTCTGTAGGCTCAAGGACTGCTGTCATATTATGGGCATCACAGCTCCAAAGAAGAGAGGTGGAGTATTACTGGAAGGAGGGATGGACCAGACTCCTGAAGGCTCTACTGGCAGCTCTACCTACTTGGAGCTATGAATCCCCTCAGTGGAGCGAAGTTCAGCTATGCTTTACATATGTAAATAGTAACAGACCTGCAGCTACAAGAGAAAACACAACTTTTTGTTTGTTTTTTGTATTTCAAGCGATATCACCAAGAAAGGGAAAAGTCGACCCACAAAATTAGAAACAAAAACTATAAACCACAGCTTCATAGAACTTGTAACTAGAATACCAAACAGATAAGAATAAAATAAATCCACAATGAAAAAAATCAACTCCTCCAAAAGTCTCCAACTGTAAAGCCAAGAATTGCTACCTGATCTAGAAGCCTCAGAGAGATGCCTTGATGGTCAAATTAGAATACAGACAGAGCAAGCTGAGGTAACTGAACAGTAATAAAGAAAGCAAAGGGCTCCCAATTCCTTAGTCTGGGGCTGTGGCTTGAGTAACACCAATGATGCTTTATTTTCTTCTGAGAGAGAAGAGAGGAAAGGAGATGGATGGAGAAGGAGGAAAGAGAACTAGAGGTAGGGAGATTAAAATGAAGGTAGACATTTAGAAGGAAAACTGTTGGGTTGGCTCTAGACATAGTAAGCTTAACGGGTTCCTGAGATGCTAGTCAGGAGCTCAGGAAACAAGCACATGCTAGAAATGTAAAAATCAAAAAACTTAAGTATTTGGAGGGTTATTTGAAAGGTGCCATGAGGCAGAGACACTTAGGAGGATTAGATAGCAAGGGAGGGACACGCCAACACTCTGGGAAAGGAACTTTGAAAAGAGGGGATTGGGAAGATGCCAGAGAGGAAGGAGACCACAGACATTTCTGGAAGACAAAAGAGGAGAGAATTATCAGCAAAGTCAAGGGTTATAGAGAAATCAGATAAAGGAAAAAGAAATTTACAACTTCCTACAGCCCCTACCCACCCCCACCCCACCCTGGCTTTTAGGACAGCAGGGTAAGGTGAACTCCAGAGTACATGGCTCAGAAGTAAAGCACATTTCTCACCGGCGTGCACTTTCCTTAGAACAGGGAAACTTTAACAATAAGAGGATGTTTCCACCAATGAACAAAAGAAGAGTCTGTGCTAGTCTGCCCAATTTAAAGCTACGAGAAATAAACACGCTGTTAATGCCCACATGCACTCTCCACTAGCCACACAAGATTGGAAAAACATACTTGGGATGAAAGCAGCACTAACAAAGCCCCAACAAAATCACTCTCCGCGCCCCTCTGACTGCAAACGTTTAGAAGAGATAAAACATATTGCAGTGAGCTCAGCTGCACAAGTGCAGTTTGGATCTCTAGACTCCACCACAGATAGAATAGACAATGTGGCAGACAGGATGATTAAGTTAACTCCTCTTACTAAACCCAACTCCTCAAGGAGAGGTCACTGAAGCATGGAGGTTTACATTTCAATTAACTACAATTTCCCTAGTCAGGAAAAAAAAAAAAAAAAAAAAAAAGCTTCACAGTTTATTTTCCTAGACATGTAAATTAGAACTCAACTATGTCTGTAGAACATCATGAAAGTAATTATGAATGAAGGGGCAGGATGGCAAAGGGTCTAAGCACCAGGGTCGAATACTCACATGAGAATGCTAGATTTAAATACCAGCTAACTACAGAACAGCCATGAGACTTTCACTCAGGTTCCTCAATCAAAATTCCCTACCTGCAAAATGATTAAGTTAGTAGAATTTGGTCTCTGTCACATGGCCAAAAGAAGAATGACGTAATAAAAGCTAGGTCTCTCATTCCTTTGTGTTCCTGCAGTCTTTCCAAACAAAAATGATAAAGAAGTTCAAGATCTCTCTCTCTCTCTCTCTCTCTCTCTCTCTCTCTCTCTCTCTCTCTCCTCTCTCTCTCTTCTCTCTCTCTCTCTCTCTCTCTCTCTCTCTCTCTCTCTCTCTCTCTCTCACACACACACAGAATATGTAGCCTCCTAGGTAAACCCCTGGGCAAGAAATGAAGACAGAGCCCTATTTAGTGCTTCTTTGTAGCCATACCTCCCTGTTAACACATGGCCCAAAGTCCAGGATGGAGAAAACAGTCAAAGTGTTGGGCATCTAAAATCATGAGAAAATGAGGAAAAGAATGAACAATGTAGGACTGGACCTATCCAAAGTGGAAGATTTAAGATACCAATCTGGGATCTTCCTTCAATTTGTGGCAGGCAGCAAATGCTGTCCAGAGATATGAAATCCTTGAGAAATAAGGATGATATTGGTGCTGACATACACATGACAAATATGGTGACAGCCTCTCTTTACTCTTTATGCCATGCCAGAAATGGCATTAAAGGTTCTGTTTGATTATCTCATTTCACCCTCTGACCCCCTCTTTATGAGTGGTCTAAAGCTCATAGAACAAAGGAAATTATTTACTCTAATGTTTCTTTCCAGGGAAAGGGGGGAAATAATTTATCAGTACTGCTCAGAGAAAGATTTGAACTACAATTCTAGGGAGCCAAGGCTGGCAAGAGTGCCATGAGAACTACCTGCTCTGCCTCTGCCTCCTTGCTGCACAAAGGATTTCATTGCAGCTCAGATACTAAAAGACCTCCATGCTAGAGTAGCAGTAGGCTGTGTGCTCTGGTTACTGCAGAGGGTATATAGACGCCTTGGCTCAAGGAGCTGCAGCGGTTGCTTCCACTGGCCACTCCCTGCTCCAGTCTTCCACTGGCCTCACATTCCAAGGCTGCTGCTTTCCTCTCCATCCAAAAGCTTCTTCCATAGCGGCCATGAATTCTCCTCCACCCTCAGGTCTCTCTTAGAAAGCACACACATCACAGCGACTTCACTGGCATCTGCAAGGACTTGCCGGCATACTTCCTGGATCAGTCTTGTGAGGGAGCACCTATCTATGATTTAATATGGCATAAATGGAAGTCATCATATCCTCCCCCAAACCTGCTTCTCCCTGTCACATCAGTACTCACAGTTGCCCTGAGGGACAACCTTCACTTCCTCTTCTTCATGTCTAAGTAGTCTTTTCAGTACTATAAGGGTGAGTCTTTTCAGTCCACTGTCACTGTTAACCCTGCCACCCCCTAAAATGTGTCATCTCAGAATTATGAGAACAGTTCTCAAACTAGGATATTTCCCCCCAATCCTGCTCTTGTCTTCTAAACTATTAACTCAATGCTCCTGATTTTTGGCTGCAAACGAGTAGTTGTCATAATATCCAGCAGTTGGTAAAGGGCTATTGTTGAATGAAGGAATGAAGTCCCCCAAATAGGAGTGCGAAGAGGCAGATTACAATGATTGGTACAAAAATGAGTGTTACAGACAGGAGGTGGTGGTGCACACCTTTAATCCCAGCAATCGGGAGGCAGAGGCAGGTGGATCTCTGTGAATTCAAGGCCAGCCTGGGCTATAAGACAGGCTCCAAAGCTACAGAGAAATCCTGTCTTGAAAAAAAACACAAAACAACAAAAGAAACGAATGTTATATGTTATGATCTCCTAACTTTAGAACCCCATAATACAGTTGTCATCACTAAATCATGTTCTCAAAATATAACTTTATCAACCAAAACATGAGAACATAGGAAATACAATTCTGTAAGCTGAAAGATATGCATTCGAAACTAACTTGACTAATACTGCAATACAATGTACTTTAAACAAAAAACATCAGAAAAATGTCAAGCATTCCCTCTTATACATATATCCAACTGCCTGCAGGTCTTAAAAGCAGCCTTCTGCTGGGTGGTAGTACATGCCTTCAATCCCAGAACTCAGAAGGCAGAGGCAGAGGCAGAAGTATCTCTGTGAGTTTGAGGCCAGCTTAGTCTGCATGCTGAGTTTCAGGACACCTGGGATTATGTAGAAAAACCCTTTCTCAAAAAGCTAAAATAAAATATTTACAAAAACAAACAAACAAACATACAAACAAACAAAAAACCAGCCTTCTTCTAAACATGTAGGTAAAACATTCACCCTCCCAGTGTTTCTCCTAACTTCCTATCTGGAACTTCCCTGTGGTTCCCAGCATCAATTATCACTGTGCAAAAGACTAAGAAGAACTGTCAGGGAGCTTATTCCTGACAACAAGAACCATGGTGCAAAGGCATTCCACCAAGCTGTGAAAACTGTTCAATATTTAAGGTGAGATAAGACTATCTGAATCTAAATTTAACATCCCAGGAACCTTGGATATAGTCATTTGGCTAGAAAACTCAGGTCGGCAGCCAAGAAGCTGCCTTACTTGGTTACAATGTAGATACACAATGCAGAAAAATTGGTTCTGTTCCACTACTTATCTGCTGAGACCTTAATATCAGGGTCCTGAACTTTCCCACTGGCAGACAAAGGATATTTACTCCCTACTGCTACACCCTAGAAGTTAAGAAAGTACTAGACTTGGTTAATGTTTTCTATGAACATCAAAACAAATCAGTCATCAACTGCATCAAATCAAGATGGTCTTAGCTTTGCCAGCCTGTACTTCACAGAAACACTTCCTTAATAAGCTCTGGGGAGCTGGTATCTTCCATTTTAAACAGGACACAGCCTCCATTTAATCTCCAAGGTTATCTAAAAGAGACTTTGAAGAGGCACAGTTGCTTTTTTGCCACTTAATATTTCATGTTTTAAAAAAAGACACTATTTGAAGAATGCTGACTAATTCTCCATCTGCACTATGAAAAGAACGGGAGAACACTATTAACAACACACAGTCAAGAGTAGCAGTGAATGGCCCTGGCTCTAGTCAGTTCTTTCCTATCCTTCCCTCCTTGTCAAATCAGGCTTCTACAATGAACTAACTCTAACGGGTGGCAAGTTAGTGACCAAAATTAGAATATAGGTCCAGTCCTTCTTCCTTTTCGATTGAAATATCAACATCACTCTTCTAAAGGCATCCTCCCTATTCCAAAAACAGTATTTCATAACAGCGGAACATTAAAAACTGTTACCCTTATATAAACCTTCTGCTGTGTGATAACATATCTTAAGGTTTCAGGTTTCTTAGTGCGAGTTTGTATGTGACTCACAGTGTACAAACGTACAAGGTCACTTGAGGAATTTTTGAGATACCTAGGACCCATTCCCTGTGTGGCTGCTGATCCCACTCCTGAACAAGTTCAGCGACCTCTCAGAGTCCTGCCACCGAGCACAATGCAGGGGGCATGCAGCAAGAGAATGGGATACTCATTGAAAGAGGCCACTTCTAATCTTAAATCCACCACCACCAGGGAGCTTTCTGAACTGTCGAATTACTTCAGATTTTACATTTCTTTGAACAAATCTGGAGTGGATTAGTAATAATATCCCTCCTGTGATGAAGCCAGTTGTGAGGCTCACTTAGGTGGGGTGCCAGAAGGCAGCCTGCTTTACAAACAACCTCAGAGTCATCAGACAGAGACCTATGGCTCTGCACCCACATCCCAGTTTCCGCACACCCACTTCCTGTTAAAATGCTCTTCTTTGTCTCTTTATTATACCTATTTACATGTTCACCGTGTTAGACATGATCCTAAACCGCACTACAAACACAAAGTGAACCCCCGCCTTACAAACTCACTAGACCTGACAAAGGGCTCCAGAGAGTCTGAACTGTAAATGAGGGGTTCTGTTCACACCTGCATTGATCCTACTCATCACCAAGAGGAAATTCTCCATTGATAAGAGTGTGTTCCTGTCCATGTGTGTGTTTGTGAGGTGGCTTTGATGCAGCATGAAGGGTGACAATGAAGTAAAGATACAACAATCATCAATCCATGAAAGAAAGTGCCTTATTCCTTTATTATTATTATTAAACATTATTCCCTTAACTGGTCCAATCTCTAATTTAAACCTGATATACAAGAGAGATAGCAAGAATAGCTTTAAGAAATTTATTATTGAGAAGTAACTCCAGCCCAATCAATCACAAGCCATTTTTCTAGAGACTAAAAGCAAAGGACAATGTACAACCAGAAAGACAGCTACCCAACTTCATGCTTACAAAGTAACTGTAAACACAATGACATTACTAACTCACTCCATCTGTTAAAGAGCTGCTAGTAATTTATTTAAGCCTTACTAAAAGTACAGAGACTTAGGATCGTCCGTGGTAATGAATTAGCCATGTTAGTTAACATAAGTCCCACACTCAAAACAACTATTTCCTTTCATGTGTTTAAGAACAAATAGCACAGTCATGAGTGACACATGCTCGCTCAAGAATGGTGGAGTTTCTTCACTATGTCCCTGGTTCATTCTTCATACCCTTCAATATGTAATAGCTGGGTGTACTTAAAGCGTGTTCTCACTGATACGTGTAATCAAAAGTAGAGATTCAATCAAATGGAATCATAATCACTGAAGTTAAATTTACTTGCTTCCCGCTTGCTTTGATTTGAATTAACTCTTCATCTAAATCACACCGAGGCCTTTCCTGATTCCAAGCATGTCCAGGTGCTACATGCAGTGCCTGGGAATGGCTACAAGAAGCCGCAAGGACAAATGCCTGACCTTGCTTCAAAGCTGCTCACAAATGAATCTTCTGCAAAATAAAGTGACAAATTTCTACCAAGGCCTGAATTTTAGACACCGAGAAAAAGAGCACCTAACTAAGAAAGAAGAGCTAAAAAGGAAATGCATTACTTGGAAAGGAAACACGTGCCTAATTCCAGCCACAGGTCTAAAAGAAATTCCATTTTTCTCTTTCCACAATATTGCACTTGTACTATGAAGTTAACCTTGGGATATGAGCCTTTTGACTTCCTCATAGATAAAACCACTTTATGAACATGCCCTTTTAAATCAGTAGGTCCTCCTACAGAGTTCCAGATCCCAGATTTTAAAAATATTGTAAAAGTATACACTTCAAACTTTATAGTTATAATCCAATGCATTTTTGACATGCTATATAGTCTTCAAAGTCTGAGAGACAGGAGATGGGGGAGGTGATGGGAAATGAGATGATAATTAACCTTGAAAAGAACCGTAACTATAAAGTGGGTAATGATCAGTGTTAGAATTATTCAACAAGCACAGTGCTACCCTGCCAATCAATTGCAGGACAGACACATAGCGGGAAGAACTGAAAGAAGTGAATGGCACATTATGACCCAGCACAATAAGTAAGATCTGATTTACGGTATGTGGCCCTCCTTCAGAACCATGCGCACACAGTAGTCCTCACACATCTGTGGTTCCCTGCCTGTGACGTCAGCTACACTGTCAACTACAAGTCTAAAATAATAGCTACACTATTGGAGAAATGATTCAAGAGTTTTAAATCTGGGCACCATTTCTGAGTAGCAAGATCCCGTCTCTAGAATATCTACTCTGTTTAAAAACTGTTAGTCACAAGCAGGGCAGTGGTGGGTGGCACACACTCTTAGTCCCACCACTTGGGAGGCACAGACAGGCAGATCTCTATGAGAGTTCACAGCCAGCCTGGCCTACAAAGCGAGTTCCAGGACAGACCAAATAATAATAATAATAAACAAAAATCTTTACTCGCTTAGCTGTGTGTAATCAGTGTGCCCTCTGTATGTGTACAGAAAAACCATCAAAAAATTGAAAGTAACAAGATAATGAACCAGGACCTGTATTCAGTAATTCTCCTTCATCTGACTTTGTGTTGTGCACCTACTCTCATATCAGCTTATTTTGAGACACTACATCAAGACATAATCCAGACAGCATTAACTCATTGTTATACAAATAAAAGTTGTACTCTCACTCATAATAAGAAAAAACAAACCCAAGCCAAAGTAGTTACGTCACTTTTCACCTCTCAGATTGGCAAATATAAAAGTATCTGACAATATAATGAATTGGCAAAGGAATATACAACCTTAAAACATTATCCATAACATGAAAATGTGCATCTCTAAGAAAAGTACACTTGGCAGTATTCATCAAAATGCAATAAGCCACTGGGGTCAGCATAAACTGTGAAAATGGTGAGGCAAGGGTCTGGTTCTTTTCCTTCTCACATTTGAGATGTTAATATCGTGCTGATTGCACAACTAGAAAAACTAGCTGGTGCTATCAAATGAATGAGCTTGACAACTACAACAAGTATAACAGTAAATGCTGCCTTACTTGACTTCAAAAATATCAGTGATACGAGCCATTTCCTGATACATACCTAAACACAGGCTTTATTATACACCTTTATTATAGTTTGCAACAATGTACTGATTTAGGGTACCTTTCTTCCCCCTTAAACTCCTTGAGGACAGTGTCATGTCTGACTGTTTGCCTGGTCCACAGCAAATATTCACTCTACGTAGGATTCATTCTTCCATTCAACACTACTGTGAGCCTAGTGGGTACTTTATGAGAATATAAAATTATGGACCAAATGAGGCAAATTAGTTTTTTCTTCTCTTTTATTCTAGGTGCAATCAAAAAATGAGATAAGTAACCAAATAGAAACATAAAGATATATATAATAAAATTTTCTTTAGAAAACAAAGCCTTAGCTGGGTGGAGATGGTACACACCTTTAATCCCAACACTTGAGAGGCAGAGGCAGGCGGAGCTCTGTGAGTTCAAGACCAGCCTGGTCTAAAATAGATAGTTCCAGGACAGCCTCCAAAACCACACAGATCCCTGCCTCAAAAAAACCAAAACTAAAAATAAAATAAAAATAAAAACAAAGCCTTTTGGATCTATATTATAAATGATCCATACCCCATAAAAGCTTCAACCACATCCAATTCTCCCTGTCCTCTTCCAGGTCAAAAGTTTACAGTGTAGCAGGCCTTCTCATCTGTCTGCAATGAGCTTTTGCCTTCAGATAGACACCAAATAGAGTAGCTGTCATATACAATCCAATCACCACTACCTACATCCTCTAGCTTACTTCTCTATTCTTAACAAGATTCAATACCTATGAGGACATTTTTCCTTCAATGTCTTCCTCTTACTTTTGGCATTTGTGAAATACTATAGAATTTCTTCTGACTTCTTCCATACAGTAATGATATGAAAACTTCACTGGCTAGATTTTTGGGAATAATCAGCAATAAGGGAGAAAAACTTGAAGAAGTTGGTTCTAAACTATAGAGGCTGTGGCCACACTGTCATCTGAAGTTGAAGACACTGTCTTGCTTTGAGGGGAACAATAAACAGCAAATGACTGTACTAGGTTGGCAAGGCACCTGTCACCATGAGTTAACACTGACCAAGTCAGTAAGAGCAGCCTACTGGTTGCTGAGCATTTCCCTTTGCCACTAATGAAAAGTTTATAAACACTACTGGTAATGAAAGAACCAAAAAAGATAAAATATTTCTCTATGAATATAAATAAATGCAAAATTTAGAAAATAAAAAATAAAAAGTAGGTCATCAAAATGATTTTTGTAAGCTGATGAAGAAAGTACTCTGGCTTTGTATAAATTAAAACAAGATAGAGTTTAACAGCCTCATTCCGTCTCCATTTCCAGCAAAATACCACACAACATTAACTCGCTTTGCATAAGACAAATGGAAACAGGCCTGCAATGCATCACAACCACAGTATATTTAACAAGATGGAGATGAACAATGAAACTTCCAGGGAAACTTACAGTATCGATGCCTTGCCTCAGATGTGCATTTGCATATAAATGTTTTAGAATAATATATTTCATTAGGGTTAGCCAGAGAATATGCATGTTGGGAATGGAGGAGGATTTTGCCTATATTCCAATTTTGCTTAAGGAAAACAGATTCTTCTATCTTCAGCAATAACAGTCTTGAGATAGTAAAATAACAATAATGATGGCACTAATAATGCCACTGTGGTTTTACTTCCCTCTGAAACAGATGTCACTAATATCTCTGGAAAGTTTCAACACATAAGCATCATGCATGCCTCAAGGAGTAACTTGATAATATCCTTTCTAAAGGAAGCAACAATGCTCATCGTTTTTGAATAACTGTGATTAACTTAAGCGAATTAATTCTTAAGGAGTTTTAAGGCACCGTATAACTATCAAAAACTAGCTTCCAGAGGTCAGCTCAGAATTGTCAGTTATTTGGAAAACCAGTCCAAGAATTTCGTTTTTGATCTAATAATATGGTTTACCCCCAAGCGATTATTTCCTCTTTAATGTTTTATTTCATAATAAAGGATTCTGGCCAAAAATATGTAGATTCTGGCTTTTATAACATGGAACTGTGTTATACAGGAAAAAAGAAAGTGGAACATGAATCATTTGTTTGCTTCTTAGTACCCAATGTGCCCTGCCTACCAAAACAAAAAGAAAGAAAAACCTTTAAAATAACAAAAATAGAAGAAAAGAGAGAGGAGAAGAAGAAGAAGAAGAAGAAGAAGAAGAAGAAGAAGAAGAAGAAGAAGAAGAAGAAGAAGAAGAAGAAGAAGAAGAAGAAGAAGAAGAAGAAAACAAACAAACAAACAAAAACTCTGCTGCTGACTCATTCTTCACAGAAAACCATTTAGAATTTCCTGGGGCAAAGAGCTGACTTTCTGCTTCTACTGATGTAATCTCCACTCCTGAATTCTGGAAACAGCTGAGGCAATAGAAGAGAAAGAGGTCAAAATCCTTTGAAAGACACTATGCTTTTAGGGCAACTATAATGAGAGCTGCAGGAAAGTTATTGATCTGTGCCCTTTGCTTTATTTTCAGTATATATTACAGTAATGTTATTTCCCTATGAAAGTTCAGTCTATTCATCTGGGCACTTGCAACATCAGAGCAAATAGCAAAGCAGAATTTTAGAGTATTCATTAGCAAAGAGTCAAAAGGTCTTTACAGAAATCCAGGCACCCAGCAAAGAAAGAAGAAAAGCAAAGTTCAATTCTGAATCTCCGCATGGCGACATGAGTGATGAACCACATGAGCACTGAAGAAGGCATCAATCATAAACACACACACTGCTATACAGATGCATGTGCATGACGTTCTTACTAAGCATTATAACCATTATAACCATTAACCTCATCTAAGGAGCTCCAATACTGTCACATCTGTTTTCCAAAACCCACGTTGGTCAACCATCTGTTTTGAAGCATTTGGTAATGCTAGATAAGTAGTTAGTAATTTGAAGCTTTTTTGTTGTTCCTTTACCAATTATAGTACTTTTGAAAGAATTTCATGAGAGAATTATTTTTGAAGGATTTTTAAGTCAACATCAGTGTTGTTTAGATGTACAAAAAGTCAAAAATATGGATAGAAGACTTAGCATTTCCAAAATATTAAAATACGTCTGAGACAGTTTAGGGCAAGTTAGCATTCTTTCTCCTTATTTCTGCTTAGTGTCTATTTTTAAAAATGTGTGTAAAGTAAAAACAGCAGAATATCCTTAGTAGCATATTAAGAAAAGTAAGAACCTTTATGCATTACCATCTCCCATGTACATTCATTCACATGAAAACATTACTTTTTTCTCATATGACTTTTTTTTTTTTTCCCTTGATACTCTGTCCCCTCCTGCCTCAGACTTCTGAGCACTGAGATTATAAGTACCACCTCCTATCCACTGCCTTCTATGCTCCAAACAAACTGAAATATCCACTGGTGTTTTTCTCTCCCGTGCTACTGTAGCCTTAAGTCCTGGTGTGTGTCGGGGAGGAGGGTAGAGGTGAAGGAAAGAAGAATGAAGAGATCATTTTAACTAACTCCTAATTTCAAATACTGCTATTCCCCAAAATATGACCTGACAAACCTGTTTGCCCAGGGTATAATAGCCACCTCTTGGGATCTGAATATAATTGCCATGTTATCCTATATATATATAAAAAAAAAAAGCTTTCACATTCAGATCCCACTTATTGTTTTGAGGGAATGTAGAAATTTCTGACATTTTTCTATTCACAAACAGCATGACATGATGAAGAAGAAAACACAGACGGGGAAAGACCATAGACTTCGGAATCAAGTGGCCATGTACTCAATTCCAAGACTAGCCAGCCTCCAAACATAAGCTTTCACTAATAGCATCTCTGAGTCTCAGTTCTTGTAATAAGATTCAGACACTCATAACTAGCTTACAGAGTTGCAGTGAAAACTAAATGAAATAATACACACAAATTATCTCAAAAACAGCTTGGTAACTAACACTTGTTCAACAACTGCTCCATTCCTTGCCGTTGGTTTACTAACTTAACATGTGTGATAATAAACACTCTTCATTACAAACAGATTTGTATCTCTCATTCAATGTCTGTAGATATGGACAATAAGCCTAAATTTTCCCAACAAATCAAAGCAAGACAGGCAATGCCTGGCCTGAGTATATACGGAATATAGTATTCAATAAAATAATACCACCTCAAGATAAGTTATGCATTCCCCACCCTAGATACAAGAAAAAAAGAAGCTAACACCACACTACCTTGGCTGGTTGTCCACAGTGAGGCTCTCTCCCCTCTGATAGCCACTGTCTGCCACCTGAGTGGTTGACCTCTTCACAATCTGCTTTAGTTCCTGTTCCAAGCGCTCTTTGATGGCTTTAACTGTCTCAGGGATCTTCTTCAGCCTGGCCAGTCCCTGGATAAGAATTCCCATGAAAAGAGTGCTGTTCTCCTCCGGATCACACTCCAAGTCCTCCTTGATGTCTTGCAGGTTCATCTCCCTCGCTGTGAAAGAAAAGCACACCAGAGACATGAAACCCAGTTTCCACATTAATTCAACAGCACGGCACACTTATAAAGATCACTGCTTTGATTATCCCCTTAAAGGAAGCAAAGGAATTTTCTATTAAATTAAGTTGCATAGTAATATTCAGCAGCCTCTAAAGCAAACTAATTGGTTACTAATAAAATGTACAAGCAATTATATAGGAAGATGAGAATCCCAGTTTTACACATATATTTTGACGCAAGTCCATTGACAAATTAAGTACACACGATCTCTAAAATGCCAGACAATGGTGTGTCCGGAGAACTCTAAAGACTCAAACCCCAGTTTCAACTACTATTAGTTATAAGCAACAAACAGAGAGAATAAAAGATGGTATGAATACAAGGGGGCAAAGTACATAACTACAACAAATAAAAAAATATATGTAAGACAACATAAACATATGAGAAGAGTTAGAGGAAAGATATAATAGTGAAGAAGTAGTGGATAACTACCAAGAAAACCCATTTTCCTTCCAACATATATGTGCTTAGCATGGTAACCCACACCATGCAATCCCAGCTACTGAGGGGCTCAAGCATAGGAACTAAATTTCAAAGTGAGTGTGGGCTAGATAGCAAATTCCAGCCAGGCTAGCAAAAATAATGATACCTTGCTTATAAAAGTGAGTGAGACAGAGAGGCTGCCTTGTGTGTGGGGGTGGGAGTTATTATCTTTCACAGACCTTTGTTATATCAATGAAAACCTTCTGACAAGTTATATTATATGCCAAATATTCCTATAGGTCTTTATACTATAGCCTTTATCCAAACCATCTGTTCTTAAAAGGGGGGAAAGAGCCTCAAACATTAGTCCTTAACCCCTGTCAGTAGGTAGGGAGGATTAGCTGATGATCTGAGATTTTTGTCTCTACTAAAACTATGTGGCAAAAGCCGTATTAGGGCTGGAGAGATGGCTCAACAAACATAAGGACTGGAGTCTGTGTTCTAGCATTTGTGTAACAAGTTAGATATCTCTGAAAATGCCTGTAAGTCCTAGATACCAAAGCCAGACAAAGACAGCACAAGAACTCTACAAACCAGTACCTATTATGAAACATATTTCTCAACTACGTATCTATATACCCATAATGGTTCATTATTCACCACATTCATTATTATAGTGGCAGCATTTAGAAGCAACCCAGGTACTCACCAACACATGAAACAGAATAGTAAAACGTGATCTATATAAACAGTAGCATGTCACTCCAATTTAAAACTAAGGAAGCCTGACACACTGCAACAGGGATGAATCGTGAATACACCACGCTAAGTGAAATGAGACTGTCACAAAGACAAATGCTTAAGATTCGAAATGCAATGAGTTACTTAGGGGGTCAAATTCCTAGAAACAGAGTAGACAGTTGTTTTTCGGGGGCAAGGAGTAGTACTGAGTTTGAGTTTTACAAGATGAAAATAGATATGCAGGTGGATGGGAGAACTGTCTACACACACTGTAAATGGACTTAAAACTACTGATCTATACATTTTAATTGACTAAAATGTAAGCTTAGTGATGTGTATATTTTAACATAAAACATACACTTAAATATGAACCAAAGGTATTTTTAGTAACATGCAAGATACTTCCAAATTACTTATGGGAGATCTTTCCTATTAATAAATCCTCTATATATGTATCCATGATGCCTTAATAGACTCACTAGGCTCCCAGAAAGTCAGACAGGGAGACCATATTCATGTGGCATTCTGCACAATAGAATATGTTTAATGACACAGTACTCAATAAGAATAATGTTTAATACTAATGAAACTAGAAGTAGAACTCAAAAGATTAAAATCTGAAGACAAGTTTTTTAAAGACCATCAATACTTTCAAATGTAATATTATGAAAACTATACATTTCAGTTCCTGGTTTTGTTTTATACATGAAGAAGTAGGATCCCTCAGGCCACAGAAATACTCTATCTAGCAAATCCAACCCCACAGCAAGGCAAGAGAAGTGGCAGCAGGGAGCCACCAGTCCAACATGGAGCAGGGGGGGAATGAAGCTGAACTACAGGAAGAAAAGTAATGGAAATCCTCCTGTTCAAATGCTCTTTGTTAAAGCACACCTATGAGTCACAAACAGGACACATACAAAGAGCCACCTAGTCATCACAGCTCCCTGCCCAGGGTGACTGATGATAAGGTAAATATAATCTAAGGCAAATATGGCCTGCAATGGCAGGGCACAGAGCTACTTATATGCTCACTACTATGAGAGCTGACTCATTAAAAAGCAACACATAAACAAGATTTGAATAATGAAATGCCACAGCCACAAACAGCACATCTGTTTAAAAACTTAACTTTTGTTGTCTCCTAAAATCTCCTAGAGCATAAACACACAGATCCAATATTAATTGATTTGTATTATCTATTTCACTTACATCAGCTAAAAACTAAAAGGCAATGTAAAAGACTAATATAATCAAAATGACGAGTGTGATATTCACAAACATCTACACAGTCAGATAGCATTACCAGAAAAAAAAATGTTCAAAACTAATTCACCTGAAATTCAGTAAGGCTTCACATATCGATCAGAACATACCTGGGCATCTTTCCAAACTCCTGATGTCCACATCATCCCCAAGCACTTGAATTGCTATAGGGGATACCCAGTATATAGATATTAGACATTTTAAAGCTAGAAATATATTAACACCTTTAATCCCAGCACTGGGGAGGCAGAAGCAGGAGGATCTCTGTGAGTCTGAGGCCAGCCTGATATACAGAGCTAGTTCCAGGACAGGCTCCAAAGAAATACAGAGAAAGCCTGGCTTGAAAAACAAAACAAAAGAATGGGGATGACTCTTGCCTTATTTGTCCTACACTCTGGCTGGCTCCAAGTATTTATTATTAGACACACTGCTTTTATTTATACAGATGGTGGACACAGACAAAGGTAGCTGAGGATAAGCTTGGAAGGAGGATCTCACCTGACTGGACTGATGAAAGGATTAAGGAGAAAATAGCTAAGACCATTTCAAGCAATAGACTTCCACATTCATATAAACTATGCCTCCAGTTACATGGCTTAGAGCCACTTATATGCATACCCGTATCACAGACAGCACATTTTTAAAAAATGGAAAGTAAGACCCAGGCATGACAGTACACAAAATGAAGACCACCTAGAAATTCCCATAGAAACTGAACAAAAAAACTAACAAGTAAACAAGGTGATTAACCTATTCATGAAGCTAAAAACTTTTTGTTTAATGACTCTGCAGATGAATGTAGAAAACAATCTAGACCATCAGCCCATGGCTGCATTCTTTCTTCAGTATTTGTTAGGTAAAATCAGCAGTTTGTACCATGGCTTACCACACACTTCAAAAAACTGCAGAAGACAAGGCCTTTAATTCACTGTTGAATACGCCATATCATACCATTTAGCACTACTGTTTATACATGTGAATTAGGGTATGGTAAAATGGCAGTGTTTACTAGGAACTCTTGACAGATGTCATTCATTATACTGTGCATAATATACAAACTGTACAAAGTTAATACACAGTAAATGAGTTCAAGCTACGTAATTTGATTTACATGCTATATTTAACCAATATTAGCTCTTTGTAAGAAAAGAACTGCTTGCCAGTATCGAGCAGAACTGAATATAAAGAGGAGCCTTTATAACAACAATTAATTTTAAAAAGTGGCCATTAGAAAGAGAGAAGTGGATTAGAAAGAGAAAAAAGAGGGTTGGGAGGGGAGGAAGGAAAGGGGAGATGATATAATTACATCATCTCAAAAAATAAAACAAGTAAGAAAATTAAGGAGCCTTTGAAAAAGTTGTCAAGCCTAATTAGACCACTAAAATATCAAACAAATTACCTATCTACAACGCTATAGCACAGATGGGAACCTGGCAATACTGACAATATTCTTGAAAACAGTAAGAAAAATCACTAAAAAATAATTTATGTGCCTCAAAATCACACTATAATTCATATTACTGCTTATTACATAATTACACATAATTCCTGAAACTGAAAGGAAATAGTTTGGTTCAAAACAGAGAGTAACTTTGCTGAAGACAAGAAGCGTGAAGAAAGCACGGAGGCAGGGTGTGGAGCCTGTGATCTCCTGATGGAAAAAGACAGGAAAGTTGGATTGGTCCATCTGTGCTAACTGGCAGGAGAAATCCATTGGCTAGGGGTGCCTCAAGCCTGGGAGCAAACCAAGCTCCTACTTCAGCTAGAAAGCAACTGGCTCTCCTCCAAATCTCATCCTTCATTCTTGTCTCTGTGGAAATTCTTGATGAAATATATATCTTGGATATCATTCCTTTGGCCAGTAGAAAAATGACTTCTTCAGTGTGTGGTTCTAATTAATGCCCCCACTGGTGCAGAGGACAGTAACTGAAGCACTGGTCACCCCTGGAGAACAGAATCTTGATTAGGGTCTTTCAAATGTTAACTAACTACCCCTGGAGTGTAGATTCCTGATTAAGGTACTTCAAAAATGTTAGCTAAGAACCCCTAAGGTGCACATTAGATTACCTTAGAGAAACCTACAGACAATAAAACACCCACTCCAGAAAAGAGGCTGCCAAAAAAGGGAGGTAGACAGAACTAGGGCATCAATTCACAGACGAGGGCCCTACCCTGATGACCTGAAAGCATTATGTGTGCACAGTGTACACACAGGACTAGCAGTGTTGGCCAAGAGGGAAAGATGGCAAATTTGTTTAAAGCAATGGTAGGAAGTATTTTTAAAACAAAACAGAAAAATACCTACTGAATCCTTTTATCATGGGATAGAGCTTGATATTCATTAACTCATTTAGAGCAAGGACCTTTGAAGATCCAGAAATAACAATCACAGAGGGTGCTAAAATAAAACTGGCATACAGGATAAAGGGAGGTGTAAGGACAGATGAATGAAATAACTCACAGTACACAGTTATAATCACTAAAATGTGCTGGATTGCAATCCATTGCCCATACAGTTTAAGTTCAATCATTTGGGCAAACGGCAGGACACAGTGAAAAGAATAAGAGCAAATAGCCATATATTCTAGTTTTGATTATCTCAATACTTTCCAGGTATGTGATCTCGCTCAAGTCATTTAATCTTCCATGAACTCTATGCTTCTATCTGTAAAGTACAAACTTTATTGTCAACTGCATGGACTTGTGTATAAATTAAATATTAAATAAAGTAGTATTGTAGGTGTTGTGCCCAAATTCTAAAGGCCCCGAAGCAAGAAACTGGCAGGAAATTAATTGGGGCAGAGCAAGTGGAGTGCTGGGGGGGGGGGGGGGGGAGAAAGGTCCACAACATCTTCGGGATTGGTGCACTTCCAGAATTGGACAACCTGTCCTGTGTTGACTGGTCAACTAGTTGCTATGGTCTATAGACCCTCCCAGGGCAGTTGCTATGCTCTACAAGTCACTGTTGCCATAAAGCACATCCAGAGCCTGACCGCTAACTACTAAATGGTTCCTTGCTACATGGAAGGTATCTGGCTTCCTAGTGAGGAAGGGAAATGTCGAAGTTCAGCACATGTTGCTGAGTCAGGGGCCTTTGTCTTGCTGAGTCTTTTCTGCAGCATTATGGCTGCTAAAGCAGGGGGCTGGGTGAGGGTATGGTCCCTTCAGTAGGGCCCAGGGCAATTTGGTACATACCTGCCACTTCCCTACAATGCTGCCATGCCAAAGCTCTTGTAGGCCAGAGTTTTCAATTTACCCTAAAGCAACAACTGACTCCAGGGAAAGACCACAAACTGAGACCACACAGGTACAACCAAGGAACGGACCATCCAAAAGTAAAGTAACAAATGGTCAAAAGGAAATTCCTAACATTGCAACCATTGTAGATAGGATCACCTAATGTCCCTTAGCCCAACACACAACCAATCCCCTTTTACCAAGTCACTGCTAGACAAATGTCAGCCAGTCAGGGGTTCCAAACCTTAGAAATCCCTCACCCCAACCTGTGCTATGGTTAAAAAAAACCCCACCACAACTGAGCTCCAGACTGCTGATCGTTCCAATTCTTTGAACACACAGAGAGTCCGAGTTTGAACTTGAATAAAGGATCTTTGCTCTTACATACTGGACTTGGTCTCCTTGTTGATTTTGAGGGGAACTCCATAATCTGGGCACAACAGTATGATATCAAAACTCAATAAAAAGAATATTAAAAAGTTATACATTGAAAACTTGCAGCTTTGTGAACAGCCAGATCAGCAATATGTCTGTTAGGTCCCCCATCCCTTGGTATTTTTTACAATAACTCTACAGGAAAATAAGAATAAACAACCCACACAGAATCCATCAATAAGTACACAGAATAGATAGACAGATGATAGATAGCTTGAAAAGAGGAATTGCTCCAAATTCAAAACAACTGCTACTAAAAATAATATTCCTAGAAAGTGGCATCTCATGCTGAGCCCTGCCTTCAGATTGCCACAGTCGGTGTTTATGCATGTGGGTGTGTGACACTAGGGACACAAACCTTCCATGGCAATGTGAAAGTCAGGGGAACAACTCTGTAGAATCTCTTATCTCCTTCCACTTTAATATGGGCTCCAGGAACTAAATCCATCCAGGCTGTGATCTTTGGCCACAAGTACAAAGCTTTACCTGAGCCATCTCACAGACCTTGCCACAGGTTTTGGAGCTGGCAAAACGAGAGGGTAAATAACTATAATGAAAAGAATTCACGATATTAAAGATGATACAACATCATTGCAGTCATCATCATAAAAGGCAGCCTCTGCATACAGTTGTAAAATTACCCAAGTTGACTAGTGCATTGACTATAATCCAAAAGAATCCAAAAGAACAGATTTTAAAACACAGCTTATTAGAGAAGGGAAATAGGGAAGAAAGAGAAATGCCTTTTGGATAATGGACAGTTAAGAGATAATTTTAAAAATTTAATGGGTTCTCACACCCATTCAGACAGTATAAACCTTTCCCCACCACCAAGACAATGTTTTAAATCCATAATCATATCTGGACTTTGTTATACTAAAACAGAGGAGTGAATAAATTGACAAGTCTTTAAAGAACTCCTGTACCACAAAAACAACAGGGAAAACATCATGAACAATTCAGAAAACCCAACAAACATTAATACGCATTAATGCAAGAAAAAACATGAAATACAAGAAAACTAGAAGGCAGCACCCTAGATGTAAACAATATATTTGAATAAAAATTTGAAGATATGTAAAGCTACCTTTTTCCATAAATTTAAAATCTAAACATAGACATGAATAAAATATTGGAAGATGTAAAAAGTGACCAAAGTTAGGGAAAAAGTAAAATGAAAATACAGTTATCTCATACATTTTTTTTTTTTTTTAAGTATAAAATATCCATGAGAGCCAGGCATGGTGGTGCACGCCTTTAATTCCAGCACTGGGGAGGCAGAGGCAGGTGGATCTCTGTGAGTTTGAGGCCAGACTGTTCTACAGAGTGAGTTCCAGAACAGGCTCCAAAGCCACAGAGAAACTCTGGCTTGAAAATTAAAAAAAAAAAAAACAAAACAAAAAAAAAAAAAACCATGAGAAAATTGAAAAGATATTTCAGAAAAATTATTCAGAAAATAGAGAAAAGTGTAGGTAAAATGTAAGAAAGCAAGATTTAAAAGATCAAAGAGAAAATAGATTAACAGGAACAGGAAATAAGGCACAAAAAAAATAATATTAGCATGAGAAAGAAACAAACACTAAAACGGGCTTATTATATAAAATTACAAACCAAGATTTTACCACAAATTTTTTTCTTTTTTTAATCTTTTTTCTTTTTTTAACTTTTGGATATCTGGGAAAATGTATCCAAAATAATCAACTGTAAAACATACCTAGCTAAAACTAAAAATTAAAAAGAAAATCTAGCAGATTACAACAACAGGGTCCTGTGGTCCAAGCTACTCAGAAGGCTGAGGCAGGAGGTGACTTGAGGCCCAATGCTCAAACTACTCTTTACCATCTATTAGATTAAACAGGGGAAAACATGGCAGATGTTATGTTAGAAAACCTGTTGGGAAACAAGCCCCACACACTGGTGATGGGAAGGCAGCCTGGCACTATTCTGCTAATGCATGATTCCACATGTCTCCTAAACTACAGGTGGACACTAGCCCTTACCTGACACTACACACAGAAAGTTACTCTAAAAAGACCAGAGCCTTAAGCATAAGATCTAACACAATGTAAGTCATAGATGAAAACAGAGCAAAAGCCTGTATGTAACAAGGATTCTCTACACATGACACTAAAAGCACAGGCCAAAAAAAGGAAAAACAAATGTAAGTTCATCAAAACTTGAATGAAGGTCTACAATGGACACAACCAACATAGTCAAGGCAACCTATTCTTCAAACACAAGAGAGTACTTGATATTCAGATAGCTGAAGAAGAGTTAATATCTAAAGGAAGAAATCCCTACAGTTTGCCAATAGGAGAACTAACAACCCAATTACAAAGGACATGAGTAAACATTTTACAAAGATAACAGAGAAATAGGCAATACACATAAAAAGATGTTCAACATCACTAATCACCAGGGAAATGCCAATTAAAACTACAACCAGCTATAACCTCAGACCAATTAAGATGTCTACTATCAGAAAAGAAAAAAGAAAATGACAAGTGTGAAGAAACAGCCCATATGCATTGCTGGTAAGAACATAAGAAAGTGTAACTGCAGAGACATCAGTGAGACTATTCGTCAAAGACCTAAAAACAGAGTCACCATATGATCCAGCAAGTCTACTTCTGGACACAAATCCAAAAGATCTAAACAGGGGTGTGGTAAAGAAGTTACTTACAGCACAACACTGCTACAACAGCCATGAGGTAGAAGCAACCCAAGTGTCCATCAACAGAGGAGAGGACAAACAGCAAACAGCATCTGAGCAATGCAACAGTGTTGAGCCCTGAGGAGGATGGATATTCTGACACACGTTACATGTGCTTACCTTAAAAGATCATGCTGAGGAAAACTAGCTAGTGACAAAGGACAAGCACTGTGATTCCACTGGTATGCGGTGTACAGAACAGACAAATTCACGGCAACGACGAACTCGCTGCTAGGGCTAGCTAGCTGCTGGGAGTTAAGTGGGGAGGAGAGGAAGAGAGAGCTGTTGCTCAATAGGTACAGACTTTCAGTTCTGAAAGTTTTTCTAGAGAAAATATACATAACACCACTGAACTAACAGATAGTGATGATGGCAAATTTCATTTGACTTTTAGCAGAATGTAAAATATTTAAAGCTTTAAAACAAAAACACCCTGCATACAGATTTAACTTGAGATTGAGCTTCCCTTTTAAATTTCCTGGAACAAAACACTACCAACAATATGAAAACAGACATGCAGATTTTCCTTGCTTCATATTTAGAGTAATTTCCAAAAGATAAGAAGTGAAAACATCAAACTATAAGAGAAAAGTCTACCTTCTGGAAGAAAAGATAAATTTATCTGATTGTTTATGCAAAAATAAACACAGAATGAATGAGAAATGAACATGGTGGAAAATGAACAGAGACTAGCAGCTGCGTAAGAGACAGTGATCAAGAAGACATACCTGCCTGAGCGCTTTCTGTACAGTTGTGGTGTCTACAATATAGGTCATGTGACTCTAAAATAAACAAAAGGTAACGAGTAACCATGATCTAAAGCAACAGAAGTGAAATGAAAAGTAACTCAGGTGTTTTGCAAATACACATGTGGGAGTTTGGATGAGAATGCTCCTCCTGGGCTCAAGTATGCACACTGGGCTCAGTTGATGGCGCTATTAAGTAGGCTCCGGAGGTCTGACTTAGCTGGAGGAAGTCTGTCACTGGAGGCCAGCTTTGACAGCATCAAGGCTAGTGCCATTTCAAGTTTGCTGTCTCCTGCTTATGGCTCAATATATAAGCTCACAGTATAATAGCCACCATGCCTACCTGAGCCACATTTCCCCACTGTGATAATGATAGACTCTCGTACCTCTGGAACTGTAAGCCCCAAAACCCTTACTTTTGTAAGTTTCATTAGTCATAGTGTTTTATCACACCAACAGAATAATAATACATACTCTAAGCCATATAGTACACAATAGAAGAGACTCCATATGACATGCTGCTATATCCAGCATGCTTCACTAAACCAACACCATGCAGACAATCGAAATTAACACAGAAACAGCAATGTATAGAGAATGAAAATCTATGGAACACTCAGTCCTAAATGGAATGTTTTAATCAAGCTCCCCCACCCCACCCCAGCCTCCAAGGGTCAGAGATCTATGCAGAAGAGGCTAAAAGATTTTAAGAATCTGAGGTGATAGATGACTCAAAATAAAGTAAGTACTACACACACAACCAGATCTGATGCACACGTGACTCAGAGAATGCGGCAGCACGCATAGGACCTACACAGGTTCAAGCCAGGCAGTGACCCAGCACTGAGGAGGCGAGTGAATACAGGCTCCCAACCCTAACCAAAAGGTTAGCTGCAACTGAGACCTTCTAGGAAATGGAAAGTCAGTTTTCTCTAACAGTGTGTCACTGGGTATATCAACCACACTCCAGGGCACAGCACACAAAATGAACTCCATGCTTGTGTGTATGTGTGTGTGTGTGTGAACTTCTTGTTTAGTTTTGCTTTGGTTTTTTTGTTTGTTTGTTTGTTTGTTTGTTTGTTTGTTTGGTCTTATTGGTCTTATGATTGTTTTGATTTTTGTCTTTGTTTTTGTAGGTTGCTCTTGGTTTTTAGTTTTGTTTGGAGAGAGGAAAAAAAGGAAAGAATGAACATAATAACTGAGTGGATAGGGAAGTGGAGGACCTGGGAGGAGTTGGGAGTGAGATAAACACCATCCAAATATATTACATAAAAAAAATATATTAAGGAAATAAGACAAAAATTGAAAAGTATACATATTCTAAGCCATATAATATAAAATAAAAATTCTTAAAATTCTAAAGTTAATAAACCTGTTTTTCACTTGATTTTTACTATTGTTCTGGATTTAATTTATGTAAATATTATTACATAAATAATTAAAATGTAAACAAAGATACTGGCTGGTGGCACATGCCTTCAAATCCCAGCACTTGGAAGATAGAGGCAGGTGGATCTGAGAATTCAAAGCCAGTCTGGTGTACTAAGTGAGTTCTAGGATAGCCAGAGCTGTTACACAGAAAGCCCTGTCTCAAAAAACTAAAGACAATAACAACAACAACAGAATGTAAACTAGGTACCACACTGTTATAGATTTAAAGAAAGGAAGAGCTAGAATTGCTGTGGGTTCACTTCAGTTGGAATTGAACTCATGTTTTACATAAACATAAGTGTGTGTAGCCATAAAGACATTAATGGATACATATCTGTACATGTATGTATTTGTATTTTTATATATGTACACATATACACATTATACTTAGAGTGCTTTCTAGCTTTGTCTAGAATATGGATTCGCAAATTACTTTTTAAGGCTGCTGTCAAGAATTATCTTGAAATCAATGATGTATTTGAAATAATAAAGAAAATGGATGGTGGTAAATATATCTCTATGGCATACATAGTAGGTATGAAAAGATTAAGCTTAACATCTAAAAGACTTTTAAAGATATAACACAATTTTTAAAATACAATTTTATAGCCAATATAAATAGGAAATGAGTCATTAAAACAGGGGTGTGGGGAGATGGCTCAGGGGTATAATGTTTGCTGAGCCAATATGAAGACTTGAGTTTGGGTCCCCACCATCTCCACAAAAAGCTAGGAGTAGCTGCCGTGCTTTAATCCCAGCACTGGAATGTGGGTGTGTGGATGGAGAAGATATCCTGGGCTGTGGTTGATCTAGTGGAAATAAATAAATAAATAATGGTGAGTGCCAGGCACCATGAGAAACCTTGTCTCAAGGGAATAAGATATACAACAACAGAGGAAACGCAACATCAACATCATGGTCTGTGCCCACAGGAACAGGTGTGCACATACACATTTATAAAGCCACATACACACACTTAATAATTTTAAAAAATCCTACTAATAGTGACATATTAGAATCATGTCCACACAAGCATGACTTTCTCTAGCACCCAATGTTACCAAATGTTGGTGAACTTAATTTTACATAATAAATATTACTGACATAAGAAATCAGATGTATCCATATGTAATAATAGCAGGAGATTCAATACAAAATTATCATCTTTGGGTAGAACATACAAAGACATTTCAGCCCTAAACACCATCACAGATCAAATGTACTTAACAGATATCTACAGTTCTTTCCATTGAACAGCTTTGGGAAAACATATTCGAGTCAGAAGTCTATAGACATTTTTCCAACACAAAACACAGTATGAGTCACAAAAAGCATTAGGAACAAACACAAAATAAATTCTTGTATCTTATCTGACCACAGTGGAAGAAGTTACAATTTAATTACAAGAAAAACTACCTAAACACATGGGGATTAATTAATTCATTCTTGAAAAATCATGAGTCACTAAAATCAGAGAAGAAATTTTTAAAGTCCTAGAATCAACTGAAAACAAAACCATAACTTTTCAAATCCTTTGAGATACATGAAAGGCAGTTACTTCTAAGAGAACAATCTATGTGATGTTACATTTTTTAAAAAATGAAGATAGAAAACAAAACAAAAACCAAAAAACACACTTCAAAGTTTTAGAAACACAAGAATAAACCAAGCCTGAAACAGACAGAAAAAAATAAAGAACAGGGCAAAAATGAGGAAAGGAGGCTAAGGAAGCTGCACTGAGAAGCAGTGAAGCAATGAGTTAGTCATGAGAAGGTAAATAAGACTAACAAGCCCTTAGCCAGATAACCAAAGAAAGAAAGATCTCAAAGGAATATAATTAGCAGCAAACTGGGGACATTACCACAGATATCAATGAAATCCAGAAAATGATTATGGAATCCTTTGAAACCCAAATTTGCAAAGGGAAGGGGACATAGAAGAAATAAATAAACTCATGGATAATTACAACCAGCAAAAACTAAGAAAGGAGAAAAAACAACAGGCTGGTAACTGACAATGAGATTACAGTAGTAATAGTTTCAAGAAAAACTCAGAATTCACAGCTCAACGACGTGAAAGAACTATCGAGAACGTTCTTTAAAGTATCCTATTACAAAAGCAGAGGGAAGGAATACTCCTGGAACTCATACTATAAGGTCAGTATTACCCCACAACAATATCAGATAAACATAAAAATAAAAACAAAAAATGGACTATTTCTCTGATAAACACAGATACAACATTTCTCAATGAAAATCTTACATTATCAAAAATCAAGAACATATTCAAAAGTATATATTATAACCAAGTTGATTTTGTCCAAGGGATGAAAAGATGGTTTTAACATGTGCAAACCAGTAAGTATAATAAGCATTTAAAGAGATCTGAGGACAGAAATCACATGATTTCCTCAAAACATGCAAGAAAAGCTTTGGCAAAGTAACACCACTACATGATGAAAGCTGTAAAGAAACTAGGAATAGAAGAATCATACCTCATCACAGTAAAAGCAAGACATGGCAAACCTACAGCGAACATTATACTAAATGGGGAAAAAAATAAAAACAAGCCCCCTAAAATAAGAACACATGTCCCATGCATACTCGAATCAATGCTTCGTCTCTTCAGTCAAGGGCAGAGATGGAAGGACAGATACAGAGAGGAAAGGAAGAAGCAAAAGTATTCCTGGGTACAGACCACACCATCCTACACTTACAAGAGCCTAAGATTCCACAAGAAAATCCTCATATCTTAAACTTTCAGCAAAGTAGCAGGATGCAAAGTCAACAAACAAACTTCTCTAGATCTTACATACCAATAATAAACATACTAAAAAAGAAATCAGAAAAGGTTACAATATTCAATAAGAGCAGAAGGGAAATATGAATAAATGTACCCAAGGAGGTGAAATATCTCCACCCCTAACGCTCTCTCCCCCCTTTCATGGCACCATTCATTACGCTGGTCACGTTTATTCTCTTACATGTACAATAAAAACCTGCTCCTCAACCATACTTAGGAGCTGTCATTTCCTCATTTCATTCACTAAGGTCAGAAGTAATTTGAAAAGAGTCCAGCTATTTTGGTAAGCCAGAACACTTATGTTGGAACATACAATTCCCACTTCATGTTGAGAGAATCACTTAAATGTCAACTCTCTGATTCTTAAAATAAATACTAAGTCTCAGGTAAGATTATATGAAATAAAATGTACACTAAGAAAACAGCAGCAATAAGAAAAAAACATTTAATCTGTGTTCTTTTTTAAGTTTTATTACTTGACCTGTGTTATATCAAAAAAGAAAGTAGTAAAGAGTCCACTTTTGCTACAGTCATGATCTTAGTAGCCCACCAAGACATGAATAAAATGAATCAAGAAGCCAAAAATGAAATAAATGCCTGGAAGCGCTTGCCCAGTCAAAGCTTCCAAAGGCTCCCAGACATCCTGGGAGTTCAAAAGAGTTAAACCAACATTTTTACTACAATTGCCGGCTGTTCTTCCAAACTTTCTAAGTCTTTACATGAATTACTACATCTAAATGAGACATTAGTTTTCCTATATATTACATACTGCAATGACAGGACAGAGGCTTGCAAAATGCATCCCCCCTACACAAGACTAGAACCAGAATGAGGCCAAGTTCCAGCCATGGAATCTGGATGTACGAGAACCAAGCATTAGCTCTCAATGGAATCACTTTCTGTATCTGTGAAACCATTTTTTAAATAATAACTGATTAAATAATGTTTTTCTATATATTACTAGCATGAGATTTCCCTCAAGAAAAAGGCATGCTCATGTTTTCCCTTTACTGATTTACTGATCAACAGACAAGTGCCAATGTTTTAGGTATAAACTCTTCTTTCATTCAGTTCTTATTAATCTACCCTATTCTTTATTACGCCACTTACAACCTGAGTAATATTTAGTAAAAAAGCAATGCAAATTCCAATTATTTATCTTTTAACGTTACTTGCTTCTACTAACCTGTGCTTCAATTTGCAATTTATAAATGAGTACTTTAGTTAGCTAACACACACACATAATTCCAAATAACTTTTCTTAAATGTGTTTAAGTATAATGAATATAAAGATGACAATCATAACAGTAATGACAATAGAAGCTGCTCTCAAACAACCTCATAGCACTGTTGTATCCAGAGCCACAAAATTCAGTCTGCACAGCATCACTTACAAACGATGATAGGAAACTTCTCAGAGGAAAGTCACAATTGCACCTCTAAAACAAGGCATCTGCAAACCAATGCGTTCACAAGCAATCAGAGTTCTCATTTAATTAATAATAACCTGAACATTCTCAAGAATCACCTCCAACCTTAATTTATGGCACCCCAATGGGAAATCCGTTCTGCCTGGGGATTCCCTACTGGAACTTCCTCTATAAAAGTGTCAATTCTAATGGATTACACCCTCAATCCTACTGTTTCACAAGATGAGAGGGGAGCTTTAAGAGCCCATGTTAAATTCCCTGCTGAAAATGTCTATTACTTTCTCGGCTGACTTGCAGAGTACTCCACAAATAGATGTGAAAGACTTGCTGTTCAGTACCAAGAATTAGACAAAATTTCTGTCCTTTATTATGGTATATTTCATGAGCCCCAAGCTTTTATATGTACTTAGTAACATGTTATGTACTCTCTCCATAATGTGTATCTTCTTTGCTTGGACAATCTCTTTTAATAATGTGATTCATATTAATAGAGTCCTAAGGTCTAGAATGGCAATGAGTTAAAAAGATTTCACCATATAATTCCAAAAAAAATCAAATTTTTCACACATGGGTTTCTAAAGATAACTTAAGACAGAAAATCAGCTCTTCAGAGTATGGTAAGCAGAATGACAGATTCCCAAAATATCCATGCCTAAGCCACAAGGCCGGTGAGTAGATCACCTTGCATGACACAGGAGACTCTCAGACAGGTATCAGTAGTGTTGAAGACTTTGAGATATCGAGATTAGCCTGAATACCCAGACGGGCTCAGTTCTATTGGAAGAGTCAAGGCAGGAATATGGGTCAGAGCAGACAGGAAGACTGTCCCCTAGCAACACTGTTGCTTTTGGGCAAGAAGAAAAAGATGGTCATGTAAGGTGGAAGCCTCCAGAACCTAGTAAGGGTGAGGAAAAGGAGTCCCCAGAGCCTTCAATAAGAAGTACGGCCCTGTAAATACTTTGACTTGGGCACAGCGAGACTTGTATTATTTTGATTTTGATTTTCCTATGAGTCTTATGTAGCCTGGGCTTACCTTGAACTCCTGATCCTCCTGAGTGCTAAGATTTACCATGATAATCAGCTTCATGATAGGGTGTGTGTGTGTGTGTGTGTGTGTGTGTGTGTGTGTGTGTGTGTTGTAGGCAGGCATTCACATACATTCATGCTTGTGCACATGGAAGGTAGAGGTTGACATCAGAATATCAGATGTCATCTTCTTTGGCTTGCCACCTTATTTTTTTATGGCAGAGGCTACAATTAAACACGCAGCCTTCTATTTTTGGATAGACTTACTAGCTAGTGGCCCCTGGCATCTAACAGTCTCCTCACCCCTTCCTCCCACTCTGGAGATACAGGCACATGCTGCTGTACCCAGCTTTTACGTGGATGTTCAGGATCCAAACTCAGATCTTCATGCTTATACAGCAGGCGCTTTACCTGCTGAACCATACCATTATCTCCTAAACTACAAAACTTTAAGATAATTAATATATCTATTTTGGGTAAGCCATGTTTGTAAACAGAAAATGAACACACAATGCACAGCTTGTTTATTTGCAACAACAGCAAACTAATTTAAAAAATAGACTCTAGAACTCAGCTCCAGCATCAAAATCCAGGTTGCTTCTTAATCAGCTATGTAGATTAAAGACAATCATTAACCTTGCTGTGCCTCAGTTTTCCTGCATGTAAATGAAGCTACTAATAATACCCATCTCAGTTAATTCAAGTAAAGCACTTCAAACATTACTTCCCACCTAGAAAGCAATAAACACTTCTTAAATTAGGTGGTTACTAACATGAATCAATATTATAACATAACTTTACTGTCTTTTGATGGAAGATGTCATTCTGTATATATGTCTCTCATACTGGTTAATGAATAAAGCACTGATGGCCAATAGGAAAGCAAGATAGGCAGGACAAGGAGACAAGGAGGATTCGAGGAAGTAGTAAGGAAGAGTCAGCATGTAGAGTTCCAAGATGGTGGACTGAGAGAGCAGAACGCCAGCCACTCTCTCGTAAGATAAGACCACATGGAAGTACTTAGATTAATAGAAATGGGTTAATAATTAAGACAGTGCTAACCGATAAGAAACAAGTAACTGGCCAACAGCATTATATCAAATACAGAGTCTCAATGCGTTAATTGGGGCTGGCGTGGCGGTGGGACCAGACCTGCAGGAAAACCTACTGGTAACAGTCTTTTTCAATCACACCCAGGAAAGTCATAAAATCAACAGTATCCAAAACAGTCAAGGAAATAAACCCTTCTAAAGTGGAAGACTTGCACACATCTCTAAATGTGGTTTCTACAATGATCTTGCTCTACTTAAGATAGCATGAGGGTCTTCCAGAGTTTTCTAATAATAATGAAAGTCACTATGGGAACATGAATTCCACTACATGACATTGTTAATTCCAGGACCTGACAGACTAAAGTGTCCATTAGAAAGTAAAAGCTGTCTTATTAAAAATAATAAATGTAACAAGTTGGCACTTAAATCTTATTTCAAATGTATACAGCACTTTCATTTTACAAAGCTGACCTGTAATTTTGTTATAAACAATTAAAATTTGTTATTTCAATTGGACAATGACTCAACAACATTGACATAAATTAATATAAACAGGCTAAACAGGATGGTTTACTTAAAAATATAAACATATACTAACTGGCAATTTCAAAAAAAGGTAAGTAAAATACAGATCAAAAGTAAATGTGTATACTTATTTTATACTTCTGGACTCTCCAATCCCTTACAGAAGTATCAAAAGCTCAAAGAAAAGAAACACTGTATCAGGCAAGAGGTTCAGAAAAGCAATCACCCTGAGGTGCAGAGTGAGTTCAAAGCCTGTCTATCCAAGTTAGCAAGGCCTTGTCTCAGAAATAAAAAAGTAAAAAGAGAGTTTAGAGCACAGCAATGGAGTACTTCTCTGGCATGGGGCATGCCCTAGGCTTAACCCTCAATAGCAATAAACTAATATGTATCCAAAGGTAACAACACGCATCACTATCTTTTAAATTAAAGGCTTTGAGGGCTTTGGCTGCCACCTGAAAGTACCTGCAAAGCCCGCAGAAATCATCCACTCCTCTTCTGCCCAGCCAATGGTATGAAGGCACAGAAACCTCCATATACAGTGGCCCCAAAGCTGTGGGGCCACTTAACTCTACAAAAAAGCCTTTTGAGCCACTCCAGAAGAACCTTCTAAAACTTTACATTCAGAATCAAAATTAAGTCTTCTCATGCCAACCTTAAACATACAAGGAAATGGCACTCCTTTATCTTATTCAAAGAATACTAGGTTGCTCAAAATAAATAAATAAATTACTTCTGAACACTGGCATGGGTGCATTTGGAAATGGTGAGGCCAGTGGAAAGTACAGAAGGAGCCATGTCGCCAGGCACCAGTTCTATAGTCAGAAGCTCTTTTGGACTAGAGATGAAATGTAACCCATCTAACAATAGAGTAAAAGCCCATAGGGAGGCAGACAGGAGCCACCTCAGGAGACAAAGCCCCTAACTTTCTCATTAAAAGCATACATTCAACATTTTTGCCACAAAACACCAGATCATGTCATAAGTAAACAAAAGTAAGGACACAGCAGCCAAGCTCAAACTAGAAGGGTTCAAATGGATACAAATAGCAATGGTTGGGAGAGGTTATCATCAAAGAGATTAAACCCTCTGATTACTTTCACTTCTAACATGTGGGTTAGAGGTCACATTGCAGATACATGAAGACTACCATGACCGACTACAGCCTGCAGCCTGGCAACTGTGTCTCCATATTGTGCTTGCCCTTCCGCTGCCTGAGTATTTGAGCCACACTCTACTCAGCTCTGTACGTGATGGAATATTTGATGCTGCTGTCTTGCCCAAGACAACACTACACATTATTTGGCCTATAAGCCCTTGAAGCTAGTGTGTGTTTAATCCTAACTCTGTGCTCTTTAGGCAGCCCATGGCACCATCAACAGGCACAGTAGCACATACAGAAGGATTCTAAGTTTGAGTCCAGCTTAGACTACACAGAAAAATCCTGCCTTAAAAAAGACACAACAAAAACAAAAAAGAAATTGTCAGCAACAGGAGGGCTGAGCAGTGGAGTAAATATCTGTCTGTCAGCCTGGAAACCTCGAGGCCAAAATGCTTGTGTAAAAGAAAGGAAACATCTTTGAAACTGTGCTCATGGAGAATTACCGAACTTTATTCTATCGTTGAAGCCAACAAAAGCCTGATGCTTCCTTTGTTCAAACAACAGGCCTGGTCACCTCTGATCAATGTCAGTTCTCTTTGGCTCATGCTGATCAGCTTGACTCAAGTTCCAATAAAGGAAGCTTGTCTGTCTAGATCACAATATATGGCTTGGTCTCATTTCTATTTTTCTGCCATCTGATATTAACAGAAGCAATATAGAGTATAACCAAAAAGCAAAGCACACATCTTACCAAAGAGCATGCCAATGCAAGTTTAGAAAACTGAACAGTACCACTGAAATAAATGCATTCACAGCTGGAATCTGTAGGCAGGGCAGTTGGCTGCCAGCTTTCACCCTCTATAATGCAAAAGGTCCAACCAATGGTTCTATATCTATTTCCTGTGAGGGTCCCAAAGAGCACATCACGGGTTCCCAAAGGTCTTTGCCTAGGCTTTCTAGTATACTAAGACTGTAGCACATAATAAAAAATAACTTACCACTGGAACTGCCAGCAGCAGAATACTGAGTGGCATCAAGGAATTTGCGTGGGGTAGAGATGTTTGTAACATCAATCAGAGGTCCAGGAGAGGCATCTTTGCCATGAGAACTGTAGGGAAAGCAAGCAGAAGTTAACCATTTTTTCCAAAACCAACTGAAGTCCCATTTAGTGCCCACCTCTCTACACTGTGGCTTCAAAGACCTCAAATGTACATTGGCAATGCAGCAGTCACCACAGCTGGAAGTTTAAAAATGTCCAAGAGTCCCAAGTGTTTGACACAAATAGGAAGACAACTATCTTACAATAAAATGATGCCAAGCAATTACCCTGACCTCCTTTGTACCTATGGTGAAAATCGCTTACAAGTAAATAAACATCAAGGAACATCATGGCATGATAAGTACTATACCCTCACTTAAACTGTGTTATTCATGTTCATTTTTTTCACTTATTTTTCAGGAATTTACTCCTTTTTGTTTTCTTTAAAATAAACTCATAACTTTTGACAAGTCAAGAATCATTATAAAGACTGACAAATAATTTTTGAAATAGACTTAACATTATTGTTTCAATTAAAGTCTAGGCCCTCATCATATAATTTAAAGTCACTAAAATAAACAAATTGATCACACATGACATAATGAGTATAAATAATGGGGAGGGCTGGAGAGATGGCTCAGGGGTTAAGAGCACTGGATGCCCTTCCAGAGAACCCAAGTTCAATTGCCAGCACCCACCTGGTAGCTCACAACTGTCTATAACTCCAGTTCCAGGAGCTTTAACACCCTTACACAGACATGCATGCAGGCAAACTCCAATGCACATAAAATAAATTAGAAAAAAAATAAAGATTATAAATGTCAATTACATTTTCAAGGTTAACATCTTAATTTACAAGTATCTGGGCAATGTCAAGGCAAGTGCAGCTTGGACCCTAGTCATAGGAAACAATCCTATAGCCACACAGCCTGGACTTCAGAAATTTCTCTAAGTCCAATCCAAGCATACAAACTTCAGTTCTCACTTTGTTCCAACACAGCCCCCTGGAAAGACTTCAGACAGGATGGAGGGACAAACCCAACTGGGAACAACATCTAGACTAGTGGTTCTCAATCGTCCTACTGTTGCAACCCTTTAATACAGTTTCTCATGATGTGGTACCCCAATCATATAATTGTTTTCATTGCTACTTCATGGTGGCTGTTATGAATAATGTGAATATCTGATATGTGACCCAAGGGAAAGGGTCATTTGATGCCCCACCCACCCATGCCACCAGAATTCGCAACACTCAGGTTGAGAATCACTGATCTAGACCCTGTTCATTGTAATATTTCCCCACTCTCTTCCCATGATCCTTCTGGAACCATCTCCTACTATACAATAATCTTGTCTCTGAGCTCCTACATTTTTAACTAAGAAAAAGAAAATAATATTTCAGACACATTTGAAAAAAGCTTTATTAAAGGGTAAAATAATCAAAGAAAGAGCAAAACTAATAATACTAGTTTTATTCAATGATAATGACATATGATCAATCCATTACATAGGACTTGAAGATATTACAGCAGTCGTTAATTTCTCCCTTTCCACTAACCAAGGTGAGGGGGGACAATTACCTGGATACTTTCTGTAATATGTTAGTGGTTGCTGAGTACTGATGATAACAGTGTGACTCAGGTAAACCAAACATCACAGATTCTAATAGACACCATTACTCCCAGCTAATGGGCAACTCAACTCAGGTATATAGGTAATAGGAAATGAATTAGCATAGTTATTTCAAATTAATTCTTGTCTATGAATATAGAACATCAAGTTTCTAATTACCCAATATCACCCTGAGTAAGTCCAGCAGGCTGTATATCTAATGATCTGTTTTTCAGTGTTTTGATTTTTTTTTAAAACAAGGTCCTACTATAGCTTAGCCTCTAAAGCACTGAATTATACTCATGTATCACCACATTTCTTTGTATTCCCAATTTTTTACTCTTAACTAACTTGTCTACCCATATTTTAATCCCAACCAGAAAATGAGGTCTGCATCCCTCCCTAGTCCCCTGATGTGCAGGCCGCAGGACAGGGAAATCACTGAGGAATACAGTGCTACTGAGCAATTTTGAAAAAGTTAATTTCAACTTGAAATGACAGGAAAATTATATATACATACATTATAAATATTTAAAGATCTGTGGGAGTTATTTATATAGTGGGATAAATAAAAATATCAATAAGCAGGAAAACAGAGGCATATGTATAGCTGGAATACAGCCTGCCATTTCTAAAAATAAATAGTACAGGTAGTGCTTTGTGCATGGATGCTGGTATGTACACACTGAGAGTATTACTGTGTTACCTCTCTCAACACAGCTGACATGGGATTCACTTTAGAACATAATTTACAATTACTTTCTCAGGATAAACCTAACAACCCCTGAGAAACACAGGGTCATAAATGACTTGCTACCTTTAAAAACAGAGCTGCCCAACTTCAAAATCAAAGACAGAAGGATTCTCAAATGCCAACCAAACTTTAGAAAATCAATTTACTAAAAAACTCCATTTAGACATAGTGTTTTCTCCCTCTCCCTCCCTTCCCCAACCCTTCCCTCTGTCACACAAACACACACACACACACACACACACACACACACACACACACCTTCCCTTAGGCCTTAATTTTCTCCCCTGTGAGCACTAACTCAAGAGCAAAGAACTCTGGAAAGGATTTCTACATTTTATCTTGGACTTCATTTTTTTTTTTTTTTCTTTTTCTGTCTTTAATATTTGAGACAGTGTGCCACTATGCCCAAGTTCTCTTGGATTTTTTTAATAATTAATTTTTATTTTAACTGCATTGGTGTTCTACTGCCGTGTATGTTGTGTGAGGGTGTCAGATCTTAGCATCATCTAGAAGGGCAGTGAGTGCCCCTAACCTCTGTGCCACCTCTCCAACTTTCTCTTGCATATCTACGGAAAGACTCGGTTTCAGGAAATCCAGAGGCAGTTTCCAGACCTACTCATTTACTGACTACATAACTGAAGCTGAGCAGAGAGGTATATGCTATTACAGCATATGACATTAAATGGACCTTAGCTTTCATTTCAAAAGAGAGAAAAGGACTCCTCTCACCATGCATCAGAGACAAAATTGAAAAGGTATTAATTAATTCCCTCAAAGGTCTTTGACTCTCTCAGAGTTACTTTAGAAAACCAAACAAGACTGTTCTCTTGAAATTTCAAATTAGCAAGAATGCTCTGAATTGTTATATTTTGAAAGAAATATGGAATTATTTTTAAAATAATAATGATAAATTATTTTTAATCCATTCAGAATCATCTACAACACATCAACTGCTACATATCAATGTGTGTTGTGAGTGATGTGGGTTTGGTTACATAATAAACAACATGATGCAAGATGGGAAAACTGTGCAGCAACTTATGCTACACCACAACCAAATCCCACTGCCATCACAACTTACCCAAATCCCACTGCCACTATAATTTATCCAAGGACTTTCTGGCCACAACTGACTACCCAACTTATTTGATGTTTAAATCCATGAAAACTGTTCTCTCATTTTTCTTAAAACAACAGTTAGAAATCCTCTAGCTTATAAAATATTTGTCTTTAATTACAACATATTTCTGTTCCATAGATTAGTAATTGCTAATCCTTGGATTAGCAATATACAGGTTCAATTATTTACAAACTTTACAGGTCCGGCTTATTTGGTTGATTTTATTGTCAAAGAGTGATGGAAATGAATAAAGCATTACACTATGAATCTAATAACTAATGCATCACTTCTATAACCAGAATGGCAGATACAGTGTCTGTCATAGAGCAAATCTTTATAAAAGTTGGTTAAATCAAACCAAGGTGCAAACAGCCTTCAAAGATAACATTCCCTGAGTAAAACATCTTAACCAAACAATGAAACAGGAATCACTGGCATAATAATTCCATATAGTTCTGAAATCTCTCTAAAAATACAGAAAGAACAGTGAATGGTTTAGAACACAGAACATAGTGAGGGGGTAAAAAAGAGCCATGCCCTCAAATGACAGGTCAAGGGTGAAGATACAGTAATATAAAATAGAATGAAGCTAAGCTATTTATGTCTAAGAAAAGAGAAAATAAAAAGAGAACTCAAAGATAAAAATAAATGGATATATAACAGGAAAAGGTAAAAAAGGACAAGACAGAAAGCCAATAATACAAAAGAATACAAAGCATTCTTCACACACTTGCACACAACCATGGATACCAAACCCACAGGGTCTGCAGTGTCCTCCTTTACCAGTACAGCCATTCTCAGAATGCACAAAGTAAGGTCAAGCCATGCATTGGTAGCACACACCTTTAATCCCAGCACTCAGGAGGTAGAGGCAGGCATATCTCTGTGAGTTCATCGCCTGCCTGGTCTACAGAATGAGTTCCAAGACAGGCACAGCTACGAAAAGAAACCCTGTTTCGGGGGTGGGGGGAATGTTCTTCACGCCCCACAATAATCCACAATAATGAATGTTGTACATAACCCTTCTCGGAGCTTTCTATATAACTACATACACGACATACATTTATGCCAGTATGTTAAAGACACACATGCTCATATAACAATGCTGTTTTCAATTGAGCATACAGAGATCTTTCTCGCCCATTTTAAGCCACTGTGTTATATGGAACAAATACATAATTCATTCAACCATGCTCTTTGTGATGAGGATTAAAGGTATATGGAGTTTTGTGGGGGGATAAGGAAGTTCCCCTTTTTGTGGGACAGGGGATATGTCATTTCATTCTTGAGACAGGGTCCGTGATGTCATTCTGTAAATATGTTTCTCATATTGGTTAATGAATAAAGCCCTGTTTTTGCTGTTGTTGTTCAAACAGCACAGGATTTTAAAGACTTCATTCCCAGCATGCACTATTCCAATGTTCTCCTAGTATAAAGCTGGATGAAAAAGCAAAAATGTCTGTATTTCAGCAGGTAGTGCCTGAAAGACCTTCTGAAAAGATCTTACATTTCCTTCCAGGAATACCAGAAGGACACCCGTCACATATAACTCTAAAGATCTACTATCTTGAGATCCAGCCTTACTATACACCAGGTCTACACTAAATTAATGGCTTTCTTGCACATGCCTAAACTGTTAAGTGCAGGGTTGTGCTACAGTCAAGGAATCAAAGCAAATTTTTTTTCTTTAAACCTCTCTTGAGCTATTCAGAATGAATTTGTTAAAGCTGAGGAGATCCTCGTAAATCTCGACACTTCAGTTCCTATATTACTGTATTTGTTCTATCATTGCTGACCTCACTGTTCAATTTAAGAAGTTCTCTTTCATCTCCTTCTGAGAGCACAAGAGTGTCTCTGATCCATATGTAATAGGCCCACAGGAGATACTTCTTGCATACCCTTACAGACGAGGACCGGAACAAACATACAATGGATGAATGAACAAATTTTGATGTTAGCCTCTCTGAACATAGCATATTTGCTATTATAAAATCATCTATGAGTTTAGAGATAGTACAATACAGGATAGGGAAATGAATCTCAATATTCTGGAATACAAAGAATATTTGTTCAAATGCTGTCACTGCCATAAGTCAGCATGGTAGAGAGGCTCCTTAACCTACCTCATCTTGCCTTTTTCTTTGTTACGCTGCACGACTCGACTAGTGGATTTGATGTACAGGTGCCGGTGCAGTTCTTCTATGAGAACCAAGTGCAGGTTCATCTTCTTGCTGTGAAGCTCCAGCCTGAGGTCACTGAGTCCTTCCACCTGGAGCAGTGGGCCCTCCAGAGACTCTACCGCTGACACCTGCAGAGAAAACCATGTAAGTACAGCTGAAGAGCCCTGCCACACCATCCGTAAGAAAACACGGGAGTGACTGAGAACTGTGTGCAGTATCTGACTCTGCAGCATATCGTGTGGATTAACCTAGTATGGCCCTTAAGGTTTGGCTAAGATAAATAGAACAAAGGAGAAAAATAAAAGCCAACCCTGACAAAAGAATACACAAAAGGCATGTAGGCTCTGGGTACTATATACTCCCATGCACATTGCTTGTCCAAGGACATATGTAAAATAACTGTATCAATTCATATTTTCACTAGACTCTCAAATGCTGATGGTTCAGATCAACTTCTTTTGAAAGGAGTGTTTTAGTTTGGGCTGCTTGCTTTGAGACAGGATGTCACTATGTGACCCCCTAGGTGGCCTCAAACTCACAATCCTCTTGCCTCAGGCTCCCTAGCACTGAACAACCACACTGGCTTAAATCAACTTTTAATAAAACTTACTCTTTAAGACTAAGTCAAGGTACATTGCATGAACATTTTATCAGCTTACTCTCATGGTGATCATGAGCCAGACAAAGTTCTACTGGCCAAGGTCACCTATGTATCCATAAAGAACCAAGCTGTCTCTCATTTTTCTCATATTCACATGCATATGGAGGCAAATGCATTTTAGCATGCTTACTACAGGTGGGAAGTAGCGATCATGACCTCTTGATAGCCTGACCCAATCTAATTAAAGAAGGGACCAAAATGGGGAACTGAAGATAACGTACAAAGGAGGTGCTCTTGAGATGGCTTAAGAGATTTTAAAGACAAGAACTGAGTGAGTCAAATCATACAGGAATACCAACAATAGACAGAGAAGCTGAAAGACAGGGAATCAAAAGTGACTGACTGTGAAAATGGAAGTGATATCTGTGAGGCGGGTAGGAGCACATGTGGTATGATCTCATTTCTTTGTGTAAGTTCAATTATTTCTCTATTTGATAATGCTCTTTTATATTTTGAAAGGGAAAAGGTGAAGGGCACACTCTGTATTATTACGCAGGAGTAGGGGAAAAGACGAAGAAGGGAACTTCAAGGCTAAAAGGGGGAAGAGGAAGATGAGGACGGGAAAAAAAAAAATGGTAACTGCAAGCTAAGCCTGAAGAGGAAGAACACACCAGCTTCCTGAGGAACTAAGGTCTATGGCTATTCCCAACTGGGGTTATGCATCTCAATATTTCAGATAGATATAGTTAAAGGCAATAATAGCGCCATTTACAACTGGGTGACATCATTAAACCTGATTATGGATGTAAAAACGACCCTAAAAACTACATCATGCATATAACAGCAACAGTTAATAAAAGTCATGAAATGGTTTAAGAAGTCATCTGGGAGTTTGCAAACAACAAATCCAGAGAGTGGCTGTCAAATACAAACCAGCCCAAAATAACAATAATAAAGTGCAATGGTGTACCCATCAACACATCACTTGTTTTGTGATGTGCTATAATCAAATGTCAGTAGCAAATAAGTTTTCTTAAGTTAAAGCAGGAGAGAATCAAGGAGTGGAAGATTGACAAGCCCTGGGCCAGCTCTGCCCTCTGAAGCCTGCCCATTCATTTTCACAGACTTGCAACCACCCCTGCTCCGACAGCCCCTGGGCCCTGTGCAAGCTGCCAGTAATTCCAAATGGAAAGGCAGACTCGTAAAATGACCAAAGTGTCCCCAAGGAGGAAAAACAACAACAAATTCATTTATACTCATGCCCTAAAATGGATTTTAACTCAAGTCTCTAGTGAAGAAAAGAGGATGCATTAACCTTCGGTGACATCTAGATCCAGAAAATAAAAAATGATTTGGAAAACCACTGGCCCATCATATAGCCTTATCCCTTAAGGTAATTAAACCCAGCCAAAATATTTAAGCTTAAAAACTACCCACTGCACATCCACACTTGACTTGCTTGTAGGAATTGGGAAAAAGGGATTTAATTAATATCCCACATACAAAATTACACCACGATGGCACCTTCCAAAGACACTCAATCAGAAACAATTAAACTTCAGGTAGAACAACACCATTACTGGTAAACAGTGTTCACAGAAATTATTTTTAACAGTACCTACTTATTCAAAGGATACAGAAACTTCAGAGTAGATTTGCATGGTGTTATAATACAGGATTTGAGCAAGGGTTCTTTACCATACCATTGTGGTAATTTAAAGAAGCTTTCGGACTGTTTCTTTGAAGCCAAATATAATTTTATACACAATAGCAAAGGTAGTCATAGAACTTCAAACTTTAAAACCCTCGACATAAAGGACAATAGAGAGCCTCTGTGGTGATCTGAATGAGAATGTCCCCATAGGCTCATGTTTGAATGCTTGGTCTCCTGTGTCAGTGACACTGCTTAGGAAGGATTAGTAGGTGTGGCTCTGTGGAAGGAGGTGTGTTATTGGAGCTGGGCTTTGAGGTTCCAAAAGTCAACATCAGGCTCAATCTCACTCTCTGCCAGAAACTTGCAGATGTATGATGTCTGCAATGCCATGCATGACGACTGCCTGCTGCCATGCTTCCTGCTATTCTGGGGTATGGCTGGGACAGATCTGACCATACTGCTGTTTGTTGGAATATGGAAGTTTGGGGGCTCTGGACTGGGAAAGCAGCTGGATGCTTTAAGCAGGGCTTAATGGGGAAGATAGTAGTATTACCATCAATAAAGCCTGAGGGAGTGGGAGCCTGGAGGAACCCACCTAAGAATCTGGAGGTTGTCCTGCTGGATTTCAGCCTTGCTTCTGAGCAGCATCTCTTCTCTATGCCCCCTTTCCTCCTTTGTTGGGATGATAATGTGCATTAGGTGCCATGGTATGTTGGAAGAATGCAAATTGTTCTTGCCCTGTGAGATTGCTTTAAGTCTCAGAGGAAACTTTGAACTTTTGAAACAGTGTTGAAAATGAAAGACCATGGAGACTTTTGAAGTTTAACTGAATGTATTTTTGTATTATATCACTACTGGCCCATGGGGGCCAGGGATTAGAATGTGATACTTTGAATGAGAATGGCCCATGGGCCCTTATGTTTAAATGCTTGGTTCCCAGGTAGTGGGACTGTTGGGAAGGACTAGAAAGTGAGGCCTTGTTGGAGAAGATGCATTTATTGGGGTTAGTTAGGGCTTTGAGGTTTCAAAAGTGCACACCAGACCCAGTCTTTCTCTCTCAGTTGTGAGCTCTCAGCTACTGCTCAAACATAGTGCTTACCTACCTATCACCCCAATCCCTGTCATGATAATCATGAAGTCTGAAACTACAAGCAAGCCCCCAGTCAAAGCTTCCTTTTATTATAATTAGCCTTGGTCATGGTGTTTCACCACAGCAATACAACTGTAACTAAGACAGTCTCTTATTTCTATAAAAGTCAAGCAAGCTTTGTAATATGTGGAAAATGGTCATTTTACAGATTAGTTCACTTGGTAAGTCAGTCCATTTTCCCATCAAAGGGATAAAACACCTGAAATAAGGAACCTGCAAGGAGTAAATTTTTATTTTGGCTCATGGTTTCAGGTTTCAGTCCTTGACCAAATCCTATTGCTCTGGGCACCATACACATGGCAGGTACATATGAAAGAAGTCACCGGCTCACCTTACAAAGCCAAGAAGCCAATGTTCCCTTCCAGAGCATCTCATCCCATCATCTAATGTATTTCTTTAAGTCCTACCAACTGATGTTTCTACTACCCAAGAGTGTGCCACAGGCTGCTGGTCTTAAGGATATGGGCCTATGAGGGAGTGGGTTGACTCGGATCACTTATCAAATAACATACCAATGAAACAGTAACAGGGACTTAAGGTACTTCCATACTAGAAGATACAAAAACAAGCTGGCTTCGGGAGGTTAGAATTATTAAAATCAGGTCCATAAGTATGGAGGTCAACACTGAATAATGTCACAAATACATATTAAAATTGTAAAACTAGACAGACAACATTCAGAATGTGGATAATTACCAAATATCTAAGCATCACTTCACAGACCAATCGTGTATATTCATAATCAAGTGATCTTAAATAAACTCCTAGCATTCTCCAACACACCACATCATTCCTTAAAGTTAGATTACTACATAATGAGAAGAGTCAATGAAAAAAACTTGAATTTTTCTAACATACATATTTTTTAAATAAATACTGTAGGATACCACTAGCAGGAAACATTTTAAATATTTCCTGGAGATTTTCGTACAATTTTTCATCACATTCACCCTTCTTCTTTGAGCTCATCCCAAATATACCCCGTTTCCCTTCCTACCCAATACTGTACCCTTTCCATTCCCTCCCCATAATCAATGACTCAAATGTTCTTAGATGCATGGCCTAGCACAGGAGCATGGTCAACTTACCTAACACAGCCCAAATGTACAATTACCAAATCAAAGGTTCAAAAGTTTTTGTCTAGTGGTGACATCTATGTCTAAAAAAAAGTAAGATCTTTGCAATGAGGATGTAGTGTTACTGAACTACAGTCATGCCATCTCATGAAAATATTACTAAGAGTACTTTAAATGCTAGAATTATCTTTGGTAAAACTGGTCTCTACATCAGGCCTAAATTCCTATACAATGTGACTCTGCTATCTCTCTGCTTCTGTAAACTTTCTGTGTATGTCACAATTGTAGGTTTGACCTTAAAAACTAACACCAACTGGCAGAGGCTCCTTCCTGATAATCTGCTTGGGACAGTCCTGCTGAAAGTTAATAAAGACTCTATTCAACTTATTCAGGACTCTGGGAGTTTTTCCTTTCAGGTACCCATTAACCAAGAACTGCCATGGCCATTTGTTTCTTTCTACATCTTTATTTCTCAAGTTGATGTTAGCATCAGGAATTAGAGATTATTACTTCATAGTTAATTGTCTGACTTCAGTAATCCTTAAACTTTTAAGTTACCAAAAAAAAAAAAAAATCTAATTTTTGTACTCTGTTGTAAATCAGTGGAAACGTATCAGTAGAAACATTTTATTTATTTACTTCGTTTTTTGGGTTTACTTTTTTTGTTTCTTTCTTTCTTCCTTTCGAGACAGGGTTTCTCTGTGTGGCTTTGGAATCTGTCCTGGAACTTTCTCTGTAGACCAAACTAGCTTCAAACTCACAGAGACCCAACTGCCTTTGCCTCCTAAGTGCTGGGATTAAGGCGTGTGCCACTACTACCCAGCCAGTAGAAACATAGTAAGGAACACTTTGAAGTTGGCCATTCTTAGCAACTACTTCATTAAAGAAATGCCAGAAAGGAATTTTTTTTTTTTTTTTTTTAATTTGGGTGAAGATTCTCAGGGGTAAATGTTATTAGGCACTCTTTTGAAAAGAAATGAAGATCCCAGCCAAAAGAGAAGAAAAGCAGCAGGAAACTTTACCCTCGCTCCCCTAGGTGGACCCTTACTCCCCAGTGTTCATCTAGCTGTAGAGGGCCAGAGACACCTACCTCCTGGCCTCCCTGTGGAGATGCCCCATTCAGACCTCTAAGCAAGCATGAGACCTAGAATCCTACATCTATTTTCAAATGCTCTATTTTACTGCTGTTAGTTTGAAAATCTTAATATATATCAATCAAACAGTAACTAAGAAAAGCAACTGAACAAAGCTCTAAAGACAACCGTTTCAGATATTACTGCTTTCACAAGTCCTAATGATCAAATATTATATTAGCTATTTAGCTTGTTTCAACTTGTGAAAATCACCAGACGTTTTTTATGGTAGAAACAAAGAAAAATCTTGCTGTTCCACAAAGATACACACAAACAAAGCAAAAGTAATGTGGAAAGCAATTGTTTTTGAAAAAGGGGTGTACTAGAACGCAAACCAGTCTAGCAAGCACACCAAGGGCCGAGAAGTCCTCTGTCTATTAGCCCTAAATGGGCCATGGATCACCCCACTGGTGGGAGCTGGACTTCACAATCTGAAGTGAGTAGCTCGTCCATGACCAGGGAGAAGCAGTTTCAGGAAATAGGAGTCCTTGTCAGCGCTAACTACTTTTGATTAAATTTTTTAAAAAAGTTTCTCCCACAATTAAATCATTTACACCAGACTCTAACAGAGCATAGAGGCCAAAATGGAGGAAACCTCACTCATGTGGAACAAAGATTGAAAAACAGACTATAAAGACTCACTGAAAACCATGGTCTTGCACAGGAGCATACCAACTTTACACACAAAAAAAGGATCCTTTTGCTTAGCCACCTATCCAGCTACCACCTGTTTACAGGCATGAGAGACACTTCCCTGGTTAGTGAACCAATGGTTTTGAAACAATTTTGATAACCTTGAAAATGTCTAGTCTTTGGCCTCCTTGAGTAGGCTTGTGTTTGCCAAAGCATGTGTAGTCAGGAATAAATAAGCCCATTTATAACTAAGTAAATACATTTGTTCAGAAAGTCATTCTGTTATTATTTTGTTCTCATAAACTTAATAATTTCAGGAGCAAGTCTGAAAGCTTTGATGTATGTTGGACATCCTAGCACTACTATAAAATACTGTGTCCTATAATAACTCTGAGGAGCATCCTCTTCCTAAAATCTGCACTAAAATCTTTCCTTAATAAGTCCCACTTGACTAAACACACACACACACACACACACATACACACATCATGACTCTCTGTATTTAATTGTATCAGATGAATTAGGACTATCTTTACTAATAGACTATAGCACCATAAGTAAGAGAGATGAAGTATAAAAAGTAAATCCCAGTTGCTGATATAAATTCAATGCCCTCACCCACTCAACCTTTGTCTATAGCATGACACAGATCTTATTCACAAGAACTACTCCATAAAGAAAATGGTGGGGGTGGGGATAGGAGAGTGTGGGGTATGTAAGGAGACTAAAAGGAGTCCACTCAAGGCACAGAGCAATAATGAGGTTCCTGGGAGGTTTTAGAGTCTATGGGATAAGCAATGTCTGATTCCTTAGTTTTTTTTTTTTTTTTAGTTTGCCAATGTCTGAAGGCCTCAGGGCTATTGACAGTCTGCTACTTAAGACAGACTTCCCAAGATAGAGGCACCACAGAGCAAGGCCAAGTGCCTGGAGCAAGAACATCTTTTCCCCCTAAGTCCTCAGCCTGTATGCTAATCAACAGTGATCAGGTCAGACAATCAAAACAGCCCATTCTTAAAGCAGCCTGATAGATAGCACACATTGATCTGACCTATTCAGGGCCCACCTCCCTGGGAAGCCCAGTATCTACGATGCAGACTCTGCATGCTCTCACCATTACAAACAGGGCGCCGTCTAGCTCTACTCTCCTTTCATTACTGGCAGAGTTATTGCATGTGTTTATTTAATGAGCCTTCATCAGCTCAAATGAAGGGTTGTTATTAGTTGAGCTAACAACCAAATGATAATGCTCCTGAGAGATATCAGAGCTTGTTGGTGCATTAACAAAGAGAGAGGAAGGGCTGAGGTCAAGCACACCTCAAGTAAATGAGGTGATATTGGGTACTCAGGGCTTAATGCAATAGACTGCCTGACAGATAATGGAATTTACAGAATAAAGCAAATAACATGAAGTTATTGATAAGTGAATAAAGGAAGGAGGGCCTGTAAGATAATGTATGGGCAAATAAAAGGCCATCTGTGAATTTCTTCTTTAGACTCTCTTCAAATCTATGTCAGAAAACAAAAGTCCAAAAAGACCAAATGGGAAATGGAGTTTCATCAGAGATCTCGCCACATCGCTACCTTACAAACAAGACTCTTATTAAGCTATCCCTAAACGTTGTTTAGACAAGCGCTCCTTCTAAGTTATTGTTTCCTTTCTGTCCCTCTATCATCATGTGCTCAGCAACAGATAATGCCCACATTTCATTAAAGCACAGTTTTCTTCCTTTATTCTGTCTTGAAGTAGGGCCAACTGGGTCTCCTAAGACATTCCATCAGCCCAGACTTCACAGAATAACATTAGCTGAGAGATGGCACGCACGAACGTCTACTACATGAGATCTTTAAAAGTTAACTAGGTGCCTATCTTGCTTTTATCGGGGGAGGGAGTGGTATTGTTTTCTTAAGCTTTATTTTTCTTCCACACTCATAAAGTAATAAATGTTTAATCAACGGAACTTGAAAGACACAAAAAATCAAAAGGAGAACTTCATCAGATGTTCTTAAGCATCTTTTTTGTTCATTTTGTAATAATGTAGGAACACTAGCACATAATAAAAATCTAGGAATGGGTTGTGCTATCATACCAGTTCACACTGAGTATATCACAAATGAAATAAATTCCTATCTCTAACTCACTGAAAATGTCTTACTATCACAAATCTTACTGTGATAAATAGCTATATTCATGTAAACATAGTTGCAGGTGCTCCTGGATACAGAATAGCTGAAAAATCTTCCTTAACATACAATTCTACAAGCAGAATTCCAATCCAGGGGTTCTGAGGCAGAAAACCAAATTAAGAGTCTTATTTATTCTAAAAAGCCTCACAAATAAATATATAAAAGCCTTACTTTCCTGATTAAACTACATTTAACACCTTATCGAATGGAAAAGAAGAAACGAGAAAGACACGCATGCTCCATGGAGAAGTTCGTTGTGGACAAAGGAAGAGCACATCAAGAGGCAGGGACATCCATCTGAGAGTCCAAAGTGAACACGACCAGAGCTGGACCACATGAGGAAAGAGGGTGGGAGAGAGCAGGAAAGGAGCCACACACCAAGAGAGGTGGCTTGGGCTAAGAGACTGGCCAAGAGAGTAGATGAAAAGGACCCAGAAACCAAACTGGTTGGAGAATATAGGGAACTGCAGCTAAGGGGAGGGCAGCCCAGCTCCTGGGCTAGAGAAGCTCAGGGTAAGGACAAGGTATGCCAGTCAGGAGGGCTCTAAAATGCAGGGAGGCTGGGGGATGCAGGGGCGATTTGGCATCTACTTTGGTATGTTTTGATACCTCTTCAGTCAGCCATTTGTCCTGGGGTTTGAGAACAGGAAAGAGAACTGTAAACTACTTACAGGAAAGCTGGGGGCAGAGGGCTCCCTCATTGGGATCCCGTGTTCCTTTCAATTCTCAGTTCTCACCAGCATTCTCTGAAGAGTATTCAATGTAAGCTTCCACTCAAGCAGGAGAACACTATGAAAGACACTCTGTTCTAACAAGTGTCCCAATCATTGTCACTTACCTAGCATCTTATTTGTTATTGTGGGACAAGAAAAAGTTTTAGATACCTTTCCTATGAGTTCTCAAAGCATCTCTTCAAACTCACGTTTAATAAAGACCATTTCATGCATATTCTGCATGTGCCTCTAAAGCCACTGGAAATGCTGAGCAGTCTCCCCAGCCCACTACTAACAAGCATTCTGAATATTCCACAAAGGAAACAGGGCAGTTAGTATTAACAGCTAGGGAAACACAACTAATTAGAAGCAGGATGAACCTCAGAGAAAACAGACTTTGTAACAAGTTAATTCTAACCTGTCAAGGTAAGTAAAAATTACTAAGCATTCTCAGACCATAATCAAGTTGGGACACATATGTCTGTCAACAACCCAGGTTGCCATCATTTAAACTGACACATAGTGACACTGGGATCAGAACAGAAATGCTGCTTGCTCAGTGTAAGCAAGTCCAGGACTACTATCTGTTGTTTTCACTTTGAACTTGGTAATAATTATGACAATGGCGGCTCCTATAGCATTTTAAACCTTTATACTGCTTTACGTTGGACAGTGCACACCTTGCATGCAATGTTTCATCTTTATCCCCACAATTCAATGATATTTACCATTTTATGGATAACGGCACTACAATCAGGGACAGAAAGGGACCCACCTCTCCAGGCTGAAAGCACCGGTGACTTGCTGAGGCAGACTTACAGCTTAGATTGAAACCCTTTTTGTTATCACTTTGTCACTATGTGTCAATTGACAAAGTTGTAACCCAATTTCAATCCATTAAAGCCATGCAGTAAGTCCGACCAACAGTAAAGATGCAAGAGGTACTCGAGCAAGAATAGAGTCTAGAGTACATAGTCCAAAGGTAGGAAATCACCCAGCTTAACCATTCCACTAAACTCTTTTAAAACATATAATCTGCCTATAACATCAGAACAGAAGCCAAACGCTCATCAGCTATTTCCAATCCACAATAGGGGATGGCAACAAAGCAGCTTCAAACATTTCCACATAAATGTAAAACCATCCTTATAGTCTTACACAAATACTTGATTTACAACTACTAATATTTGAGTTGGCACTAAATAAAGGCAAGGACAATGAGTCCTGCTTCATTCCACAGTACAAGCTAAACCCTATATCAAGAATCCAAATTTGGCTATTAACTGTCATTACTTGGACACTGTCAAAAATGACCAAAGCCAGCGGCCTACTGCCAGAGATTTCAATTTCATCAGTCTGGGTTGTGGCCTAGACTTTAGAATTCTGGGGAGATCCTCCAATTCACAATTTAGGAATAACCACTCCAGACAAGATAAATGAAGATTGTTAAACCTCATAAGAGGTCACGCAATGAAACAGAATTTCTATTGATTTTAAAAATAAAAGAAGTAAATGAATGGCAGATTTAAAAAGAAGCAAAGATGAAGATACCTAGCAACCATCTAATTTTTATAAACGCTAGCCATCAAAGCCAAATAGAAATAAAAATATGTTTGAGCAGAAGGAAAAAAAATTGGTTATTACAAAGCTCTGCATTTTTAATGTATAATAAAAAATAAACTGCAGCTACCACAAAGCTATTCATTAGTTTGGTAACTTTGTTTTTATCTTTTCCTAACTTATCAGACAGATGTTTGAGGAAATGAGGACTTTCAAACGTGGCTAAAAGCAGCCTCTGAAGATTACCCCAAAATAACAAGGCAAATTAATCCTGCCCTCACCCTCCCTAGTATTCCTTTCTTTCTGCATGTCTCCCACTGTACTGATCACAATATGAACACGCTTCCCATCTCTCACCCTGCTAGCACATGCCTTCCAAGGTTAAAGCCACCTTCACAAACAACCATGCCAACAACATAAGTGACCAATAACAGCATCACCATCCATAATTCCAGTTACAGGGGATCTGATGTCCTTTATTGGCCTCTACAAGCATCACAGACACACGAGGTACAAAGACATACATGAAGGCAAAACACTAACACATATAAAATAAAATTTTTAATTTAAAATATTCTAATCTTTTATTCAATTTGTGCCATATTCTTTATTTCCTGACAAATGAATATAGAATGTTAGCATCAAAAGTTTATATTGAAATTAGAAACACTGGGCCTTCGCAATGATTATCACTGACATGTTTTTATTGTGCTGTGGATAAACCCATAAAGAATTTTGGAGTGTTTGTGCAGTCACTGAGCTGCTTTGAGGTTGATGCCCATAAGCCCACTACATGTCCATTTCCTGATATCTACAATGCTTGCACATCAAGAGCCTTCCCAGAGTGACAGTAGAAACAAAACTCTGAAGCCAGGGGAAATGGATTTACATTTGCCTGGTTCTGTTATTTGTCCATTAATCATCTGAGAGTCAATGCATGACCACCTCCTTCCAATCCATAAGGAAGAGAAAATAAGTACATCCTGCTAATGACAGTTTCACTGGCACAAATAAGAACAGCCTCTGTGGTTCATCACTCCTGAAATTTAACCAGAAAGAATAGCTAAAAGCAGCTAACACTCAAATTAATACTATTAATAAGCCATTTCCAATCCTGAAACCAGTTTATATGTAATCGTAACATCAAACAGGTTGGCATATTTAGTTACCTACCGCTTACAATAACACAATTACTGAATCTCCTATGAACATATATTTGATGTAGACTGAATGAGGAATTAATGATAAAGAACTTGAATTCCACCCACGCCAAATCCCAGAAATGTGGCACAGAACTTTAGATCTTGACATCCATCTGTGCATGTGTTAAGGAATACTAGAACTGCTTCCTTAAAAATGCCTTAAACTAGAAAATAGAAGCTAGTCATGCCACCGCCGATGGTAGGTGTCCTATCCCTGGTGGCCAACTCCCTGGCACCAGCACTATAGCTGATACAGAATGCTTTGTGCTCCCATCACCAACCCCACCAATAGCCAGCCACTCTTGGCCCTGCATCATCATTGGATCTGAGAGCAAAGTGCTGCAGAGCCCCATCCCTACTGTGCCAACTGGCGACAAGAGAGGGGCTGCCCTAGCAGTGACAGAAGAAACATTAGCACACTCACAAAACATCACTTCCACCACTGGAGTGGCCACAACTACTGAGAGCACCACCCAACACAGCCTCTCCAGATAGTGGGTCTGTCTAACCTGTTAAGCACACTCACTGCATTTGAAGCCATGAGCTACAGCCAAAAGAGCTGTACAGAGATTACATTATGGTGTCCTACTAGCACCAAAGCCAACCAAATACCCCAACATAAAATTTGAAGAAAGCTATTTACAATAGGAGCAGAAAACAGAAGTGATCTAACAAATGTGAAAATACCCATTTAGGATCATAGCTAATATGAAAAGACAAAGTAGCAGATCCCTTAAAAAAAAAAAAAAAAAAAAAAAAAAAAACTCTCTATCAACAAATCCCAAAGAACAGATGCTGAGGAAATGCCTACTTTTTTATGAGTATAAAGAAAATCAGTGAGAATTAAAAGGATACAAATAGTTGACCAAACTTAGAAAAACAATTCATGGTAAGTGACAGATTCATCAGAAAGAAATCTTGCAGAGAATCAAACAGAAATCTTTGAAAAAACAACCATAATAAACAAGATTTAAAAATTCAGTTGAGGGAGGGAGAGGGAACTGGGATTAATATGTAAAATAAGAAAAAATAATAAATATACATATATATACATATATATATATATAAATTCAGTTGAAAGTCTCAACAGTAGACTATATCAAGCATAAGAAAAAACATAGAACTTTAAAAATAAAGCAAAACAAGTTTCTAGAGTACTTGAAAGAAAAGAAATGGGGGAAGGCAAGAAAAGCTACTGAGTGCAGTAACAGCTGAAAATTGCCTGATGTGGACACCGGAACAAGAGGCCAAAAGACATGGCCTCAGGTCCACACCATGGGATATTACAGTCAAACTGTCCAAAGTCCAGCACACTGAGTTCCTGAGCACCATGGGCTAATGAGTGAAACCCTCTCTCGAAAGAAGGGAAGGAAGGAAGGAAGGAAGGAAGGAAGGGGGAAGGGAGGGAGGGAGGGAGGAAGGAAGGGGGAAGGGAGGGAGGGAGGGAGGAGAGGGAAGGGGAGGGGAGGGGAGGAGAGGAGAGAAGAGAGGAGGAAAGGGGAGGAAAGGAAAGGAAAGGAAAGGAAAGGAAAGGAAAGGAAAGGAAAGGAAAGGAAAGGAAAGGAAAGGAAAGGAAAGGAAAGGAAAGGAATCTGCCCTCAGATCTGGTTAGTCCACTGTGGAGTATCAAAAGCAAATGGCATCAATACACAAAAAGGAGATGGCTAAATACTCTTGTTTATTGTTGTACTATTCATGATAGCTTAGATGTACACAATGAAATATTATTCAAAGCTAATATTCTATCATTACAGAAAATGGATGGAACAAGAGGATAACATGAATCAAATACAGAAAAAGTGCATGTTCCCTCCATATACATGCCAAAATGTTAAGCTGACCATAAAACTGTGATTACTAGAGTCTGGAAAGAAAGGAAGGAAGAGGAAATTGGACATCATCGGAATACAGTCAGAAGTAAACAGTGCTTCTAAAGCACAAAGAGACGACTGAAGTTCAAATTAACCCACTACATGCAGGGACCAAAGGCTCTAAAAAACAATGTCATGGTAAGAAAAGTAGGATTAAATTTAAAATAAGTTTTCTGCTTTTTTAGTATGTCTGTATCTTATAGAAAAACACTGGGTTGCAAATAATGATCACTACCATGTCTGTGTACTGTACTTTAGCGGTTAGGATGTAAGGCCATGGGACAAGCACATTTACAGAGGATTTCTCTTCTAAAGCTCACAGCAGGCCCAAGAGACGGATGCTAGTATCATTCCAACTGCAGGAGGGGGAGATGGCTGAGAGAAGTTAAATAATACACCAAAGTGCCTCATCTTGAAGGGGAATTTAACTCAATCAAACACTTCAGCATTTGCTGACATGAGAGCTAAGTCAAGTAATGTTTCTTCCTAAATAAGAGAAAGTGAGAGAACCTTATTTGCTCAGTACATATGGTAAGCATGTACTGAAATCACATTACATCTCATAGATATGTACAACCATTCAGCTATTAGTAAATCCCCCCCAAAAAAAATGTCCAAGGAGATAGAAATGTTAATTATCCCCACTATATAAATGTTTCAAATGATCACACTCAATACAAACATACAATTAAAATAATAAGCTAGTCTTGCATTCAGGTAACATACAAGTTGACTAAAAAGAAGGTGAATAAAATGCTTAACCTAGCCCTACTTCAACTTATTACCAACTCAAAATAAGTCCACCTTTAGAATGAATTTTGAGATTGTACCATACTCTTTCCTATACTACCAATTTAAAAACTGAGTAACTTTCAACATTTAAAGAACTGTGCACTGTGCTATCTTTCAATAAACTTCAGAGCTATATAGCATCCTTAACTCGAGCGTTCAATAAACGTAAATGACTGGCCACAAGTCATGATGCTGTTAGGAGTCAGAGCTAGGATTCAAGTCTAGGTCTTCCATGCTGGCACACACAGTCCTCAATAGCAGCAAACACCTTCAAAGAATCATATGAACTGAAAACATTACAATACTTGTATTAAAGGATTCTAGAAACTACTCAATTAAATTGCTGCCTTACTTTCTTTAACACAGATAGGGCCATATTTTCAAAGTATCAGTAAAATAACTCCATTACACAATGCTCACGGAAAAGCATCCCAGGATCCTCTGGGGAAAAGACAACTATGTAAATATGTTATTATAATTATCATAATAATCCTCATCTGACTATGAAGCTATGGTTTCTTTTTGTAAATGCATAAAAATAAAGACAAAATGATTAAAAAGACATTCAAAATCTCTATAATCTCAAACAGGCTTAGAAATGAAAATTTATTTTAGTCACAAGCCTTGTGTGACTGTCAGCTAAAGTGCTTCTAAACGACTCACACTGGCTTGGTTTCTACTGATTGAATGCAATTATGAATTGACTTCTATGGCTGATAAATCAGAACTTGTGTAAGTGGTTTAAAAAGTGCTCCCTGTAATTTTCATATGATGCAGACTTCTACACACAAATTCTCCCTGGGAGAAAAAGTTTATAAAAATATTAACTCTCATGAAATACCTTCCTGGTTACTCATGCCACTGGGAAGAAGCTGCTATTCTTATATTAATAATTGTTTCCAGAATTAATCAGTCATTGTACATTAAAACCAGCAGCTGGAGTGTTTTGAGTGATAATGAAACCTGTAACAAGGCATCTTCAGCCGTCTTTTCAAGACAATAAGGGAATTAAAATTTCAATTTAAATGCAGAGGTTTGAAACACGCTTCACTGGCAAAATTACTTCAATTAATGTGAGTGGAATACAAAGGACAGACTGCAGAGATGTGATGCAGCAACCAGAAATTATGTCATTAATGTGCTTGCACCAACCCAGCACAATACCGCAAAGGTCTAATTTAAACCATACATATCACAAAGCTACAGGCTACAATATTAATCAAGCCTCTGATTTCTGTGTGGCTTCTTGTTGGATCATTTTTAGCTTTTCATTAGCCAACAGCAACTGTTTACCTTAAAGAAGGAAACAAAAGGCTGGCCCTACTTGCAGACATTACCTGTCATGACAATTTAATTATTTCATGCAATATTCTGGTTAGCATATCAAAAGAAGAAATACAATTCCACCTAGAAGCTAAGTCTACAGCTATAAGACAGGTCAAATTTAAAGCAGGAATAGCAGGAGGTGGCAAGAGTCATCGGTCACCAAAGATTTATTTACTCTGGGTTTATTAACCTATACTGTGAAGGGATCAAATTACTACATATCTATACCCGCACCTGCCTTAAAATGAAAATGCAAAGTCTTGTGTCAAACAAATCCAAGGAACTCAGTGGGGCTTGAAAGACTGGATGGTTTTGTCTTTACTTTCCTCTGATGCATTTTAGTGCCAATTTCCATTTGGACCCTGGAGAGTCTTTGAGTAGATTTTACTTGTAACAGCACATAGCCACAGAGAAAAGAAATGCAATTGTTTTTCATATGAGGTCCAGTAAAAGAGTAGTTGCTGACGTTATACTACAGACATATATACACAAGACTATTGAAGAATATGTCCAACCTCTTGTGGACAGAATGGACAAATAGCTGTACATTTAGGTGCACCAACTTTCTAAATCAAGCAAATTACCTCACATATAAAAATAGTAATGACACCAGAAACCCATCTATCCAAGCTGTAAGAATGAAAGGAATTGGTTCATTTCTCATACTTAAAATATCTAAACAAAGTATGTATATAATCATATTAGCTCTAATAAAACTGTTTTTGCTAATTTAAATATTACAAAAGAAATCAAAGTATCTTGTCAAAATTAAAAATAAATTCACCAAACAGAGGAAATAAAGCATAGCTCCTGGGAAAGAAATATCTTTAAGAAAGTCATTTCCTCTGTGTAATGAAGTCTTTCATATAGTTACCCAGCTGGCTAATGATTTGCTAACTCGACTCTATGAATGTGGCTGTGGTAGGTATGGAGCACAGATAGGTAAGATATAAACTCCACAGTCAATGATAAACTTCATAAATAAAAGCGGTTATATGAATGAAATCATGTAGCTTATGAAAAAGTAAGACAGGCCTGTAGTATCTGAGATACTCAGAAAGCTGAGTAAATTTAAGCCAATTCCAAGAAGATAATATTGGGAATCACTCCAGGAAAATACATAGTCAATTAAAAAAAAAAAAAAAGCAAGCCAACAAAATGGCTCAACAGATAAAGGCAAACCTGAAACCTATGTTCCATCTCTGGACTCACTTGGTAAAAGAAGAGAAATTACTTTTGAAGTAAATTCTAATGTAATTTATATCTTTTGATGCACAAAAATAGATTGAGATCTTTATAGAAAATTGCAACATCAAAGTGTAGAAAACTATGTGGAGACTAGTCCCAACTGAAACATCTACAATACCACTTCTGTACCTAAGGCTTAGAGATTATAGTGTAAGCGGGCAGAAAGATTATAAGAGCCAGAAGAATAGGAAGAGATTATATCTCTTAGAAATGCTAGAAAAGCTACACCCATGAAGTCTCACCAACATGGCTCCCTAAATAGGATCTGAACAAAGATGACTCCAACAGACATGTTAACAGAAGGGGAAACTCACAGGGGCCCTTAACCCTTGGCAACTAAGGAACGTAGAGAGTGGGAGAAATAATCCTCCCTAGGGAAAAGCCCCCAATTTGGTTGTCCCATGCCAAGTGGTCAGCCCTGAAATCATATGCATACAAGAAACATTATAAAGATTAAGCAAGTGGTACTGCCATACGAAGGAATATATATGTGTGTGTGTGTGTGTGTGTGTGTGTGTGTGTGTGTATGGAAAGGGCTACAGGGAGAAAAGGGAGGAAGGCACATGATACAATTATATTTTAATTTCAAAAAACAGAAAATATTTTAAATGATAAATGTCAAAGAGATATATACCTTACCTTTATATAAATCAAATAATTAGACACTATAATTAATAAAAGCTATCATTTTTAAAGCCTCAGAACATAGGTGATACATTAAGTTTAATGGATATATGTAATACTTGTAAGGAATATATTGCTAAGCATTATCAAAAGAATAAGCACACATTCACGGATATGAAGATGAGATTGCTAACACACAAATCCCTTAAAGTCAATGAAATCTGTTCATTCTTTTTGTGAAATTTGACAGATTTACCATGGAAGAAGAGAGGACAAAAGGAGTATAAGCAATCTTAAACAAAATGAAGGACCATTTTCTCCTCCTCTCAAGCTATATTACAAAGTTACAGTAATTAAAAGGCCATTATCTTCGTACAGGCAAGAACAACTGAACAAATAAAAAAAAGCCTGAAAATACATACATATGTGAAAATTTGGAATGTGAACAATAGCATTATAAATCAGTAGAAGGATTCAATAAACAGAGCCAACTGGATACAAAGAGCAAAAGTAAAAGTAGAACCCTGTGTAAGTAAGAATGGACTGCTTATGGAGGAAAGAACAAAATTTAAAATTCTCTTAAGACAACAGAATAGAAATTTTTCTTAAAATCATTTATCTTAAGTAAACAATGTTAAGATATTTTGCATTAAAAATGTTTTAAGAGACATTACCATGAACAAAGTAAAAAATAAACACCTACTCAAAGACGCTATTTGCAACTAATATAGCAGACAAAGGATTAGAATCCAAACTACAAAAACAACTATAAATGAAGGGAAAGAAACAATGTATCTTACTCACTGACCTTGTGGGAGAGGGTGTGGTGATATATTATTTATGATTTATTAAAGTTTGCTTGAAGTTTCAGAAAGCAAAGTCAGCCACAAGCCATAGAAGTCCGAACATGCCTTTAATCCCAGCAGCCAGAAGCTAGGAGGTGGTGGTACACACCTTTAATCCTAGGACTAAGCATTAAAATGTAGACGGATCTCTGTGAGTCCAAGGCCACTCAGATCTACACAAGATTGATCCAGTCCTGAAGAGAAACAACTCACACAAAGATGATCTCACAACCTGGGATTGCACGCCTTTAATCCCAGCATTAGGGGGGTATACAGGAGCAAGATCTCAGTATCAAGCATTTTTTCTCCAGGCACACTGAGGATAGGAGGGATTCATTCTCCAGCCGCATTGAGGACAAGAAGACACTGAAGTTTCAGGATTCTCCAGCTACGCTAAGGACAGGCAGCAGGATCAGCCTGAGGTAGCAGCAAGAGCTAGTGGCCTGTTACTTCGCTTTTTTGCCCTTCAGCTTGAAGCTTGTGGTAGGACTTTTACTTTTCGTGTTACATCATCCCAAACACAAAGATTTTAGCTAGAACTGATGAACACTACAACCATCAGGCTCAGCATAGGTCTTAGACTTATATTAATTAGTAAAACAATAATAAATAAATAGGTTGTTCCCTTCTGCAACTGGATAGATGATGTCTACAGCCTATACCCCTTGCTGTCTCCCACCAAAATACAAACACCTAACTCTATCCCCATATACTTTAGCCCAACTGTCCTGGATTGCTTTCTGTTGCTATGACAAACACCACAACTAAAAATAACTTGGGGAGAAAAGGACTCATGGTAGCTAGTAGGCTATAGTCCATCAAGGGAGACCAAGGCAGAAACTTGAAACAGAAACCAATGGAGGAAGGCTCACTGGCCAGCACCTCAATTTCACCTTATGGTGGGACAGCCCCACTACATCAAATAGCAGTAAGAATATGCCTCCAAACATAAAGGCAGGACAATCTGATCTAGACCATTCTTCAATTGGGGTTCTTACACAGTCACTCCACATATGTGTCAAGTTGACATGGGTCTAGAAGAAAACAATGAAGACATACAACAGAACTCAGAGACGGCTTTCCAAGCATGCCTCTGTCCTTTTAGCAGACTGTTTACATGAGTCCACTTTTTTTGTTTTCAACACAAATGTTTCCCAAAGAGCCATGTGTTAAGGATGTGGTCCCCAGTCTGCAGCACTATTGGGAGTTGTGGAACCTTGAGGAGGTAGCATCCTTAGGAAAATAGGCCATTGGAGGCATAAATTTAAAGGACCCTAGTCCCTTCTGTCTCTTTTTGCTTCATAGTCGCCATGAAGTGAGTAACCTCCTCTACGACATACTCCCAAGATGGTGAAATACCAAACAACCATGAACTGAAATGCCTTAAACTATAAACCAAAATAAACCTAATCCTTCTTAAAAGCTGATTTATCTCAGGTGTTTGTTACATCAAGGAGAAACTATAGTTTAATTTCTATAAATTACAACAAATAATTTGATGAACTTATTTAATTAAGACCTAAGCAAAAATTAGTGAAGAGAAGGGCAATACTCATTTTAAGCTTTTAAATAAATAAATTAGCCCATAAGTAATAGGGCCATAAAAGAACATTCTGAAATCCTAAAATGAATTTAATTAACCTAAATAAACCCTAACAACTCAATCTAATACATGTCATTTAATTAAAAGCAGACACACATCAAAACAATGACTCAATGATAAAAAAAACTGTATATGTTCCACAAATATATAAGCTTATTTATTCTAATTGCTAAATCTTGATAATTTAGCAAAACGATGCATAAATCAACACTAATGCTGAAAAGTAATGTTTTGCTGTTGGACAGCCCAGTCATTATGAACTTAGATGTCATTCTGATAAGATGCTGGAAACAAGCTGGGCCTGGTTGTGCAGGACTGCGATCCTGGCTGATCACAGGCTGAATCAAAAAGACCACATGTCCAATGACCACTAAGGCTACAGAATGAGTTTAAGACAGTCTTGACAGCCCTGGCTATCATAGAACTAACTCTGTAGCCCAGACCAGCTTTGAACTTAGAGAGATCTGTCTGCCTCTGCCTCCAGAGTGCTGGGACTAAAGGCATGTGCCACCACCGAATGCCATCTATTCCAGTTTCTTGAGACAAATGCTTAAACTTGTCAAGACTGTCCCACACTCATTCCGAAGCCTAGGTGGGCTTGGATTTGTGGTCTTCTTGCTTTAGCCTTGTGATCAGCTTCCAGCAAAATTCCTAGCTCCCTTCCCTCCCCTCCTCCCACTCCAGCAAAAATAATAATAATAATAATAATAATAATAATAATAATAATAATAATATACTAATTCCAGTTCCCCCTCCCTCCCCTCCTCCTGCTCCCCCACTTTCTCCTTACTCCACTCCATCCCCATTTGTTCCTCAGAGAGGGTAAAGGAGTCAACGAAGTCTGTCCCATCACCACCACACTGAGGCAGGACCAAGGCCCTCCCCGGTGTCTAGGCTGAGCAAGGTATCTCTTCATAAGAAATGGGCTCCAAAAAGCCAGTTCATGCATTCATTAGGGATAGATCCTGGTCCCACTGCCAGTAGCCCCACAAACTGGCCAGGCCACTCACTGCCACCTGCATTCAGGGGGCCTAGTTCAGTCCTACGCAGGTTCCCCAGCTGAAAGTCCAAAGTCAGTGAGCTCCCACTAGCTTGGGTCAGCTGTTTCTGCGGGCATCCCCATCCTGGTCTTGATCCCTTTGCTCATATTATTGCTCCTCCCTCTCTTTGACTGGACTCTGGGAGCTTGACCCAGTGGTTAGTGGTGGATCTCTGCATCTGTTTTCATCAGTTACTGGATGAAGATTCTATGATGACAACACAGTAGTCCTCAATCTGATTACAGGGAAAGGCCAGTTCAGGCACCCTCTCCACCATTACTTAGGGTTTTATCTGGGGTCATCGGTGTGTGTTTCTGGGAATTTCCCGAGTGCCTGGTTTCTCAATGATGCCACAATGACTCCCTCTATCAAGATAACTCTTTCCTTGCCCTCGCTCTCTGTCCTTCCCCCAACTCAACCATCCAGTTCCCTCCTATTCTCCCGACTCCCTTCCCTCCCTCTACCCTCCCTCCGCTGCTACTAAGAAAATCTTGTCTGTTTCCCCTTCTTAGGTGGATCCATGTGTGTCTCTCTTAGTCCTTTCCAGCAAAAAAAAAAAAAAAAAAAAAAAAAAAATGTGGGGGTGGGGGTTGTTTGTTTTTATTTTCAAGATGGAGCTCAAACTCCTTTAATCCCAGCAAGATTCTTAATGGAATTATTTCATCAAAGTCCCACCGAGTTCATCAGTGTTATCACCAATATAATTTGTAAAACAAAGATAAAGAACTTGCCCCATTGTAGGTAAGAGAAAATCCTCATATCTAGCATAGCTGCTGTTGAGAACCTCTGTAGACTTCTACAGAGATGAAAGTGGATATATTTGTGTGTAAATGAGCAAGAAGATAGGACAGTCCTCCATAAAAGCCACCAGTCCTAGAAAAGTCAGGACCAAGAGGGATTAAAGTCTGGCTTAACATTCACCACGAATTGCACCCTCTAGGAACTTCCATTAATTCAGAACACCATAGACTGAGATAGTAAAGGCCAGGTCACAGAGCATCCAGCACTGTAAAGGTGCTTGTAAGATTGGTATCAAAGAAGTCATTTTCTTCCTCACCAGGTAAAAGAAACAAAACAAAGCTATAATCAATCAAAACATGACTTCAAACCTTTATGGAACACCTAACTTTACAAATCTTCAAGTCTATGTCACATAGATTTCATCCTCTAAAATGAGATTCATGATCATCCTCTGAAGCTAAAAAAGCAATCTCTCATTACATTTCAGCACAATTCCCGGACTGATTTCTTTCCAAAGGGCAGAAAATATATACATAATAACCATCTAACATTTCAAACCCTGCAGGAAGAGAACTAGCTAGGGTTCCCCTGCAAGTGCTTGAGAATCCCAAAGGCAGGGAGAAGAGAGCTTCAATATCTTTGCAGGAGTGAGCCTTTGCACAGGCTGCTCTTACCAGCATGTCGGTGGCACTAAGGTAGTGCTTGCTGGCCATGCACTGTTCCAGTTTTTGAGGCACTTGTTTAATGTTCTCAATTTCATCCAGCAGGTTCAGTACATGCTTATGCTCAATTCCTTCAATCCACAGTTTACGAAGCTCATCCCGTTTGCAGTGCAACAGCATCTTGCAGGAGAGTAGATTCTCTTTTACCTATAATAAAACATATTGGACCTTGAGTCAATTCAAAGTCTTGCCAACCTAAACCACTACCCTGGTGAGTATTCCTCATTGGTCTTGTTGGTGTAACAGTCCCTAATTCCCTCCCACTTATTCCCTTTGGTTGGTCCCCTTGCTAAATTCTAACCCTGATTCAGGTCACTTGGATGCCTCACTACCTCCCTGTGTTTCTATCTGCTCCCCCATGAAATGAGAAAACTACTTCTAGCATACCTTTGAGTGAACATACGAGTAATTACAATGGATATTAGGAACTCTGAAAATATGAAGCACCATATAAAGGTGGGGCCATCTCAACATGGGAATGATCAGGATGGGAGTCTAGTACGAGCATTCCTTCCCCATCCTCCTTGCAGCTGAAGGCCACAGGACCCATGTTTACAGCTACAGACCTCCAGCCAGTTTACAACCAAGGATCTCAATGCTCTTCCCAAAAGGCCACAATAAAATTAGACTGAGTCTTGAAAAAAAAGTAAACACATGTAGAGATAATCTGAAAGACACATGACAGCTTTTTTTTTTTTTTTTTTTTTTTTTTTTGCCTCCCATTTTCAGCATCATCTAGTAAATTTGATATTAAATAGGCAATCTCAAACTTTTGGAAGAAAGGGGAACGGGGATTTGGAGATTGACAGTAAACACAATCACATCATAAAGGTTTCTATTTTTTTTTTTTTTTTTTTTTTGGTTTTTCGAGACAGGGTTCCTCTGTGGCTTTGGAGGCTGTCCTGGAACTAGCTCTTGTAGACCAGGCTGGCCTTGAACTCACAGAAATCCACCTGCCTCTGCCTCCCGAGGGCTGGGATTAAAGGCATGTGCCACCACCACCCAGCCAAAAGTTTCTATTTTTTACCCTATAAAATTCTCAATGTTTCAAACATGGAAAAAGAATTTTTAAAAAAACAATACAGTCTCATGTAGCTCAGGCTGGCTCAAACTCACTGGCCTTGTCCTGGTAACCCTACTGCCTCCTTCTCCCAAGTACTAAGACTCAAGCACGTGCTGCCTCACTTAAGTTTTTATGGGGACATTTTTAAATTCACTATCATCTGCAAATCACATAAGTACTTCCAAACACTGGTGACAGCCCTAGCATATGCTTCTATTTGGAGCTCAACATTTATTTCGTTCTGTCTCTATTTCCCCTGAGGTGACTACAACTCCGGTGTAGACTTGGTGCATTCTGACAGCCATGTACACCTATATGATCCAAACTGTCAACAGGGTGAGGCATGGCCATCCCCATCCTCTCCCCCAAAATAATATCAAATCATTTCAAATAAAGCAACACTTGAAGGAAGGATGACCAAAAAAAAAAAAAAATTATGACTCATCTTCTAAAGGGAAGGAAATCCTGACATTTACAACAGCACGGTTGAAACTGGAAGGCACCATGCTGAGAGAAAGAAGCCAAGCATACAAAGAGAATAAATAGCACATGAACTCACATGTGACAAAAGCCAAACTCAGAAGAGAAGAAAATGACAGTTACCAGAGGATGAGGCTGAAGAGATGTTACCCATAGCATACAAATTCTTAATTAGTAACAGGAGCAAATTCAAGATATGAGTTATACAACACGCTGATTGAAGTTAATAGCAATGTGTTTTTTCTTGAAAATTGCTAAGAAATACTGTAATGGTTTTACTACAGAGAAATGGTATCTATCTAAGGTGATGTACATATTAACTTGATGTTACCATTCCACAACGTGTTCAAATTCCAAAATACCATGGTACATCCATGATTGTACATAATTTTTATTTATCAGTAAGTTTAAATAATGTCTTTTTAATTGGGGGTGTGAAACAGGAACTCTGTCAAGAAGGTACCAAACTCACATAAACATTTATTTCTCAAATCCATATCTATTTTTATAAATGTGATGACAGTATTCTCATTCTGTTATGTCTCACTTATAGGGATAATTAATATTGAAAAATTATATTACCCTGCTTCATTCATAAACAAGCCCATGGAAAGCCGAGTTGTTAAAAGCACGGTATCATGCTTTGCCTCCTCAGAATTACAGGTAACTTGACATTTGCTCTAAATCATGTGTTCAGCAGCACCAAGAACTTCAGGCTCACTATACACAACTGTAAGCCACTCTGATTAGAGGCCAGAAGAAAGAAGAGAATAAAAACAGGGCTCAAGAGGCTACTGAAAAAAGAGATGTGAGATGATACAGGTGGCAGAGAAGTAATTTTTGTAACCCAACTTAGGGACAAAGGAATGAGGAAAACTAACTTGGGCTTTAAAAACATACAAACCTGCCTCAGCTTTTGTAAGAGAAATAGCAGAAACACACTTAAGAGGGGCTGGTAGATAGCTGTCCAGAGAAAGACAGGAAGGCCATAATCTTCAACACACGAAAGCAGAAAAGTAATGAATTCAAACCAACAGAAATAAAGAAAGAATTCCTCTGACGGTGTTAACACCCTAATAAAGCACAGTGCCTGTGCAAATGTCTCAGGGCACCTATGGGCCAGAGAGAACCTGACAAGTTCTCTCTTGAGCAAGGAACGGTCACTAAACACCAGTATATCAGTATCACTTAGTTTACAAATACAGAATATTATTCTATCCCTTCTGTGGCAGTGGAAGGAAATCTACATCTAAGCCCTCTCACACACATGTGACCGTGAGAAGGAAATCTACATCTAAGCCCTCTCACACACATGTGACTGTGAGAAGGAAATCTACATCTAAGCGCTCTTACACACATGTGACCGTGAGAAGGAAATCTACATCTAAGCTCTCACACACATGCCGGGGGAGGAAATCTACATCTAGCGCTCACACATGTGACTGTGAGAAGGAAATCCACATCTAAGCTCTCACACACATGTGACTGTGAGAAGGAAATCTACATCTAAGCTCTCACACACATGTGACCGTGAGAAGGAAATCTACATCTAAGCGCTCTTACACACATGTGACCGTGAGAAGGAAATCTACATCTAAGCTCTCACACACATGTGACTGTGAGAAGGAAATCTACATCTAAGCTCTCACACACGTGTGACTGTGAGAAGGAAATCTACATCTAAGCTCTCACACACACATGGCCGTGAGAAGGGTCCAACTGAGTTTGTCCTATAGAGTTTATAGGAAGTTTATTGAAAGAATAAACTTGAGAAACAACAGCCATGTTTAAGTTACCCTCACATTTTTATTTTTCATGCTTCCCCTTTAGTTTTTTTTTTTTTTTTTTTAACTTCCGTTCTCAGGCTTAAAATTCTCTGAAAAGCTCCCTTCAATTCATTCCAAGGGCAATACCTTCCTTTTCAGCTGCTGGATGCAGGCACAGATCAAGAAACCCTTGAACTTTATGGCAAGACTTCCTCAAGGTTCCTACAACTACAATAATGCACTTAGGACTACTGTTCTGCACTTACGTTACAACTCTTGCTACTAGCCACTGTTTAGTATGTCCATTTCTGGAAACCTGAGGTTTGTCATCCCTTTGTTATACAAATAGTTAAGAATTTTCACTAACATTTAGTCTGTAAATAACATCTTACAAAAAGTATGCTGTTCTCCTATGACATTCTTTGTATTAATTAAGGCCATTCTTCATCTTAATTCTACCTTTCAAGGTATAGTTTCATATAAAAGCCAAAAGTCATTTGGGGTAAATGTTAAGTAATGAATGTGACATTCCTGAATAATGGGGCCCCTAGCAACATCACTTGAATAATTATTCATAGTTATTTCTAGTTTATATGCAAGAAAAGCAGATATTTAGTAGGGGATCTAAAACCAAGAAAACAGCCAATAAAAAGTAAAACGTTGTGTCTTATGTACACAAGAAAGCCAAGTGCATGTTCTGCTTAGCCTACCCTCCTTCTATGACAGGCATCAGACTGACTACTTAATCTGTTTTAAGAAATCTGTACTGAACTCACATCATCTCCCCCTCATACCATGGAGAAACATCAACAAAGCATGGCATGCATGGTATGAGTTTGATCTGTATCAATTAATACCCATCAATGTCAATGCCTTTGTAACAGTCGCCATGAGACTAGCAGAACCCATGGATTCTTAGGCATCTTGTTTTGGTCAATTTTACAGTGTCTTCAACAATAACAGGATTACTCAAGGATTTTGTTTATTATCCACAGGACTTGACCTGATTGGTCATATACGGTATTTCATTTACAATGATTATTTTTTTCAACTTTGACAATATTTATTATAGTTTTAGTAAAGACATTCAGCTCAGTCATCTCTCCTCATCTTGACCTCAGGTTAATATGCCATGTGAGCCAAGTAAAGAATATGTAGGAGAGATTTCAACAAACAGTAAAATGGACAAATGAACAGTTGGCCTGCATGAAAGTTAAATTTATATATTTTGATATACTTAAGTCATGTAAGAACTAACAGTGCTATGTACATTTCCATTATTTTACTTGGGGCTTATTAGTAAACCTAAATGTACTGAACAAAATGTTAGGAATATCCGAAGGCTGCTTCTTGGAAGTTACAATGATTATTTTTTTTTTAATGTATAAAAAACTAACAAATGGACTTGGTTAATGTAAAATTTTCAAAACCACTTGAGAAGAAAATCAAAATCAAACCGATCAGCATGTATTTATTCTGAAGGACATAGATTCTAAAAATATACCTAAATGGATATATGGAAGTGATCTCAAAGTGGAAGGCGATGCTGGAAGGCTGACTTGTTCCACCTTAAAATATATTCCTACATCATCAGATACAGTACGCCTTTAAATGTTAGCCACATTATGTTGTTACTATGTTCAAAATCTTACCACTTCAAAAAGGCTAAAATTATTCATAGTACATACTGCAAAATCTTCATATATATGAGTCAAGTGTACATCAGTACATTCACTAAAATTGGAGTCCTTCTAATGACCTGCCAGACCCTACGGCAGCAAGTCCCCTTAGCCACACCTCACTCACCAGCTCCTGGCTTGTCTCCGATCGCTCTCTGGTCCCTCACTTGGCTCTCACCTCGCCAGTGATCTTGCTGCCCCAAGGTCACTGCATCTGCTATCCCTCCTTCCTCAGGGTCAGCTAACACTCTTTTCCTCTTCCTGCTCAGATACGAGCCTTCCCTGACCAACCTTGTTAAAAGGGCAAACCCCTAGTCATTTCCTTGCTTGTATTTTTCTTTTATTACCACGTGGTCTGACTGGAGTGTAAAACTTAAAATCTCTGGATAGAAACCTTTCACTTCTGTGCTCCAGAGAATTCCAATCTCTGCACAAGGCAGACACTTGAGATAAAGAGACTAAACAAACACTGGCATAATCTCGTTGTTTTTGTTTCTATCCTATCTTTATGTATACTCCATGAGGACAGGGACTGGTGTCTTCCACTTTTTATATCCACCAGTACCTAAAACAGAAGCAACAGCATGGCATGAACTCAAGAGACTTATGAATGTTCTCAATCCTCGAGAACAGAAGGAAAACGTCAAGTCAGGTCTGAGTATTCCCAACTTCCTGTGTGGCTCTAGAATAATGCAGCCTGATGGTGGCTGTCTCATTCACATTTTCACCAGCGACAAATATCTACCTAACCCTGGTATATAGCCTGAAGTGCAGTTAAAAACAAAAATGGCATGGAAAGATGAATGAAGAAACAGCACTGCTTCTTTGGTCATTTAAAAAAAAAATGGATGCTTATGGTGCAAAATTATCAAAATATGGAACACAAATTTACTTTCATTTTCCAGCATTTTTCCTTGCTTATTAATCAATTGTTAAAGTGTTTTTTTGCAAAGCTTTTGCCCTGTACTTCTTGTTCAAACACTGGCACTAAGTCCTAACATTGAATCAGGTGATATTTACTTTCTTGGCAAACTGGCATAATAAAGGCTTCTTTTGTTTTCTTTCTTTCACGCTGACTTCAGTATACAGAAAGTAAGAATGGTAAATAGAATAGTGTGTGGCTTCTATAAAATGCAAGACTCTCAAGATAAGGCCCTGTTTTCAACACCAAAAACAAGCAGACTCATTCTGTTGCCAACCATGATGCTATTGTATGGATGCTGTGTGGTAGGACCAGAGTAATCACTGCTGGCACCTCCCTGGAGATCAGGACAAAATCCTTCCAGTCAGCCAAAACAATCAGAGGTCCCTCACCCTTCCTGTGATTACACAAGTAAAGCCAGAGAAGGTCAGCAGTACCAGACATTCATTTCCTGGCCTCTCTTGAGCTTACTATATTGGGTCAAAATGGACTAGAGTTTGTTTTACATAAGAGCAACTCATCTATAGCTTAATCCAATTTTACAGATATCACAGATAAATCCATAGGAGGAAACTACCACATCTAAAGGCAAAGAATTATAGTATTCCTTTCAAAATCAGCCAGCTATTTTTAAAATACAAAGAGGATGCTTCAGAAGAGGTTAAGAGCTTACTGGCTCCAGAGCTGGACTCTAAGAGGCTGAACTCACATCCGCAGTGTCTGATCAGTATAATTTATGCACTGCTTACAAAATTATACTAAAAGGTCTGAAGGACAAGAAAGAAACACATTAGCACGGCCATTCCTAGACTGGAACAAGCTAGGGAGTCCTCCACATCTCACAGATAGCAAATTCCAAACCACAATCTGCACAGGACATGATCTCCCTGAGGTGCTTGAGATGCAACTGCCAAAAAAAAGGAGGCCAAGCATGTTGCTCTGTAGTCCTCACCCCAACATTACATAAGCAGAGATTTCTGGGCCTGTTGGTATTCAGCATGTCTGAATGTCTCATACTTATCTTTTAAGGGTGAAAGGCACTGCTTGAAAATCTACTGGAGGGGGGTGGTGGACTGACAATAAGGCCTTTAGAGTCTGGGAGCCCTGAGTTCACATTCTAAATCTGTTGAGATAACAGAAGCAATCGTGCCCTGGCAACAACAACAACAACAACAAAAAGTCGGTATCCAATACAGGTAACAATTACTGTTACTTATTAAAGAACAGTACAAAAAAGTATTAAAGGAGTGATTCTCCAAATGCACAGCGTTTGGGGCTCAGGAAATGGCTCAGTGGGCAGTAACCATTGCACAAGCATGGCTACCTGAGTTCAGGTCTCTAGCAGCTACATAAAAGCTAGGCATGGTAGCACATGCCAGATAAACAAAGACAAGTAAAGCTATAAAGTTTGCTGGGAGGCCAGTGTAGCTGAATCAGGGAGCTTCAGATACAGTGACATCCTGTCTCAAAAAAAAAAAAAAAAAAAAAAAAACAGGTAGAAACTAATAATAGAAGATACCCAATTCTGACCTCTGACCTCCATACACAGACACACAGATACATACACACACATAATGCACACATATGTGCATATTACATACACAATATAAAAATACATAGCTAAGAACTATAAAAATTTAATATGATGGTATACAGGCTTTTATTTTGTTTTATTTTATCTTGCAGATCATCCCCTTGTCCAAATACAAAAGCACATCTTATAAATTCACTTTGTCCTTCAGGCACTAAAGGCAGGGTACTCACAACACAATAGGTTTTCAAAATTCTACAAACTCTCTTTATGAATCACTGGTCAAGGGCCATTAGGCACTATGTGGCACAGCTGCAAACCACACCTGCAAAAGAAGGTGACCATTGCCAGACAGGAGCAAAGGAGGCTCACCTGCTTGATTTTATTCCGGGAGTTAGTGATACGCTCTGTGATGCTCTGGTAAGTGCGAATGGCCGTTGTCAGTTCTGTGTAGTGTTGAACGATCAATTCATCCAGGTCACGGTCACACTTCTCATAGGCTTCTTCAAGGCGACCTTTCTCGTTTTCTCTATCCTCAACATCATCACTAATAGACAGAGTCCTGGTGAAGATAGTTTATCATGTCAAACTTCAAAGCAACAATCAGAAGAACAGTATCCAGTCAATACACCAGCACATTCATACTACAAACAAGGAAATGACATGAGGCACCAGAAGATACTAAGTAACCTTCAAGGCTGATTCCACCACCCACCTAAGTACATGCACAGGATGCCTAGTCACAGAATCCACCCTTCATCTATCCTCTTGACCCTGAAATTATAATAATCTGCACAAATAGCATGGATATGAGGGAAGCTGGGCAGCTCTGGATTTGTAAGAATTATGGTAATTTCTAACAGGTCTATTCTTCTTACAACTCTGGCTAACAAAACCTACAGAACATCTAGAGAGAGGTCCCTTCTCCAGCCCAGGACACCGACACATGGAGTCGTCCCAGAAGTGGCCCACCCCTCAAGACTTCTTGCTAAGGAAGATAATAAATATCGTTGTTTAAGTCACTTCTGGGTAGCTTTCTTTCATATATAGCTGAAGTGTACTAAGGGATAAAATTTCTCTCACCAGCCATGTGGTGGTGGTGGCGCACGCCTTTAGTCCCAGCACTCGGGAGACAGAGGCAGGGGTAGGCAGATCTCTGTGAGTTTGAGGCCAGCCTGGTCTACAGAGCTAGTGCCAGGACAGGCTCCAAAGCTACACAGAGAAATCCTGTCTCAAAAAAACAAAAGAAAAAAAAAATAAAATTCTGTCAACAATGAACCACCTTCTAAAGAGCTCATGTGAATGGTCTGAAATAGGAACAGAGCCCCCAGTAGCCTGGGGATAAGGTCATATTAATTCTAAAATCTGTTACAACAGCAATAACCTAAGGCTGCACTACAAGACAGAGCCTGCATTCACTATTCTTCAAACAGCACCAACAAGATTGATAGGAATCAACAATAACCAGACAATGAGATAGGTACACTTATTAAAAAATCTTTCAATAACTCAGTTTGATACATGGGCCACGGATCTTTGTTTCCTCCATTATCTTTCTTGGATAATTTTTTTTAATTTAGTATTATAATAAAGAAACCTTTTTCTCTTATCTGCTCCCTGTGGTAATTTAGAGTTTCATTAAATTCCCTTGGATTTGTCAGCTTATACATTCAGCCTAGTTTATTTCATTTATCTTTTTTAATTTAGGGAGGGGGGTATTTTAGGCTCTCAATGATGGATGCAATCAATTATAAGTCCATCATTAGAACTGCTTTCAGAGATGGTCTGTCAGCAAATCAATCACGTACCCACTTCCAGATACTTTCAAGCAAAATACTTCTCCAAACTGTCACTCAAAGCAAGGGGTCTTAATTCATGAGCCACACAATATATAAAACTTCTTTTTCAATTTAGAGGGAAATTCAAGAGGCCTGTCTGTGACTTCAATGTACCTTCCAAAATGAATTCTGTAAATGTGTTAGGGATGCCAAGAGATCAAGTGTTGCATGAAATGAAACAGTCCTGGGAGCTATGAAGGGCAGTACCAGGCCAGACCCTATTCCCTCATCTGTAAACCTAAACCAGACGAGTTCCGATTCGGGTAGAGGACAGGCAAGTATTTACTAAAGTAAATCTCAAAGGGAGAAACACAAAAATCACCCTCAATATTTGGTTCTGAGTATCTTAGCATGTCTCTCTGTTGTTTTTATGATATATAACTTTGCTCTTTAAATCTGAAACCTTCCAGGATGTTAATCTAAAGAGCAATCTAAAGAGCCTTCGATTCATCAACTGAGCCATTGGTAAGAGTTTCTAGATAGTTCACTCCATCACTTCTATAGTGCTATACAGTATGAGCCTGCCATTTTCACAGTACCTTCCACATTCTCCTTCCCCCTCACATACATACACACTGCCATTTGTGGAAGGAAACATGCCAAACATCTCACACTGTTTACCTTGACTAGTCACAATTACCATTAAGGAAAATGTCAGGCCCAGGGAGGACACCTTCTCCGGCATGAGCTGTCACCACAATGCATTACTGGATCATTAGGAGTTACTTAGGAAAGAGAAAGGGTTACTAAAACAAAGATTAGAAGTAAATGGAGTCCACAGGGGATCTTTTCTCCTATTTTCATTTCCAAAGGAAATATTTATAGAAGAAGTATCCTGTGCCAAGTTTGACTCACACTAAAAGTTCATCCTCTTCCTTTTGAAGTAACCTGAGATGAATGACAGCTAGTCTTTACTCAAATACATAAAACTCTAAAAATACAAATTGTTACAGTATTTTTAATTAGCAAAGGGAAAGGCAGTAAAGGTAATAAAAATAATGAAGACCTCTAAATTTTAGAGAGAATCACACATGTTTAAAAAAAAAAAAACAGCTTTATTTAGCACTTTGTCCAATATGTGTCCACTCCTCTGGGGCCTGCTGTTATCTTCCTTTCCACACTAGAAGCAGCTGAGCTTTGAAGCGATTAATTTGCCCACCTCACACAATTAGAATAAGAGATCCTAGAAGAACTGAAAACCCAAGTCAGTCTGCTTACGGATTAGGCTTTAAACAACTGCAGAGTAATTATAATCCATCTCTGAACTCTACACAGATTGAGCTCCATATTCCAACATACCTACTGCCCAGTTTCACAGAATGGAAGTCTGCATGTGCCACCATGTCAATGTCAAAAGGTATAAGGTTTTGAAGGCTATTTCAAAACGAAGAGATATCAGGTATCACAATATAGGCACAATCATTCTAAACTACATTTTTGTTCTTCTCAGGTTTTGTCTTTGTTTGTTTTGAGGGTTATTTTCTTTGTTTGTTTTCATTTTCTAAGACAGGGGCTTGCTAGCCTGCTCAAGCTAGCCTACCAATCACCATGTAGCCAAGACTGACCTTTATGGTCCCCCTGCCTCTGCCCCCCCCCCAAGTGTTCATACCCGAGCATCACCACCACAATGAAGTTTCAGTGAGAAAATGATCTATGACCTGGAGGGCAGTCATTGCTGATGAGACATATTTCACGTGTGAAATGTTAATACTAAGCCCAGAAATGTATACGTCACCCATTGCCCTGTGTTTTGAGCATGTGAGGCCTAGAGTACAAACAGAAGCAATGCAGTGGGCACACAGTAAGCACTGTCTGTGATAGCGTTAACATAGTACAGTGAACTTGACAGTATCACGACCCTTTATCTGATACATGAACAGAGGCCCACAGATGGGAGTATTTGCACACATGCACGAAGCTAATGGAATTTGAGCTGAAATTAAAGCTGAATACACTTGACACGAAAGCCCAGCTTCTTTCCACCATACATAGTAATAGCTATTTTTCCTGCCTCAAACCCAAACTGAGGACTTCACTCTAATCATGTGACAGCTCACCAGTATTTCTTCCCCTGCCCCCCAACCAGGGGCAGGAGGGGAAAAGGTAGGGTTCAACACAGTTCTGGAACTCACTCTCTACAGAGTGACCCAGAACTCACAGAGATCTGCCTGCCTCTGCCCACTACATGCTGGGATTAAAGGTGTGTGCCACAGCCACCCAGCTTTTTTCTTTTTAAGAAACGCTGCTGGACCTGACAAAAATATTTTTAAATACAAAAAGGCAGAAGCAAAGGACAATGAATTAGGAAGACACTCCAAAATGCATTCAATTACACAACCACTCTTTAGATTTTGCCCCTATTTCATGTAAATCTTGATTCTAATTTACAAACTACTAATTTTACACACTGGAACACAAAAGGGTAAGCTAGACTGCAGTGACAATGGATACAGAGACGTTACTGGATCACTAAGAATTTTTCACTATGACAGCTCTGGTATTTTACATGATGAATTACATCTCTAACCAAGACTAATTAATCTCCAGGAAGGGATGTGTTTACCTAACAAGCTAAAGGTCCAGCAAATCCTTCTAGCAGGAACAAGGATGGTAGATGATGCCAGTGGATTCACAAGCCACCAGCTCCCACTGAGTCCCACAGACAAGCATTAAAACATAGAATAAAGATCCAGAGACTGGAAATGGAATTCCTTGGTTTCATTTCTTTTCGTCTTTTAAACAGCAGCTTCAGTCTTTCAGTTGCCAGACAAATGCCGTGAAAGGAAAATATGCACTCACCATCAGCAACTCCTTCCATGGAGAAATACTGCTCACTATGGACTTTAGTAGAGAAATGGAGTCCAGACAGATACAAGAGCATAAAAGTCAATGCTCTTGCTGTAAAAGATCAAAGGAAGCGCAAACAGAAGGGAAAGCATACCTACGACTATCTGGTCACTCACAAGACAGCCCATCACTCACCGAAGCTAGAACTTGCAATCAAAGACAGAGGAAAAGAGAAAGAACTAAACAACCAAATCTAGACTGCCGATGGAAACACACCAAACCCTTCTTGGGACAGTCAGCAGGCATGTCACACAGAGGCACTCAGAGTTTGCAGAAGGAGTTCGGTGGGACAGCACTTGCCCAGCGTGTGCAGGGTCCTGGGTTCAGTCCACAACAGTGCACAGAAAAGTTCACTCTTCTTTCGCCATAATACTTACTTGTGCAAAGAAATTGAAGATATTATCTGGGTGTAGCAGTGCACATCTTAAGCACCAACACTCAGAAGGCAGAGGCAGGCGGATCTTTGTGAATGCAAGGCTATCCTGGTATACATACAGAGTTCCACAACAGCCAGGGCTACCATAGAGGGAAATGGTGTAAAAGTAAAAAAAGAAATGTAGAATACACAAGTTTATAAACTGAGCAAGGTATGGGTAATCTCAACACTTAATGAGGTGGCGACAGGAGAATCAGAGTTGAAGCCAACCTCAGCTACAAAGTGAATCTGTGGCCAACCTGGGTTATAGGAGGCCATCTCAAAAACAAAGCAAGAAAACAAAACCATAAGAAGTATCTGCAAACGCAAATAGGGCTTTGCAGTGGGACAAGCCAGCATTGTCTTCTAATTCCAGACACTTCGAAACTAAGGCCGGAGCATTATGTCTTGAGGTCAGCCTGAGCTACACAGTGAGGCCCTGGCTTGGAAACCGAAATTCTTAGTGAACAAAGACAAATAACCTCTATAACCCCAGTGAGGTCCTCAACCTCTCTGGGTGTGTGTTTTCCTTGTAAAACAGACAAAGGAGTAAGGACACCTGCCTCTCCAGGATGTTTTAAGGACCAAAGAAGTGGGGGGTGAGGGGGATGTGCTGCGCAAAATATAAAGTAGAATGGAAATGCAGACTCACAGCATTAAAACCAAAATTTAAAAACAAAAAAAAAAAAAATCTATGAATCCTCACCATTGTTAGGCCATCCCCTCAAGCCTCCCCACCCCAAAGTTCCTATGGATCTATTATGAAACTAGGTAAGACCTGCTCTCTAGAGTCTCACAGTGCCTGGCACATTAAATGTTTAGTGACAGCGACATAATGAGCAGCAGCAAGAAGCAAGAGGTGGAAGGTCATGCAGGACAGCTCTCTGCCTGGGACAAGCGCAGTGGAATCGTCTCACCGGAGGTCATGCATGCTCATAAAACCCTGGAAAGGAAAGCAATAGCTCCCGTAAGCCAGCCCAATTCACTCATTCATTCAACTGTGTTTATTAAGCACCCGCCCGTCCTTACCAGCCAGTTCTAAGTGATTAGACACACAGCGGTAACTAAACCAGCCCTCCCTCAAGAGGCTAACACTTCAGTGTGGAGGGGCAAGCCTTAAAATAGGTAGGTAGAGAAGCACGTGCGGGAAGCGGGAGCTGTGGTACAGCAGAGATGAAAACGGCCTCCTCTAGCAAAGGGCATAAAAATGAGGCATATGGATAGCACGTCTATGAAGACACCCTCTGTGGGGAAGCTGTTCCAGGGAGGACACAAGATGCATGGGCCATGAAGGACAAATTCAAACTGTTACGGAAAGGAGCCAGCAAGGAGATCACTGTGACAGGAGAGGAGGTGAGGAGCCATTCCAGACACAGATCTGTGGACTTTTTCTCTGGGTGATCATTGAAGCCACTACTTAGGGGTGGTGGTGACTTATCAGTCAGTGATTAGTGGTACCAGACAGTAACCACATCTACACTAGTTTCATTTTAATTATATCTCCTCTCTTTCAAAAAACAAATATCAGAGATGTCTTTCCTCAGACCCAGCTCAACTTTCCATGGCTGGGCTAAGACCCCTGCACTAATCTACACTTGCGCTTCCAAGCAGCCAAAGCAAAAATTTCTGATTCTCGGGCTGGAGAGATGGCTCAGCAGTTAAGAGCACTGGCTGCTCTTCCAGAGGTCCTAAGTTCAATTGCCAGCAACCACATGGTGGCTCACAACCATCTATAATGAGATCTGGTGCCCTCTTCTGGGGTGCAGGCATACATACAGGTTGAACACAGTAAATAATCTTTTTAAAACATTCTAATTCTCAATTTCTAAAAGAAACTCCTTTAGACGAGCCAAATTTTCATTTAAAACAATACAGGAGACATGCTACAAGATAGTGAAAGATGTCCTCAACAATTTTCTGAAAACAAGGTAACAAGCTCTACATCAACATCTCTTCAGGAGCAGAATAAAAAAAAATGAACTCCATACTTTGAAAAACAATGGATAAGATGCAAGTATATAGCCTCCCAATGAATTTTTCATTCTAATCTAAAGAGAATTTAGAGAAGTTATAGAACTAGGTGAGTCAGATCATTTGAGCAAATGATTTAGCAAATCATTAATACAGTAGAGCACACATATTGGTATCTGTATTGATGCCAAACTGGTGGTAAACATCACAGGACAGCATGACAGTTAGTGCCAAATGATGCAACAGCAATCACTCATGTGTGAGGCTCAAGGTTACCTGTCAACAGATGACAGACCCCTGCTCTGCAAGCTTAGAGTACTTCCACATGGTGATGAAGGGACCTAGCTCAGTTATAAACTGAACTGTACATCCCCACAAATGCTTTTTTTCTTTTTATGATGACATCACAATTCTCTGCCTGGACCAGGTTTAGAGAAAGCAAACCAAGGAGATGATGAAGTTCAGCAAGATCAGGAAACCCTCAGCTAGGAGTACTGTTCTCATGAGAATTAGTGGGAGACAGGAAGGAATCCTGTCCACACAATCAGAGGGAAGGTCCCCAAGGGGACAGAGAAAGGAGGTGGCCATCTATATGCCAAGAAGAGAGGCTTTGCCAACAACCTTGAACTCTTGGTATCCAGAGGGGTGAGAAGGAACATTTCTACAGGTGTGTTGTGATGGCCACTTAAGCAGAAAGCTACACTCACTGCCTTAGAAGGCAGAGGCAAATATTATTTCAGTTGCTTAAATTCTCATTCACTCTCTGTTTCTGTTAGTTTATCTGGGGTTTGGAGTGTAGAGTTGCAGGGGAGGAAGATTGTTGTTGGTGATTTGGATTTGGTTTGGTCTGAGAAAGGGTCTCTCTATATAGTCAGGTGACACAGAGAATTCCTAATTTCCTGCTCTAGCTGCTCAAGTCCACACAATAAGGATGTGCACCGCCAGACTCAACTTGGTTGTTTAATTCTCAAGGCAAATGTTATCAATCTGCATAAACAACATACAGTTCTTGACGAATATACATAAAGAATTAGCTACAACTAATGCAATCCACGATGGCTAGTACACTTGTTACAAGAAACAACATTATACACCTAAATTTCAGTGACTCCTCCAGAATGAGTTAGAACTGTGCCATGTTTTCTGAAAGCTGATAATGGGCTTACCTGTCTAGTAAGGGCATTCCTTGTTAGCCTACACTGGTCTCTCTTCTAAAAATAATAAAGACTAAGAAAACAACAGGGCTGAAGAGATGGCTCAGGGGTTAAGAGCACACTGGCTGCTCTTCTAGAGGTCCTGAGTTTAATTCCCAGCAACCACATGGTGGCTCACAACCATCTATAATGGGATCTGATGCCCTCTTGTGTCATGAAGGCAAGCATGCAGGCAGAACACTGAATAGCTATATATATATATATATATATAGAATGAATAAATCATTCATATATATATCTATATATACATATATAGATATATATCAATTAATAGAAATCCCTTCAAGCAACTAAGAAAACTAATTACAAGTACATCTCCAAAAATTACTCCTCAGCACCATCAAAAAAGGAATCAAGTAACCCCCATTACCCCCTTTCTGAGAAGTAGTCCATGTGGGTCTAGGACATTAGCCAGATGCTGCAAGGTCCCTGTGTCTCTAATCATCAAGAACCTCAACCCCACCACCAGGAATACCTTCTCCCCACCACCAGAGCACAAGACAAGAAAAGGGCTTGAAGGTGGACTAGTTTCCAAGACTTGCTCCATAACTGGTCTTTTCAGAGGAAAATATCCCTTTCTGTTAGTGATCCCACAAATGTCTAGAGCTGATATGACCCTTCCAATGTCAATCATGTCTTCTTCCCACACTGCTCCGTTATATTATCAGTTCTACCCAGAACTTGTTTCAAAGTACTACAGTCACGTTTTCTTTCCAGAAAAAAAAAAAAAAAGAACCCAAATAATCCCATACATGGCTGACATCAAAATACACGTACAGCCAGCAAGGGAACTACGGACAACAGCTCTAGACATGAGTGGAGAAAACCCCAAAGCCGTGAGGGAGCAAAGACCCTGAGGATGCAAAGCAGGGCACCGCTACCCTTCCTAGACATGAATCATCTGTAACTGCTTCCAGGGAATCTTCAAAATGAGAGGCCCTCATCAAGAATCTGGGATTGAATAAAGGATCACACATTAAAGAAATGCTAGAGATATGTATCACTACATAATCACACAAGATACACTTTACTCAAAGTAGAAGCAAATTGACACCTCGCTTTCAAATCGGATTTTATTCTATTCAGTTATACATTGTGATGCCTTGGTTCTTAATTATAGCTTATTAGAGCCTACAAAATACAGGATAATCCCATCCTGATAGCAATTCACAATGACAAGTCCCTCTGAAAAAGTTTTCTCATGCATATGAACATCCCTTAACAGCACAGAGAGACTTGTATAGCCTCAAGTGACAGTAAACAATGTCTGCTTTAACATCAGTTGAAAACTCACTAGTGTCTGGCTTCAGACAGCACTTAGAGCCAATTACTACACCCAACACGTGTGCCTATAGTGCTTCAATAGTGCAATTAACTCAGTTATGCTCAACAGTACTGGAGACCAAAAGCTATAAATTGCTTAGGCAACAAAGAAGGCCATTATCTAAAATTAAGTACAATCACCCGATTCAGGAATAAAACTGAGCTTAAGGCTGACAAAGTCAACTTAAAACTCTATCTCTCTCCCACTTCCTTATAAAGTCCAGCATCCCTCGGAAAGCACTGTCTATAGAGATCCTCACTGGTGAGTTCCTCACAGCGAGCTTAAAAGATTCTGACAGATATTATGTCGTCAAATACATACTGGGAATTGGGGTGGGGGGCTTCTTAAATGCAAGCATCCATGAGGCTGTAGAATACAGGTATCATGGAGAAATGATAAAATCTAAATTAGAGATTCTCAATCTTCCTAATGCTTTAATACAGTTCCTCGTATTGTAGTGACCCCCCAACCATAAAATTACTTTAATTGCTACTTTATCATTATAATTTTGCTACTTCTATGAATCATAATGTATACAAATGTCTGATATGTGGGAAATATCATCATATGTGACCCTTGTGAAAGGGTTGGTAAACCCCAAAGGAGACAAGACCCACAGGTTGAGAAGCACTGATTTAAAGACATCATACACCATCACTGTGACTTACCGATCTGTTAAATAAACACTTTGTCTCCAGCACCCACATATACATTTTTCATGGAAGTTTTTGACCACATACAAAAGTTAAACTTGTCAAAAAAAAAAATCTACCTTTAAGAGATAGTGCCACATTCCAACCTGGCCTCACCTATTCCTGAACTGGTTCTAACCCTGTAGTCCCCAGCTACATTAGCAAAATCCCAGGCATGATTTGTACTTGTATATATCTCGTTATACAAATGAACATCTTAACAGCAATGCTTTTTTTTTTTAACTCTGAAGATGTATTTTCTTTTTAATTGTGTATGTGTGAGAGTGTGTGTGTGTATGTGTCTGTGTGTGTGTGTGTATGTGTGTGTTTGTGTGTGTGTGTCTGTGTCTGTGTATGCCTGTGTTTGTGTGTGTATGTCTGTGTCTGTGTGTGTATGTCTGTGTCTGTGTGTGTGCCTATGTGTGTGTGTGTCTGTGTGTATATGTCTGTGTGTGTGTCTGTGTGTGTGTGTGTGTGTGTGTGTATGTGTGTGTTTGTGTACTCATATACGTGAATTCACTGCCTATGGAGACCAGAGGCACCTGATACCTGCAGCACTAAAGTTACAGGCAGTTCGGAGCTGCCCAATATGTACTCCTGACTGCTGAGTCATCTCTCCACCTTGAGTAATATTCTTTTTGAAAAAGCATATTCACTGAAAAGAAGAAAAGCAAAGAAAGCTCTATCATTATCTCAACTTTAAAAAAAGGAACAATTTGAATTTGTTTCTTATATCTTATTTCCCCAATGAAGTATACTGAAGGGCTATTCAAACTTTACCATGCTTTTCAGGTCATCTGTATAATTATAAAAATGCAAATTCATGTCAGAGGGGTCATGCAGTGCCTGAGACAATGCATTCCTAATGCTTTCAAGGTTGATTTTTAGATATAAAATAATGTGAATGACAATTCCTGGAAATAAATTATGTCTTCAAAGACTGACTGACTGATTAAAAATGCAATGATACATAGAGACTGGAATGTTGTACAACCAGAGACTAAATACCTTGTCTTGGGCTGGCTAGCATTAGCCCCTAAAACAGGCCTTCCGTGCCCACCTCTGTGTAAGAACTAACATTCTGTAACTAATAATAATAATAAAAAAAATTAAAAACTTTGAAATCTACTGACTTAGCAGACCAATAGTGTCCACCAACCAAAAGCTAAGAACTTCATCAAATAGTGTGTTGGGCTTATAAAAAAGCCTCCCCCATCTTGCTGAAACTGCCTCTCTGATGCACCTACTGTGTATTTTAAACTTCTCTTGAATTTTATGACTTTGTTCCATAAAACTATAAAACTGCTCCCACTCTGAAACATGGAATCTGGGAATACCTAAATCTGTGTTCCCTGGCCATGGTCCCTCAAAATGACTGCGGAATAAACTATTTCGGATTCTCTTTAAGATGAGAGCTGTGTTTTTTTTTTTTTTTTTTTTTTTTTTTTTTATCAAAGGCACTAATTTAAATGAAAAACAAATAAGATCTTTTGACTTATGTCCTACTTTACTTTTTCTAGCTTATAGTAACATACAATTCAGAAAAACTTTCCATAAAAAAAACTTGAAAATGTGTAACTGTTTATATCAACACTATCTACGGTAACACAAAATATTATTTTATTACTTTGTATTAAATTGTAAGTTCCAACTGTTTTCAAGGCTGAATCCCTAGTACATAAAAAGACTGGCTACAATTAAAAGGATCAAGGTTGTAACTCATTTCAGAGCTTGAAAGCAGTTAACAAAATGTAAACAGCATCAGACTCAGACTGCAAAAGAAAGCAGAACTTACCACTGCAAAAGACTGGCAAAAACTCACTAACTAGTTCTAAAAGCGTGTAAAGCCTGCCCAGAGAAAACCTGTTGACCACATTAAACGCCAGACCGGCAACTTACAACACTACTACTGCAAGTAGCAAAACAATAAGAGAGCTCTGTCTGTAAAATGAAGGGCAGCAGTGTATACATCTTTAAGTTTCAGGGAGGGTCTCAGAAGAAAGGGTTAATGAGATACACGATAGGGACCTGTCGAGCAAGCACAAAGTCCTGGGTTTGGCCCCCAACTCTGAATCTATTCGTTTGTTTGTTTGTTTGCTTTGCTTTGCTTTGCTGTGTGATGAGTTGGTCCCATGTACAAGGTCCTGGGTTTGGTCTCCAGCTGTGAATTAATTTATCTGTTTGTTGTGCAATGGACTGGACCCATGGCCTAAGGCATACCAGGCAGATACTCTCAAATTTAGTAAAGCTCGAGTTTCTAGTCAAAGACACTGCCGACACTAGAAATGAAGAATTAAGCATGCCCCTGTTTCAGCTTGTACAAGGCACTTTCATGTCTTGCCTCATTTCATGTTCCCCCAAAACCATTCCAAGTCTTCTAAACATCCTGTTTCATAAATGAGCAAGAAAGATGGGGAGGGAAGGGGGACAGTGGGGAAGCTGAGTGATTTCAAGTTACAAAACTAATTAAGTTCTTCTTATCTACCCTAAGCCACATACTGAACCTCTCGTCCAAGACTGTAACCAGACATATCTATAAGGGCATGGATTGAAAAACTTGATGGTATCACAGAAAAATAAAACTACAATGCTCGAAGCTTTCAAGAAATTCTGACATTAACAATGACTCCTGAGGCTTTAGGAAAAAGACTCACGACTTAGCTAGGATTGCTACTTCAGCAACACCATGACCAAACAGCACATTGGGGAGGAAAGGGTTTATTGGGCTTATACTTCGACATTGTGATCTATCACTGAAGGAAGTCAGTACAGGAATTCAAACAGGGCAGAAACCTAGAGTCTAGAGTTAATGCAGAGGCCATGGAGGGATGCTGCTTACTGGCTTGTTCCTTGTGGCTTGCTCAACCTGCTTTCTTATAGAACAGAGAACCACCAGCCCAGGGATGGCACCAACCACAATTGGCTGGGCTCTTCCCCATCAATCACTAATTAAGAAAATACTCCACAGGCTTGCCTACAGCCCAGTCTCATAGAGGCATTTCCTCAATCGAGGTTTCCTCCTCCCTCAGATGACTATAGTTTACGTCAAGTTGACATAAATCTAGCCAGCACAACTCGGTTCAATATATTAATTCTGCATATACATCAAAAATGGCATTATCAGCTGTCCCAGAACCTCCTGAAAGATTAGTGTTTGTTCTGTTTCCAAACGGAGTCTCATGTATTCCTTATGCTGGGGCTCTAACCCAGGGCTTTGTGCTAGGCAAGCACTCTACCAACTGAGCTCCAGTCCTGACACTGTTTATTCTGATAGTGACTTGCAAACAGCACTGCATCAGATCACTGAGGGAAACAAAGAGTAAGAAACCTAAAGACTATTTTTGAGGTGAGCTCAGATGAAGAAAGATGGTTCTAGGAACAGTATCTATGCCTAACTCAACTCTTGCAACCCAGCTCGAACCAGAGTGGCCAAGCTTTCCCTGCCACAAACTGTCACAAACCTCAAAGGCCTCTGTTCAAAGCCCAGATCAAAGCCTGGACCCCTCAACAAACTTTACTTTGAATTAACTATGGGCTGACCAAAATATCCTCTACAGAGGAAAGAAGGAATTTAACAGGAGCCCAGAATAAAGGATTTTCTATGTTTTTGAAATTCCAACTTCTGTGAAGACATAAAAGTTGATGAAAATGTGAGCCTCCAACTGCCTTCAAACTCCTTGACATCTGTAACCAGCCTGTCTGCAAAAGCTCCGCTCCAATGTTTCAATAAGGTCTCCTTAAGTCACAACCAGAGTCTGTCTCCCCAATTAAAGTGGCTATTCGCAGGCTGATGTACAAAAAAGGCATAGTCAATGTTTAATTGGAAAGCAAATCACCTAACAGTAAGTGGTAGACACATTTCCCAATTAAAAATCTGACAAGAACTCACAAAAATAAAATAACATCTCTGAAATGCCATCTTCCTTATTTCACAACTACAACTTCACACCAAACAAAAGGTTGAAGTGGGGTAATCAGTAAAAAAGAAGGAAGATATGGGTGTGTGTGTGTGTGTGTGTGTGTTTGAACTGTCCAAACTGAACTCTGTCCACCCAATTAGCACTGCTGTAAAAGACCAGTGGTGACTTAAACCCAAAATCTACACAGTTAGTGGCAGTCTCCAAAAGACCAAATCACAAGCATTATCCCTCCTCACCAAAACCCTTCCTCGAAGACCTGAGGACTTCTAAACAGACACAAGAGTGGACCATTACACACCTGACTGTCGTGAAATGTGTTTATTCAGTTAAAATATTTAAATTTACATATCTTCTAAGTCTCTTTCCATCAAATATAAGATTGCAATTGCACAGCCAAATTGTTGGTGGCACACTCCTTTACTCCCAGGACACGGGAAGCAGAGGCAGGTGGATCTCTGTGAATTCAAGGCCAGCCCGATCTACACAGTGAGTTCCAGGACAGCCAGGGCTATACAAACCAAAGCTGTCTCAAAAACAAAAACAAACAAGCAAGCAAACAAACAAAAAAAGACCACAACTGCACTACATTTCTATTTTTTCATTTTAAATTGTCAATGACGAACTCTGATACCAGCAAAACACTGAGTCATTATCTAATCAGTGACTACCAGGGTAGAAAATGGCAATGAGAACTGGCTATGATAGAGAAGACCTATACTCCCAGTGTCAGGAGGTGGAGTCACAAGAACCAGAAGTGCAAGATTAGCTGTGCCTACATAACAAGTTCAAGGCCAGTGTGAACTACATGCAGCCCTGTCTCAAAAATTCATACAGAAACAAAAAGAGTAAACAGCAATGAGACCAGGGCATTTCCTTTGTGCACACTAGCTCATTCCTTACATTAGACCTTATCTGCAGTTTAACTCAATACCAAAAAGAATCCACGACAAGAAATGCTCTTCTCGATTCTGTAAGGCAAAAGACACAGTTGACAAGACAAAACGGCAGCCCACAGAGTGGGAAAAGATCTTCACCAACCCCACATCTGACAGAAGGCTGATCTCCAAAATACACAAAGAACTCAAGAAGCTAGTCACCAAAACACCAAATAATCCTATTAAAAAGTGGGGTACAAAACTGAATAGAGAATTCACAATAGAGGAATCCAAAATGGCTGAAAGACACTTAAGAAAGTTCTTAACATCCTTAGCCATCAGGGAAACGCAAAATTCAAAACAACTGAGATACCATCTTACTCCTGTCAAAATGGCTAAAATCAAAAACACAAGTGACAGTTTATACTGGAGAGGATGTGGAGAAAGGGGAACACTCCTCCACTGCTGGTGGGAGTGCAAACTCGTACAGCCATTTTGGAGATCAGAATGGCGGTTCCTCAGGAAAATGGGAATTAGTCTACCACAGAACCCAGCAATCCCACTCTTAGACATATACCCAAATGATCCACATCCATTCAACAAAGACATCTGTTCTACTATGTTCATAGCAGCATTATTTGTAATAATGAGAACCTGGAAGCAACTGAAGAATGGATGGAGAAAATGTGGCACATTTACACAATGTAATACTACTCAGTAGAAAACAACAAACAATGGCATCTTGAAATTCGAAGGCAAACGGATGGAACTTGAAGAAACCATCCTGAGGTAACCCAGTCGCAAAAAAGAGGAACATGGTATGTACTCACTCATATATGGATTTTAGACATAGAGCAAAGGATCACCAGCCTACAATTCACATGCCAGAGAAGCTAGGAAATTAGGAGGACCCTAAGAGAGACATACATGGTCCCCCACAGAAGGGGAAAGGGACAAGGTCTCCTGAGCATATTGGGTGGGTGGGGGCAGTGAGTGGAGCGGAAGTTAGGAGAAAGAGAAGGGGAGGAGGGTTGATGAGAACATGAGAGACCAGGAGGACTGAGTCAGGGATAAATAGACAAGAGCAAGAAAAGAGATACCATAATAGAGGGAGCCATTATAGGTTTAAAGGGAAAACTGACACTAGAGAAATGTCCAGAGACCTACAAGGATGACCCCAACTAACAATCTGAGCAATAGTGGAGAGGCTACCTTAAATGCCCTTCCCTGATAATGAGATTAATAACTAACTTATATGCCATCCTACTGCCTTCATCTAGTAGCTGATGGAAACAGAAGCAGACACCTACAACTAAACACTGAACCAAATTTAGAAGGCCTGGGCAGTCTAAGGGATCTCTGACAATGGAACCAGGATGCATCCCTGGTGCATGAAAGTACTTTGGGAACACATTCCCCACGGAGGGATACTCCCCTAACCTAGACACACGAGGGAGGGCCTAGGCCCCACTCCAAATAACTTGACAGATTTTGATGATCTCTCCTGGAAGTCCTCACCCTCCCTATGGAGTGGGTAGGGAATGGGATGGGAGGAGGAAATAAGAGAATGGGAGGGTGAGGGAACTGGAATCGATATGTAAAGTAAGAAAAATAATAATGAATAGTAAAAAAAATAAAGAAAAGAAATGTTCTTCTCATCTATTAAGAATACCATTTTAGCAAGGTATGGTGGCTAACATCTTTAATCCCAGCACTTGGGAAGCAGAGGCCAATAGATCTCTGAGTTCAAGGCCAACCTGGTCTACATAGCAAGTCCAGACCAGCCAGAGCTTTATAGTAAGACCTTATCTATAAATAAATAAATAAATAAATAAATAAATAAATAAATAAATAAAATCATATTAAAAGCAAAAGAAATGTTACACCATATAACCTAGTGTAGAAATGGTGTTTTTACACATTCGGGGAAGAGAACTGAAGGAAATTTTTAAACATTCCAAAACAAGAAAAACAACTGCTCAGTGATTTAAAAAAAAAAAAAAAAGATGAAACAATCAAACTGTTTAAAAGACAGTGGATTCTGTCACTAACTTAATTTTGTGTCAAAATGACAGGTCTTGGGCAACATGAAAGAGCTAGCATGTACCAAGTACCCTTACAGTAATATTCAGCCTTTATAGACACAAACCCAAAATGGGTTTTCCTTTGTGAAGCTTGTTGCCAAAGCAACCAGAAAAGGTCTAGTCTTTCAAGAGAATTTGAAAAATGTTAAGGACAGCAAGGGAAGATCTGAGAATAATGAATAGGATGTTCGAGAGGAGCAGCATGAAGGACACAAACGGGACAGAGCTGAAAAGCAGAAGCCAGAATGACACACAGCCACTAATAAGAAGTGCACAGTCCTGTCCTGGTTTTCCAGTCAGGGCCCGTCTCTCACCCCAAATGCCAACACCAAAGTTATACTACCATTCTCCTCCTGTGCACTGTTTAGGAAATGTATACCACTGAGTTAAGCACAAAAGAAAAGCAGGAAACACCAACAGAGATTGGCAACATCCTCCCTCATTCCAAAGCCAAATGTTTCTGTGTCCAAAGAAATGCTGAAACCCAAACAGCACCAGAAACATCTAGTTCAGAACATAAACCCCAGTCTTACTAAACTTGCCCAGAATGATAGGTCTGGATACCTTAACGCATGAGTGTAAAAAGCACAGTAAAGGAAACATGTCATTCAAGCGTACCCATGTAATCTGGGTCAGGAATCAAAATTAGAGCAGTGCTTCTCAACAGAAGTCAAGGAAAGGATGCCTGGGCAAAAATCATGGTGAAAAAGTGAAGGAGATATAGATTGGCTGAAGAGATAGATAACAGGCCGGGTGGTGGTGGTACACGTCTTTAGCCCCAGCACTCAGGAGGCAGAGGCAGAGGCAGGTGGATCTCTGTGAGTTCAAGGCCAGCCTGGTCTACAAAGTGAGTCCCAGGACAGCCAGAGCTGTTATACAGAGAAACCCTGTGGGGGGGAGGGGGTGCTAACCAATTAAGTCCAGGTGTTGTGATGTACACCTTTGACACCTGCACTTGGCAGATGCAAGAGTTCAAGGTTACTCCCATTTACATAATGAGTTTGAAGCCAGCAGACTGGGCTGCATGAGACCATAACTCAATACAAAACAAGGCAGTACACTACCTACCTAGCAGTGGGTGATGCCCCCAAAGATGACAAAGAGTTGTCCCTCCAAGCAAATGTACATCTGTCTCCACATCAGAATCAGTCAAGAGCTTCAAGTCTTTTTCAGTTTTTAAATGTCACATATTGAGGGCAAATCTAACTGCCACTTAAGAAATCTGACAGGCAAAGCCTACAGAATCAGAAGCACAAGGAGGGTGGGACATTTGTTTACAGCTGTCACTTTCCCTAACTCTCTCCACTTCTGCTGGAAGTGACCACTCCCTCCATAAATTCTCAATTTCTGTAACATTCCATCTTTCTCCAAGTCCATTTCATACTCTTTATGCACCTTTATCTCACAAGTAGAATATATGCTCCTCAGGAGTAATACTGTATCTGAATTGTCTTTGCAAACCTCTGGGCATCCATTCACTCACTCATCAAATATTTCCTAAGTACTAAATAAATGCCAGGCACCATACTCAAGCAAATATCTATTGTTTATGTGAGTGTTCAATACCGGGCAGGGGAAAAAAATGAGTTCAGAAAAAGATTCCATTCATACTAGAATTTTAAAGAAAATCCGGAGGGGCTATTATAAATAATTTGACTGAGGTTTTAATATCAGGGTACACATCTGTGCTGCTTACTGTTAAAGACTACAAGGCTTTTTCTCCTCATGACCTATGAAGTGTATTATTTTTACAGGAAGTTCTATCCTCTCGTTTGTAAAATAAAATTGATAGCAATTTAACAGGCCATTCTCCTAAACTACTGTGTCGGACATGAAACCCATAGACAGGTCAGTCCCTTAAGTTTGATTTAAGGCTTGATTTATCCCTTCTTTCAAGGGCTTGGAACCTACCAGATTATGGTGGGTCCTGGGTGTTAAAAAAAAAAAAAAAGTCACCAGGACCATTGAAGGAGAATGATCAAGTCATTAGATTAAGAACTCAAATCAAAGTGAAGGATAAGTGGGGGAAACAAGGGATGTTTGTTCCATGAAAATATGTGGGGCGAAATTCGAATGACAATAACATGTGTGTCATAATGCATTTTATTGAGGCTGGTTTAAGTTTATTCAACGTTTTAAACTGTTTGTTTGTTTAAATAGACCTGTATATTGTCTACCAACCCCACTCTTCACCCTAATATTTCAGGAAGAGGCCAACATAGAGGGCATTTTAAAATTCTGCTTTGGAATGACTCTGGGGGAGGGGGTACAAACTGGAAGAAGAAAGCGAATACAAATAAGAACACATGTGTCATTTCAACATCCAGTCCTAACCAGCTCCCTGCGGAACCTGGGATCGGTTCTTGGGATAGCTGTGGCTATTCACAGGTGGTGGAAACCTGTGTCACAGAGTGGGGCACCTGGCAACTGGTGACAGCAGACTTGGCCCTGGCCCCCAGAAGCCCGGGCCACAGCGGACCGCTCAGCGTGCAGCCTGCGAGCCGCCTCAGAGCCGGGGCCCCGGGCGAGCACCAGCCCCGGGGAGAAGACTGAGGGCGGGCTCCTCTCCTTGAATCGTGGGGGCCGGCCGCCCCGCCGGACCACGGGCCCTGGGGAGGGGCTGGGGAGGCCAGGGGCAAGGGAAGGGAAGGGCCGGCGGGCGGGGCCCGACCGACGCCTCTCCCTTCCTCCGCGGAGGGCGAGCCGCTGCCCCGTCCTCACCCTGCCTCCTGCCTCCCTCACCTGATCACCGAGATGAGCAGCCCCGAGGGGTCTTTGCTTTTGCTGACTGTGCTCCTGAATTTCCCACCAGCTGCTTCTGCCGCCATCTTGGTACGGGAGCGAGAGGCAGGTGCTTGACAGGACCGGGGACGCGGAGGAACGTCCGCCAATGGCAGGAGAGAACCGAGAAGGCGCGGAAGTGAAGGGACCAATCACTGGAGTGAGAAGGCGGGACTGATGCTCAGCCGGAGGCCAGGGCGCCTGTTCGCTCTGAGCACTCTGGGAAACGTAGTTCTGCGAGTCCTGGGCATGCCCTGACAATAAGCCAATGGCAACTTCTTCAAGTCTCCTAATGGGTGACTTCTTTAGATCTCTTAAGACCTCATTTGTTTTTCAGTTTACTCCCTTTTATAACTTTACAATTTTTTAATTTAATGTATCTAATGATATCAAAATGGATATGCAGATACGTGTAGTTAGATTGAGTGTGGAAAAATATATATTGAAATACTGTCTTTTATCAGCCAAATGCAAAATGTTATAGGCACAGACTTTTCTTGGGTATTTGCTAAGACTGAATTTTTCAGCACTTTGTCTTATGTGTAAGTTCACTTTTGCGTGATGCATGTTTTTCTGAAAAAAAAAAAGGTAACAGACCCAGGTTCATTTCCCAGCACCTTCATTGTACCTCACAACAGTCTGTAACTACACTAGCAGGGGGTAGATGTCTATGAGTTCCAGACCAGCCTGCTCTACATATAGTTCCAGGACATTCAGGACTATGTAGAGAGACCCTGTCAAAGGCAAGGAAGGCAGGAAGGCAGGAAGGCAGGAAGGGAGGAAGGCAGGAAGGCAGGAAGGAAAAGACAAGAAGAAAGAAATTAGCTGAATAATTACAACTCAACAGAAGCAAAAAGCATAAAACAGGATTTAAGCAGGAAATTCAAATATGTATATGTGAGAAGTACAAAATATTACTGGAGAAAAAATAAAGGAATTTCTATGTGCATGAAGTTTTTCAGCAATAGAATAGTTGACACTAAAATTCATGTAAACATAAAAACCCATGAATAGCCTAAGCAGTCTTGGGAAAGAAAATAAATTTATGGAGGGCTGGGGAAATAGCTGGGTTAGTAAAGCAGGTAGCCCGAAAGTATAAGGACCTGAATTTTATACCCAGAACTCAAGTACAAGACCAGACACAATGAAATAGGCTCAACGACCTCAGGACTAAGGATGCAGAGACAGGAGGATCCCAGGTGCTCACTGACCAGTCAGCCTAGCCAAAATGGCACGCTACAGGGTCAGTGAAAAGGCCCTGACTCTGAAACCAACGAGATGGATAAACTGAGGAAGACGCCTTGGTTAACCTCAGGACATCATACACACAAACACACAAGAATGATATAGAGTATTTGCTTTTTCTGGTTTAAAACCACACCAAAAAGCTAGAGCAATCAAAGAGAAGAGCTAACCTAAGAGGAGACACATAATTGAGCTGCAGCTGAGAATCCAGACATAACCCCACATGTCTATAGGCTGTTTTTTCTATTTTTAAGATTTATGTGTTTCCCTTTGTGTAGAATTGTTTGCCTGCATGCATGTGTATGTGTATGCATACTTGTGTGTGCCCTGGCGCTTGCAGGGGACGGCCTGGCGCTTGCAGAGGCCAGAAGAGGGCGTCAAATGGCCTGGAACTGGAGATAAACAAGGTTGAAAGCACTAGGAAGCAAACCCAGGTATTCTGCTAAATCAGCAAGTGCTCTTTTGTTTTTTTTTTTAATAAGACTTGTTTATTTATTCATGTGAGTGCTCTGTTTGCATGTATGCCTATATGACAGGACAGGGCATCAGAGTCCATCATAAATAGCTGTGAGCCACCATGTAGTTGCTGGGAATTGAACTCAGGACCTGTTGAAGAATAGCAAATGCTCTTATTCACTGAGCCATCTCTCCATGACAAGGTTTCCAATATCATTCAAACTTATATTTTTATTATCATTTTTGAAATATGGATATTTCAAGTATGATAGGGAGAGTAGTGTTTTCAGTAAATGACAATAGAACACTAGATATAAACATGAAAAAAAAATGAAGTGGACCCCTACCTCACATAAAAACTAACTCAAAATGTATCAAAGTCCTAAATTTATTATTTAAAACTTTTGGAAGAAAATATGGAGGTAAATCTTTATAATCTCAGATTTTTAGATATGACAACAAAAGCAAAAGCAATAAAAGGAAGATGTATATTAAAAATAGGAATTTATTAGATATTTGTAAGTTATATATCTGCTCTTTTCAAAAGCTCCAAAGGACATGTAAATGATCAACATTATTATTAGTGAAATGAAAATTAAAACAGTAATAGCTGTCACTTCAGACTCACTCAGCTGACTACTTTTCTTGAATTATGTTTTGCATTAGGTCACATATTTGATGGTGGAACACACGTGGGAGCCAGAGAACAACCTGAGGGAGCAGCTCCTTCCGAGCACCCTGCTGGTCACAAGCTCACACAGATCCACCGGCTTGTGCTGAGATTAAGGGCATGGCCCACTGTACCCAGCCCAAAAATGAAAAGTGAATGCTGGCAAATACATAAAGAAATCAGAACAATGTTGCTGAGAATAGGAACTGTTTCAGTCAGTGTAGAAGTGGCTGTTTCTTTCACAAATAATACCCAAGAGAATTACATGTTTAAAAATAACATGTACGTAGCATTCATAAAAGCTTTCTTGACAATAGTGATATATTTGGTATAATATGAGATGTGTGATTGTGGTATAAACAAAAACAGACTGCCCATTGAATACACCAAAGCCACAGAAAGGGGTGAAGTATTGGCACATGCTACAACATTAATTCTCCTGCAAACACTGTGCCAAGCGAAAGAAGCCAGACACAAAAACTGAGGAGTCCATTTATATGAAATATCTTAGCCAAGCAGTGGTGGCTCACGCCTTTAATCCCAGCACTGGGGAGGCAGAGACAGGTGGATCTCTAAATTCAAGGCCAACCTAGTCTATAGATTGAGTTCCAGGACAGCCAGGGCTAAACTATGTTTCAAGCACACACAGCAATTCGTGCACACACACGTATGCGTATGCAAACACACACACATACTCAAAATAATAAATAAAAATGTGATTGAATGAATGAACAAACAAAGAAATAAATAAAGGAATAAAATGAAACACCCAGAATGGGTAAATTCACAGAGACAAAAAGCAAATTAGTGAGTTGGGGGATGGGTGACTTTATAATAGAAAGTATATAACACTATACTTTATAATAGAAAGCATAAAATACTACACAGTTTCAGTGTTTACCCTTGCACAACTTTTGAATCTATTAAGCCCACTGTTAGCACATTTAAGATGATGAAAAGGTAGTTTATGTGGTATGTATTTTAAAGTATGCATTTGTGTTGTAGGACTCCCTAGATTTAATCCAAGGTCTCAATTGACTCTACCCTTTTTTTTTTTTTTTTTTTTTTTTTTTTTTTTTTTTTTGAAAAGAGGCATAAGCCATTCTGGACTCAGTTTTCATATCTGTTAGACAGGTAATAACACGACTTTACTTATAATCATGCCTTCAAAGTGCCTAAAGTATGTCTTGGGCAGCAATGTGAGGATATTTAAAGACACAATAATATGGAGCCAGGCCTTTAATCCCTGAACTCTGGAGGCAGAGGCAGGTAGATCTCTATGAGTTGAAGGCCAGCCTGGTCTACAGTGTTCCAGGAGAGCCAGAGTTACACAAAGAAACCCTCTCTCAAAACAAACAACAAGAAAAAAGACACAATTATTTGGATAATTTTTCCTTTCCTATGGGTCCTATAAACTTTAAATGGAAATAAGCAAATGCATTTTAAAAAGCAAGAATTGGATAAGTGTCAAAAATGATGGACTGCTTTTATCACATACAAGAACTGTAATTAGGTGATAATTGAATTATCACACACCAAATTAAACCCTCAAGAAAGTGTTCTAATTATCCTGTTTCATATCACACTTTAGAAAAACTTAACCCCATATACCTTTCATCTTCTAGTAATAAATATAGTCTTTGACATTGTTTCTATTCTTGGTTGTCTTGAAGATAACTCCAAGCTTGTACTAGAATGTGGGAATTTTTTTTCCAATTTTTAGAAGGATTAGTAGATCTACTCTCTTATAACTATCAGCCTTTAACATAGACTCCCAAAGTCAACAGGCTTAGAACCAAATAATATTTCTCAACATATAAGAGATTCTTCTATGTAGGGATGGTGACATGAATATGTGGTAAGGATTTGGAGATGAACATAATCCAAAGAATGTACTGAATAAACACACACACACACACACACACACACACACACACACACACACACACACACAAACTGCTACAGATTTTTCAATGAAAAAGAATCAGACAGGGCAGGAACATGGAGGCAGGAGGCCATAGAAGAATGCTGCTTACTGGCTTGCTTCCCATAGCTTTCCCAACCTGCTTGCTTGCTTTTATTGAGGTGATTTGGTTTGGTTTAGTTTGGTTTCTTTGTGTAGCACTGGCTGTCCTGGCACTCCCTCTGTAGACCAGGATGTCCTGAAACTCAAAAGATGGTCTGCTCTGCCTTTTGAGTGCTTGGATTAAAGGCGTGTACCAATACCACCAGAAACAGCCTACTTTCTTAAAGAACCCAGGACCACAAGCCCAGGAATAGACTCACCAACAATGGACTGGACCCTCCCACATCAATTGCTAATTAGTAAAATGCCCTACAGGCTTTGCTACAGCACAATTTTATGGAAGCATTTTCTTAATTGAGGTTTTCTCTTTTCATTTAACTATAGCTTATGTCAACTTGACATAAAAATAGCCAGAAAACATGGGCACCTACACACACACACACACACACACACAGAGAGAGAGAGAGAGAGAGAGAGAGAGAGAGAGAGAGAGAGAGAGAGCTGTAGTTAGGGTTTCTATTGCTGTGAACAGACACCATGACCATGGCAACCCTTCTAAGAGGTGGATCACTTACAGCTTCAGGGGTTCACTCCACTATCATCATGGCAGGGAGCATGGTAGCATACAGGCAGAGATGTTGCTGGCCACATCTTGATCAGAAGGCAGCGGACTATGACATTGGGCAGTATCTTGAGCATAGAAAACAACAAAGTCTGTCTCCACAGTGACACAGTCCCTCCAACAAGGCCACGCCTCCTAATAATGCCACTCCCTTTGGGAGCCATTTTCTTTCAAACTACCACATAACATAATTAAAACTAAGTATTTTAAAAAGTAGAATAGAGAGTTACATTCCAGAAAAAGGAGAGGAAGAGGAGGAAAGAGGAGGGGAAAGAGAAGGAGACACACAAACTAAGGCACAAAATGAAACTGAATAGAGTTCAAGGAGACAACTGGTCTTGAATAAGTGATTTATTGGTGAAAGTGGTGTCATAAGGTGAACAGGCATACAAACAATCTCAGAAAAGACCCCAAAGCCCACAGCTAGACCCTGCCTAAGTTTATACAATGAGGTTCAAAAACACAACACATGCCATGTCTTGCTATATGTTGTCTATTATTTTGTAAACCAGGGCAGACTGTTTTATTATTGCATTTATAATATACCCAGAGGCTCTTAAAACCATGGGGACATCCAATTAAATGAAAATGCTTTGACCTCTTTGGATGAGCAGCTCCATATAAATCCAGAGTATTGATATTCTTATTATTGCAGATAAATGAAATGTGTGAATGAGGCCAGCTCAGCAGCCGAATGGCTTCCCTGAGATTCATAAAAATTTCCCAGGCCTTGGTGTCTACAGAGCAGCAGACACAGGCCTGGGAGATTAGAAAACACGTGTCTCTTGATACCAGCTAACGGGACAGAACTCTAGAAAAGGAGCTATTGTGTGCCCCAGTCAGCACTGCCTCTGTACGAGAGCCAAGTCAGCTAAGATATAAAATATGCACCTCAGGCATGCTGAGCAAATCAAGGTCTAGGATCGAGATTATATTAAAAAGGAAAAGTCAATGATATGTTCCTCATGAAAAAAGCAACTGTCTTATTTTATTTAGGATTTAAATTTTATACCAGCTTTTTCAATTACTGTGGCATAAATAAATCTTGCATAAGCGTGGCTTAGCTGAAGATATATACATATTATGGTCTATTTAGAGGAAAATTTTATAAGTAGATCACAATAGGCTATAATTCTTACCAGTAAATTGTATTGCTCATACTCAGTGCCTGGTTCATTGTGGCCTCTATTAGAATCCATGTTGATCTGGTTTTCTGAGTATGGTTTGGTTTCTGGAAATTGGTTAGGAATAGTATGTTTGATTTGATTTTGTTTGAAGAAGAGAGGAGTAACCTTGGTTTCTCTGGAGCATGACCCTGTCTTCTGGCTATCCAAGTAGCAATATTCTCCCAGTTCCTCTCCTGGACTCATCATTCAAGAAGTCCTGACGGGCCGGAGAAATGGCTCGATGAGTAAAGTGATTGGTGTATAAGTGTGAGGACCAGAATTCCGACCTCCAGAACCCATGTAAAGCCAGGCTTTGTGCCACATCTCCAAAGTCCCGGCACGCCGTTAAAGTGACAGATAGAGACTCGAGAATCCTGGAAGCTCCCAGGCCAGCCAATGCAATGTACACAGAAGTTAACAACAAAGTACAGAAAATGATTGACATGGAGGGTTGTCCTATGACCTCCACACATGCAATATGACACGTGCATATCTGTAATCATGCACATAAACACATATATGTAACCCCCTACATATACATACACATGCATACATACACATGCATACACACACATGCATACACACACACACACACACACACACAGAGAGAGAGAGAGAGAGAGAAATACTGAATGTATTACATGCTCCAGGCACTACATAGAGTCAAATACCTCTGGGTGTTCCCAATCATACCTCAAAGTAAACTTATGTTTCCCCTTGTCTTGAATCTCCTCCATTTTCTCAATTGTGTTTCATATTTCAGCAAGTGGTTCAAAAGTCTATCAAATGAGGGAGCTCGAATGTATAGTATGCAGGCAAAAAGCCATGGGGTTGGACTCCAATACCACACTTAATAATTTACTTCTGCAAGGTGATAGTACACCCTTTAATCCCTTCACTCAGGAGGCAGAGGCAAAGGCAGGCAGATCTCTTTGAGTTTGAGGGCAGCCTGGTCTACAGAGTGAGATTCAGGACAGCCAGGGCTGCACAGAAAAGCCCTGTCTCAAAAATAAAATATTTTTTAAAAGGAAGAAAAAGATCCATAGAAGGAAATGGGAAAACTATAGCATGGGAAAGAATTATTTGTAATCACATACTTCATAATGTTCTAATATTCAGAAAATATAAAGAACTATTACAACTCAGTAACAAAATTAGTAATCCAATTTTAAAAAATGAATGAAACTGAATCTTCATTTTTCAAAAATAAATACATAAATGATAAATAACCATATGAAAAGATACTTGGTGTCATCCACCTAGTAAGTGAAAATCAAAACAAGAAACATTTTTAATCTTATGTTTTATTACTACTATTGTGTGTGCGTGCATGCGTGCATGCACGCATGCACACATGCACACATGCACAGTGTGAGTGTGGCAGTCCTATGGGTTCTCTCTTCCCTCTTACTCATGAGGCAGGACCCCTCTTCTTTCTGCTGTGCTGCAGACGTCTGGATTATCTTGCCACCTTTGTCTCACAGCTCACTGTTACGAGTAAGGTTTTTCCTGCCGATCTGGTCCCACCGCCGCACCAGCCCCAAATAATGCACAGAGACATTATATTCGATATAAATGCTGTTGGCCACTTACTAGTTTCTTATCGGCTAGCTCTGTCTTAATTATTAACCCACTTCTATTCATCTAAGTACTTCCACGTGGTCTCATCTTACCGGAGAGAGGGGGCCGGCAGTTCTGCTCTCTCCAGTCTCTCCATGTTGACTCCTCCCTACTACTTCCTCTTTCCTCCTCGTCTCCTAGTCCCTCCTATCGTCCTTTCCTATTGGCCAACAGTACTTTATTCGTTAACCAATAAGAGAAACATATTTACAGAATGACATCTCCCATCACCTCACCATGGAGATGCTGAGATCATGGATGTGGTAACTGCATCTGGATCTTCAGATGTGAATTCCAAGGACTGACCTTGGGTTACCAGGCTTTTATGAGATGAGTGCTCCCACAGGCCTGAGATAATACTTTACACTGCCTGCATTGGCTGTCACCTTTTAAAAGAAAACAAACTTGGGCATGTATGTGGAGAGATGCAACTTCAGCAAGTCACTGGTGAGTATACAAAACAATACAGCCACTGTGGAAAACCATTTGGTGACTTTTCAAAATGATACATATAAATCACCTTATAACCAAGCAATCCCATTGCTTAGTATCTTCCCTTAAAAATTAGAAACTGATGCTCAAACAAAAATTGGCATGTGAATGCTCATAGTAGCACTTAGCACAAAAGCCAAAAGAGTCAATAAATAGATAAACAATAAATGCATGGATAAACAAAATGTGGTATGTCCATACAATGGGATATTATCTTGTTATGTAAAGAAATCAAGTGCAAACAGGTTGAATATCAAAACCATCAAGGAAAGGGAAAGAAGCTAAATATGAAAGGTCACCTGTTATATGATTTCTTTTATATGAAGTACCATGAAGGGAATAGAGATGAAGTATATTTGTGGTTGTCAGGGGTGAGGATGAAGAGAGTATGGGAGTGATTGCTGAATAAAAAAGAGCTCATGACTGCTCCTACATATGGTTGAGAAGGTTTTTATTGTAGATGCAGAAGAGAAAACAGCCAGAGGCATTTACAGGAGTCCAGAGTGAACATGGCCAGAAGAAGGGAGAAAGTGGGTAATAGGGAGGAAGAGAAGAGAGAGGGTCAAGAGACCAAGAAGATGAAGAGAATGTATGGTCTAAATGGCTGTGTTACATAGGAGTCAGAAGCTGGGGTTAGGGAAGCGATGCTCAGGGGCTGCAGAGATTTAGGGTAGAAGCAGAGAGAGGGCAAACAGTGCTGAGAAGAGCCAGGACTCTGTAACAGGGACTTGCTGAGCCTGGTGTCCAATGTGCGTTTTGGTAAGTTAAATAGGCTCCATGGTTAGCCATTTGGCTTGGGTTTCTTTTGGACCTGACAATCGCTTACATGGTGTTCATGGTTGCATACTATTGTGAAAGTTATCAAACCTCATATTTTCGAATGTCATGAACTTTACGTCAAAAACAAACCTTGAGTCTTTCCACGAAGATCCAATTCAATTAGTCACTCGCTTTTACCCATCTCTATACACGCACTTCTTCGGGGAGCACAACAGAGGTTTTGAAACAGCCGTACCACATAGCTCAGGCTGACACTGGTGGCGCGAACCTCTGCCTCAGCCTTTCTAGTACTGGAATTGTAGATATGCGGCATCACACCCTGCTCGCACACAGTGTTTCTCCACATTCCCCACTCCCCGTGGCCTTCACATGCCTGGACCAGGACCTCGCCATCTTTTCTAGATTCTTCTAATTGCTTCCTCCAGTGTCTGTTACCAACTTCATTACAGTATACTCCCCTCGCTTCTGAAGTGTCGGGGGAAGTTTCTGCCCTGCATTAAGAACCCCAAGGACCACTTTGCCTACAGCACTGTTTCCCAAACTGCTCACCAGAGAAACAGCTGCAAATTATTTTTCCAGCTTCCTGACTGATTACTCTTGTTATACCCAACTCTCTAAACAAGTTCAGAAAACTGTGTTTGCTTCTGCTGCCTTTCTTCTCATGGGCTTCTGCTCCTCTCAACATGTTTCTGACCACGGAGTCTACAGCCGTTAAAACGTGGCTACTTACTCTGCACGCTTGTTGTGAGACTTTAATCCACTCCTTCTGCTTGTTCTTCAAGGCCAAAGGTCAGCCCTCCCGGGCGTAGATGCTCACAGTCACCATGCACCTCACGCCGCAGCGGTCTTAATTTTCAGTGAGTGCTGTCTATAACCGGACATCTGCTTGTTAAAGAGCATGCGCACATTCCCTTTGGTCTTGCTCATGAGTATTAAAACAGTTTTTTTTTTTCATACCCAATCCTTTGCACAGAGCAGGTTTTCAGTAAACAAACACAGTACTTGTTGAATCGAAGCATCTTCTATTCTGCTTTAATAAACTACGGGGCTAAGCCTGAGCACTTTCAAAACCACTTAATTTTAAGAAAAATTACACCAGAGAGGCTGGTAAACGTCACTACAGTCATCAAACTAAAGATAAATGCTTTAAACATAGTGTTTCCTTTAACAGTTTTTAAAAATACTACATCCTTTCAACAAATTAATTCAAACTTATGTCGCCTTTGGGAGTCATAGCAAAACTATATATCATTTTTGATTGATTTACCGATTATAACTCACTTTAGTATGTAACATTAAGAGGAACAATGAAACAGAATCAGGAATGATCTTTGCTGTGTACAAGTCTGTGTTGAGTTTTAAAATCTCACATTTAAAACCCCCAAAACCATAATAATAATAAAAAAAATAAATAAATAAAACAATGGTCAGGAGGTAGTGGCACGTGCTTTTAATCTCAGCACTCAATCACAGCACTCAACAGGCAGAGGCGCATAATCAATGTGAGTTCGAGGTCAGCCTGGTCTATTGGTCTACACAGCAAATTACTGTAACCAGAGCTTTTTAAAAAAAAAAAAAAAATCTCACATTTATGAATGTTCTGGTTTGGTTTCTATTGCTGTGGTTAACACCATGGCCAAGAGCACCTGGAGGAAGAAAGGCTTTATTTAGCCTAATGGCCTCTAGTCCACGTGACCGGAAGTCCATCTCAAGACAAGAGCAGGACCAAAGGTTGTGGAGGAGCCTACATGTTGGCTTGTTCCTGAGGCTCACATTCAGCCTACTTCCTCATAGCACCCAGTCCCACCTGCCCAGAGAGGGCATTGCCTACCCTGCCTACAGTGTGCTGGGCCCTTGCAAACCAATCATTAATTAAGAAAATGTTCCCACTGACTTGCCTAGAGGCTAATCTGATGGAGGCATTTTCTTAATTGATTTTCCCAAATGCCTTTAATTAGTGTCAAGCTGACAAAAAAAAAAAAAAAAAAAAAACACCTAACCAGCACAATGAGTCAAATGCAATAAGTCATTTGCTTAGCCTATAAAATTCTGTTTACTGTAGAGAAAAGTCTGTTGCATTTTTCTTTGCTTATTTGAGTCTTATGTTTGTCCCTAAGTTGGCTCATCAGTGATGATAGGGTGGTAGGTAGAGGATCAGCTTGTACTAAAACAGTGAAACAATGTAGCTGGTGGTTCCAAGATTTCAAGTCTTGATGTTTCAAGAAGTTCAAGCACCTAAAATCACACTTCTTTTGCAATGACTCCAACCACAGGAGTACCATGTAGCTTTAGCTCCCTCAGGAGGGTCTTTACCTACCACAGAGATACTTTTCTTAGCTATGGCACTGCCCTGTGGGTATGCAGAGAATGCAGGGGCACCGGGGAGCCCAGCTCGTGTGTGGATTAAATGCTCTGTGTGAACTGGTGGATCCAGCATAGCTCCTCTAGCCCTGAGCACCCTCAGAGTCTTTCCATGCCCTTAGTACCCAGAACAAACAAGGAGCAAAATGGGGGAGAGAAAACGGGAGAATACTAAACAAAAACTAAGTGAATGCCTGTGGTATCAGCACTTGGGAGGCTGAGATAGATTGAGGAATGGTGAGTTTGAGGCCAACTGGACAGACTATGTAGTGAAAGCCTAGGGGAAAACACAAAAGAAAGAAAAGAAAAGAAAAAGAAAAAAGAGTCAATGCCAAGAAAATAATTATGGAGAGTCAGACAGAGGGAGGTAGGCATGAGCATAAAGAGGCAAATCAAAAACAATCCTCATTGTCCCCTCACTGATCACGGAGTGTCTCCATGTCTTAAACTAAGATTTAAGATTATAAAAATAATACTTGTTATAGAAAAAGCAATATAGAGCAACACATTGAATAAAATAAGTCTAGTGTACAACACTCAGACATAACCACCATTAACATATTTTCTAAGATTTAGTTTAGGTATGTGATAAATGGTAACTAGTTACTTTATACACTTTAAACGACAAATAATAAAAATATGTCCCATTAAACAGTCTACTGCTACTCTTGTTTTCAGACAGTAACTAAATATAATAAATCTGAATAGATGAAAGAATTGTTTAGTGAAACATCCTAACGATGAACTTACGACTTGTTTGCTTGTGTGGGGAGGGGATATAGAAATAGAATTTACAAGAGCAGAGCTAATTGAGTTGAATTGGTTCTGCAGAAAGGTGAAAATATCTACTTAGATAGTTTCATCGATTAGTGTCCTAGAACTGACTTGCCTTTATTGGTCCTATTTCATTGTAGTTGCTGATGTCACAAAAGATCTGAGTTTGGTGCTCAGCACTCCAGTTGAACAGTTCACTGCTGCCTTTAACTCCAGCTATAGAGGACGCAGCACCCTCTACTGGCCTCTGTGGACAACCACACTCACATACACACAGACACAGACACACATAATGAAAAACATAAAAGTAAATTAAACCTTAAAAATGTCTTCCAGCATTTCGCAGGCATTTCTGATGATGTCCCTCAGAATTCACACAAGAGTCTGTTGCTTTAAAGTCTAAAACTTCTCAGATGTAATGGAATTAATGCTAACTATTTCATCATATTCTTTGATTATCATTTTTTTCTAGGAAGCAACCCTTCTTACCTATGCACACTGAGTAATACAAAATAGCTGACACACTACTATTTTTAGGTTTGTGGAATTTGTGTGCTTAATTTACAAACTACTAAAGAAAAATAGTCACTAACACCTGTTATCTATTCAATGCCAATATTTATAAACTAATAAATATGGTTTTCCTGAGCACTGAAAGTTGGGTTCTTTGTGTGATAAATATGTTCTAATTTGCAAATATGATACATATATAAACACATTTATCTTGTATGAAGTCATATGCATACATGACTCATTATGATAGGTTAATATAATTTAATATTTTATTATATTTTATCTATGTGTGTATTTGCTTACTGAGTGTTCATGTATGCACGTGCTATAATGGACATGTGGATGGCAGAGGACCATTTCTGGGAGCTGGTTCTCTCCTTCTAAGCTGTAGGCTCTGGAGTTTGCACTCAAGTCATCAACCTAGGTAGTAGATTCTCTAAATGAGCTATCTCAGGAGCCCCAGGTTAGCATGAATATGACTCATACGTGAGTCTTATATAGGATATGATATGATAGATTAAGTATGAATATAATAAAATGCAGAATATCAGACACTTTTAAGAATAACCAGACATAATACCTGAAATAGTAAAAGTGACTAATCCTAAATCTATCATAAAATATCAGAAGACTTGAAAGCTTAAGGAAATCCCAGTTAAGATAAGCAATTAAAGTAGACCTAGAGTAGTAATGTGGAATGTGCTATTCAAGGCTTTCTTTCTTCTAATTTAAGGGTGAGGTAAAGGTTAAGAATGATATGACACCAATGCTAGCCAATTATAACAGGCATTTGAGCTTTAGTCTTAAAAGGCATCTCTAATTGCAGGGATGAAGATTTTAGGCGCTGCAGTGTTCCTATGAGGATGTGAGAAGGGCAGTGCATTGTGGGAGCTTCAGGCAATGGCTGTTATGACAGTGAATAGCGTTTCAGTATTAACAATTGCTCCAGCTATAGCTCCGCTGACATGCAGCAACAAAATGTAGGTCCAGTTCTGATTCCAGGGTCTACGGATATGGCCCGGCGGTGACTCCTGCTCTTCCCCTAACAAGTGTCTGGTAGCCTTACTATGTCCTGTTGTGAGGATTTTGTTGTGGCTCAGTGGCTTCAGTCGGAATTGAAACCAGAGCCATGCACTCTACCACCAAGCTACATCCTGTTCTAAGTATTTTTACATAGTTACCTTTAGTCCCTCTCAACTCTTTCCAGGTAGAAGTAATTGTCACACGTGCGGAGGCGCGCGCACACACACACTATTAATTCTTCAAGAATTAATATTCAGGTTGTATTTCACTGTTCACTTCTCCCAACTCTTCCTAGATATAACTCTCACCCCTCCCAAATTTGTGTTATCTTTTTTTTTTTTTTTAAAGGAACCCATCCACTCTAATTTGTGATGGCTAGATACTCATGGATGTGGTGCCACACACTAGAAACTAAAATGTGCTCAACCTACCGGGAGGTGGGGTCACACCCTTAAAAAAAAAAAACAAAACCCAACTGCCTCTCAGAAGCCATCAACTGTCAACAGATCTGTTAGGGATGGGTGAGTTATGAGCCCTTCCTCTCTTCACGCTGGAATAATCTTGTTAATGTCTTGTGCAGGAAAGCACAACTCTTGTGAGTTCTTGAGTGCAACAGTCCTGTCATGCCCACAAGATGTGGTGCACTGTAGTCCTCAAGAAACAGTAAATGGACTCATAGTGTGGTGTGTGTGTGTGTGTGTGTGTGTGTGTGTGTGTGTGTGTAAATAATTCAAGATCATGGATATGAGGAGTGAGAAGGACCCAGGAGGAGATGGAGGGGAGGGCAGGCAGAAATGATGGGGAATACAGTACTAGTGCATGAAATTCTCAAAAATTAAAAATTGAAAAGCAGCAGTAGACTCATCCCTGGGGCCTGTGATCTCCCCTGACTTTTCCATGAGCCATGGGGTGGGCATAGTAAATGAGCAAGTCTGAACAGCCACATGGGCTTGCAGTGACTTTGTGACTACCAGATAGGCAATAGATATTGCTTAGCATAACCAGGGAATTTTATTTTATTTTATTTTTGGTTTTTCTTTTTTGGTATTTTTGAGACAGGGTTTTTCCTGTGTAGTTTTGGATCCTATCCTGGAACTAACTCTTGTAGACAGGCTGGTCTCAAACTCACAGAGATGCACCTGTCTCTGCCTCCTGAGTCCTGGGATTAAAGGTGAGTGCCTCGACCATCTGGCACCAGGGAGTTTTAAATACAGAATGTATATTGTTATTTTTCTTAAGTGTTACATGGTGCTATGATGATATAGGAAAAACATGTTGGTTGTCATGAAAATTGTAACATATTTACAGGTAAAATGTCATGGCTTCTAAAGCTTATTTTTAAAGCATCTTAAAAATTAATGTTTTTATAAATATACAGAGCAAATGTGGCCAAATATTTGTTAAATTGTTAAATAAATAAGTCTTGAAGAAAATATACTATTTTTTTTTCATTGTCTATTTCAATGTTTGAACATTTTCAAAATAAGGTGTCAAGAAAGTTAGGAAGAATTTGTGGTTTATATAAAATGTCTATTTTTTGGTAGGTGAACATATACCTATGACACAGACCTTGAACAAAAATAAGAAAATATGAAGATATTGACTACCATGCAAGTTGGGAATTATCACAAGGATTGTGCATGACTGCATTTTGGTGCTACTACCCTGTGTATGTGAAATGTTTAAATAATGACAGCTAGAGTCACTGACATAAAGAAAAGGGAGGTGTCTGGTGGTGTTAAATAGAAAGTATCATAGTGCAGCTCTAAGCAGGAGCTTTAAGCATGGCTTTGTTTGATCCCAGAGTGTTGGGGTGTTCTGTGTTGTGTGGGTTGGTTGAAGAAAGAAGTCATTCCAAGATGAAATTTTAAGGCCTGTGGGGCATCAGGAAGGTCCAGTCTCCCTGATGGACTGAATCCTGAACAGCTGTGCGAAGGTCTATTTATTGATTGTTACATTAAGTTGTTTTTGTGTAAAGCATTTCCTCATGCCAAGGTCCCAAATCTAATCTACATGAGTCTCTAAAAGAAAGCTTCACATGCCCTTTAGTCCTTTATTGTGTATCATTTGCAATACATAATAGTCTAAGAGACTCCAGTGTGCCAGAGGCATCTTGTAACCAAAGCCATGCGATGCCCTTTCAAAAAAAAAAAAAAAAAACAATTATACACACCACGGAAAACAATCACTATTTTCCCAGAGATTCTTTACTGTTTACCACAATGATTCTTCAAGGTCAAAGTACTTCTAGAAAACATATTCGTTCTAATGACTACTCCAGATACAGCAACTCTGCTAAATTCCTACAACACTACAGGGATCATAGCTCTGGAATGGCCACCATATACGCAATGTGGATTGTACCAAAGCTAAACACAGGGCCCAAGAGAGTAAGGTTGGCCATGTGTTCTGAGCAGATAACTGAGACAACGGAGCCCAAAGAACCCCATTACCCCTCCTAAGTACAGATTCTCCAGTCCTGAGTCAGTGACAGAAGGCTGTGCCTTGAGCAGAACTGGATCTCAATATGCTTATTTCTGTCCAGGATGACAGAATTTGAGGGTTACGAGGAGTCATGAAAGAAAATTGGAAGTTGAGAGTTGTGGGGCCCAGGGCAATTTGGTACACATCTGCCAGTTGGCTGAGATGCTCCCTTGCCAAGGCTCAGTGGAGACCAACCAGGAAGTAGGCCTGACATTTCCATTTACCCTGGGGCAACACCTGACTCCAGGAGAAACCACCTGGGTACCACTCAGGTGGGAGAGCAAGGTAAAGTTAACTCCATCCTCAAAAAAAAAAAAAAAAAAAAAAAAAAAAGCCATCTTGAGAAATTCCCTGCATGGCAGTTCCAAGGAGCGCAGGAACTGTCCCCACCCCAGTCAAAGTGACCCCATCCGGGTGGTCAGACAATGACTAATTTTGGTAAATAACATCCTCACACCACACTGTCCTTGTGGGCAACTGTTAGGAACAATTTTGAAATTCCCCTAATCCCCACGTCAGTGAATCCAAAAGTCACCTACTCTTATCCAATCCTGAACAGCCAAAGCATGTACCACCCTGCCAGCAATTTTTTTTTTCCTTTATTAACCCCTTGCAAATGAGGCCAGGCATCCTGTTCCTGAAGCTGCTGTGCCAGTTGCAGGACAGGGTCCATGCCAAGGCTTGTAACTTAACAATAAACCTTATGTATTTGCATCAGTGAATCGGCTCCTTGGTGGCCTTTTTGGGGTCTCACGAACTTGGCATAACACCAGAAAGGGACTATACAAGGAGAAAAATACCTAAAGTTCCTAGGGAAATTCCTTACATTCCAACCATTGTAGATAGGATCACCTGATATCCCTTATCTTAACATACACCCATCTATTCCCTTTCACCAAGACATCCCTAGACAAATGTCAGCCAATCAGGGGTCCTGAACCTTAGAAATCCCACACTCCAACCTCTGCTATGATAAAAATCCTACTCCACCAGGGTTGGGCTCTCTCTGTTCTCAACTGATTCATGGGACAGACAGAGTCCAAGCTCCAGCTTGAATAAAGGCTCTTTGCTTTTACATACGAGTACGGACTCTGTGGTGGTTTTGGGGTGACCCTGAGATCTGTGCATAAGGACCACCAGCCTAGGAAAACAAAAAGCAGCAATGGAGAAAGCAGGGGGAAATAGATGGAGTTACACAGAGGAAGAATTTCTTAGCTCTAGTATGACTGTAAGTTGAGCTGGAGTAGATGACTGTGGGGAAATGCCCTCTCTCTCTCTTTCTCTCTCTCTCTCTCTCTCTCTCTCTCTCTCTCTCTCTCTCTCTCTCTCACACACACACACACACACACACACACACACACACACACGTGTACAGTTTTCACAAAGATGTTTGGGCCACAGAAAGTCTGTCCTTCCCGATAATATTAGCATTGGTCTGCCTTGCCCTCTCCTTCACAGGCATCAACCCCACCCCCTCTCCCCCCATATCACTAAAATAAGCAAACAGAAGCGATAGCCTGAAGCAAATTCTAAAAGGCCTTAGGCAGATCACACTGGTTTTGCATCAAATTTATTGCTGAGTTTCACTGGCTTCTTCTGATCTGCTTTATTGCTGATTTTAATCTTGTTTGTTTTAGGCTTCTGAGCCTTGGCTGCAAAAAAACCTAATATACTCTTTGTAGCTAGAGACTATATAAATAAGATGCATCACATCCCCATTATGACCACAGTATATCATCCATATTATGCAGCATCCATAGGTGGCCTATATTTGTAATCATTCTTCTCAACTCTAAATTAATACAATGAATTTAGAAACCCCTCCACCTCTCATCGGAGTAAATAATTGAGTACTCCATTATAATAATAAACATTTCCCATTGTAAGCACTCCTTCGCAAAGGCAGTCTATACGCAGTAGTGCTAAAGGATGCTTTGAGGGCCCTTAATAGCATCTGTTATTTTGCCTTACACCTTAAACCACTTTTACTCTACTGCGTCCTCCCAGGATCCTGTGGCAAAATGTTTTGTTTTTCTGGGTTGGAAAGCAAACACGAGCAGGCATCAGCTCCATGGTATCGCAGTTATCCCAGGAGAGAGTGCAGCATAAAGCACACAGCACACACAGGGCTGGAGTGGGCGTTTCTGTTTGTCAGGTGCTCCTGGCCTGTTCATCTTCCTCTCCAGGAAGTGTGCCTGAATCCAAGTGAGAGCTAAGACCTTCCCGTGGGGGGGGGGGGGGGGAGGGGCGAGTCTTGTCTGTCTTAAATCCTTCCCCTGCTTTTCCTGTGGTTGTTGAGTCACCAGACAAGAAGCAGCACACAGGCTTCTTACCTGATTCACAAGAAACATCAAGAGCAGAAAAAGACAGCATTGTCTCTAAGAATTGCCCAATACTAACCAATAAGGTATGCGCGCGCGCACGCACGCACTCACACACTCGCATACACACACACACACACAAACACACACAAACCACCTTTTCTCAGATTTGCAAAAGCAACATGGAACTCTGCAGATGTGTGCAAACAGGCAACTTTGGGGCTGGGGTTGTGGTTCAGTGGTAGAGTGTTTCCCTAACATGAATACTGCCCTGTTCTTTATTTCTACTACAGCAAACAAACAAACAAACAAACATTAAGGTCAACTTTGATGTAAAGAGTCTCAAGTTTCCCTTGCAGGCAGGCTGCAGCACTTGGGAGAGTGGTCCCCACCCCTCGCCTGGGCAGCACAATAGAGCTGGCCCTGGTGACTCTGGTGAAAGACAGCAGGCAGGCTGACCACCTCAGCTACCACCCAGGCCCGGATGAAGGGCTTTGAGTTGGTCCACCCCAACATTTACCTGATGTGTGAATTACTGGAGTACGTTAAGGGGCAGGTCTTACAGGACCAAAGATTCAGGAGCTCCACGACTCAGGACAATAGGATTATCTGAGAGGGGTCCCAGTGAGAGTCTAGTATTGATGGTGCAGCAGAAGCATCTCGAGCCGGTTCAATGACTCATTGCAACCAGCATTGCAAGTAAAGCTGTTCGGGCAAAAAGGTGTGCTGTGTGACACATTGTAACACGACACAGCCTCCACCTTGAGAATTTTTGAGGGGAGAGGGGAGGTTGCAAGGGCAAAGGGAAGATATGGAGGGTTGAGGAGATCAGTGGGATTGGCGTTCATGATGTGAAATTCACAAATGATCAATAAAAAAGTTTAAAGAAGAATCTCAAGTTTAAGAGCTAGAATAAATGAACTAAATTAAGAATCTGGGCCCCAGAAATGGGACTATAGTTCAGGGTTAGAGATCTTGCCTAGTGTGTCATGTGTTGGGCTCAAGGTCCAAGTTCCCCCAGTACCAAGCAAACAAAACTCCACATAAGTAAGAACACTAAAGTCAGGCAGTCTTGTGGGGAATCTTGTTTCCAACACATAATGGCTGGTGGTGACATTGATGAGCAACTTGATCGCTCTATGCTTCCGTTCTTCCATTTGTCAAAGGAAAAGTAAGGCTAGGTCCTTACTTGTGTGTGAGGGTGTGTGATACAGGTGTGAATGTGTGCATATTGATGTGTGTGTGTGACTGTGAGAGTGCATGTGTATGAGTGTATGTGTGGGTATAAGTGGGTGGGTGAGTATGAGGTATGAATGTGAGTGTGTGAGAATGCGTGTTTGAATGAGACAGTGTGTGTGCATGAATGCGTGAGTGGGTGTGGCTGTAAGCGCGTGTGAGTGGGTATGAGTGTGAGTATGTGAGTTTGCGTTTGTAGTGTAGGTGCATGGGCAGGGGTCAGAGGAAAACATGATACCCTGTTCTATGTCACTCTCTGACTTACTTTCTTCAATCAGGGCATCTCACTGCAACCTATCTTACTAGGCTGGCAGCCACTAAACCCCAGTGACAATCCTGTGTCTTTCCCCCTCCTTCTCTGGGGTTCTAGTTCTAGGGTTACAGGGGGGCAGGAGTTTTTGAGTTTAGATCCTCCTGGCGTGGCAGCAAGCCATCTTAGTCACTGAGCCATCCAATTGCTGCAGGATATGGTACATTTGAAGGCTACTGTGCTGACCACAATAATTTAAAACTACCCAGGGCAGTGTCAGACAGGATAAACAGTTAGCTACAGAGGTCCTTATAGGTCCCATGAAGATTACTGCCCGCAGGGCTCAGGAGCAGAAGCCTGGTAGGCTCTGCATTGAGATGGCTGACAATGGGCCTCTCTGGATAGTGGGGGCGGGGGGAAGAAATCAGGGGTTCCTGGGATTCATGCGGGTTGTTTTGATTTGTTTTTGTCAAGTTGACACAAGCTAGGGCCATCTGGGAAGAGGGAGAATCAATTTAGAAAGCACCTCCATCAGACTGGCCTGTAGGCAGTTCTGTGGGGACAGTTTTTTTTGATTGATGATTGTTACAGGAAGCCCCAGCTTAGTGTGGACAGTGCCACTGTTGGTATGGGGAAACAGGCAGAATGAGCCACGTGGAACAATCCAGTAAGCAGTGTTCCTTGGCGGTCTTTGCTTGAGCTTCGACCTTGGCTTCCTTCCCTTGACGCTGAACTGTAAGGTTTTCCTGTCCACGTTGCTTTTGGCCCTGATGTTTACCATAGCAATAGAAAGCAAAGAACGACAACAGAAGTCCTCTCGGAAAATAAAAGTGCGAGGAAAGGGAAGACGGAGAGTGGTGGATAGGTTGCCTCATGAGTCTCCAGTGATTTCTGTTGGATACCAGCACATTCTTTGGGAGCTTCGCACTGTATGGCCCAGGCTGTTTTTTCCTCACTTAACTCCTAACTACATTCCCACACTGATCTTGGCTCTGAGCCTTCTGTTCACCTAGCTGCTGCAATTAAAGTCTAGATCAGTAGTTGTTCTTCTCAAGGCATCCTTGCTAAGGAGAGCTATTTACATGGTCTGGCCTAGGAAACCTTGACAGCAATGTCATCTAGCCACCCACCATCTCTCTACCACCGCCAGCCAGCTCTAGTCTGTCCATACACCTAAAGGGCTTTCCATAAGGAAAGAATTAACTCCCCAACTACCTTCAGCGGTTTATATACAGGTGGTGGTAGCAGCAATTGATCCTCAAAGTGAACTCAGCCATGGCTGACCCATAGTACCATCTCCTTCCACTTCCAACTCTTTCCCACCAAGAGCAAAGTGTGCTGTCTATTCAGCACAGAGGGAAGAATCTGCTTCTGGTGTGTATAAGGGGAAGGAAAGTTCTGGAGGTTGGAGTGGGGTGCCTCAGATACCACAAGGGCTTCTCTCCGAGTCTTGTCCTTAGCAGCAGCTTCCATTTTTGTTAAGCAAGAAACATATCTTGTTAAACAAGAAACACACCTTTAATCCCAGCACTTGGGAGGCAAAGGCAGGCAGATCTCTGTGATTCAAGGGCAGCCTACTCTATAGTTAGTTCCAGGACTGGCTCCAAAGCAATACAGAGAAACCCTGCCATCTCAAAAAAAGGAGAAGAAGAAGAAGAAGAAGAAGAAGAAGAAGAAGAAGAAGAAGAAGAAGAAGAAGAAGAAGAAGAAGAAGAAGAAGTTGTTCAAGGTCACTAGTTGGTGGTTGTGGTGGTGCACACCTTTAATCCCAGTACTTGGGAGCCAGAAGCAGGCCAATCTCTGTGAGTTCGAGGCCAGTCTGGCCTACAGATCAAGTTCCAGGACAACCAGGACTTATACAGAGAAACCTTGTCTCAGAAAGCAAACAAACAGAAATACTTGGCTATACAGTGAGGAGTTCAAGTCCAGACTAGGATATATGATACTGTCTCAAAAATAAAATATAAAAACATTACATTTTTGGTTGTCTTGGAAATAAAATAAGATTTACAAATGGAAGCTTAAAAAAATTTAAGGAAGGAATTATTCAGCTAAAAAAGCAATGAAGTGTTTAGTGATGATTTGTACTACAAAATGGATGTCCTACTAGCACATCAGGCTGCATAAAATGAACTTGGCAAAAGATGGCAGAGGCTTCCATTTATGTGGAATAGCATGTTGGGTAGGTTCACAGCAATAGGGATCAGATTGGTGACTGCAGAGCAGGAGGGAATGGGGACAACAGCTCAGTGGGTAGCAGGAATGGAGCCACGGAAACATCTGGAAGACACAAAGGATGCTCCCCATCTGGAACACACTCACCGCCCCTACCCTGAACACTGTGTGAATTTCATCTTAACTAAAAACTTGAGGAAGATTAGATTTAGGAAATCAAAATTTCACACATTCAGTGGCATTTTTTAAACCTCTAGGTGTGTGTGACAAACTATATTCAATAGCACACAAAGCTGTCACACTCTTTTAGCTTTTAATGTGGACTATGGGGGCTATTATTAGGGTCACGTTTGAGACTGGGTGTGGGAATAGGAGTTTTGTTCCACACACTATCTGAGATGGTTTACTGCCTCAGTGGGGCTAATTTCATAGCTCTCCAGAGAAGAGAGCATTGAATAAAGCAGATGGAAATGTAACTGATGTAGTTTAGGGAACTGTTTTTTCTTTCCTCCTGCCATTTATTAAATCTGAACTCGATCCATTTGATATGGACTCTCTGAAATAAACTCACTGCAAGGAAGGAAAGTATACAAATTCAAAGTGTAGGATTTACAGGGAGACCTTGGTAATGACGATAATGACTTCCTACACAAGCAGGTGCTCTTTGGTCCTTCAAGAGATGGACATTGAATTCACTTTGGGTTTTAACTAGAGATGTTTGCTACCTTAGCACAGGAAGTTATCTTGATGATAGCAGAAGGAGTTGAACATTTCCGTAATTTGGGGAAGAGGAGAATAAATTCCAAAATACATCTGCTTGAAAACTCTTCCCAGAATCTACAGATAGGGAGGGACCATTACCTGAAGTGTGAACTTGGAATAACTACAGCACCAATACTCATTTGCAACAAACATGTGGGTCTGAACACAAGAAGATGGCCATTCCGATAAAGGTCAGCACAACAGTAGAGGATGCTCTCAGTCTCCTCCGCTTCATTTGGATCACATTCACTATCGGAAGCTTGATCTGACGTCTAATTAGGTTAGAGTAGATAGACACAACAAATAAAATACAATGCATTCAATTAAACTGCACATCGGAGCAATGAAGAGATTTCTAGTATACGTATGTCCCATGTGTTGCTTACAAGTTACTTAGATTTTAAAAACTCTGAAGCCCAACTTTTATTTATATTTTATTGGACAATCCTAAATGTGTGTGTGTGTTCCACACACACACACACACACACACACACACACACACACACACACACGGAAAGAGAGGAGACAGAGACTGACTGATGCTGAGAGAAAGCAATGGCTCTCCCCTAGTTCATATGATCTACCATGCTGAGGCACATAGTGGCTCATTTATCCAAAGACCCAACAAGCAGGTGAAATAATAGTCTGAAATCTGGGGTTTCCTTTATCGTGACTTTCTTCGCAGCTCTCCTATACTGCCTCCATCTTTTCGGCTTCATAGCTCAGAGATTTCTGGTTAACCTCACGCACCGCACTTTGTGATCATCTCCACGGTTTACATCCTCTGGTGAACCTGCCTTCCTCTCTCTGTTTCCTTATGAGGCCCCTGAGGTTTCATTTTGTTGAAGAGTTTTATCAACCCAAGCAGAAAGTAAATTAGGACTGTTAACCCACCACAGCCTGGACCAGGTGGAGGGAGGGAGGGAGGGAGGCCCAGAAAACATGAAGTGAAAGAAAAAGGGTTGGGCGGAGGGAGTCTGGCTCACTTGCTGCTGTCTGTCATATATCACACAATATGGGACCTGCTGTGTCTGTGATATTTACTGTAGACGCAAGCTTTGTGTAAACTGGGTGAGGCACTTGACCTCAATTTTTTTTTTCCAGAGTAAATAAACATAATCTCAACCTAAGGCTGCTAGTAAATCCTAATGAAAAAAAAGGATATGAAAATACTTTATAAAACGATAAGAGCCGTGATTATGGGAATTACTTTTCCTCTTGCAAAACCACAACAGATACAGGCTTTGAGCGCTTTCAAAGAAACACTGTCAATGTACCCTCCTTACCAACCACTTCAACCTCAGCCACCGGTCCAAAAGTGTTGACCGTGATAAGGGAGCTTAAGCAAAGCATATCGTGTGTCACTTCCAGCATCAATCACAATCACGGGACCGTTCAGTTCCTGGGGGGGGTCACTCTTCTTCAGCAATCAGGTGATGATCAAGGAGAAACTGGTGAGTTGTTTTTTTTTTTAAGCTACCTTGAGTCTCTAGGAAATTACAACATTTCAAATGTATGAAAAGAAGTACTTGGGAGTTAAACACCAGGAAACATCTATCAAAACACAAAAGAAGTGACAACTTACTTTATAATATGCATAAAAAATATGCATTTGAATGATGTTCATGAAAGATGTGGAGGGGGGGGGACACATTTCTGGGTGGCGAGCAGAAGATGGTGACTCCCTTGTTCTTTTACTGAGTCTTCCCAGACAAGGAACTTTAGGGAACTCAAAGAGGATTGTGAAGCTCCTTTCCTTCCCTTACTTGCTTTTTGGATTTTTGCTTTTAACAAAGCACCACAACCTTAATGGCTACATCCATCATCACAGAGGACCTCATGCTGTGTTTTGCTTTGTTTTGGTGTTAGGGAATTCAGCTTGCTCTCTCTCTCTCTCATCTCCCCAGCTCCTGTTTCTCCTATCTGTTTCTTTAAAAAAAATGTAATAATACTTTTCACTATTTGAAGGCTTCAATGCATGTGGATCACATGCACCCACCACTACTTCCCTCCAATGCGCTCTAGGGCCCTCACCCTGTCTCCCTCCCAATTCCATGCTTACTTGTATTCTTACAGCCCTTGCATTTCACCCAGTTTTGCAAACTCAAGATGCACCAATTCTCCTGGCTCTGATAAAAGAGAATATGTCTCTCAGGAGCCCTTGCTGGAGGACACTCGTGGCTGCTTGGCACCATGTGTCAGCGTGACGGCTTGAATGAGAAATGTCCCCCCCTAAGCCCATGCATTTGACCTCTTGGTTTGGTCACCAGTTGATGGAGCTGTTTGGGGGGATTACAGGCATGGAGGCCTGCTGGAGGAAGTCCATCACTGGGGTGGATTGTGAGTTTATAGCCTTGCTCCATTTCCAGTTTACACTCTGCTCCCTGCTGTCATGCTTTTCTTCCATAAGGGACATCTAGCATCCTGGAATCATAAGCCAAAATAAACTCTTCCTTCAGGGGCCTTTGCCCATGTTACTTTGTCACAGAAATTAAAAAGTTGCTAAATTCAGTCAGTATTTGCTGCCATTGAAGGATTAGATTATAGACTGGACAGATGCACACAAAAACCAGAGGTTGTTTAAAATCTTCAATTCATGCATGAATGCTAGGTAAAGGACAGACATTAGTTGGGGAACAGGAAGCAGGAGGTCCTATGGGCAGCCCAAGGACTATTTCTGGCTTGTTTATCCTGCCAGTCTATTGAAAATCCTGGGCCTCAGTTTGCATTGCAAAACCTCAGCTACAAACAAAACAAAACAAAACAAACCAAGGGGTGGAATGATGGAATGATGATTCAGGACCTGGCTTCAGTTCCCAGCACCCACAGGCAGGTCACAATTGTCTGTTCTTCCAGGAGATCCAATGTTTTCTTCTAGCCTCCATGGACATCAGATGCACACGTGGTACACATCTATACACATAAAATAAAAATAAATAAATCCTTAAAATAAATGACAAAATGCCAGGGCTGGAGAAATGGCTCTGTGGTTATGAATGCTTGTTGCTTTTTCTGAAGATGTGGGTTTCATAGACAGCACCCACATGGTGGTTCACAAGCTTTTGTAACTCCATTTCCAGGGGATCAGGCCCTGTCAGAAGCTAGAGACATCCTCAAGCATTGTACACAAGGTGTGCACACATACATTCAGGCAAAATACCCATACATATAAAAGTAATATAAACCAATCTAAACCTAAAAATGTCTTAGCTGACAATCATTAGAACATGGGATTTGAACATTCTCAAAAAGGACTTAACTGGAAGCAACCCAGAAAGCTAAACCTATTTGAGGATGTAGCTCAGTCTCACTTATGTTATAGTGAAAACCAAATTGCCAGGGCATGTGTTCCTCTGCTCATGGACTTCTCCAGAGGAGCATGAGAACTAACAACCTAAAACAGACATCTGGTCTACCATGATTTGGAAGGGAGAAACTGTGATCTCACTTCATCAATATTCCACCTGCCTCATAAATATTGAAAACCCCGGAACCCTTATAGGGCAGCTCACTTCAGTCTCTCTTTGGAGTGCTTCCTTGACTTTGTTAAATATACTCCTGCCCAAACTGACCATGTATTTCAATACCCCACCCCAAACACACAATATGAGCAAAAATAATAAAACATCTAGTTCTATTAAAAAACGAAAGAGCTAGGCTTTACTATTTAGCATATGATTGACACTGACAGCTTGCCTTGGTTCATGACATTTGTTGACAGCAGTATCCTGGGGAGAGAGGAATTGTACTCAAAGCCAATGTGCTGGCATTGACACTGACCTCCATTCTCATTCCCTCTATTGAGAATGAGGATGAGTTCTGACAAGTTGCAATTTGCATGTAAACAGTTACATGGATTTACTGATTGCCTTATTTAATTTTACTCCACACAAAAAATGAAGTGAAGGCTTTGAGATATTCCTGCAGAGAGGCCAGGGATTGAGTTGAATTCTAATAATAAATCACAAGGAGGCAAGGAGTTGGTGGGGCTGATCCTTTTCCTCCAGAATAAATTGAGTGACACGTTGTAGGTGAGGATAGTGGCGAGCTAATAGAGCAAATGGGTTTCTCTTGCTTAAAGATATTTTGTTTCCAATGGCAAGAGAAAGTATATGACCATAGTAGTATATGCATAGTACAAAAGCTAACTACAAATATTTTGCAACTATAAGCTGAAAGGATTGTTATTAGTAAGAATATGCAACCAGCTGGGCATGGTGGGTTACATCTTTAACCATAACATTCTTTCAGTCTTAGCACTCAGAAACATACAGCAAAAAAGGATGAAACTCAACAAGAGTATGGAGTTGATAAAGCTGCAGCCCTGCAATCTCCTTCTCCCTGGCAGCTGTGATCAGCCAGAGAACTGTGAAATATAACCTTACTTTGTCCAGTGCCGAGGCACATAGGGTAGGCCAGCTAGATCCGATGGTAGGGAGCTCACCCACACACCTGAGAATGTACAAAATCCAGATACACCCTTTGTCCTCTGGAATTGGAGGTTTTCTCTCTCTCTTCAAAGTCCCCATTATATATATGACCCTGGTTTGATACCAGTAACTCCAATATTCCAGGAACTAGACAGCCAGTCTCTTTCCCTTCGGGACCCCTGTCATTTGATTTGTGGCAGTTAGTTCTTCAAACTTGCTTTATTTTTTTTTTTTTTGTAAATTTCCAACATATACCAGAGGGGCCTCATAGTCTGGAAAGCACACATGCATATCTTTCCCCAAATCCATACTCAGTGACATGGCACTATTGCCTAAATGTAGCTGTAGTGAGATATTCACTTTGTCTCCTTCTGTGGCACTGACCACGCCCATTGGGGGGTGGAGCCATGGAAGGAAGTGACCTGTGGAAGGAGGTCTGAGGAAGAGCCAGGGAACACTCTCTTGCTAAAGCAGAATCTGATATATGGTAAAAATATTTAATTGTAGTAAACTATTTCTATACAGAAATCTATTTCTCTCTACTATCTAGTATTCCTGAAGTCCCAATTCATGTAAACCAATGCTGGCTTTGGAGTTGGATTTGGCTTTCCTTCTCTAAATTCAAGCATGTTGTTAAGATTAAATTCATGGTTTCTGCCTTAAATCAAGAAGCCAATTGGTGTAAGGCAGAAGAAAACAAAATCTGGGGACTCATTTCTTATACGCAATTTTCTCTCTGAAATCCTAATTTTCTCACATACATTTTAATGCTTATTGTTGTCTTTCCCTAATGCATACCTTAAAACTTGAAAATTTTACTTTAATATTGATGTTTAAGTTTTCCACAAGGAATAGTAACAATTCCTAACAACAGAAACTCTCCAGAAAGAAGATGGGACCCCACGTCATCGTTTCCACTTGACTCAACCTGATGCATCTGGACTACAAACATCACCCTAAAACCAGTTTGAGACTGTTTTGCTCGAGACAACTCATGACTAGCTAGCTGTAATGGTGCACCTTCTTATTACACCCTGACCAGAGTTTCAAATAAAACTACAGTCAAGCATTTTCTGCCACACAGTGACTAACTACGTATGTCACAGCCAATTCTGTTGAGAAATTTGGTTGCTAAAAATTTTCTTTCTACAGGATCCATTGGAGCAATCATCATCCCATTTCAGCAGGAAGTAACCTTAAGATAACGACGCCCTCTTTCCCTACCCTTGTAATTTTGGGATAATAGTCATCTTCTTTGGGTTGGTTTTAGTTATTTAGGGTTGGGTATGGAAGGTGACGCTTACACTCGGGTTTATCTTTTAGACAGGAATAGGGAATGGTTGGGAAAGGTATGGTTTAGATGGGATATAGGTAGATTAGCCTATTTTCTTGTGAATTTGAGTAAGAGTAAGATAGTATTTTACAGCTTACATTGTTATATGTTCTTATATATGGTAAACTATGTAAAATTAAGTTTATATTTTGTTATATTGTGTGAAATCTTTCCACTTATGATGTTTTATGCACATTATTTTTACCATATTCTATGTATGTATACTTTTACTTATGTTCAAGACATTTCGTATATTGATACAATTTATGCACATTTATTCTTGCCATAGTCTATGTATGTATACTTTTCTTGTATTCAAGACATTTTGTATATTGATACAATTTGGGATATTTATCATGCTGCCCTTTATAATTCTACCTCTTGTCTTGACATTTCTACTCTACCTCTATTTTAGATTTATATGTATGTATATGTATATAGTTATATTGTTTAAGTATTTGTTCCTGCTTTACTCAGGGAATTTTCACTCAGTTTTTTAGCTAAGTTCCTGAGTATTACAGATTATCTTCACTCATGTTTTCCTGTACCTATGAGATTAGTCAGATATAGATGCTTAATCTTCAGTCACTTCATAGACGTGCAGAACATGACATTTAAATGTTTTAATATTAGTACTCCGTTGACATGAGACACTGTTGCTCCTGACAGCACCGTGCACTTTCCCGAAAATATGTTGGACACTGTTGTTGCTCCTGCTGGAGTTCATTCTTGCCTCAGCTAATGGCCTGTTGGGCAAAGAACTGCCCCCACCTTGACCACTGATTTGGACATGCAGTCCTATGTGCTTGCAGGAGACAAATATAGAAGACTGCTGGACCTTGGCAAGTCAGGGTAAGACAGCCATTCTACCTCCCTGCTGTTTTTGTGTTCTGTCAAGTTCTCTTGGCCTTAGCCAAAACTGGGTGTACCAACGTTGCTATGAGACCTAGGGTGACTGTCCAGGTGGCTTGCTGTTTCTGTCCTTGCTGCACCTTTTGGAAGTTGCCCATCCGCAATTCCTGTCTACCCTAGTATCATTATTTTCCTTCTTAGGTCTTGATGAGGTTGAAGATTAAACTATCACAACTATTATTCTCTCTTCCTAGTTAGATATATTAGGTACTAGACTTAGGTTTTCCAGCTTAGGACAACTCTATTGTAAACTCCGTTATGCCTTCACCCTAGGACTAGATATGTAGGTCATTTTGTTCTTGATTTTCCTTTTCTTAGAGCACACTTGTTAGTCACTGTTTTGTATATAGTTTTGTATCAAGCCTAAATCTTTTCTTTAGACTAAAAGGGGAATTATAGTGAGATATTTACTTTGTCTCCTTCTGTGGCACTGACCACGCCCATTGGGGGGTGGAGCCATGGGTGGAAGTGACCTGTGGAAGGAGGTCTGAGGAAGAGCCAAGGAAAGCTCTCTTGCTGGTGGGACTTGGACAGGAGAGCATCCGGTGGAACTTGCTGATATTCATCTGTCTAGGTTGTAAGTTATTTTTCCCTGAATAAACATCTGTTTGGCCTATTTGTTTATCCTGATCCTTATTTAACCACAATATGTAGCCTTGATTGAAGGATTTAGAACAAAGACATCAGATACACATGGAGAGAGAGACAAAGATAGATACATAGATAGAAGGATGGAAGGATAGATAGATAGATAGATAGATAGATAGATAGATACATACATAGATAGATAGATAGACAGACAGACAGACAGACAGACACAGAGACATGGTGTGTGTATTTGTGTGGGTACATAAGTATGCGTGGAGGTCAGGTCAATGTTGGTTGTCATTCCTCAGGCACCATCTATATCTTTCTTTTTTTGAGAGATTCTCAGAGGGTGTCTTAGTTAGGGTTTCTATTGCTGGGAAGATACACCATGACCATAGTAATTTAAAAAAAATTTTTTAATAATTCACTTATTTGTATTTTATGTGCATTGGTGTTTTGCCTGCATGCATGTCTGCGTGAGGGTGTTGGATCCCCTGGAACAGGAGCTATAGACAGTTGTGAGTTGCCTCATGGGTGCTGGGGATTGAACCTGGGTCCTTTGGGGGAGCAGCCAGCACTCTTACCCACTGAGCCAACTTTCCAGCCCCATCACAGCAACTCTTATAAGGAAAACATTTAATTGAGGCGGCAGCTTATAGTTAAGAGGTTGGTCCATTATCATCATGGTGGGGAGCATGGCAGCATGCAGGTTGACATGGTACTGGCTTTTTCTTGATCAGGAGGCAACAGGAAGTGGACTCAGTGTCACACTGAACAAAACTTAAGCATGTATAAGACTTCAAAGTCTGTCATTACATTTGGCTATTAGGTCACCCCATTTCTAGCTCACCTTAGTTTACTAAACAAATTACACGTTTAAAGTATCTTATTTCCACCATGTCAGCTCTTGTTTTTCTACCATTGGCTTGTTGCACCACAGTCAGAAAAAAAAAAATTAAAAATTGAATGTGAACCAGATGAGATTTCCATGTTAAAACACCTTTATTTCCACTGTTGTGAGTAAAAAGAATTCAAATGTGGCCCTATGTTTTATTTGTTTTTAATTGATCCCTGAGACCAGTCCTTGAACAATGGTGCTGAACTTGGCTGGCATGATTAAGGTGTGTGTTTTGTCTACTTTCCTGAACTTCTGGATGGGATTCACTTCAGTCACCCAAGTGGGAGGTTGCATGTTCATGCACCCTTTACTGGCACTGTAGCTTCCCTGTCTCACTTCACCTATGCCTCTATCAAAGATGTCTAACTTTCTAAAATGTTGTTTGCACTTAAATGCATATGTTGTAATTTAAATGTGATTGACCTCCATAAGCTCATAGGGAGGTGTGCTCTTGTTGGAGTAGGTGTAGATTTGTTGAAAGAAATGTGACACTGTGAGGGTGGGCTTTGAGGTCTCCTATGCTCAAGCTATGTATAGTGTCACACAGTTCACTTCCTATTGCCTGCAGATCAAGATGTAGAACTCTGAGCTCCTTCTCATGCTGCCAAATGTCTCACTGTGATGATAATGAACTAAATCTCTGAACTGTAAGCCAGTCTCAATTAAATATTTTCTTTTGTAAGAGTTGGCATGGTCATGGTATCTCTTCATAGCAAAAGAAATCCTAACTAAGATAAGTTGTATCAAGGACTGCTTCCAACAGACTCAAAGTATCAAAAGAATGTGCTGGACCAAGGTCTACAACCTTCTTCTATCCTTCCAATCTGCATGCCAGCCCTCAAGCCCCCTTCACAGTACTCTGGTATAATTCTTAACACTTAATCCAAATATGATCCGTTGTCATGTCTAGAGGCAGATACCTGGACTCTAGAACATTTTTTGTTTCTCTATTATCTTCCTCTCCTACCCCCAAACTCACACACAAACACAACAAAAGAAAATAGAAAGAATGACCTAAGATATAGTTTGAGGCTATTATAAATAAGTGTAGTGAGAGAATGAGAAGTCAATGCTGACTTTTTAACTTTTAACTGGAACAGTAGGGAAACCAGCAGAGTTCTTGCTAATTATGGAAAGACTGAGGAGCCACACATTTGGGGGTAAAAACATTAAGAATTATGTCCTCAACATTTTATGTTCGAAATGTCAGTCATTCAAATGAAGTGATTAAGTAGGCAGTTTAAGATACAAATCCATACTTTAAGGAGAAGTCTGGCTTGAGGTATAAATTTAGGACTTAATAACATTAATTTAGGTGTCAAATGAGAGATAACATTTAAAACCAGTGGTCCAAACTTTTAGTTTTAGAATTTTTGTGGAAGAGATTTCTACCCTGGTGCCAGACATTTTCTGTTTCACAGCCCACAACTACTCTTTCTGCTCTGCTTGCTGCCTCCTGGAGAATATGTCTTAGTCTGTTTCCTGTTACTATAATCTTAGTAGCTTATCAAGTAAAGTGGATGTTTGATACATACATAATTCTGGTAGCTGGAGGTCCATGAACATGCTGACAAGGGTCCCCTGGCTACATCCTAACATGTTAGAGAAACAAAAAAAGGGCCATTAAGGGCCAATGCTTGTGTAGCCCTGCTTCATAACAACTCACTTCTAAGAAACCTAATCCAGTCATGTAAGAGAAAAAAAACCTCTCAAATCTACTCCCCAAAACCCTAGATAATTGACCTTATGATCTAATCATCTGCCATCATGCTCCACTTAATAATGTTTCTGCTACTCTAATACCACATGTTGGGATTCAAGCTTCCAGAACACGAAATTCTGCACCACAAACCACATCTTAATCATAGCAAAATATATGTACAGAGTCCCCTGGTCCCCCAGTTTGGTTGAGTACTTTTTGTAGGGCCACTGGCCTCACTCCCAGGATACAAGAGGGAGGCAGAATGAGGATCCAGGTACTCACTGTGCTCACTGTGAGTGACGCTCATGCAATACATGAAGTCTATTTCCTAGAAAAATCAAACTAAAGGGAGTCTTGACTGCCATGCAAACAGGAGGCTCCCAGAGCAGTATTTCCGGGAAACTCTAATGGATCAATTTCTTGACAAGTTTTACTATATAGAAAAGTCTTTTCAATGACTCTTTCCAGTTCTCTAGGTTTTCAGAGAACATCTTGAAGACTCAAAGTACATTTTCAAGTACAGGCAAAACAAAAAGAACAATGATATATCTACAGAATCACGACTAAACTGTACCTTCCTAATACTAAAAAAGAATTTAGCATTGTGCTGTCATGAAGTGAAAGCAGATAGCTTGGGAGGTTCTGTGACTAAAGGGGAACCTATTTCTATTGTTTTGTTAAATGGACCTGTTGAAAAACTGCCTTCTAAAAGTTTATACAACAGTGCTGCTCTCCATCTTGGCCAGCCCAGCTTCTTTGTAAAGTGAGGATCAGCTAATGAAGAGACTCATAGCTAGCTAACATGCTGAGAATAAGCAACTATAGAGCACTCAGCCCTAAGGGGACATTATATCAACAATGCCCTTCCATGCAAGGCTCACAGAACATCAAGGAAGAGGGGTGGAAAGAACACAAAAGCTAAAGGATTGAGAAAGTGCCATGATATGGCCAACTCACTGAAGCCAAGGATACCTGTACATGACTGGTACAAGATCAAGCCAATCAGATCCTAGCAGGCAGCACTAGCTGGACTCAGTTGGTTACAAAACAAAACAAAAAGCAAAAAAAGTAGAAGATATTAGAAGGTGACTCAGTGGGGGTGTTTAGGAGGAGAGTGAGAGGAGGAAATTGGGGATGGCTATAATCAAGATTCATTGCATCATATAACATCTCTGAAATTGTCAAAGAACAAATAAAACAATTTTTAAAAAGATGAACCTACATTATAACCCACCAATTCCACATAAATGCATTCTATTTGACTTCAAGTTCTAGCAGAATGTTGAGTGACTTCACTGATGGCTGTTGTAGTGTTGTGGGAAGCAGTACTGTTCCCCAAATCTCCATTGTTCATGCTAAATTTATGGCAGTCATCCTTTGCCAGAGTAAGGGTATATTTTTCTTTTCCATTTTAGTATGAAGGGTTTTATATGTTAATCAGAAACAAGGGTTGAATTTTAGAAGACCTTAAAAAGCATAAATCAATGTCAACTTTAATTTCCTCATTTATTAATATAGAGAATTACAAGAAAAGGTCTCCAAATGTTGCTTTATTATACATTCCTGGGACTAAATTATGTGGGGTGGGAGTGGGCATTTACTTGGTAATATATTACTTAGGATAGTCATACGCACTCCTGGACATGTGATTTTTCTCTTTCTATCTGTCTGTGTAACAAGTTGGGAGGCTTTCTGTCTTTTCTCTATTTCTGAAATAATTTGTATGAAGTCAGAATTATCTATTTCTTGAATGTTTGACAGAACTTGTCTATAAATTGTCTGTGACTGTAGCTTTTAAACAATACATATTTGATTGTCTGTTAAATTATTTTTATAGGTATTGAATTACTCAATTTTTCACCTTTTCGGTCTACTCAAGTCAATAGGAAGATTTTATATTTTCATGGAAGATAATCAACTTAATCAATATTTTCAAATACAATGCTATAAAGTTTACAAACTCTATTTTAATTTTAAAAACCATTGCTTAAACTTCAGTTTAAGCACTTCGCTGTTTTCCTTTATAGTCTACCCTGTTCTCTTTCTATCTCCTCCTCCTTAGATGGTCTCAAGTACACCAGGATAACCTTGAACTCATTGTATGGCCAAGGATAATGTTGAGCTTCTGATCCTCCTGCCTCTGTCTTCTGAGTACTGATATTACAGGTCGTCACACCACACCTGATTTATGGGGTGTTGGGGATCGAACCCAGGGCTTTGTGTCTTCCAGGAAAGCATTCTCCCAACTGAGCTACATCCCTAGCCACTACTTTTTTCTCTTTTATGTTTAAAAGAATTTCCAAGATTGTGTTTATTTAGTGATATTTATTGTTTCTTTTAAAATTATTTTAATCTGTATTGAACAAGCCATATTGTATGTTTTATCAAATTTATACTTTTTTAAAAAAATACAGACTTAATTTACTTTTGTTTTTGTTTTGTATAAAATCTCTTATGTGGTAACCACAGCTAGATCGTGGATCCTCTGAACTGAGACTCTGGTGTGGGGATTATACAAGATGGCCAGTGAATTTCTGATAAGCAGACTTGGTGAACACAGTCTCTTTCCAGATGTCAGTGGTCAAGTGGCTATAGGTCTTAGAGATGGCATCAAAGGTGGCTTTGGCCAAGTTGCCCATGGTGGCAGTGCAGCTCCTGGCTGATGTGTAGCAGTCATCAGTGCCAGCCATCATCAGTAGCTTCTTGGGCACAGGAGCAGAGACAATGCCAGTGCCTTGAGCAAGGATGAGACGCACCAACTCAGAGCCACAGCTGCCATCACTGTGCACGGAACAGTATGGAGCTTGCCAATCTTGTTACCCCAGTAGCCTCTCCTCACAGGGACAATGGAAAGCTTGGCCAAGATGACGGCCCCTCGGATGGCAGTGGCTACTTCCTTGGAGCATTTAACACCAGCATGACTGTTGTAGTCCCCAATGGTGACAAAAGCCTTGAACCCAGCCCGCTGGCCAGCCCGAATCTGGGTCTGCATTGGCATGACCTTTAGAACCTCATCCTTTAGGGATGCGCCCAGGAAAAAAATCAATAATCTCTGATTCCTTAATGGGCGGAGAGAACAGGTAGATCTCCTTCAGGGACTTGATCATCATGTCCTTAACCAGGTGACCCAGCTTGGTGACGGGGATCTACTCCTTGTCTTCCTCTTTACCTCCACAAGCTTCTCAGCCTTGACTATGGCCACAGTCTTGACTGCAACTGTGACTCCTAAAGCCGCTGTCAAATCCTGTGCAGAAGCCTTCTAATCCCCCCTCCCCCGCGCCCCTGGCACCCACTGGCATCATCCATCATTTGGTTTTTCCTGAAGAAAAAGAAGCCAAAATTCTACTTTTATTTTCCTATATTTCCTCTGGTTGTTTTTTGTTTGTTTGTTTGTTTTGTTTTGTTCTACTCAAGTTTTCTGTGCTAATGACTACTTCATTTATCTTTTTCAAGTCTGATACAATCTTTTAAAAATTCATTATTTTTATTTTGTGTATGCGTGCTTTTCTTGCATGCATGTCTGTGTATCACACATGTGCCTGTTGCCCATAGAGGTCAGAAGAGGGTGTCGGATCTCCTAAAACTAGAGTCACAGACAGTTGTGAGCTGACATGTGAGTGTTGGGGATTGAACCTGGGTCCTCTGGAAGAACAGCCAGTGCTCTTAAAACCAAGCCATTCCTCCAGCCTATGGCTCATTTATTTTTAAGCTTTCTCATTTTCAGACACACACACACACACACACACACACACACACACACACACACATATATGTATAAAATTTTGATATGCCTAATAGGTTTTGACTACCAGGACAATTTGTGGCTATTCTTCTCACCAATTTATAATTTTAGTGTTGACTTTTAAAAGCCAAGAATCATTAAAGATTGCTTAAATGTTATTCTGTATTACTTGAATTCCCTTCTTTTGTGTAAGTGGTTGTGTGTGGGAAGCTGTACTCATGCCATGGTCTATGTGTAGAAGTCAGAGGACAATCTTTTATATCAATTCTCAGGAGTCTTTTGCTGATTGCTGTGTGTGCAAGGCTAGCTGACCCTCATGCATCAGTGATGCTCCTGCCTCTGTCGCCTAGTGCTGCAGTTACACATATGGGATCAAGTAACAAATTGTTTTAAAATTCTATTTTCATCATTTAAAGTATGTCTATGTGTGTTTGTGTGGTAGAAGACATGCAAATGCATGCAGGTTCCCAAGGTGGCCTGAAACGTCAGATCTCCTTGGAGCTAGAGTAATAGGTTGTTGCGTGTTATGAGTAGTTTTTCCTGCTAGTCTGGTCCCACTGCCACACCAGCCCCAAATAACACACAGAGACACTGTTTTAGATATAAAGCTGTTGGCCTGTTACTAGCATTTCTTATTGGCTAGCTCTGTCTTAAATATTAACCCATTTCTATCAATCTTAGTATTTCCACATGGGCTTATCTTACCAGAGCTGGCAGCAAGAGGGTCTGAACCTTCTCTCTCAAGTCTCTACATGTTGAATCTCCTCCTACATCTCTCCGAACCCTCCTTGTCTCCTAGTCCCACCTATCTTGCTTTCCTATTGGCCAACAGTGCTTTATTCATTAACCAATAAGAGAAACATATTTACAGAATGACATCTCCCATCAATTGTGAGATACCATGAGGATGCTGTGAACTGAATTCTGATCCTCTGCAAGAGCAACATGTGCTATTAACTGCGGAGCCATCACTCCAGCCCATCAAGTACAAGTTTTTTAAAGTAACTATTATTGTGCTAAATGTGATGAAGTGCTATGTGCAAGATGTAATCACCTTCTATGTCTCTATGAGATACAGCATTTGTATTAGCTAATTCCCATGTCTAATGCAATTCCCAAGTCATGTAAGTTTAGTGAGATTATATATTATATTCTTACTGTGAGAAGTTAAAAGCCTCTTGTTTTGTTTTCTATTTGTATAACCTCAATGAAAAAGTGCTGTTCAAGTTTATTTTTCTTTTGTCTTGTGAAAAAATAGGGCTCCCTAAGCCCCATACTTCAGTGGGTCTGGAGTAGAAGCTATCAGGGGGAGATTGTCACTACATTTGGGCACTGAGTTGGTGCAGGGCCTCCTAGTAGCCGAGGCCATGCTCTTCCTCTTGCATTTTCACTAAGATGGTTGGGTAATTCAAGTACTCTTACTCCTTGGAAGCCATATGGCCATGTGGACCACCCTTGTGGACTATATAGTCAGACCAACTGTCATACTAGGAAATGGGATGACAGTTAGCTTAAGAACAGACGTTTAGCTTGATAAAGTGGGTATTGAGGGTGATGTCAATGAAAGCACTGAAAGTAGAAGATTGGGTGTCACTGTTAAAGTCTCAAGAGATATCCTGGTTTCACAGGGTATCTTTTTAGGTGGTGTCTTAGTTAGGGTTTCTGCTGCTGTGAAGAGACCACAGCAACTCTTAGAAAGGAAAACATTTAATTGAGGTGGTGGCTCACAGTTGCAGTGGTTTAGTCCATTGTCATCATGGAAGGGAGCATGGCAGCATGCAGGCAGAAATAGCCAAGAGTCCTGCATCTTGCAGACAGCAGGAAGTGGTCTGTCTCACTGGGAGTAGCTTGAGCATGGGAGACCTCAAAGCCCAATCCCTACAGTGACACACTTCCTCCAAAAAGACCGTACCTACTCCAATAAAGCCATACATTCTAATAGTGCCACTCCCTTTTGTGGTGACAAATTGTTCATGATTTATTAAAGCTTGTCTGGGGATTCAGAAAGCAAAGTGAGCCTGAAGCTATAAAGATCAGGCAGTGGTAGTACACACCAATCCCAGGACTCAGGAGACAAAAGCAGATGGATCTCTCTGAGTTCAAGGTCACCCAGGCCTGTGTGAGATTGAATCAGTCTAAAAGAGTAACAGAGCTCAAGCCTTTAATCCCAGCATTGGAGAGATATAAAAGATAGGAGCAGGGTCTTTAGGAGTCAATCTCAGAAATCTTCAGCCACAATGAGGAGAGCATAAAAGTCTGGGACTGCAGTCTGCGGTTTGGTAGAGTCAGGATAGCCTTTCAGTCTGAGGTAGAGGTAAGAGCTAGTGGCCAGCTGTTTTGCTTTTCTGGTTTTCAGCTGGAGGCTTGAACCCCAATATCTGTCTCTGTGTCTTTTGTTTATCATGTTACACCCTTTAGGGGCCATTGACTCTCAAACTACCATAGGAAGCTTTTTTCTTTCTTTCTCTCTTGCTTTTTTTGGGGAAGGAGGTTTCAAAACAGGGTTTTTCTGTCTGTATTCCTGGCTGTCCTGGAATTCATTTGGTAGACTAGGCTGGCCTTGAACTCAGAAATTCAACTGCCTCTGCCTCCTGAGCGCTGGGATTAAAGGTATGCACCACCAATTATAGTTCGGTGGCTTGTTAATACCTACTTTATATAATGCCTTCTCGATACCATTATAATTGATACTTTCCTACAGGAGACAAGTCAAATTTGAGGCATATGATGGGTAGGGACACAGAAGGCTATGTCATTGAGCCTTCCACGTAATCCACAGCTTTAGTGACGTAAGTAGGTGCAGAGCTGATGCTTTGGTTAGCAGCACAGCCATCAGGCCAGTTTTCTAGAGGGGTAGTGCATAGATTTATTTGTGAAAGTAATGCCATCCATGGACTGCAGTCATGAGACCCTTCATGACACCCACATTGTCATATACGACCTTGGCTAAAAGGTCTAAGTTGGTGGTATAGGAGCTTATCCTCCTTAGGGAGATACATTCTTGTAATTCACACCTGTCACAGAAACATCAGCAAAAGGGACAGAGATGATGACCCGTCTGCCTTCACTCTTATCCATGGTGGTGAAGACACCAATGGACTCCACGCCATACTGACCACATCACCCCACTTGGTGTTGCCAGGATCAGCCTGATTGAAGAGGGTGAGAGTCTCAGCCCTGTCTGTGATATAAAACATGCTTTAGTGGAATCATGTGGGACTATGTAAACCTTGCAACTGAGGTCAATGAAAGGCTCATTGTTGGTTGTAATACACACTTTGCTAATGCTGAAACCAGCCCTGATAATCAGGGACATGTAGGGCCAGGATCAATTCACTCCAACCTTCACCATCATGTCTCAGGGATGCAGTTAGAACTGAATAAGGAAATGCTACTGTCTGTCAAACGGGGAGGAGCAGGGAGCTCAAACCATTTTCTTTAGTGAGAATAAATAGTTAGAAAAAAGAGCTTAAGTCTGTGTTAATTAGGGAACAGGGTACCCACTACTTCTATGGCTCCATGTAGAATCCTCCAAACTACCCATAGAATCCACTCCATGCAGCCAGAATAAAAAACACAAGGCCTAAAGCAGCCAGTTTGAGGGAAACAGGGGAGGGCTGTTAAACTGGTCCACTGTCTGCTGGTGATTAGAGCAGCAGCCAGGAGAGTCAAGCAGCAAGAGAGGATAGCAGGCAGCAGCTCTTGCCCTCTCAAGGGCTTAAGGGAATTTCATTCCTGGAATTGTGTACAAAACCCTTGCCACTGTGTCTCAGATGTGCTCCACCTGCTTTTCCTTTGAACTTTAGATTGCATTATAAGAGCTAACATTTGCTTGTTTGGAAGGAGGCTGAGCCTCCTCTCAACCCTTTTCCCTGGCCATTTGAGAAAGGTCTGGAAGTGAGAAGGATTCTTTTAATAAGTAGACACAGAGCTTCCTCTTGCCGACAACACACTCATCCACCATTCATCTTACTTTAAAAAAAAAAAAAAAAAAAAAAACAAGAATTCAAAATGACTCTCCAGATTTGGTACAATTCCCTTGAAATATATCTCTCCAAATTCAGAGACTGGTGCAGAATTTTCTGGGCCATACAGTGGGCACACCAGATTAGGGGGAGGGGTATGATGGAGTGAAAGCTACCCAAAATTGTTTGAAGGGGAATTTGGAAACAAGGTGGCATAATGAATTGACTGGGACCTTAAACAGGGATCCCAGTGGCTTTCCTGCTCCCTTCACACCAACGCTTCTTTCAACAACTTGGAAGAATGATCTCTGCCTTTAGTCTACAGTGCTTTCTCAGGGCAAAAGGATGGAGGTAAAGGCAGAGTGTTAAAATCGTCCACACTCTAACTATCTCCTGATGTCCTTGAGTCAAGAAAAAAGGGGGATCTTAAATCTCTTTTAAGTAGGTTTTTTTTTTTGAGGTGTTAAAATGTTATTCCAAATATGAATTCTGCAGGCAATTTGCACATAATAGTTTTATTTGTACCCTTTTACAACTTAAAATCTTTGCAAACTACTTTCTTATGCAATCTTCCTCAGAAAAGCAGTTTGCTTAAAAAAAGCAGTTGATAAAAGTTGTAGGTGGCTGAGAAGTTACCGAGGAAAATCATTTACCTGCAAAATAAAATATTGATCAAATGGTTATGACTTGGAGTGAGCTCTCACATAAAAGGAAAAATAAAACGCAGAGATGTAAAGGCACCCAAGTGAAGAGAAGTCTAGAAATAGAATTAATTACCAAGAGGCGATTATCTTCTGAAGAGCCCAAGTGCTTTACCTGGCCTCACTCTTCTCTTCCTGCTGTGTGAGAAGAATCAATGATACGACCCGAAACTTACAAAAAATTTACTCAGCAGAAGCTGGGGGAAATGAGCGGCACGAAAACAATCCCTTAAGTTACGGTGAAAACAATTTTCTATCCTGGGATTGCCCACACCTCCACGGAGGGTCCCATTTTACATGCCGGCCTCTTCCCTTCTTTCCTGTTTTTTCCCTTTCCCTTTCTTTTTCTTTTTTTTAGCCAGGATATTGACTGTCCCGGGTTTGGGCTTGCAATGTGGGGAGGGTGACATTGGACTTGAACACTGGGATAACGGGCATGTGCCATCGCCTCTCACTTGTGATGCTAGAGAAGGAATCCCAGGGCAAGAGAAGCAAGATTCTAGACATGGAGCTACGTCCCCAGCTGTATTGACTGACTTTGAAGTACGAGGTTAGGGCGGAAAATACTACAGTATCTCAACAGCAAATCTAGTGATAATGCTTAGGACTCATATGAAATGAACTGAGTTTTATCATACACAAGGTTTCTGATTTTGTTTTTGTTTTGCTCCTGCCCATAGGTTAGTGCACGTGAAGCACAGGGTAGCAGAAACAGGAAGAGTCAGTGCTCACCAAAAGACATGCCTCTTGTGTTTTACCTGAACACATCATAAGACCCTAAGTCCCCTTCCCAGTTATTGTTAGGAAGGCAGCTCAGGACACGTTATGGCCATTGCCGTCACCACCAGAAAACCCTCCCAAACTCTCATAAACTACGTACATTACATTCTCAATCACCTATCATTGCTTAGCTGAAGACAGGTTTTTCTATGAAGGGCTCTGTAAACAAATATTTCTCTGCTTCGCCCCATCCTGAATCTACCTTTAAATAATCACTCAGAGGCTTAATATTAATTACAAAATGCTTGACCAAACAGCTCATTACGAACTAGCTCTTACTTCTAAATCAACACATTTTTATTCATCTCTTTTTGGCCACATGGCTCATGTCTTTACCTATGCTCTGATTCATCTTGTTCCTCTGGTGGCTGGCTGGCGTATCCCTTGACTCTGCCCTTTCTCCATCTGTCTTGGCTGGGCGTTGGTGGCACACTCCTTTAATCCAGCACTCGGGAGGTAGAGGCAGATAAATTTTTGTGAGTATGAGGCCAGCCTGGGCTACAGAGCAAGTGCCAGAATAGGTTCCAAAAACAATACAGAGAAACTCTGTCTCGAAAAACAAAAAGCAAAACAAAACAAAAATCTGTCTTGTCCTTTTCTGAGATATATGAGTTAGTAAATCTTGAAAAGGGTCCAGGAGTCTGGAACTCCAGATTCTCCAAATGACTTTGGGTTCACTGGAACTTGAAAAGCACTCTGGCTTAGCATTTGATTTCACTGAAAGAGTCTCCATAGAATAGCAAAATTCTTCAAACATGTCAAGTTGATTTGCTCAAAAAAAAAAAAAAAAAAGGTGATTTTTTTTTTGTTTGTTTGTTTTGTTTTGTTTTTCGAGACAGGGTTTCTCTGGAGACTATCCTGGAACTAGCTTTAGTAGACCAGGCTGGTCTTGAACTCACAGAGATCCACCTGCCTCTGCCACCCAAGTGCTGGGGTTTAAGGCATGTGCCACCACTGCCTGACAAAAGGGTCAGTGAGGTCCCACCCAGCTTCAATAAATAAATAAATAAATGTTTTTTTATTTTAAGTTCACAAATTCTTCTTTATTTAATTGTTTTATTTGAGGATTTCCTTTAATTCCTCCAAACCCTCCGATATTTACTCCTGTTCTCTTTCAAATTGATGGCCTCTGCTCTAGAGTTTTAAATTTGACTATAGAAGAATGACTTAGAAACAATGTTTTCAGATTCAATCATAGTTTAAATCTCCTCAGTTAAAGTGCATCCAGACCATGTGCCACTAGATGATGACCAACAAGGTGGTCCTACTTCCTGCTTCCTTCCATGGCTCTCTCTATGGGCATACCTAGTTGGAGCATGCAGTAGCAAATGCAAACATCCTCATAAACAAGATAGAGACACAGAGATGGTAGATGGTAGATAGACAGAAAGACAGACAGATAGATGATAGACAGATAGCAGCCATAATAAAGATGGAAAATAGTACCAGACATTGAGAAATGAGAAGTCCAAGATTCCACGAGATTGCTCTATTTTCTGGCATGCATGATGGATGAGATTTTTTTTTTTAAAGTATAGGAATAGGAGCTGGGGAGATGGCCCAGTGGTTACGACCACTAGATGCTCTTGGAGAAGACCCGGGTTCCATTCCCAGCACCTACGTGGTAGCTCACGACTGTCTGTCACTCCAGTTTCAGGGGATGTGACACTCTCTTCTGGCCTTTTTGGGCACCAGATATACACATGGTACATAAACAAATATGTAGGCAAAACACCTACATACATTAAAATAAATAAAATAATTTTAAAACAGAAATAAAATAAGTTGAAAGAGATATTGGTCTTATGGTACTCAATTTCAAGACTTATAAAGATGCAGCAATTAGAACAGCATAGTATTAGCATAAAGGTACAAAAGGAATCAATGGGACAGAATAGAAAGTCTAAAAATATCTTCATACATATACAGTTCACTGAGTTTCCACAAAGGTATAAAGCAATACAATTGAGTAAATATAATCTTTTCAACAAATAATTCAGGACTAATTGGATAACTATATGCAAAAGAGTTGATATATTACAAAAGAAATGAACTCAAAATGGATTTTAGATCTGATTAGAAAACTCAGAAATGTAACAATAATTGAAATAAGCATAGAAGAAAGTGCCAATAACTTTAGAGAAATCTTAGATTCAATACAATACAAACCAAACCACCCTTTAGTTAGTAAGTGAAGATGGGCTGGCACTAGTTCAATGGTAGAACACTTGACTACCACATGAGACCCTGAGTTGAATTCCCAACATTACAGTCTTTAAAAAAAAAAAAAAAAAAGGTAAATGGAAATAAAAGAAATAGATACATTGGGATTTGAGGGGTATGGAGATTGCTTAATGGGTAAAGATGCTTGCTGCCAAGCCTGGAAACATGACCCCTCGTACCTACACAGTGCCAGAGAGAGTTGTCTCTCTGAGTTGTCCTCTGATCTCTACATGCATGCCTTATCCTGTGCACACACCTATACACACGTGCAAATACTTTTCAAATATTTTTTAACTATTTTTTTAAAAAAATGTTTATTTCACAAACACATTGGTTTTTTGCCTGCATCTATGTCTGTTTAAGGGTATCAGATCTTCTGAAACAGGACTTACAGACAGTTGTGAGCTGTCATGTGGGTGCTGGGAATTGAATACAGGTCCTCTGGAAGAACAGCCAGTGTTTTTAAACTCTGAGTCATGTCTTCTTAAAATACTTTTTAAAAAATTTTAAAACCAACACTAAGAAAACAATTATATTTTAAGATGGTTAAAATATTTGAGAAATTACTTCACCCAAAGATGTATAGATAAATAAGCATATGAAATAAGATTTGTAGTATCAGTAATCATTAGGGACTGCACACCTAGTGAAATGTCTAAGATTCAAAGTTCAACCACACCAGTTGTGAAGAGGATTGCACAGTAACTGAAACTTTTTTTAAATATATTTTTTAATTTAAATTTGAAACAAGCTTGTTTTACATATCAATCCCAGTTCCAGCACCCTCCTATCCTCCCCTGTTCCCCCCACCAACCCCCACCCCATCCCCTTTTAGCTCCCCAGGGAGGGTGAGGCCTTCCATGGAGGATCTTCAAAGTCTGTCATATTTGGAGCAGCGCCCAGTCCCTCCCCCATGTGTCTAGGCTGAAGGGGTATTCCTCTATGTGAAATGGGCTCCCAAAGTCCATTTCTATACTAGGGGATAAATACTGATCCACTACCAGAGGCCCCATCGACTGCCCAGTCCCCTCAACTAACACCACAATCAGGGAATCTGGGTCAGTCCTATGCTAGTTTCACAGCTATCAGACTGGAGTCCATGAGCTCCACCTTGTACAGGTAGGTAGTTTCTATGGGTTTCTCCAGCCTGATCTTGACCCCTTTGCTCATCATTCCTCCCTGTCTGCAACTGGATTCCAAGAGTTTGGCTCAGCATTTAGCTGTGAGTGTCTGTTTCTGCTTCCATCAGCTACTGGATGAAGGCTCTAGATGGCATATAAGGTAGTCATCAATCTTATTTTGGGGGAAGGGCATTTAAGGTAACCTCTCCACTATTGCTTAGATTATTAGTTGGGGTCATCCTTGTAGGTCTCTAGACATTTCCCTAGTGCCAGATTTCTCTTAAAACCTATAATGACTCCCTCTATTATGGTATATCTTTTCTTGCTCTCCTCTTTTCTTTCCCTGGCTCAATCTTCCTGCTCCCTCATGTCCACTTCTCCCCTCCTCTTCCTCATAATTCTGTCTCCCCTCCCCTCCCCCATGCTCTCAATTTGCTTGGAAGATCTTGAAGGGAAGTTTTTTGTGTTCTGTAAGCTTCTTGTACTTTCATTGGCATGTCTTTCTTTAGGTTGGGAAAGTTTCCTATGATTTTGTTGAATATATTTCCTGTACCTTTGAGTTGGGTTTCTTCACCTTCTTCTAACCTATTATTCTTAAGTTTGGCCTTTTCATGGTGTCCCAAATTTCCTGGATTTGTTGGAGTTATGATTTTCTTTGGTCGATGAATCTATTTCTCCTAGTGCATCTTCAATGCCTGAGATTCTCTCTTCCATCTCTTGTATTCTGTTGGTTACGCTTGCATCTGTAGTTCCTGATGGTTTACCCAGCTTTTCTATTTCCAGCATCCCCTCAGCTTGTGTTTTCTTTATTGTTTCTATTTCAGTTTTCAGGTCATAGAGTGTTTGAATTATTTCCTTCATCAGTTTGATCTTTTTTTTCCCCCTTGGCTTTCCTTGCTTTCTTTAAGAGATTTGTTGATTTCTTGCAGTTTTTTTATTTGTTTTTTCTTCCATTTCTTTAAAGGATTTTTTCATTTCCTCTTTTGGGGTTGCTATCATCTTCATGAAGTTGTTTTTAGGGTCATTCTCTTCTGCTTCATCTGTGTTGGGATGTTCAGGTCTTGTTGGTGTGGCATCCCTAGACTCTGGTGGCATCATATTGATCTTTCTGTTGTTGACTGTGTTCTTGTACTGTCATCTACCCATCCCTTTTTCCAGTGCATACTGGTGGGGTCTCTCCCTCTCTTGGTGGTGACTGGATCAAAGTTCTCTTCCGATGGGTGCAAGCAGGTCCAGTACTCCAATGCCTCTCCTTGTCCAGTGGGTGGTAGTGGGACTAGGGTGCTGGCAGACTGGGGATGGGCTGGTCCGCTGGGACAGGTTACCAGTCTCCAGTGCACAGTTACCAGTGCACAGTCCCCAGTCCTCAGGAGGCTCCAAGCAAGGCACTGGAAGGTGGACTCCCTCCTTGGGTAGAGGTGGGACCAGGACACTTTGGGCAGGCTGGTCTGCCTGGACAAGTAACTGAAACTCTTACATTGTATTTACACTTCTGGTGGGAATGTAATGCGGTAATAATTCCTTTGGAAAATGACTTAGCTATTTCTTAAAAAGTTTAGCACATATTACATATGATCCATCTGTCAGCTGCTAAGTATTTACCAAAGGAATATAAAAATGTCCATCTATATGCACAGATTGCATTTACACACACACACACACACACACACACACCTACCTTGCTTTTGGTAGTCTCAACCTGAACACTAATGATCATTCATCAAGGTGAATGGTTAACTACATTCTAGCATATTCATTCATAGCATGCTATGTGACAACAAAGAGAATAAGCTGTTGATATATGCAAAAAGGGATTTCAAAATCATTGAGCTAAGTGAAAAAGTCATTAAAATGATAAATATTATGAGTTTATCATTTAAAATTTTATGGACTGGAGAGAGAGCTCAGTGCTAAGAGTGCTTACTATTTTTGCAGATGACCAAAGTTTGGCTCCCAGCATTCCTGTTTGTTAATTCACAACTACCTGCAACCCCAACCTCAGGGGACCCAGCAATCTCTTCTGGCCAACACCATTATACACATACACATGCATGCACACAAACAGACACACATAGAACTAAAATTCTAGAAAATTTCAATTCTCGATAGTTATGGGTAGCAGGTAGGTTGTCGTTCGGGAACTTGGTAGGTATAGTTAAAGTGCATAGGGGAGGGACTGGAAAGAAATACAAGGACCCTTTGGGGACTAATGGATGTGTTTGATGACTGGATCATGGTCATGTTGACATTTTAAAAACTTTTTTCAGGCTATGCATTTTATATTTGTAATTTCTATGGCTTCCATAAATCTATTATGTTACTTTAAAAAGCAAAACTATAATGTCTCTATCCATAAAAAGGTGCCTCTGAGAGCAGTCTGAACCAAACTTCTAGAAATGAGAACAGAATTTCTTGGAGCTAAAACTTACTAGAAATGTGAGGCTCATTGGATACATTCAGCATTAGATTGGACCCAGGTGGAGTGATTTCGTGACCCAGAAGACAGATCAAAGGGACTGGTTCCCACAAACTGGGTTTCCTAACAAGGCTGTTATGGTTAACCTCAGTGAGAGCAATTTCAGTGGAACAGGAAGATGCTAGAGTACATTGTAAGGAAAAGTGAATGAGAAATGAGAAATGAGAAAGTGAACACATTTAGACGGTCTATCAAATGTTTGCCTGGGGAGTGGAGGGTTAAAAATAGAGTATGTGTGGAAGAAGAAGAGAATTTTATTTCTGTTTTTTTTTTTTAAATGTCCATACCCACAGAAAAGTTAAAATGAGGACTCCCCAACAGAAATCTCACCCCAGATACATTCAGTTCTTCTTACAACCTAAAGAGACACTTTCCCCAAAGCATCCAAAGCAGATCACTTGGCTTTCACACCTCCACTTATGAGCACATGTGTCTCAAGAACAAGAGCATCTCTCTCTCTCTCTCTCTCTCTCTCTCTCTCTCTCTCTCTCTCTCTCTCTCTCTCTCTCTCTCTCTCTCTCTCTCTCTCTCTCTGTGTATGTGTGTATACACATGTGTGCACATTTTGTGTGCATATGGGTACACATATGTATGGGACAACCTTGGTGTTGTTCAGGCACCATTTTTTTTTCCAGACAGGGTATCTCTTAGGCTTAGAACTTGTCAAGTAGGCTAGGCTACATGGCTGCTGAGCCCCAGGAATCTACCTGCTCCACCTCTCAAGTGCTATGATTAAAGTGCATGACATCACACCCAGGAATTGAACTTAGGTCTTTGGGCTTACATGACAAACACATTACCAATTGAACCCAATGACAAGAATATTCTGTTTCTGATGTTAGGCAATCAATATGAATTCAATTGCTTCATCCAACATATAATATATTCATTTCTCCAGTTAGCATAAAAATGTCTTAAAACTACTTTCTCTTTGAGACAAGATCCAATGAAGGTTAGCACATTGTATTTGATGGTTGGGAGTCTTTACTTTTCACCATGCTTCCTTCTCTTTTGTGTACATTAAATCCATCGAAGAGTCCTGGATAGTATCCAGAAGAACGTCCCACAGTCTGAGGTTACTGGACCATTTTCCTCTTGTAAGTTTCAGGTCAGTCATTTTTTTTTCCAAGACACCACAAATGTGTTTCTTCAAAGTTTTGATTTTCCATTGAGAAGCACCAAATATCGGGCTGTCACACTGTGTGGGGAGGTAAGCTTGACTATTTGGCTACTTCCATGTCTGAGGAAGAGTGAAGAAATTTACTAAAGAGTAAACAGAGCAGGAAGAAGATGCTGGCAGGGAAAGCGCAATCAATAGAGGGAGACTCCCCAGACAGGTGCAAAGGATAGACAGAGAACATAGGAAGGATTACACTGTCCGAGGGAAAAAGGAAACCCACTGCAGATGCACGGAGTGAATAATCTCCTACAGCCGCGATAGAGAAGAACCGGGAGATGGACTGCCAGCAGCTGTCAAGGGCCAGCACAAGTAGAAGACTGTTGGAGCCCAGACCTGGAAGCAGAGACTGTGGACAGTGGGTTAGCAGGGTGTATGAGACGGTGGTTGCCTTGGAGAGACAATGACATGAGGAAGTTGAGGACAGAGGCAGTAGTAGAGATGGGACTCGAGCTGTTGGGTGTAGAGGATGTAGAACTAGGGGTGAGGGTGGAGAACTTGGTGCCAAAATAGCCAACTCACACATGCAGGGGAGAAGGCGGCAAGAATGAAAGCCAGAGGGCAAGGACTACGGATGAAGAAAGTTGTCAGAAATGGAGGGACTTGATCTGGGGATGTGACACTGGAACTAGACAGACGGCCGTGAAGCAGAAGAGACCCCAGCTGGTGTCACTGAACCTGGGAACCTAATACTCAGTGCGCTGCGGACTCCAAGTGTTCTACGTGAGGTGGAGAATTCAGAAGAGCACAGGCATCTCCTACCAGCTGATCCTGGCTTCTCTCACTCACAGGCTTCCTTAGCACCAACGATACAATAACTCTGGAGAAAACTGCACTCCTCAGCACACAACCGATCACAGAGAGGTTCAGCCTAAAATACTTAATCAAAACTTGTGTAGAGCCCCAGATGTGGTGGTCCATCTTTGTCCTTTTAGGGTGTTTTTAGGATTTTAAAGGAAAATCTCACTAGAAAAAGTATTTTCTTATGTATGGTCTTTTCTAATCCCTCACCTGGCATCTGTGTGTTATCACAGGAACTCCGACTTAGCTATGGTTGGATGGTACTGAGGAAATTGGATTAGATCCTCGAGGGGTTCTGGACCTCACTAGTTTTTTGACCGTTGGTCTCTTGGGAAATTTGATGAAAATGTGCCTCTTTTTTTTTTTTTTTCAGTAGAATGAACATTTGCATGACCCTACACAATACTGCGTTCAATTTCAAGGCACCTCCCAAACTGTCACTTAATAGCCCCTGAATTTGATTACTGTGGGTACCATTTCAGTCTGATAATGTTACGACTGTTTCAACAAAGTCGCTTGGCTTGCTATTCAAACATTTCTTTAAAATTATACTGCAATCTTTCCCCCCAAAACTTGTCTCTGAGACCTCTTTTATAATTGGCGGAGTCAGAATCGGCTGTATGAATTTCCTCACTGACTAGGATGTGATTTTTCTCTCCTGCTTGGATCTGCCCCCATCACAGCCCCTGAGAGCCTTGCACTGTTTACCAGACAGAGTTTATTTAAAAAGGATCATCTATACAGTGAAGCAGCTGAGGCTGACATCCACTTTGTCAACTGGCAACAGCCCAGCTCTGCAGCTCAAGTGGGATAAAGGACATCAGAGATCATTTCCATCCAGCCGGCTCACTGCAGCCTGGGAATCTCAAGTCAGAGAGAGGCACTTGGGCACAGAAGGCGAGTGATGGGCAGAGGAGAGAGCGTCTGCCGAACACGTCTGTGCTCACGGTCCCTGGAGCATTAGAGATGACAAGATCAGAAAGAAACCTGGGAGAGAAACGAAGAGAAAGAGAAATACTACATTCCCCCAAGCAGCACGTAGACACAGTTTAAAAATTGTGTGTGGAGATAGCATTATTTTTCTTTGGTCTTAAATTGAAGTCAGTATCTGTCAAAATATTAGTAGAGGCTGGAGAGATGGCTCTGTGGTTAAGAGAACTGGCTGCTCTTGCAGAGGACCTGGATTCAGTTCCCAACACACACATGGTGGCTCGTGACCATCTGAAACTCTAGTTCCGGGAGATCAAGGGAATTCAATGCTTTCTGACTTCTTTGGGCATCATGCATGCATGTGATACATATGTGTGCCTTCTGGCAAGATGCTCATATGTGCAAGACAAAATAAATCTTTATGTAAACAAAACAAAATAACTACAAGAGAGCTAGGTCAGTCATAAAGTGCTTGCCTTGTAGGCATGAGGAATTGAGTTCATTCCCAGGAAACAGCGTGGAGGGTTATCTTAGTTAGGGTTTCTATTGCTGTGAAAAGACACTGTGACTTCAGCAACTATTACAAAGGAAGAACATTTAATTGGGCTGGCTTACATTTTCAGAGGTTCAGTCCATTATCACCATGGTGCAGCATGGTGGCATGCAGGCGGTGCTGGAGAAGCAGCCAAGTGTCCTGCAATTGGACTTGCAGGCAACAAGGAGTGGTCTCAGACACTGGTCATGGCTTGAGCATATAGAAGATCTCAAAGCCTGCCTGTACTGTGACACACTTCCTCTAGCAATGCCATACCAACAAAGTCACACCTCCTAATAGTGCCACTCCCTTTGGGAGCCATCTTCCAAACCACACGAGATGTTGGGGGAAAGCCAGGCATGGTGGTGTGCCCTTATAACTGCAACCCAGGCGTGTGAAGATAGGCTGATGCTTGGAGCTTACTGACCGCCAGCCTAGCCTCCTTTGTGAGTTTAACTGACTCAGCAAACAAGGTAGACAGTGACTGAACATCAACACTAGAGGTTGTCCTCTGCCCTCTACATACACACATGCACCCACACACGTGAGCACATGTACATATAAACAGATACATATTTTTACACAGGGAGAGGGCAAGAGTCTGTGCATGCAAGATGACTCAGTGTGTAGAGACACTTTCTGCCAAGCCTAATGTCCACAGAGCACACATGGTATAAGGAGAGAAACTTTGGCAGGCTGTCTTTTGACCTCCATGGGGCGCTGTGGCATGTAAGTGAACTCCTAATACATTTTAGGAAATAGATGGTTTTCCCAGATCAGATGGTTTCCGCCTGCTTCTGCTTGTAGTAGGAAAGCAGACTTTGCCCTTTCTATTCACACTTTCTTTGTCTCTGACGATTCATCAACTCTCCACCTCTACCTACACTCCATCAAATCCCTCCAATGGCAATATAAAACTTGCCTGTGCTTTACTTATGATTTTGGTTTTTATCTATTGCCGCAGAGGATTTTAAACGATTTACAACAAAGGAATATAGAGAAACTAGTAAGAAGATAACAGAATAAGAGCCAGCCACTAGGTGGATTATAGCTTTGTCATGAGAACTTGCGCTTAATAAAATTACTGCAATTGATTCCAAAACATAGCTCCAAGCATCCTTGAAGCTGAGATAAAAAAAAAAAAAAAGTCATAGGATGACTGTAATTGTTATTGTCTTCATTACCTGAGGAATTAATTATACCAACTAAAGGGATGTTTTAGCTGTTACTGGATTTTAAAATGAGTTTATCTGTCATGGATATAGCCAGCTAATACAGAACATTTCTATCTCCAGTTTATTTGAAATGTGTGGATGCTTTTATATGCAGCTTTTTCAAACATGAGTACCACAGGAGGAAACACCTAGGTGTGGGCTTGTTACCATTTCCTTGGTGTGCTCCATGCTTGCTTTTTAACTTATTATGGGAACAAAGTGTAGGCTAGAGAAATTCATCTTTGGCCATGCTTCTCTGAGATTCTTCTCATTATCAGTTGCCTCGGGTGAGTAAGGACCAGACGAGGGACAGGTAAGCTGAGAACTAAAGCTTACATCTTCCACATCGTTGGTGGGTGATAAACAGGCTCCAGGAACCTTATGCTGCTGGCTATGATGAGATGGGATCATAAAACTGAAGGACTCTGTTTATATTGTTGCCTCGGTGCAGACAGGCTTTGGATGCATATCGATATTGTCCACCCTTTCTCAGGAAGCAACTGCAGCTAAATACAATATTGAAATTTTCAATGAAAGTAGAACATTATGGACTCACAAGGTGGCTCAGTGGTTGGAGGCAACGTGCTGCCAAGTCTGACCACCTGTGTTACCCGTGTCCCATGTGTACACATGTGTACACACACACACTCACTCTCTCTCTCTCTCTCTCTCTCACACACACACACACACACACACACACAATTTTTAATTAAAGTTGTTTAGTATGAAAGCTAGTGCTGAACAAGTTGCCCCCTGGTGACTGTTTTGAATTTGGCACAACTGATCCTAGGGTTTTCCTTTTGATAATAATCAATGGGATTATTTGCTTTATAGAAAGTGACTACAAAGAACAAGACTCCCTCAATCAAAGAAAATGATGTTTATCTTCCTGTTCACCATGGGAACAGAGATGCATCCAGCTTATCTTAAAATGTATGTGTACTAATATCTTTGGCATGGATTCTGAGGAGTGAAAAAGGATTAATAGTTGCCAGGAAGAAGGTAGAGTGCTTCTCATTTCTATTCTGCAGACACATTTCATAGTGTTAATGAAGTTAGGGTGACATCAGACAAGACAAAATACAGCTCTGCATATTGGGATCCTTTTTGTTTGTTTGTTTGTTTGTTTTTCAAGACAGGGTTTCTTTTTGTAACAGTCCTGGCTGTTACTTACTCTGTAGACCAGGTTGGCCTGGAACTCGCTGAGATCAGCCTGCCTCTGGCTCCCAAGTTATGGTATTAAAGCTGTGAACCACTAATGCCTGGCACAGCTCTGTATAATATTAAAGTAAAATGTTTTCTTTTAGATTGGAAGTCTACCCAAGTAACTTGTCATGTGAACTAAGTCTCCCAGAATAAGAAATTCCTTTAGTCTGAGTCCAGTCATTTCTCCTCTGGGGATTTGCTTATCTTGTAAGTCAATAAATAGACAGAAAAGAGGTCTTAAAAAGAATATAGTCATGCTGTCTGCCATTCCTTTTAGCTTCAGGATTTAAAAACCCAAGTCAATCAATGGTGATATCATCTTGTAATTATAGGATTAAAATCATAGCAGCCCAGAACTGGAGGTCCATACAGACTACAAGAAGAAGTCTGAAGATGTTTTGACCTGGGAAGAGAGAGAGTCAGGGGGTGGGGTGAGGAAGGGAGGGAGGGAGACAGAGAATCCATTCAAATGCATCGACATTCCTCAAAGTGTATTCCTCCAGACTGTGAATTTCATGCCAGTTCCAGGTTCAGCTAGAAGAAACAACATTTTTTTTTTCTTAGCCAACAAGATGGCTCATTGAACAAAGGTACTTAATGCCCTGCCTGATTAACTTAGTTTTATCTCCCACAAGTCATATAGTTGAAGGAGAGAAATTACTCTTGTAAGTTGTTCTCTGACCTCCTCATTTGCACAGTTGTGTGCACACACAGACACCCCCCTCACATACACACAACACACATAAATACAACTAAATCAATCAAAATGTAATTTTAAAATTCCTTAGCCAAATTACTTTGGGAATGTGCACACTGCATTGTGGGTCCTGTTGAGTCATAACGTAGACTAGCAAAAGCAGAGGTGTATATTTTGTTCAACTGGAATGTTCTAAATTTATTTCACTAGGGCATTCTTGTATTTCCTACCAAAAAAACACTTGCAGTAAGTGAAGTGTTGGCCATTGCCTAAGCAAAGCAGCACACCATGGTTCCATGCTGCAGGCCGAAGACTTACTGCATTCTGAAGGATTAAGATGAGCACACCCGCCTAGCCTCTGGGCCTTTTCTTAGTACATTTGGTCCCAGAAGAGTCTGAATTCCTTTTTGGTGTCTCCAAGCCATATTCCTCCTATATCCATGGTAGAAATTAACCAGTTATTACAGACAACTACCATCAAGGGGCACTGGCCTTACTAAAAATTGTAAACCTAGATCATAAATGTAGGTTTTCTTACTCCAATGTAGATGGGAAACATTTTCCCTAACTGTAACATTTTCTTGTAATTGTCAACATTTGAAATTATTATTCACTTATTTTTATATGGTGGCTGTTTTATAGAAAGAAATAGTAGGTAAGAAAAAGACAATTCCTGTTTCTAAATGGCTTCTTCTATATAGGTTATCTATCTCATATTCATACATACTATCTCCCAGGTCTTGTTATCATCTTTTCCTAATCTGAAAATTGAGACTTGAGATGTTGGCAAACATGTCTTACATGTGGGAGACTCAGAATTTGAAGCCAGGTCTCTTAGACTCCAAACTCCATAATGTGATTCTATGAATTGTAGGACACAAGACATTGGAAGAACTAGAAGACAGGTTTGCCATTCACCAAATATGTAATGCTAGCCCAGTGTTGCTCATTGGATATATAATAATACAGGCTTCACCTATGGTTTCTTTTTTCAGTATCAAATATGAGGCCTCACACAGGTTGGGCAAGCATTTACCAGTGAACTATATCCCCAGCCATATATATGTATGTATTTGTGTACACACACACACACACACACACACACACACACACGCACGCACGCACGTGCATGCACACATATCCATATATAAATATACATGTGTACACATACACACACATATACATACATACATACATACATACATATGTATCACAAGATGAGTACCTTGGCTGTGACAACAGTGCTGTTTGGAGCAGAGCCTGATGGTTAAAGCTTCTCACGTGGTCTTCTGTCCCAGTTACTTTCCAGTTGCTGTTGTAAAACATCATGACCAAGGCAACGACAAAGGAAATCATTTCATGTGGGCTCACGGTTCTGAAGAGTTAATGTTCATGAACTGGGCATTGAGCAGGCATGGCACTGGAGGGTGAGCTTAGAACTCGAATCTCATCCACAAGCACGAGGCAGAGAGAGCTAATTGGGAATGGCATGGGCCTTTGAAACCCCAAAGCCCGCTCTCCAATCCTTCCCAAGCAGTTCTGCTGGGAACAAAGCATCCACAGACAATACCATTCCCATGGGGCCACTCTCATTCAGACCACCACACCTTTCCAGCACAGAGAGCCCTGGGTTTTAGAATATTGTTTTAACTGGGAAAAGATGTGTCACAGTTGTTTATGTTGCAGAATAGTATGTTAACTCCGTAAGGGTGTGTTGCATTTGTTTAATGATGTAAGGGTGTGTGTTTATTTATGTAAAGATGAGTTGCATTTGTTTTCCCTTGCCTGTCTAAGGCACCTGACTGGTCTAATACAGAGCTGAATGGTCAATAGCAAGGCAGGAGAAAGGAGAGCGGGGATGACAAGCAGAGAGAATAAATAGGAGGAGAAATGTAGGCTCAGGAGAGGAACAAGAGGAGAAGGAGGAGGAGAGAAGCCGGGCAGCCACCAGCCAGCAGAAATAAGAAGCAAAGAAAGACATACAGAAGGGAAGAAAAGATGCCCCGAGTCAAGAGGTAGATTAATTTAAAAGAGCTAGCCAGAAATTAGCTCAAGCGAGGCTGAGCATTCAAAACTAACAATAAGCTTCTGTGTTATGTTTGGGAACTGGTTGGTGGCCCAAAGGAAATGCCTGGTACAGCCCTGCATGGTAAAATGGCTGTAAACTAAAGAGCTGAGCAGATCAGAGGTTGGGTGGACAGACAGTATGGCTGCCCGGGCCTGACATTCCATTTAACTTCATGGTGGGGGCGGAGCCGGGGGCGGAGGCGGGGGCGGGGGGAGCCAGAGGGGTTAGTTCTGTCATCAGACTCAGAGCCGTCAGAGGATCCAGCAGTGGTAACACCACTGCCCGGCTGGCTTCAGGACATCTGCTAAAGTTACTCTTTGGAGTAGTTTCGGCAAAGACGTTAAGCACCCACAGTAGCCACCTGTTAACCTCTCCCTTGTACTCTTGGTATGCTGATCACACACACTGGTGTCTCCATTCTTGGAACAAGTGTTAAGAGTGAACGTATCACAGACATGCTAAGGCCACAATGTTGACGTCAAAAATAAGAAAATGCTTCCATGTCCTTTAATACCACAGACCGTCCTCGGGTGTCCTACTGATCGCCTGCAAATTTAAAAGACAGGCCACCTGCAGCTATGAAACACTTTTTAAGGTTGGCCTCTAAAAACATGGACAAATGACACAGATACCAGATAACCCTGAGAAGGAAACGTTGGGGAAGAAATAAAGAGAGGGCTGCCTCTTTTAAATGGCCACCTTTGACCTCTGTGTGTACCCATTGGTTCTTGAGGAGAACATTGCTTAATCATTATGTTTGCCAGTTTTATGAAATTCCTGATTTTGATTTCTCAGTTTTATGCCATCACGACCATTGTCACTTCAATCTTCTTCCTTTTAAAGATTTTTGTTTTGCTTATGTATCTATGCATGTGTCTACGTATGTACATGTGTGTGCAGTGGTGCAGTGTCTACAGTGGCCAGGAGAGGGCGTTAGATTCCTTGAAGCTGGGGTGACAGGTGCTTGTGAGCTACCTGAGTTGGGAATAGAACCTGGGTCCTCTGTGTGAGCAGCATCTGCTCCTAACCACTGAGCCATCTCTCCAGCTCCCAATCCAGTCTTCTTACATTTATAAAAGATTTGCCTTGTGCTTGACATGTGATCTGTTCTGGAAGTTGTTTCCTCTGTATTTGTTGGATTAAATACTTTGTATATATTAAAAAGAAAATGGAGAAACACCTTCAACCTGGCTCTTTCCCCTTGCCCCCCCCCCAAGGTATTAAGCACTTGGCATTCATTAACAATCTAAAGTATTAGCATTGACCTCTGATGATAGATACATGGGAAACTTTTGCAGTGGAGTAAATAATGACAACACATTTAAAAAACAAAACAAAACACCTGCTGTGGATGTGTTTGCATCCTGATTTTGTGGAGCAAACAGTCTACAGTGTTGACATAACGTTTTTATTTCCTGAAACACTCAGGGTAGCAGTCAGTCTCCTTATGTCACTAAAACGAGTCATTGTGTGGCCTTGTTGTTTAAAAACCCAAATAGGGTAGTCTTAGGACAAAAGATGGGGTAACACTCATGCTCTCTGGCTGCCATCCTTTGCAAACAGGAGTCCAGACAAGCATCACTGGGTTTGTCTGACATTTACCAAATTCCTACATAAATAACCATTACCTGGGAAACTTGAGCAGCTGGGAAATAAATAAGATTTAATAGGTTCGGATGGATAAGGTGGTCTGATCCGGCTGACTTTGTTTTGAGATGAGATGAGGTTCCTGTCTAGGAGCTGTGAGAGTGTAAATATGTGCTAAACGTGGCACTGAAAGCCTGTTAGGGGGCTCTGGGCTTCACAGAGGTGTGAGGGGAAAGAAATTTGCTTGGTGCACAACCGTAGAACATTTTAACACTCTGTCTTCTCCGATGAAATACCGTCATCCAGCTCAGTCTAAAGCCTCCCTGGGTTCTTTACTATTCAGCTCTGTTCAGAGAAAATGATGTGCAGTAATTTTAAGACAGACCCGTGGCTGGAAGAGGTCAGCCTGGAAAAATTAACTGCTCAGGGGTGCCAGCGTTCTTATTAAAGAGACAAAAGGCTACTCAGACAGAGTCAAAGACGTGCTTCAAGATGGAGGAGACGCTTGGAGCAGGTTGGTAAAGAGACCCTGGAAGTGGTTTTCAGATTGGAAAATGACCATTACGGGCTTCCATCTGCTGGGCTGCAGGCATTTGCAATGATAGATCTCTCTCTGTGGCAGCAGTGAGTTCAGACCAAGACTTCTTGCAGAATTAGGGAAGTTGCATGTGTGCTCATTTGCATAACAGAGAGAACGAAGCAACAGGGGGAAGGGGTGGGAGAGTTATTTGTTATTTTCAGCTTCCCCAAGACTAAAATACTGACAGGAACCGTAACTTGCTAGAGGAAAGATTTAATTTGGCTCATGGTTTCCTGGGGGTTTTAGTCCATCCTGGTGGGGAAGGCAGGGTGCAGGGGGTCTGTTCATGGAGATGGGAGGGTGAAGCCATGCCTATTTGCTTGTCGTGGACCAGGAAGGATGTACAGGAAGAAGGCTCAGGCCACACTTTCAAAGACTTGCCTCTAGAGATCTACTTCTGCCCGCTGGCACCTCCCCCAAGGGCTCCAAGGTGTTTAAAATAGCACTTCACACTGGAAACCAAGTGTTAGAAACGAGCCTGTGGGGGACACTTTGGGTGATAAGGCCTACTGGGGAGTGGGTTGCCCATCGTCTTCTGAGATGTTTCCAGGGCTTGCCCATAGTCATGTCTAGCAAATCACAGCAGCTCCTGACCTCTATAAAGCTCAAGAGGCTTAAACTCTGAACAGGTTTGCAGTTACCTGACTACACGGGTACTTTCCAGCCACAGGAAAGTGATTTGCCTCACCACAGAGACAGCAGCAGCCCCTGCTTAAATTCTCTGGTATCCCCAGTGGCCTGGTGTGGAGGTAGAGGCTGGGTAATGCACTCCCATGTTTCAGAGCTAAAGTTGTCAACAATAGACCACTCCCAACAAGAGACAACGTACCATAGAGTGAGTGTGGAAGGGTTCTCTGGTGTGAGAGATGTGGGAAGCAGAAGAGAGAAACCTGCAAATGATTCTCTGTGCAAGTGTATCTTGGTGGAGGCAGACAAAAGCCGGCCGTCTTCGGCATGTTAGAAACAGTGGTCCCCATGTCTCAGCAAGAGATGGATGCTGTCTGTATGTGGTTGGTTGATGGGCTGAGACCCATCAATTTCAATATCCCTAGATCATGGCAAAATCATTTAGAAGCCCCTTTGACTGATGGGCTATTCTTTTTCTCTTCCATCATCACAGCATGTAGACTCCGTGCTTGCCATAATTAACTAACTTAGCGTTAATAGCAAACTTCAATGGTGTATATCGGCCCTCAAACACCAAGATGAAGGGAGAAGGAGATGAAAAAAAAATTTTTTTTTTTCTTGCTTAACACACAATACCCTCAGGAAATCAGAGGCTAAGGAAATTTCCAGCAATGAAATTAAAAACTATTCCCTTAGTGGATAATTCAAATAATAAGGAACCAGAGTGGCTGTGACTTCAAGGGAAGTTTGATGTCATTTCAGAGTTGAAAACACTGGCATAAAATAAGCCATCGATAAATTTTAAAGAGGGGGAGAGGCAGAAAAGTGGGAGGGAAAAGGACATGCAAAGAAGTGGCCCACTCAAGTTACTCCTGGCTTTTGAGAAAGCCAGTGTCGTAGAAAACACACACATACCACATTCTGTTCTACGTTACCCTCTAAAGTATACTGAAGGATTTCATTACTTCCAGACACTGTTGATCTATTACTACTTACACATGCATGTAGCTACCTACCCAGGGCGTCTATAAACATTTTTATTACAGTGGGAAGAGCCCACCGTATTGCCTTTACACTACCGAGAACTGGTTCTCTCCTTCTAGCCTGTGGGATCTGGGTGTTAAACTCAGGACATCAGGATTGGGGGCAAGTTCCTTTACCCATTGAGCTACCTCGCCAGCCTGAAATAAAAAATTAAAAAAGAAGACAAAAGATGGATATTACTAGGAAAGGTATTTTCCTGAGAAATTTCTATTAATATTGAGGGGAAAGTATTTGCTAATGTTGTTTATATCTCTTTATATGCAAACGTGTGTAGTTTCTTTTCTTTTCTTTTCTTTTCTTTTTTTTTTTTAATGAGACCTTGTCTGGAAAACAAAATACAATTAAATATCAAGTAATCAATGATGATATCTTAAGTTTCCCTTTATATTTTTGAGGAAGAAATTACTGAAAAATATTTTTAAATGGATATAGAAAGAAATCAAATAGAGCCACATGCCTTTAACCCCAGCACTTGAGAGGCAGGCGGATCTCGTGAGTTCTAGGCCAGCCTAGTCTACAAAGCTACACAGAGAAACCCTGTCTTGAAAAACCAAGCCAAGCCAAACCAAACCAAACCAAACAACAAAAACAAAAAAAAAAAAAAAAAAAAAAAAAAAAAAAAAAATGAGAAATTAAGATTAAGAGATTTCTAAGAAATGTCATGGATGAAATGGGCTGATGCCAGTCTGACACCCACAAATGCACACTGCCCACCTCCAGGTGGCAAAGATCCTTCACCTGAAGCTTGAGGACTTGGATCCAGAGCCATTTGCCTTTCCTCCCTCTACTGCTCTTTCTGGCTACATCTTCATGTCATGTAGACTCACCCTACAGGACATACAGACCTGTGCAAATGAGCAGAGCAGGAGCAGACAATGGGACTCATCAACATAACTGGCTTCCATATTCTGAGAAGGTATTTTGTGAGCAGAGGAAGGGGGTGGGGAGGTGGCTTGGGGAGTAATACCTTTCAAGCGTGAGGACCTTAATTCAATCCCCAGCATCTATATAAAAGTCAAGTGTGATCATACAAGCCTGTAACCCCAGCAGTGGGGATGGAGAGAGTGAGGGACAGACACACGTGGGTTGTTGGCCATCAATATACACAAAAAATGAGGTTCTGATTCAATGAGAAACCCTATCTTAAAGGAGTAAGGTAGAAGGTGATAGGAGACACTCAACATCCTCCTTTGACCTCAGTGTTGGTTCAGGTTTGTATACCCCCACACACATGTACACACACACACACACACACACACACACACACACACACAAAAACATCATTGTTGGGAGGGCCTGCAACAGTAGAGCTGCTTACCTAAGGGTCATCAGAAAGCAGAGAGAGAAATGAAGAGGAACGAAGGGGACCAAATACACCCTTCCAAAGCACACTCACAGTGCCAACTTCCTCCAAAGACTACATACCTCCTCCAAGTTTTCATTATCTCCCAATAATGTCATCTCAGTATGAATCCACTAAAGTGAACTTTGTGGTATCATGATCTGTAATCACTTCTCAATAGTACCATCATCTGGGGACCAAATACATGAGTTTTTTGTAACCAGGGAGGGGAAGGGGCTTCTGGGTAAATGTCCACTTTATATGATTTCTGTAATTTTCCCCCTACTACTAGAAACTCAAAACCTGTTCTGCTTTTCCATCCCAATTTGCACCAAGAGTTGGCAATCTGAAAGGAGTACCTCTTTCGCATGACCTCCCTTGTCTTCTTGGATGCAAGTGAAGACATTCCCTCCTGCATTTGTTCACTGCTTTTGAAACTTTTCTGCAGGACCGGCTTCTGTCATGGCCCTCATTTTCTGGTAACTTCTGCTTTCTTCCACCCTGCAGCTGCTTCCTTGTTCCCAAATGCCTCTCTTTGTTCCTATCTAATGGCAGTGCTAGCTGTAACCTACAGAAACACAAACCACTTATGAAACAGTTGCCCCCAAATAAGTAAGAGAGGTTAAAAAAAAAAAGAGTATGTTGGGAGATGAGAAACAGTAGGAACAGAGATGCTATTGCAGTATCAGTCTTTCTTATTTTGCTTACGCTATCGTGTGTGGACATATATGCCATTGGGAATATTCCAGAAGTGGGGTAGCTGGCTTACGTGGCAGCTCTATTTTTAGTCTTTAAAGACCTTCTGTTCTGATTTCTATGGTAGCTGCACTAGCTTACATTCCTGACGAAATGTAAATGCTCGAAGGTTCTTTCTCCCACATCTTCTTCAATACTTGTTGTCACTTGTCCTTTGAACGACAACCATTCTGATTCAATGGACATCGGTGTTTTGCCTGCATGTACTTCTGTGTGAAGGCCTGGAATTGGAGTTAAGGACAGAAGTCAGCTGCCATGAGGGTACTGGGTGTTGAACCCAGGTCCTCTGGAAGAGCAGCTAGTGCTCTGACCATTGTGCCATCTCTCCAGCCCCAGGTGGCCTTCATCTTTTAAGCCATTTCATATGAGGATTACTCTACATTGTGTTCACCTCCATGGCAAGAAAAATCGGCCACCTCCGTTTTTATCAGGGATTTTTTCCCCCGCAAAATCCTCCCCTTTTCCTAGTGTAGCAACCACTCTTTATATTTCATTAGCCCCAACTAATGACTGGAGGAGAGTCATGTCACACAGCGGGAGAGTCAAGGAAGATAACTTGGGGGAACCTTTCATAAGTCAGCAACAGTGTCAGCCAACCAGGCCAAAGAACACAGAATTGTAAGTCGGGTCTGTCTGTTGTTTCCTCTCTCTGGCTCCAAATGCAAGGGCAGAACATAGGAGACTACATCCAAGACATAACTTTGAGATTAACACAGTTGACTGCTGAATGGTTGGAGCTGATAAACCAGGCTTCCCCAAAGTGGTGACTGAAAGTAGTGTGGAGGCCTGAGGGTGCCCGTGAGGGATGCATTCACCAGCTGTGATAACCCTCTTTATTGAATGAAGAATGAGACTCTGGATGACTTGTCTTGCCAGACATCCGATGGCAAAAACTAGTGTGGGCTTAACTAAAGGCAGTAGGTGTTTTTGTTGTTTTTGTTTATATATTTAGACACTTCCTGGACACCACTCCTAACTGGGTCAAGTGTTTCAAATAAAACCTACTGGACTAATGACAAGAGGTGTAACAAGCAGAAATGTGGTAGGAGTGGGGTGTTGGATATAACAGAAGGGTTCAATCTTAGTAGTAGATTTGGGGACAGTAATTAAAGTTGTTGAGCTGAAAAGCCAGGTAGAAATAATCTTCTCTCTCAGCCACAGACTGTCCGTGAAGATGAACTTTTATTGCTTAAGCCAATCTATAACAAATGGATTTTTTTTTTCATTCAATTCCTTTTTCCTCAGAGGCTTTGGTTTGCAAAGCTGGCTGCACTATCTAGTTTTTCAACATTTTTTTCCCACATGGTACTTGTATCCTTTACTTTTCCTGGGGCTGTGATAAAATACCCTGGCAAGAGTTGGTTTAAGGGAGGAGGGGTTTATTTGCCACTAAAGGGTGTAGTTCATCATAGTGGGGGAGCCATGGAGACGGCAACCCGAGGCAGCCTTTCACACTGCATCCTTAGGCAGGAAGCAGGAAGTGACAGCTGCCAGTGCTCAGTTCACTTTTTCCTTTAAACTCAGCCTGGAAACGTGGCCCATGGAATTCACAATTAAGGGTGGTCCTCCCATCTCAGTTAACCTAACCTGGTGTCTAAGCATGCTCAGAGGCTTGTCCCTGAGATGATTCTAGGTCCTGTCAAGTTGATAGTCAGTGTTGAGCGTCCCAGTACAGTCCTTAGTAGACTGTACACTTATGGAGCGAGGGCTCCCTCTTTTCCTTTGCTTCCTTCCCTCTCTCATTATTTCATTCAGTTACACATCCAGTAACAGCTAAAAAGCAGTAATTGGCTGTGGTCTGACCATCTAGTCTGATTGGATGAATGAATAAATTCCTTTTCATGCTGTTAGAATGTTTGCCTTCTAGAAAAATCAAGATGGAACAAGTATGTACGTGACCCATACTTTGTCTTCTGATGGTCCACAGGGACACTATGGCAAAAGTCATGGATGTGGTCTCTATAGCATAGTTGGGGTACCCTGAAGCTATAGTAGGATAAGCAAGTTTGTTATGCAGCCAGAGCTTTCATATGCTTTAACTTTGATGAATCTATCTCAATGACAACTGGGAATTTATTGTCATGATACTGACTCGTTTTAGTTGAACAACCTAGTGAAAATTTTAAGCAACCCAGGACAGGAGAACAAGCACAAGTGTGGGTGTTTTTACATTTACTTTTTTATTGTGGTAAGTGTTGTAATTTTAAAGTGTCAAATGAGAGAAAGATGCCATGTGACGGAGATTGGGTTTTTTATTGTGGGGAAGTGAATGGATAAAGGGCTGAGGGGAGAGGGGAAACTGGCCTCTGGGGACAGAAGTGGCAGAAGAGGAGAGAGAGAGAGAGAGAGAGAGAGAGAGAGAGAGAGAGAGAGAGAGGTGAGCAGGGCACTTTTAAAAGGAAAAGTAATGAATATGCACAGGTGGTGCTCTTAGTGGCTGCAGCTGAGGGTGTATCCTGTCAGAAACCCAAGGGCAGGCCAGTACAGATGCCTGAATACTAACAGTAAGTATAACTTTTTAAAAGATTTGAAAATAATGTTTGTCTTAGGGTTTCTATTGCTGTGAAGAGACACCACGATCATGGCAACTCTTACAAAGAAAAGCATTTAATTGGGGCTGGCTTACAGTTCAAAGGTTCAGTCCATTGTCATCATGGCAGGAAGCATGTTAGCATGCTGGTGGACATGGTGCTAGAGAGGTAGCTGAGAGTCCTGCATCCAGATTAGTAGACAGCAGGAAGAGAGTGCCACACTAGCCCCAACTTGAGCATCTGAGATCTCAAAGTTTACCCCTTGTGACACAGTTCCTCCAATAAGGTCACGCCTACTCTAACCAGGCCATACTTCCTAACAGCGCCACTCCCTATGAGCCTATGGAGCCATCTTCTTTCAAACCACTACAATGGTAAATGTTAAATGGGGCATGAGCTACATTCACAATGTTGTGTATCTTCCACCACTGTCTTCTCCTAAAGCCTCTCATCATCCCTCCCAACAATTCTGACATTAGCAAGCAGTAACGATCCACACTCTTTCCAGCTTCTGATAATCTCTAACTTCCTTTCTGCCCCAGTAAATTTGTCTATTGTAGATATTTTATGTAGCTAGAATTATCCTATTTCTGCTTTTTGTGCCTGGCTTATTTCTCTTAGTACAGTGTCTTCAGGACTCATCCATCTTGTAGTATATAATTGAAACCATTCCTATTTATAGTTGAATAACATTGCATTGTGTAGATACATTACAATTTTTTTATTCATCTCTTGAACAGTTGAGTCATTTAATTTTTTTTTCTTTTACTAATTTTGTGTATGGTGATGTTTTGCCTGCATCTATGTCTATGAATCATGGCATGCTTGGGGTCCATGTGGCCTGGAAGAGGGCATCAGAACTCCTAAAACTGGAATTATAGATAGTTGTGAGCTACCATGTGGGTACTAGGAATTCAAACCAGATCCTCTGAAAGAGCAGCAAGTGCTTTTAACCACTGAGCCATCTCTCCAGCCTGTATTTGAGCCATTGTTACCTTGGAGTAATTGTGACTACAATCACCATGAATGTTAGTATGTCTGCATATTTGAGTCTGTTTCCAGTTCTTTGGGACATATAGCAGTAGAATTGTTGGGTTTGAGGGCAATGCTTTCTGGGACCACCACTTTATGTCTCCTTCAGCTGTGTGTGAGGGTTTCAATTTCTCTGGAGACACAGTCTCTCAAAGGTTCAGCCATATATAAGGGTTCCAGTTTCCCTGGGGATATTCTGTGTACTAATACTTCAGATTTTGTGATTCTGAGATATGACTGACCAGCCTTGGGGTGTGGTACTGTTTTTGTTGTTGTTGTTGTTGTTTGTTTTGTTTTGTTTTTTTTCTTGTGCTGTGACAAAATAGCTGACAACCATATCTTAAGGAAGGGTTTGCTTTGACTCAGTCTGAGCAAACAGTCCAGCTTGGAGGGAAACTCATGGCAACAAGAGGCAGCTGGTCACATTGGATATGTAGTCAGAAAGCAGCAGGAAGAATAATGGGCATATTCAGCTTGTGGTCACATTTTATTCAGTCTGGGATCCCATCCCATGGGATGGTGCTCCTCACATTCAGGGAGAGTCCTCCCTCTCTAGCTTAACCTTTCAGATGTCTCATAGACACACCCAGAAGCGTTTCTGTGGTGACTTTAAAGCCAGTCAAATTAACAATATTAACAATTAAAACCAGTTGTGACAGGGGTTAGGGAGTGGCAGCCTCGGGGAAGAGAAGTACCAGAGGATGACAGTATATCAAGGGAGATCATGTTAACTGAGCAGCCAGTGCTGCAGGTTTGTCAATACTGTTCGGTTTCCTGAAATGGGGATAATTGCACATAATACCGTGTGCTTGTGAGAGTTAATTATGATAATGCATGGGAAGTTCTTCATAAGTACTTTACACTCCAGAAGCCAAGAACTGCCACAATAGCAACTGCTCTGAGAGTAGCAAACAGGATGATTTGCAGGCATGCACAGCTATTCTCTGTCTCATATCAAGGGTGCCTAGCTTTCCTATTACAAAGTGATCCTGTGTTGTAGATTTCTAAGGCTTGAGTTTATCCAAAGCAATTTTTGAACCTATTTCTATTTTCAGTCTGTGTCGCCTTCAGGGGTGACATGTTTCATTTCTTTACTGCCTGCTTTGTCGAGTAGTAATTTGTTGTATTTGTCCTAAAACCACCCTTTTCCAGCCCAAGACAGCTTCTTGGTTCTGCTTCACAGCCTCAGAGACCTTCCCCACGAGGACCTGCTCACAGTCCTGAATCTGAGTGAATGGAACATTTGTACAGGCTCCGGGCTTTTCTTCTGGGTTGCATTCCAAATCACGCATTTCCCTGTATCGGCTCACAGACAAGCTTTTAACTTTATTAAAGCGTCAGCATCAAACCACGACTTCACAGCTGTTGCCTGGGATGACAATGCTGAGGTGGGGGGCTAGTGCAGTGCCACCACCAACTACGGACCTTATTTCCAAAACTCTTCCTGCTCACAAGTGATGCAAATGCCCATCCATCTCAATAACATGACAAGAACACTCTATTCCTCCTCCAAGGGTGCTCAGATCACAAGTCAGGATCAGGAAGCCAGGCTCACAATTCATTTAATACAAATTTTCTGTGCCTGTATGTGTACATACACATACATATACATATGTGCGAGTAGAGGCCAGAAGTTGACATTTGGGTAACACACCTTTTCTTACTCCCTTTATTCCTTTTGATAAAAGATGTAATTGGGGACATCTGAAAAGGAAATTTCTTCTATATAAAACTGATTTAGAATCTTCCTCAGGTTCTGCTGACTGAGATAATCATATTAGCCCCAACTCTGATGCTATTGTGATGTGATCCACACACGTGGCAATTGTGTATCTTCCTCCTATAGAGTCAACTCCCAATTATCTGCACACATGCAGGGGTGCGGTGGTGCAGAGAATTCAAAACTGCAAATAATACAAATGCCATTTCTTCCTGGCTTGAGAATACATTATGCAAATGCGGGGGAGCAAATTTACCTTCTTTATTACATTTTGCTTGCATTCATATTAAAAAATTGTTTGCATTCTCCATGATAGTTTATGTATCTGCAGGGGAAAGGGGGCAAAGAAAGACACCCCCTAGAGCTCAGGAGAATCATAGTAATTTAGGATTCCAAAGAACCTTGGGGATCACCATGCAAATTCTGCCTTCATTTCCTAAGAGGGAGTGACCAAGGCCTAGAGAGGTTGTGTGGCTTCGAGGAGCTCTCACAGCTGGACCCAGTTCAGGTCTCAGACTCCCTTTTGCCAAGGACAGAAAAACACTGCAAATTAGAGCCCCGGCTGAGTGTGCTGGCCTCATCAGCCATGTCCACTGTAACTTTGGTAGGCACAGAGCTTTCTAATCAGGTTGTTTCTACAGACTGCATCCTCGCGGGCGGACATACCTGTTTCTCCAAGGTGGCCCCACTGTTGGGTTTGAATGGTTTGCCATCTTCTAGAGCTCTCAAGGATGTCCACCTGAGTTCTGCACGTGGGGCCCAGGGGATTTCTGGGAGTCCAGAAGCACTGGGATTGATTGGTCTGTGCCTTGAGGAGTGGGGCACATGTAGACACTCTGCTTTGAGTCAGGTACACCAGCTGTCAACTGCTGAGTAACTGGGTTTCATTGACCTTAATGTAAGAGCTAAAAAGCAAAGTAGAGAGAGGTAAGTTTACCTTTCTGGGAAGTACGGCAGATAGGTTGGAGGAAAGACAGATGCAAGGTGAACAGTGTTAAGTTTAAAAATCCCCATTAGTGGAAAGGTTAATGGAAACCCACTGCTGGTGATGCAATCAACCAGTCAGACCAAATTAATAAATCCAGGTTTAATCTGAACAAAGCATTCCTGGGTGGTTCTAGGGGAATAGACAACCAGGAACCAAGAAGTGAATCCAGAGGTGGGGCTTTTAATGTCCTCCTGGGGTGAAGCTGCCAATGGAGGGCTTTTTAGGGGTAGAGTCTGCACTGAGGTGACCTCAGGGGAGGGTCTGCCCTTGGCACCCTGAGGGTGGGGTTTGGAACTGGCTACGAAACAAACAGGTCAGAGATCACTAGTTCAGGATGTTGGGGAACTAGATGGCTGCAAAGACAGTATGCCGACTTGCTAATAGACTTTGTCAACTTCTAGAGCAGTCCTGGATGAACCTAGGGTAATTAGCAGGCAATGACTTTTTGTATCTTAGACCTGGCTGATAGTTCCTTGAGCTTTCTTGTGTGGGCAGGTGTCCCAGTGTCCTGTACCATCCTAGAGCAATGCAATGAAGGTGCTTGAACTCCAGAGGAACCCAGAGACTGGCAAGGCATTGGAAGCTGGAACTGTAATTCAAAGATTGGGAAGCTAATCCAGAAAGGCATACAGGAAGGGTTTGCTCCAAGCATCTGGGGGAAGGGTTTGCTCCAAGCATCTGGGGGAAGGGTTTGCTCCAAGCATCTGGGGGAAGGGTTTGCTCCAAGCATCTGGGGGAAGGGTTTGCTCCAAGCATCTGGATCCATCAATGTCATTCACTTTCCCTGCACACTCTTACTACTGTCAAAATGAAGGCAAATATTTATCTTTCAGTGTAGCTACTTAATGGAGAAGAGATGTTCCTTTTAATCAGAGACTGCTTTTTATTAATGCATATTAATTGTTTGTAGGCAAAACCTTTTTCTCTGCTGATAGCAACATCTACTCCATAATGTTGGGGTTATCAATACTTTATAACATATTGACAAAACAATTTAGCTGGTTACTAACAGTCACACTTAACAATAGAAATCTAGTTTATGAAATGGTAAGATTGGTAGGCTGATTTACCTGAAATGAGAGTATTCTATTGTTTCCAGGGCTCAGAGAAAAACATTCACTTATCCCCACATGGCGCGACAGAAGCTCAAAGCCAATTCTTACCATTCTTTCCCAAGCTCTCCCTTCAAAATCCTGGGAGGAAAGATCAGATAGCTTATGATAACACAAAGGACTGACAAGATAAAGGAAAAATTAAACTCATGCTTGGAGTTGAGCAAAATGCTTGGTGCATGAGGACACAACTATGCCATAGTGCATGTGTGATCCAGGGTTGGGGAGATAGCTCAGTTGGTAGAATGCTTGCCTAGCATACATGAAAATCTGGGTTGGATCCTTAGCACTAAATAAATAGAGCATAGAGTTACACACACACACACACACACAATTCCAACACTTAAGAGGTAGAAGCAGTAGGATCTGAAATTCAGTGTCATGGTTGATTATGTAGGGAGTTCAAGGCCAGTGTCTTAGTTAGGGTTTCTATTGCTATGAAGAGACACCAGGACTACAGTGACTCATAAAGGAAAACATTTAATTGGGACTGGCTTACAATTTCAGAAGCTTATAGTCCATTACCTTCATGGTGACATGCAGGCAGACATGGTGCTAGAGAAGTAGCTGAGAGTTCTACATCTTGATCTGAGTCCCTGGGTGTGGCTTGAGCATATGAGACTTCAGTGCCTACCTCCACAATGACACACTTCTTCCAACAAGGCCACACTTCCTAATAGTGCCATTCACTATGGCCAAGCATTCAAAAATGAGTCCATGGGGACCATATCTATTAAAACCATCACAGCCATCATGGGCTACTTAGACTGTGTCTCTTAAACAAACAACCAAAAAATGAACGTATGAGCTAGGTAATCCCTGAATCTGGATTGAGCCCATTTACCAGCTCAGAAGACTTTGGGTTAATACCTACATAAGTCAGTTTAAGGAGTGTTATAGGCATCCAAAATCCAATTTCTTGAGCTTTCCTTAGAACACCCCAATAGCAGATAATAGCTTTAAGTCCAGAGAATCAGTGCACTTTTTCTAGAAAGGACCAGATAATAAAAATTTTAGTCTTATAGTGGTGGTTCTGAACCTTCCAAATGCTTGTGACCCTTTGATGTAGTTCCTCATGTTATGGTGACCTCTAAACCACAAAATTATGTTTGTTGCTATTCCATAACTGTAATTTTGCTATTATGAATCATAATGTAAATATCTGTGTTTTCTGCTGGTCTTAGGTGACCTTGTGAAAGGGTCCCATAAAGGGTTTTGACCCACAGGTTGAGAAACCCTGGCTTAGAGGGCCAGACAGGCTCCATTAAGATTTGTCAGCTCTCCATAGTGCTGAAAAGACTGTAGAGACTATGTGAATGAATGTCAGAGGCTGGATACCAATAAAATCTACTAGGACCAATGAGGGCTCACATGGCTAATAATATTAGCACCCCACAGTATAGTGAACCTGTGGAATAAATTCTTGTAAGTACAATTGGACTTTCAAAGTATGGTGTTGTGGTTAGTTCTAATTGTCCACACAACAGAAAGTTGGGATGCGTCTCCCCATTCACTCACCACAGTGCTTGTCTCTGGCTTGATGCCTGTTGCCTGCCTCCCTCTGGTTTGGCATTCCTCACTCTGATAGTCTGGTTTAATCTCTTTGTGGTACAGGTTATACTAGAGGTGGCCAGTCTGCTGTTCAGGATGGGGTGTAACTCTGTCCTCCTTTTGTCCCCTTCCTTAATCCCATTTTATCTTGTCCCACCAGGTCCTGCCACCTTTCTTAGCCCCAAATAAACACATAAAGACTTATAATAACTATTAAACTGTTGGCCAATGACTAGGTCTTCTTACTGGCTAGCTCTCTCTAATTATTAACCCATAACTACTAATCTATATATTTCTACATGACCTTTTCTTACCAGAGAACACCTGACACTTCCTGTCTTCCTGGTCTCTACATGGCATCCCCTCGAGGTGCTTGTCTGCCTACCTTTCCCAGAGTTCTCCTTGTTTCCTAGCCCCGCCTATCTTCCTGCCTCTATTGGCCACAGTGTTTTATTCATCAACCAATAAGAGAAACATACATACAAATATATATGTATACCTTACAGATCCTGCTTAACCAACAGCACAAGCTTCCTCCATTCTGCTATATGATTTCAAATCCTTTATTAATTTTTTTCTTCTTACTTTGATTATTTTCTAATTTGTCATTGGTGGAGTTTGTATTCATTAGTTAGTGTATTCACTTGTTACTCATTAGTGTTATTGGTTATTGGGGTGATCTCTATGAAGAAAAAAGTTTAGAAAAAATCCTCTTCTCTGCCATCTTGAAGTTGGAAATTTCTGGTGGCACATTTGAACTTGGGTATTCTCAAATTTTCCTCATGAAATATACCATTTAATAAGTAACAATATTTTTAAAGTAGTCCCCATGTCTTTGCCATATTAACATATTAGTTTTGTTTTGTTGTTTATATTTTGACTTTTTTGAGGTTATAATATAATTATACCATTCTCTCCTTCCATTACCTCCCTCCAAACTCTACCATGTACCCCTCTTTGCTCTCTTTCAAATCCAAGCTTCTTTTTTCATTAATTGTTGCTTCATGCATCTCTCTCTCTCTATCATCTAGTTTTTAAATCTTAATGAAAAATGGAGCTGGCACAATTTTAACTACATGTTTTGCAAATGGCACTGAGACCTTATCAAACCTAAATTTAGTCATTCACTGAATGCATACCCTTGTATACAACCATCAACAGACAAATTATTATAACCCCATTTTGGAAACTACCTTGAAGGGCTCGCCTTTCTGACACAGTCAGTGGTACTGTATTTAAAGCGGGAGATGGCACACAGGTAGGCTTGTTCACAGACAATGAAAGGCCCGGGGAAGGAGAATCTTAAGAACTCTGGACCCTGTGCCATTCTTCCCCAGTTTACTTTTTAAAAATCTCCTTCCAGGAAACCAGCAGAGGTGACAGAAAGGGGGCCAGGGACTTATCCTGCATTATGCTTCCTTCTCAGGTCCCTGACTTCTCAGCTCTCAGAGTTACACAGCATGTGTCCTCTAAGCCATTCAAGGTGCTATATAATCTCTTTGACAGTGAAGATCTCATAAACATCATAGCATCCCAGCTGTCAGACACCCTGCTAAAAGAAAAATCACGACCCAGAAGTTAATCCAAATCCCTGGACTGAAGTCACTGAGGGCTGTGGAAGGGGATGCTTAAAAGAGAAAGTTCTGATTAAAAAGTTTTGTCCAGATTTTGAGAAATGGGAAGGGATTGGACTTCTTGCTTAGCGGCCACTTCTCCTGCATTGAGGATGCTTGTCTCTCTACAGAGACAAAATACTAAAGACATTAATGTGAGGGGACTCGCCACATTTCTGCAAACTGCATATCCGGCATGATGGAAACCCTTTGCTCGTGTGTATAAGTATCCTGCTTCTTTTCCCCGTGTTAATCTCATATGGCAGCTTTTCCTACTAGTTCATTACTTGGTTGCAATAGTAGCTAGACTGAACAGTAATCTCAATCCAGAGAAGATAAATTGAGTAAAATAAAAAAGATTCTTTTTCTTTTTAAACCCTAACAACTATGCCAGTCTTTTAAAGGCTATTCACATTGACACTTTACTTTTTTAATGTCTGTTTTTTTATTTTTGTTTTTTCTTTTTCAAGACAGGGTTTCTGTGTGTATTCCTGGCTGTTCTGGATCCCATTTTGTAGACCAGACTGGCTTTGAACTCAGAAATCCACCTGCTTCTGCCTCCCCAGTGCTGGGATTGAAGGCATGCACCCCCACCCCCACCCCCAGTCCCAGCCCTGGCCATCTCAAGGCTTTAAATGGTCCTTTTATGTTTCAAAATGTTTAGAAAGCAAACATTGAGAATGGCTTCCTTTGGAGCTGGGCTTCTGGTCCTGAGTCTGCCTCTTTCCTCCTTGACATCAGATGAGGAGAGAGAAACACACTCTGCCAGACATTCTAGATGGAGCTTGAGAGGTTTCTCCACATGGAGTTCTCGTTTCTACACGCCATTTTGAGGTACCTTAGTGCATGTTGAGCCTGCGGAACTCAATGCCATAATGTATTTCTACATATTTAAGAGACATCCAGCAATTTCATTAATAACGATTTTGTTGTTGTCACTTGACAAAGGAACAATACCCTGACAGACTAAGCCTACAATAGCTCCTATCAATCAATCTCTTTGCAAGATCACAGATTACAATAAAAACCGTTGTATTAAATAACCCATAGTGTTGGGAATTATTAAGAATTCTGGTGGTATTGAAAATAAGTGAGATTTTTACTCACAGAACATGGAGAAGTCAAGCTGGTGCCTACATAGAGCCTTCACCCTTGGGTGCTAGCATCTTTGGTACAGGGAGATACTCTGCAGGCTACCAAAGAAGAAACATAAACACTAACCCAGCCACAAAGCCTGTGATCTGCAATGGGGTCCTGCCTGAAAAATAAGCTAGTGCAATCGTGACACAAAGCTATGGGAGTAACCAACCAATATCTGACTTAAAGCCCACTCCATGAGATCGAACCTGTACCCGACACTGCTTGGGTGACTAAGAACTTGAAACTAGATATCCAGGTCCCTGGGGTAAAGCCAAATACTATTGTTTAACCAAAAGAACATAGCAATGAAATGACTCCTAATGGCATTCTCTATACTCATAGATGAGTGCATTGCTCAATCATTATCAGGGGAACTTTCTTCCGCAGCAAATGGGAACAAGTAAAAAGACCCACAGCCAGACTCAATGCAGAGAATGGGAGACCTGGGAACACTCAGCCCTAAATGGGATGTCTCTCTCCATCAGATCCTTTCCATCAGGGCACAGGAAGAAGCTGACAGAGGCTGAGAGCCAGAGGGGAAGGAGGGCACCAAACAACAATGTACTCTAAATAAACTGGACCAATACACATACAAACTCACAGGGACTGAGGATGCATGCACAAGGCCTACACAGGTCAGCACCAGATGGGGCCCTAGAGCAGAGAGAAGAGCCACCATCCTTAACCTAGAAGCCAGCTCCAACTGATAACCACTTGCAAAGGAAAATAAAATTTTCTCCAAGGGAGTGTCACTGGGCAAACAGACTACTTCAGGGCATACTGCATGTTCAACAGGAGATGGCCAACAGAAAACAAATTCAACAGCATCTTTGCAGGCTCCTGGGCTCATAATGTTGCTAAGCTTAATTTTTTTTAATCTTACTTTTAATTTAATTTTATTTATATATGTTTTCTCTCTTTTTACCCTATAGGTCCTTTGGGTATATATTGTGGCTTCCAGTTTTTGTTTGTTTGTTTGTTTGTTTGTTTAATGGAATTTCTGAGTGTTCAAACAAGTGGGTTCCTATGTGTATATCTGTTTCTTGTGTCTTTTCTTGGGCTCTTTTTTTTTTTTTTGTTTTGTTTTTGTTTTTTTTTGTTTCATGTTATTCTGAAAGGGGTGGATCTGAATGTAAGAGGAGATGCAGAGGGACTGTGAGGAGTGGAGGGGTGGAGTGATCAGAATTTAAATGAGAGGGAAAAAAATATTTTCAATAGAAAAGAGAAAAGAAGTGAGTTTTTAATAAATTAAAGTTGAGAGTTCATTTACAAGCTGTAGAATGTCTGGGTAGAGGTGGCTTCTGACTCACTGGGAAATCCATAGGATACAGCTGCTGACAAAGCAGACAGGGACATGCTTGCTTCTCTAGAGAAGGAGGCAGAGGCCACTGAGGATGTACCAGTGTCTCCTTGCAAGTCCGTTTCCACGTGGGGCAGGCTACATCTCTGTATTTGATCTTCAACCAATTAAAATGTTGGTCTCTTCGGATCCCGTTTTAGACTTACATTGCCTGAAGTTTTAGAGTAAATTATTCCAAATCTGACAGCTCTCTATTTCATAATTAAATCAAATCACTCAATATGGCAGGCATTCAATTAGTAATCTATAGTTAGTATCAAACCCTGGTCCATGACACTAGCCATTGCTTAGATTTGATTCATCTGTTGTTTATGGAGCACCAATGTACCTTGTCAAGATATGAAATTGTCGATGCTTCCTGTAAGTTATTTGAAGATGGGGACTGCGTCTATTTATCTCAGTGTAGTCTGTGGCCCCCTGTACGCTGAGGAAAGATCTTAACACGCAGAAGTCCAGTGGCTACTGCTGATATGTTCCTTGTCGTGTTGATCGTGTCTGAAGCAAACCATCTCTCTCTATGTGGTATTCCAAGCTTACTGGATAAACTATTCTGTAGAATAAATCTTGGAACAGTCTATTAAGGGTGGATTCCTATTGTGTCAGGACTTCAAGCTGGGAAAATTGCTTTCGGTTCAGCCAGCATTTGACTATGATTCACCACCCCCCATCGGACATGAATATGCAAAGGACAGAAAAGGTCACCAACAGGTCATACATGGCTTCATGATTAAGCATTAACACAGCATGGACAGACCGAAATCTTCAGTGAAGAATAGGTACTCAATTTATACAATGATAACTAGCCCTTGGTGGATCTTTTCCCGACTTGTTGGGAAGAAGCACAAGAGCTCCAGAAGAACAACTTCCTTATATGTCAAGGGGCTTAAGAATGAATTAATGCTATCTCATCCTTGTAACTGAAGTAGTAGAGTGGAAGGATATGATTCTTCCCATATTACATGTGTATTCCTGAGTATTGTCAGCCAAGATGACTCGGCTAAGCCATGGAGTGAAATACACTCTGTTTTCACATGGGTGCAGTAAACAAAGCTGAAGGCTCTTCGATGACTGCTTGGAAGGGAATGGGGAGCATCAGGATGGAAAAGTGCTCTGGACATGTGGTTATATCAGCCCTAAATTGTATCACAGCTGCTTCTGGCACTGTTAGACAGAGCGCTGGGTAATTTATAGGAGTCATTTTTAGCAATTTGATTGTTGGTATATATCTGCAGAATTGATTGGTTGCAAAGACAGATCCTTGTTTTTATAATAGCAATAACATCCTTTGCACATTACTGCTCAATTTATTCCTGATGCCGCTTTTACCAACCAGTAGTTATCAATTTATATTGGAAAAAATATGTTCTTATTTCTTAATTATCTGTTTAATTGTAGGGAGACTAGCATTCTACCGAGCTCCGATTTGCCAGCCAGCCCTGGAGAGCTTGCCAGATTTAATGAGAGTCTGTTGGTTTGGCTTCTAGCAGTGCAGTGGTTTGAATAAGAACGGCCCCCATATGCTCATCTATTTGAATGCTTAGTCACCAGGGAGCGGCTCTATTTGAAAGGATTAGAAGGATTAGGAGGTGTGGCCTTAGGAGGAGGTATGTCACTAGGGGTAGGCTGTGAGGCTTCAAAAGCCATGCCATGCCCAGAGTCTCTCAGCCTGTGGATTAGGTTATAGCTCTCAGCTACTGCTCCAATGCCGTGCCGGGCACCTTGCTTCCTGCCACAATGAAAATAAGACTAACCCTCTAAAACTGTAAGCAAGCCCCCAGTTAAATGCTTCCTTTTATGATCTTGCCTTGGCCTGGTGTCTCTTCACAGGAAGAAGAGAGACTGAGACCCGTGGACCCCTTGCAAAGTCATGAGACTGAACACTTTGACTCAGTGTCCATGTGAAGGCACTCAGGATACAGCAGCACAGCTGGCTCTCCCACACACAAACTCAAATCCCTGTCAGCCTAAAACAGGCTTCTTTAGGCGCCTATGTCCCTCCTGATCTGATTTTGCCAGATCTAGTCATCAAGAATGCTGGTATGGCACCCTCCATCAAGTCTCTACTGGACTCTAAGGGCCCTTCTGGAAAGTGACTAGTTGGATGTTATTGTCTGATATCCAGGTCCATTGGCATCCACAAATGCCAAGTTTTTGGGCTTTGGAACAAGGAAATAGAAAGGGACACGTAGAGAGTCATAGAAACAGTACTTGAGGACAAAATACTCTGGAGGTTAGAGAGATGGCTCTGTTTAAGAGTACCTGTCGCTCCTGCAGAGGATCTGGATTCCATTTCAAGCATCTACAAGGTGGTTCACAACCATCTGTAACTCCATTTCCAAGGGATCCAATAACTCCAGGCCTCCATGGACACCATGCCCTCATTTGGAGCACATACATACATTCAAGGAAAACACTCAAAACATTAAATAAGATAAATAAATCTAATACATTGTTTTTGTTTTTTCCAGAAAGAATACCCTTCCATGGGAGGAAGTTGGCAGCACTTGGGAAGAAGGCTACTAGCTCCATGGTGCCCATACACAGAACATTGGGCTTTATATAGGTTTTTTGTTTTATTTGTTTTGCAGAACTCACTTTCTGTGTATTGCTCGTTGTAAGCATTCTCAGCAGATTTCAACTGCTATGGATCTTGTCAAGAGAGGGCCCATCTTTTTTTCTGCCAGTGCAGTTTCTTTGATATTTGCATTCACAGACTTTGGATGCCCACACACCTACCCTCCTCTGCTGTCACAGACTTAACTGCCCACCTTTGGTGGGCTCCTTGGAGAAGCGTTGTAAGCTCTATTGTTGAGCACAGCTTGGTTCTGTATTGTATGCTTGATCCTTTTCCTCTCCATCCAGGCAGAATTGCTGGGTGCATAAAATGGGCATGCTCAAAAGCGCAACTGGTGCCATTAAACAAGCATCCATGTTTGGCCACTCTACTGTCAGATTTTCCTTATTGTAAAACACACATAACATGAAGCTTATTGTTTCAGCCACTTTAAATGTATGTGTGGAGATTAGTAAGTACATAGGGGTTTGAATAGGAATAGTCCCTATAGGCTAATATATTTAAATTCTTGGTCATTAGGGACTGGCACAATTTGAGAGGGATTAAGAGGTGTGGTCCTATTGGACTAGGTGTGGTCTTGTTGGAGGAAGTGTGCTGCTAATGGGCGTGGGCTTTGGGTTTCAAAAGCTCAAGCCAGGCCCACTACCTTCCTCTTCCTGCTACCTAAAGATTCAGATGTAGAACTTCCATGATCCTTATACAGCATCATATCTTCCTGCATGCAGCCATGCTTTGCCACAGTGGTGGTGATGGACTAAACCTCTGAACCTATATACGAGCCCCAGTTAAATATTTTCCTTTATGAGAGTTGCCTTGGTCATAGTGTCTCTTCACAGCAATAGAACACTGAGTAACACAGTACACTTCACCACTACCCACATCCAGAACACTCTTATCCTCACAAAGTTAAGCTCTCTACCTAGTAAATAATATCCCACCTACTCTTACCCTTTACTCCAGCCCCTGGCAACTAGCTTCCTACTCTCTGTGTTCTGCTTTTGACAGCTTTAGGTCTCACATAAATAGAATTATAGAACATTTGCTTTTTTGTGCCTGGCTTATTTCAATTATCATAATCTCAACAAGGGTCAAACATACTGTAGGATAAAGCCAGAATTTCCTTTTTAATGCTTAACAAAATTGCATTGTATATATGTGTCACATTTTGTTTTTCTATGTATGTGTTGATGGATAGTTGTATTGTATTATTTCCACCTTTTTGCTATTGCAAAAAAAAAAAAATGTCTGTTGGAGTTTTGCTGTTTTAGCTCTTCTGGTCTTCTCCCACTCTTTAAAAGTGTTGATCATCGCCTTGACCATGCTATCCTATCTTAGCCACCGTTCTTGTTGCTGTAACCAAATTCTGACAAGAAACAACTTAAAAGAATTCATTTGGTCTCATAGTCTGAAGGTGTGGTTCAACAGAGGAGAAGTTAGGGGTGGCTAGAGGTTATAGCAACAGAAGCATGAGGCCGCTTGCTCACATCTGGACAGGTCAGAGAGCAGGAGGCAAGGCTGGGCTATTATTTGTGATTTATTAAAGCTTGCCTGAGGATACAGAAAGCAAAGTCAAGGACAAGACATAGAAGCCAGGCACACACCTTTAATCCCAGCAGCCAGAAGCTGGGGAGAGGTTACAGTCTGAGGCTTGGTGAGAGCTTGTGGAGATGGGATCGGTCCATTTAGCCTGAGGCAGAGGTAAAAAGCTACTGGCTAGCTGCTTTGCTTTTCTGATATTCAGCCTGAAGTTTGAACCCCAATATCTGTGTCTGGGTCTTTTCTTTTTTGTGTGTGTTACAGTTCTATACTCTTGAAGGCCCATTCCCCAGTGAGCCACTTACTTCCTAAAAGTTCACAACTTCCCCAAAAGTGTTGGGGACAGGAATTATTCTTGGGATTGTCTTTTTCTAAATCATAGTTTTTGTTGTTGTTGGTTTTAGTTGTCATTTCTATCATGATCATCAATATATGGCTGGAGTTTGGTGAAGACTTACTTATATAAAACACACAGAGATCGACTTCTATCAATCAGGGTTAGGCTGATTGAGCTTTGGAGCCAAACTGCCAATAAGTTCAGGTTTACCTCTTACTAAGGTTTGAGCCTCTCTATCCCTCAGTTTCCTCATCAAAGAAGAGAAATTTTGTGTCCTCTATGCTTGTGAGAATAAACTCATAAACAGCACTTGGAGCCAAAGGAAGTTCATAGGCAGGGGTAATAAATTTTGACTATCATTTCATCACATGGATCAGGAAACAGGTTAAGAAACTTGTCCAAGGCTAGGTGTATTGATGCTGAAATTGTATTCTTTCTTAGGAAGCTTATAGTTACTGTATTGTCCATGGAAGAAGAGACTGACCAGCCTGCATTTGAGCTTCTTATGTAAATTGCAAATATCTCTTCTCCCTTCCCCAAGATATATTTTGTGCTAACTAGCCAACCACTAGGTTGCAAAGAGTAGATAACACAGAACTAAATACAATTTCTGCCTCTAATTTTTACTGACCTAAGGCAAGCAGATATCGAAATTGATAATATCTCCCATGTACAAACACACAGAAGGTGTGGGCGTTCCTTATCTCCCTCTGTGCTTAAATATCTATTCTCCACACTCCCAGTCACTGGAAAGCAGACTATTAATCCTTTCTCCTATCTCCCCATCCTCATCACTCTCCACAAATTGGTACACGAGAGATAGTGACTGTAGATGGCAATTCACAGAGCCGGAAATGATCTCCACACGCATGCCTGATGCAAGGAGATGCCCATTTCCCAAGAGGAAGGACTGAGAGAGTCCAGCCCAAGTGCATTTCAAAGTCATAGCATCAGCATCAGCATCATCATCATCATCATCAGCAACAGCAGCAGCAGCAGCATCCTTACAATATAGACTATTTCCAAATGACCTTTAGGAGGCTTATTTCATTCCTTAGGGCTTACTCAAATAAAAAGTAATGCCACCTCCACTTTTTATTTCCTTTCCTTTCCCTTCCTTCCTTCCTTCCTTCCTTTCCTTCTTTTCTTTTCTTTTTAAAGCAGGGTCTCACCTATGCTTTGCCTGACAGTCTCCTAATTCTTTCATCAAGGATTGAAAGGAGACGCAGACACACTGCCCATAAATGAACTAACATGGCCATGTTTCCATAACACCTTATGGAAGGAGACACCAGGTACAACAGTTTGTGGTATGGATTTCCCCTTCAGAACAGGATTTGTAAGATATATATATATATACATATATATATATATATGTATGTATGTATGTATGTATACATATATATATATATATATTCTCCCAGTTGTTCAGATCACTGAGTATCAAGACCATCTAATTGAGGTAAATAAGTTAAAGGCACATAGATAAGTAGTTTTTTTTTCCATTGCTGAAATAGGGTCACTATGTAGCCCTGGGTGACTTAGAATTTTCTCTGTGGATCAGGCTGGCCTGAACTCACAGAGATCTGCATGCTGCTGCCTCCCAAGTGCTGGGCTCTCATTTTTTTTTTTTTAAATCCAGTCAGGCATAATAACCAAAGCTGATTTCAGACATTCTATAACAACATTCAGTGCCAAAAGACTAAAGGACAAGCATGATCAGAGCTGTGAGAGAAAGGGTAAACTATGGACATGCTGTCACCCAGCAAGCAGAGCCTCAGACTGCCATCTCAGCACACAGTAACATTAAAGAGAGAGCCCCATGACCCCACCAAGGAAGCGGGCACAATTCCACACTGAGACAAACAAAAAAGAAGAACTTAGGAATGGCTATTGCCAAATAGACGGCTCATATGCTATATAAACAATAGCACACTAACACAAATCAAGAGATAGAAGAAGAAAGACCTGCTGACATGGAGGACTTCCAGTCCCTGGGACAGGAGCATGCGATTCTAATCACCGAATGGTTTGCTTTACTCCTTAGAAACTGCTCCTAAGAAGAGACACTTGTGAAAATTCCCATAATGCATTTGTTTTATATCTTTTAAGGTAAATCAAGCCAAGCTTAATTCTTCTAATTTAAAATAGCACCTGTAAAGTGAACACATTTAAAATTATGTTCCTATTTATTTTACAGTTTCACATTTTCATTTTTATTACACTTATTTGTGTCTGTGTGTTTGTGTGTGTTGGAATGTATGTAATTTTTAGTGTGAGTGAGTGCACGTGTGGAGGCCAGAGGTCAAATTCAGGTGTTTTCAAAAGATGTCTCAGATAGCAAAGCGTTTTTCTCATGCTTTCCTTAATGAAGGATTTTAGACAAGAGTGGGCACATCCAGGGTGGCATGGCCATAGACAATAAAGGATTTCTGCATGGATAAATTTAGGTTTACATCTCTATATTAATTGTCTCTATCACAAGCAGGTAAAGTTTTTTTGTTTGTTTGTTTGTATTTTAATAATGGGGTGTTTTTTTTTTAAGAGAACTTTAAAAAGAGAAACATTAGGAGTAGCTACTTTTGGTGATAACTCCACTAATTAAGGACATCCCCTAGCTTGCTAATATATTCAAATAATTTTAAGGAAGCCAATGTAGATTTGTAAAACTAAATTACATTGTTAGGGAAGGATAGAAAGAACATTTCAAGGCAAGAGTAGTAACAGTGCCATTACTGAAAAGAATATACATATAATTCAGCTGAACATTAGCTCAAGAATCGAACCTGACCTTGATGAAAACGGCTTGAAGGGTTAGGTACCAATGAGCACAGAGCAGACACAAAGCGATGAAGGAGAGCCCTGAATTTTAATGGCTTTTTCCAAAATTAGTAATTACTTTCCTCAACGTCACATGTGAGTTTGGGGCTAGCTTAAGCTAAACTATGAGTTCAAACCCAGCCTGGGCTACAGAGTGAGACCTTGTCTCCAAAATCCAAAATGAAAGGTCAAAACCTTGCAATAGTGCTATTTCTATTATTATTATTTAAATTAAAAACATTCTTATTTTACACACCAATGCCAGTTCCCTCTCCCTTCCATCCTCCCATGCGCCCCACCCTCCCTCCCCCAGCCCACTCCTCAGGAAGGGTGAGGCCTCCCATGGGGGATCATCAAAGTCTGACACATCATTTGGGGCAGGACCAGTCCCCCACCCCCACCCCAGTGTATCTAGGCTGAGAGAGCATTATTTCTATTACTTTTATGAAGAAACTATGGTTGAGTCAAGAAATCAGGTCACAGAACTACCAATGGCAGAGACAGGCTTCGAAAGGAAGTCTGTGGGGCCCCTTCTCTCACAGCTGTTGAGAGTTGTGAGAAGTTTTAGTTAGAGGAGGAGGTTGGTTGTTGTTAGAGTAGAGACAGGAGTGAAGAGGTCCCTTTCTGTGACACGTCCACCCACAGCCCCCTCTCCCAAAGCGCATCCCATAATCACAGAACGAGTGGGCGTAGAGCGCTCTGCATGGCCTTGCCATCTTAGCCACTGTGCATGAACAAGAGTGGGCAACCAGAGGACAGCACTAGTTAGACTTGAACAATGGGCCACTAACGCTCTTTTCGCAGCCAGATACAGGAACCAAGGATAATTAAAATGGGCCCAGATGGCCATGTGTGTCCAGGTCATTTGGAGAGGCAAGGAGGAGTGTGGGTGAATGGGCACTGAGTACAGAGAAAGCAAGGGTGAAGATGGGCAGCCATGTGGCACCACATAGGGAAAGGGGGGAAATTGGGAGAGAATGGATGTTATGCCTCCGCTGCAGCCAGGCTATCTATGTGTTCCCAAGGGTTTGAGGGTAGGTGGGTTTTTGTTACTATGAGTAAAATGGACTTCACTGAGAAGGAAGGCATGGATTTAGTCACACTGGGGAAGACCTGATGGAGGTCTGAAAGCTGAAGGATTACCTGATGCTGCACAGCTGGGGGCTTGCTTTCCATCAGTCACTGGATGTAGAGTCCATTGGAGGACTCTAACTCTGTTTAGTAAAATAATAGTGTCCCAGGACCAGTAAGATGGCGCGGCGAGTAAATGAGCTTGCAGCACAGATCTGGGGACCTGAGTTAGAGCCTCAGAATGCACACAAAGGCAGGGGACCACAAAGTTGTCCTTTGACAGCCACACCTGTGCCAGACACTCGAAACCACACGCACACACATCACCACCGTCAACAGTAATTATTGGAGTCCCCAAGAAAACAACCCTTGACCCCTCTGCTCAGGTGTTTTCCTTGTTCTTTGATTAAACTAGGAGAAACTCAGAACAGGATATTTTACCCCCCAGAACCAGGGCTGGAACCCAAGGCCCTTCACATATTATTAGACACGCACTTTTCTACTGAGCTACACCCTAGGCCCTTGGTTTCTCTAAACAGGGGTTCACTGTGTAACTCAAGCTGGTCTGGATCTCGCCATGTAGTCCACAAATGGCCTAGAATTTTCTACCCTCCTGCTTTTACCTTTCAAGTGCTGGATTATGCCCAAGAGAAAATTTTTAAAAAATGATATAGCAGCATGAAGCTAGAGAGAGGGGGATTATGGGCTCTGATAACCTTCCTCTCAGGAATCCTCTGTCCTCAACCAACTTGGAACTGATGCTTTGAGCCCCATCCCAGTTATTTGGGTGGGTGATGAACATCGTGAGTTGTTAAGTTTGGATAACATGAGCTTTCTTATGATTCAAGTCTCGGAGGAACAATTGAAGGAGGGGGGTGTCAAATTCTGCTGCCAAACCTTTACAGTAAAGGATTGGCTTAGGGCCTTGGGTCATTCATTCATCATGACAGCTCTCCAGTGGTCTCATGTCTACAAATCTGTTGACTAGAAGAGTGATGATAAGATTCTAAGTTTAGACGTTAAGTCACTTGGCATTATTCTGAGTTGAGCTGAAGCAACAGATATTAATCCAGTCTTATACTTTATCATCTGCGTGTGTGTGCATATGTGTATGTGTGAGTGTGTGCACATGCATGTGTATGTACATGCTTGTATGTGTAAATGGGTACATGGGTGTGCATGCATGGTAAGGTCAGAGGTCAACATCCAGCATCTTCCTCTACCAATTTCCACAGTAGTTATTGAGATCTGGTCCCTCACTGAACTTGGCGCTCACTGCTTTGACTAGAATGGCTGGCCAGTGCCACTGGGATCCTCTTGTTTCTGCCTCCCCAAGTCTGGGACTACTGGTGCACACCACTATGCCCAGCTTTATACATGGGTTCTGGGGATCAAACTTAGGTCCTTGTGCTTATGTGACAAACCCATGACTTACTGACTGAACCATCTCCCCAACCCTACTTCCTTTAACATATTCTGAGGACATCGTCCAATCTACAGTATGTTGGAGAGACATCCTTGTCCCCAAAATGTGGAATATTTTCATTTGTCAGATCCTTTCAAGAACACAGTGGCAGAAAAACAGAGGAGAGCAAGAAAAGAGATTCCATAATAGAGGGAGCCATTATAGGTTGAACGAGAAATCTGTCACTAGGGAAATGTCCAGAGACCTACAAGTATGACTCCAGCTAACAATCTAAACAACAGTGGAGAGGCTACCTTAAATGCCCTTCCCTGATAATGAGATCGATGACTACCTTATATGCCATCCTAGAGCCTTCATCCAGTAGCTAATGGAAGCAGAGGCAGACACCCACAGCTAAACACTGAGCTGAACTCCTGGAATCCAGTTACAGAGAGGGAGGAGTGATGAGAAAATGGGCCAAGACCAGGCTGGAGAAACCCACAGAATCAGCTGACCTGAATAAGGGGAGCTCATGGACCCCAGACTGATAGCTGAGAAACCAGCATGGGACCGACCCAGACCCCCTGAACTTGGGCCGCAGTTAGGAGATCTGGGCAGTCTATGAGACTGCAATGGAACCAGGATGCATGAATGGACTTCGGGAACCCATTCCCCATGGAGGAATACTTCCTTAGTCTAGAGACACGGGGAAGGACCTAGGCCCTACCCCAAAATGAATTGACAGATTTTGATGATCCCTCATGGAAGGCCACACTCTCCCTGGGAAGTGGATGGGGGAACAGGATGGGGGGATCATGGGAGGATGGGAGGGAGAGGAACTGGGATCGATATATAAATAAGAAAAAACATTAAATAATAAAAAAAGGGGGGAGGGAAGAATACAGCGGTGGTAAAGTTTTCAGCGAAGGACTAATAACCCAGTGCAGTAGATGAACTCTCAGATGGAGTGTGACACCAAGGAGAGGTATCTCCCATGCAGTTTTGCCCTGGAGCAGTTCCTGCACATGGGATCATACTCTCTGAATACCGAGCATCCAGTGTCCAAGCTGATGTGTGCAACTTCGCTGATGTAGATTTAAATGCCACGATGTATTACAAAGTGCCACATGTCACCCCAGGTTGTATTCACCTCTATCATGGTTTAGACTGATGGGGTACAACATAACAGGATGTGGCAAGCTGGGAGATGTATAACGCGGTGCAACGTGTCCTGCCTGCAAAGCGTCCTCTCAAAGGGAATAGCACATCGCTGCAGCATGCCCCACTCTCCACCGATGTTATATCTGGCAGAGGAAAAGTCAGCTTGGTTAGGTCAAGGGCTCTCCCAACACCTCAGGAGCCACTGCTCAGTTCTAAGTTACATTCTTTCAGCAACTGTTTTCAAAAAACCCAATTCTATCAGCAATTGCTTTCAAAATGTGAAGGCCATCAGCTTTGACCTAAAGCCACCTAGGGGAAGAGATGAGCCTAGAGTTGCGTGGCTGTGGTTAGAAATAAGGTTGCTTGAGATCTGGGCAATTGCTTTGACTTTTGGAGGCTCTCTGGAAGGCACTGTCCTGCAAAGCTGCTGCAAGTGCATGCTGGGTTTTAGCTCCCTCTAAATATGGCCAAGATGCCAAGGCCTTTCCACAGGCTGTTAGCCCAGGAGGTACCTTCTTACACATGAGTAACGGCAGCCACTCTCTGGGCCAGCTGCATTCAGACAGGAGGTAATTACTACACAGGGTGAACTGTTCCTGGTCATTCGAAAGATTGATAACCAGTGTCTCCCCAGATTTCCTTGGTCAGGCCCCTCTTTCTTACTCATTGCCATTCATGTGAGCATGCCTGCCTCCATTGAGTTCCCCTTCAGAGAAACCTGTGTACAAAACAAAGGGGATAATGTAAACTTCCATGCTGTCTAAACCTCACCAAAGAAAAGATCAGAGTGTGTATATCCGTGACAGGAAGGGGAGGCTATGGGTTCTAATATGTAAAAGCCACCTAATCACTAAAGAAATGGGGTATTGTTTAAAACAATGGCTTTCTTAGCCAGATATGGCAGTGTATTGGAACTCCTGTCCTCAAGGATGGAGGCAGGAGGATTGAAAATTCATGGGCAGCCTGAGCCGCATAGGGAAACCCTGTCACCAAAACCAAAGGTTGAGGACATAGCTAAAAAGTAGAGAGTTTACTTAACATCCCTAAGTACCTGGGTGGTATCCCAGGCACACACATGCACACATGCACACATGCACGCACACACATGTACATACACACAAAGGCTTTCTCAACCATAAAAGTAATGTTTGTTAAAGAAAATAAATAAATAACCCTGAAATTCTTGTGTTTTGTGTTTTTTGTTTCTGTTTGTTTTTGTTTTTTTCAAGACAGGGTTTCTTTGTATTGCTTTGGAGCATGTCCTCGAACTCACAGAGATCCACCTGTCTCTACCTCCCGAGTACTTGGACTAAAGGTGGGAGACCCTAACGCCCGGCCCCCAGAAATTCTTAAAGTAGGAAACTAGTATAACTCAATCATTAAGTGATAGTAACTATGTATTTTTCAAATTTCTGTAGTAGTCATAGATATGAATTAAGTATTCTGAAATTGTATGTACATATATATATATATATATATATATATATATATATATATATATAATTTCCTGCCTTTCTTTCCTACTTTATGTAATGTTGTTTCACAGAGACTTGTTTGGAATAAAGTATTAGCATAGAAATTACTGGTTCAGAGGAGAGTTTTAAAACCCTGACACGTATGGTCAAATCATAGGGATATTATCTCACTTTGCAATCTTTTCAGGAACTCTCAGGCCAGTGCACACAATTCATTATCTCCCCTGTAAAGGACACAGGTTCATTAAAGAAACAGGCATGGAGTGCCTGACAACCAAAAGCGCTATTCGTATTTTGTTCGTCAGGGTCACTAAGACAGTACATTTCCATTTTCAAGTTCTGTTTCCATCTGTAGGAAATGAACTTGAAATTTCACATGATTCTTGAGATCTTGTTGAAATGTTTTAAAGTACCCAGAGAAAGTTCCCAGGCTTCTTTACATATAGTCTTTATTATCCTCGGTGTTCCACCAAACAAATGCTTGAGTGCATTTGGTGTCACTACAGCAAAAGAGTTGAGGCTGCACTTTGTACTTGAGCACAAAGAAATGATGTTTGCACAGCATACAGCTTTTGAAGGTTGGAAGTCTATGAAATGTTAGACTGGCTTTGGTGATGGTTTGAGCTGGAGCCACATGGTAGGAATATGTAAGCAGAAGAGACCATATCACCAGATGGGCAGCTGAAGAAACTGGGAAGCAGCCGTGCTTCTAACAATTTGTATTGAGAAGTAACTCAGGGATCCTACAAGACTTAGCTTGGTCCTTTACAAGTATATACACCTAAGGTTGTACCAGACCCCACCTGTTAAAGGTCCTACCACCTGAAGGACCAATCCTTCACCACACACACCATTGGGACTGTCTTAGTGTTTCTATCATTGTGATGAAACACCATGACCAAAGCATGCCGAGGAAAGGGTTTGTTTGGCTTATGCTCCCACAACATTGGTCATCATTGAAGGAAGTCAGGACAGGAACTCAAGAAGGGCAGGAACCAGGAGGCAGAAGCTGGTGCAGATGCCATGGAGGGGAGCTGCTTACTGACTTGTTCCTCATGGCTTTCTCAGACTGCTTTCTTATAGAACCCAGGACCACCAGCCCAGAGATGGCACCACCCACCATGGGCTAGGCCCTGCTCCATCAATCACTACTTAAGAAAGGCCCTAGAGCTGGATTTATAGAGACATTTTCTCAGTCGAGCTTCCATCCTTTAGATGACTCTAGCCTGGGTCAAGTTGACATAAGACCAACCAGCACAGGGACAAAACACAAACAACCACAGCTTGTGCCTTTCTTTGTACACCATGCAATTCTGTCTACTGCTAAGAAATGGAGGTCTTCACAAGCCTGAAGGCACAGGCCTGTGATTCCCTCTACTAGAGAGGCTGGATTAGGAGGAGCACACTTTCAAGGCCGGCCTGGGCAATTTAGGGAGACCCTGTTTCAACGTACAAAGTAAAACAACCACAAAAAGGGCTGGAGTATAGCTCAGTGGTAAAACACTTTTCTAGTTATCTACGTTCAATCCCCAGCATCCTAAAAACCAAACAAACAACAATATAAAGAGTGACAAGTGCTTTTCATCCAGCACCGGGGAGGCAGCGTCAGGTGAATCCCCTGGCCAACCATCTTAGTCCCGCTCGCTGGTGACGCTGAAGTCCCAGTGTGAGACCCTGTTTCTGAAGACAAAGTAGACAGACAGCAGTGGAGAATCAGCACCTGAAGTTAACCTTTGACCTCCACGTGCACACACACACACACACACACACACACATCTTTATGCATGCCACACATGGAGCGGGGAGCGGATTCCCATGAAAAGTAACTGAAAAGTACTGGCTCCTTTTCCATTTACTAAATTTCTCTTTGATTTCCCCCAAAACTTTGAGGGTAAAGTTTTTCTCTAAATTTGCTCAGTGCAACAACCATCAGTCATGCATGTGTGCGTGTGTGTGTGTGTGCGCGCGCGCCTGTGCATTGCATATCTGAGTGTGAGCACATGCCCATGCTTATGCACGTGGTAGACAGAGGAGGACAGTGGACATCTCTGTTGATTGCGCTCTGCTTTATTGCCTCGAGACGGGGTCTTTTACTGAAACAGAAACTTGCTACCTCATCTAGGCTGGCTGGAGAGTGAGTGCCCAGGACCTACCTATGTCTGCCTCCCAGTGCTGGGGATACAGGTACATGCAACCATACCTAGCATTTTATATGGGAGCTAGGGATTTGAACCCAGGGCCCATGCTTCCAAAGCAAGTGCCTGTACTCACTGAGCTTTCTCCTCAGCCTCGAGACAAAATATATTAAGAATTCATTTCCCAGTCTTACTAGCTATATTTTATGTACAAAATGGCATGCATGTCTGCATTGGACACTGGCGTCTTTCCTAAAATTCTCCTTGGATGGAGAATAGTCATAACTCTGAGATTCTGCAGCTTCTGCCAGAACTTAGTCGAGGGAGACACTTCTTTGATGTCTTGTTCATGTGAAATTTTTCATTCTATATTATAATGCATACATCTTTTCTTTAATGTAAAGATGGCTCTAATACAGAAAATTGACTAAAATAGACAAACGGGAAGGTTGTTCGGTGGGTGCTATGGTTTTTCATGAAGCATCTGGAAGAACGTGGCTTTTAGAGCACTGAGGGTATTACCCATCCCCGTCGGTTACCAGTGACAGGCCTTTCTGCCTTGCTATCAACTGCAGAGGGAATGAAATGATTCATAATTAGGCTCTGAGGGTGATAGATGTGGCAGCTCCCAGCGCCTCCACCTGCACACTGAGAGGCCTTGTGAAACACAGGCGACAGTGAGGGCCACTCCATCAGCTCTGCCATTTTTTTTATCTGGACTGTGACAATGTGGCTAGCTGAGTGAACATAGACTGTATTTGCTAACCAGGTAAGACTACCCACTCCCAGATGGGGCTCCTCTGAGGAGCCTTCTTTCTCCAGGAAGCTGTCTTTAAGCCTGGTGCTGAAATTGGGTTGCTTTAGGTCACAAGTTTTCAAAGTCACTTGGCAAACTTACAGAAAGTGTGGGAGAGGAAGGCTCTTACACTGGACCTTACAGCTTCTCTGCAGCCCTAAAGTGTTGGAAAGAATTAGATCAAATATACATGTAATCTCCTCCCATTTTAGAATGTGCAGCATTTGAGCTTAAAACTACTCCTTCTGCACCGAGGTCTGCCTCTACTTTTGAGTTCAGAAGAGGTAGGAACGGCTAGCTTCTGCTCTTAACAAAGCATGAAAACCACTCACAATTTTAAAAGTCTTTATGAATGTAATATGCAGGCTTTAGCCTGTGCTAAATCATCTCCCTCTTTCACCTCCCTCTTTGGTGCTATTTTATAACTCAAATCACCCTTTCTTTCTCGTTCCCAGAACTTTTCTAATTTATCTGAGAGGAGATATGCTGGACAAAACAAGAGCCTAAGCAGAGTTACAGAGTTTGTTGCACTAAAACTGTACTGTGGCAATTTCATTTCAACCGGCCTGTTGGTTTCCTTCTAACCTGAGGTCCAACACCTGTTTTCTTCTTGCTTTCACCAGTGATCACACACCTCTATTAAGACTCTCTCAGCATTCAACTGTTACAAATATATCATCTGTAGGAATTGTTATTGCAAATATTTGTTTCAATTAATTAGCAACGGCCTTATGATGAAGCCTGACTGCATTTCTCTATTGTAACCATGTGGTAACATTAGCCCTGGGGTGGTGCACAGCCCGACAACATTCCTTAATGATCCTCTTAATTACACAGTTGGGCTAACCATTCTGTCTAAAAAATCTGCTTCGTAATTACAAAATCACCAGCCCAGCCAGGCATGTTGACCCATCAATCGCTTGCATTCCACTGTGTCCTGAAAATGTGTTCTGTCTTCTCTCCAAATGACAGGGAAGCTTTGGAAGCCAGTGAGAGTGGGCTACAGCTGCTCTGGTTATGAGGATGTCTCAGTCTCTCTCTGCCTAGAGCTGCTGGACCGCTGGGCTTCTTCCTCTACCTCCCAACATCTTTTCTTCCACAATAGCCTCGGAAGCACAAGGGAGTTCATTCCCTCTCTCAGATCCATCCACATAAAGCTTGTTTGTAGTCATTTAGCATAAGCCTGAAAAAGTAATTTGGCCCCCTCAGGTTGACTGGCCCAGTTCCTTGGATGCAGAGTCTGCTGTTGAAATTGTCACTCAACTTTTTCCCTTTGGCTAGCCAGGTTTCTGTCCTCAACGCCAAAGCCAATAACATACCTTTGTTAGTGTATGTGAGCATAGACAGTGATGACTTATGGGTAAGTGGGTCTCCACCATAATACTGGAGCTCTGGGATGGTGGCTTTTAGCTCAGTTAGTGGACGCTCAACACTTAAATGTTAGCGAATGGCAGGCTGGTAAGTCCCCAGTTTCTCTAAATATGCATACCTTAAAAGCTGGCTAGCCTGTTGTGATTGCTTTGCCCCCAAGAAAATCGTGGGACTCTGTTACTCAGTGAAGACTCTTCTGTATCACAGAACTACTATTTGTGGATGAGAACTCCAAGCATCTTCTTGGGTGCTTTCTACACATTCTTCCTAAATTGTGAAAATACCACAGCTCCTGTGACATTGTGAAGTGGTGTTCTGAGAGCCCAGGATACACAGGATCCTGAGGACCTGTGTCACAGCCACTACTTCGTATGACAGAGGTTGAGGGCTTTTCTTTGTGTTGTGAGTTAAGGGGTTGGAATGTAAAGGGAAGCCTCAGGGCAATAGGCACTATCATCCATTGCTTGTGGGAACACAAACCGGCTTAATCACTTTGGATTAAATCTCTTGTCAATATCTTGCAAGTCTAAACATATTTTCATGCTACCTAGGAATTACACTCTGGGGTATTTATCCAGTTGGTTTGAAGCTTATGTTCACATAGAACCACCTGTACATAAGCCATGGTAGCAGCTTATGCATCATTGTCAAAACCTGAATTAGCCAAGATGTCCTTCAGTTTGTGAATGGATAATTAAGCTTGGGTACATCCATGGGCTGGAATATTATTCAGGTATAAAAAAAAAAAATCAGCCATTAAACCACAACATGCATAAAGGAAATTTAAAGTTCGTGTGTGGAAAGAGGCAAGTGGTAGGGATTAATCATAATTATTAATTTTATGGCATCTAGGATCACTATGGAAACAAACTTCTGGGCATTTCTGAGAGTGAATTTCTAGACTAGGAAGACCTGTTACAACAGATAAGTATTTCTGCCCGCCGCTGGTCTTGTCCCATCGCCACGCCAGCCCCGAGACTCTGTATTTGATATAATGCTGTTGGCTAGTTACTTGTTTCTTATCGGCTAGCTCTGTCTTAAGTATTAACCCATTTCTATTAATCTAAGTATTTCCACGTGGTCTCATCTTCCCGGAGAGAGAGGCCGGCGTTCTGCTCTCTCCGTCTTCCATCTTGACTCCTTACTACTTCCTCAAGTCCCGCCTATCTTGCTTTCCTATTGGCCAACAGTGATTTATTCATTAACCAGTATGAGAAACATATTTACAGAATGACATCTCCCATCAAAGACCCTCTCTAAATGTGGGTGGCACCATTCCCTGGGCTAGAAGAAAGTGAGCAGATCACCAGTGTGCACCTCTCTCTGCTTCCTGAGTGGAGATGCAACAAGGACACCATTTCATACTCCCACACCACCATGGTGTGCTGTGGCCTCTGTTTCACACTCTGATGTCACAGTGGTGGGCTGTGGCCATGGTTTCACACTCTGATGCCACAGTGGTGGGCTGTGGCCTCTGTGGTGGGTTACACCTTCAAACTGTGAGCCAAAACAAACCTTTCCTTTCTCAAAGAGTTTTGTCCCAATAAGGAGAAAAGAAACTAACACACAGTTTTAAAAGTTTACATATTTCATGATCACAATTATACTACATTATAGAAAAGGTAAAAACAGTACAGTCCATAAAAAAATAGCCAATGAAGATAACTAGGAGTCGTGTGACTTTCATAGCCGCCAAACCATTCTGCGTTATAGTATCATAGATGTGTGTCCCTCAAAAACCACAGGCCACTTCAGCATAGAGTGAACCTTGATGTGTATTATTTCTGTTTTTTGTTGTTAGAGAGACATAGCCCTGGCTGTCCCGAAACAGTCTCAGGGGCCCCTAAACAGGTTGCAGCCTCCGTGCACCTTATTTCTAAGGGGCAATTAAAACCTTCTGTGCTTTCTGTGCTGTCCCTGTAGTGTTCAGGAGTGTCTCTTGAAGCCAGGTTTGATGATTTTGAGGATGAGGGAGACATGGTAGAGTGTGGCGATAATAACTTTGCTGAGTTTGAGGATGTCATGGGAAATTCTGTTACAGAATCTTTCTGGTAAGGGATAATCACTGAAGATGATGAAGATGAGGACACTGTGGAATTAGAAGAGCAGGATAAAAACCAAGGAGGAGATTTTGAAGGTGGAGAGACTAAGGAGGAAGACACTGAGAGGGAGCCATATGATGATGGAGGACTTGAGAGTTATGAAGGCAAATCATACAGTTCTTCCGGCAAAAATAAAGACCCAACGACAAGTGCTGATATTCTTGCACCCCTCTAGACAGTTGAAAGAGCTATTACTTACAAATTCTGATGTTAATTGGGCAGAATCATGAACTACATCATTGGGATTAAAGTAAGCATGGATGATAGGGACTGGGATACATGCGTGTTTGCTGCTGCACTCACTAAACTACAGGAAGAGATTTAGGATCTGGGTGAGTTTTGTAGTGGTAAACCTAGGTCTGCAACAAAGTATGGACTGCCAGACTCTTGGGCCATCCTGTAAGAAGTGGGAGAAGTCACAGAGGGAGTGAAGAATACAAAGATGGGTCACTTTCTTTCATACCGTGCGGACAAGCTTGAATCCAGCCAGGGTTCACAGGGTATGCAAGAGGAAGGTCACCTTTAAAACTCCCCGACATGGAAGGAACACTGCTGCTTACATTGACTATGCCTGGCTCAGGTAACACCCAAAGATATGGATGCTTTGCTGCTCTGGTAAACAAAATGCAGATAAGACCTGAGCAGGAGAGGAGGAGAACTTGGAGCTGACACGCTGATGTGTGTGCGAGGTCAGGAGGATAAAGTCCCAGCATGAGGAGGAGAAGGAGCCAAGAAGGAGTGGGTCATGAAGGACAGCCTGTGACTGCACCCTTCTCTGCGTTTGGAGTCCTACAGAGGTTGTACATACATTGAAAGAAATATTTCCGTTATTTCCTTCCAGACAATGAAATTATTTTATAAAAGGGATGTATAGCTTATAAAAGTATGTATAGCTTAAAAATATTTCAAGTTGTAACATGAGCCGTTAGTGCTTTACTTTGGTGTTTAATGGACAAATTTTCTAGAAAGGTTGTTGCTTTTGTTTTGCACTGGGCAGTTGGAATAACCATGGAGACGAGCTCTAATTCAAGATCACACAAATATCTATTGGAAGTGCATAATAAACATTGCTTGAGTTTTGTTTTGTTTTATTTTGTTTTCCTTCTGTGTCCACATTAAACTGTGGGAAAGGTGAAATCTAGAACACTGTGTGTAATGAATTTCAGAGACTTAGAATATGGTACAATATATATTTTGTATGTGGGAGGTGCTGGTGACAATATTATAGGAGAAAATCTATGGGTGTTGGGATACTGTATGTTCATGGAACCCTCTAAATTAAGAACGGGCCCTCCCTGGGAACTTCCTGAACATCATGTTGCTGTCATGTAGCCCTGGATGCACAGGACCACCCACCCCACTTGTGCTCGAACAGATCACAGATGGGGTGGATACTGGGTTGGGCCAACACTTAACCCTTGTCCTGGACCTGGGTAATTACAGGGTTCATCAACCCACCAGCTCTCCCTGTCCTCACCACCAGGGGGCGCTCTCCAGCATTGCCCTGGCTAGTTCACCCCTTGCAGCAACGAGCAGGGGGTGGGGTCCGTTTTCCCTCTTTCATATATTCAGGTGGGCTCTCCCACACCTGCACCGTCAAGGCCAGCTCTACTGTGTTGCCCAGTTGAGGTGTGGAGGCCACTACTGATGGCAGATAATTTCCCTTTCTTACGGTACTAATAGAAGACCAGAGGGTGGGAAGATAGAGCAGTGTGGGGATTCTTTCTCTAATGCCTCTGTGGCTTGGCTATGGCCCAACTATGGCTGTTGTGTTATCTAAAGGCAGCACATGCCCTCTGGGAGGCCCTTTTCAGGGGTGCTCTCCCTCTCTCCCTCCCTCCCTTCCCTCCCTCCTTCAGGCTTTCTGAATCTGTCTGCTGCTTTTGCTACTCTGGCCCTAGGCTGGTAACTGTTGCCATCATGGATACTTGGCAATCCCTCCATCCTTGCTGGTTTATCCTAACATTCCCCATACTTCTGTGAGCAGAACTTTCATTACAATCACCCCAGTTTCTTCACTTGCACGTGCATGGCTCCTGTGCCCAGCCCTCGGCGCCTCTGGGATGGGTAATAATCATAGCTCTTACCTGGTTTGAAATCACCACTGGCATTGTCTATGAGAGTGGTCTCAGAAGATTTGACGGAAGAGGGAAGGCTAACCCTGAGCATGGGTGGTACCACCAATGGAGTGGGGTTCCAAATGGAATAAAAAGAAGACAGCAAGCTGAGCATCAGTGTTTACCTCTCTCTGCCTCCGGACCACAGATGCCGTGTGCCCCACCGCCTCACTCTCCAGCCACAAATACTGTCCCTGCAGCGGTGGGCTGTACTCCTAAACCGTGTTCAGGTATGCTGTCTCAACAAGCAAAGTGGCTACTACAGCCGCCTTTTAAAAGCACTCACTCCCGCCCCTTCAGCTCTGTGGGCCACCATGCTTGTGTAGGAGAGTCCAGAGAAGCTTGCCCCTCCTGGGGGGCATGCTTGAAACCCACAGTGACTGCCCCAGTCCCTGTAGACTGCAGAAGCAGACAGAGCGATCTTTCCATGTAAACTAATGATGGCCGCCACTTGCACTCCTTACCAGGGTCTTCATGTGAAAAAGAGGAATCCTGACACAGACCTACCCCATATCCCTCTGAAAGAATCACTGCAGTAGCAAGGAACAAACAAACAAAGTAAAGGTATATATGCAATAACGCTATGTGTTTTTATAATCTCTTCTCCCCATTATAACAGTAATTCGACATCCACAGTGTTCAATGTTTTGTAAGAAAATCCTCCATTTGGTGTGTTGCTTTCATAATTAAAAGGCTATGAAAGACAAAAATTTTAGTGTTACATATGCTTATAATTGAAAAGTATTTTAAAGGAGAAAATAAAAAGGACCCACGATCCCACAACAAGAAGGCATGTAGTAAGAATAAACTCGAATGCCCTTATTTTAAATAATAGCTTCATTGCTTTTTAGATGTAACCCTGCACCAGTCCCTTAGCTCCTGCGAGCCTCATTTGTCACAGCCGGGAAAGAAGGGACACCAACGCCTCGTGCTATATTGCAGCAAGACCCTTCAGTAGGACTCCTCACCCAGGGAATGTATGAGTGAGACAGGTCTGGATTTGAACCTCTGTTTTGTCAGTTTCAAACTGCTTAAATCTTGGAAATGACAGAAAATCCTCTCTCTAATAAAACAGGAATAGAAAAGCAGTCAATTCTTTCCTAGGATTAAACTGTCTCATTGATGACGAACGAACTCTTTAGGGCAGGGAGCAGTACATGGCAGGCACAATGCTTTGAAGCCACAGCCTTCGTCTTTCTTAATGTATCCTCAACAGTGATCAGGGAGTCAATGCCAAAGCAACCTGATCTTACGGCGGGGGCGTTTGTATTCACTGAGACAGGAGGGGCAGCTTTGCCTCATGCAGTATCCCCAAAGCGATGCGTTCAGAGAGATATTTGCTTAGCTGAAACCTGTTAAAATGCAGCAGCTGCAGCCAATGGAGTACCAAAGGGCACAGGGCTGGAGCCCTTCCCAACCCTAGCACTCGGACTGAGAAATCTTATTGCCTATATAAACAGCCGCAATGACCTTAAGTGGAAACAGCTTGGAAAGGGAAAGAGAGGGGAAGCAATGGTAACAGAGGAGGGATGCGGACACAGGACCAACTCATCCCTTTTTTCTTTGCCATATGGGAAGGTTTGCCAGCTTTGCATGTGTTTTATTTATGTTTCCTTGATGAAGAAAATCACCCAAATGTATTAGAGAGGTGGCTCAGCAGTTCAGAGCACTGGCTGTTAATCAGGAGAACCCGGTTCAATTCCCAGCACCCACATGAGAGCTCCCAAGTGTCCGTCACTCCAGTTCCAGGGGATCTGGCACTGTCACACAGGCATATGTTCAGACAAAACATCAATGCATACAAGAAATAAATTTAAAACAAAAAATATAAAATTTTAAAAAATCTAAAAAGAAAAGAAAATTGTATCTTGTCCTTATGAACACCCATCTGGGTACTTTACAAGTACTGTATTTGCTAAAACAAGAACGTTTGCACTGGATGGTTGTGCACACCTTTCACACTAGTTCTCAGGAAGCAGAGGTAGGCAGATCTCTGAGCTTGAGGCCAGCCTGCTCTACAGAGTGAGTTGCAAGACAGCCAGGACTATACTGAATAACCCTGTCTTGAAAAATCAAACCAAATCAAAACAAACAAACAAACCCCCAAAACAAATCAAAATGCCAAGCACATCTGCAAGCACAGTTCATCAGGATATGTGTGTGCCGAGGTAAGCCAGGCCCTCTGCATGCGAAATTCATCTGAGCTTCATAACTCCTTTCTATGTGTTCTGTGGCATGTTCTATGACAATACTTCTGTAACTAAATGTGTGACACTCACTCACTGGTTCTGTTAAAAAAAATGTATTTGGTCATGGCATGTGCACACCCTGGCTTGCTGGGGCTGGGACTCTAACAGGAAGAATCCAGCAATGAGTCCTAAAGTTATGATTATCAGAGGCTCAAGTATTCAGGGTGGAGAATATTTCATCTGACGTTTTCTCTGGAAACAAGTTTCGATGGTGGGAGGGTGGCAAAAAGCCCAATAGTTTGGTTTAAGGGCACCAAGTTACCAGGGATGCAACAGAGGAAGACTCAGATAGGATCAGCAGGGTATCCAGATGGGTGCTTCCAGCTCAGGGTTCCTCCATGAAACCGCTGGACCATTGATGTGTGTAGGTTGAACCTCTCTTCCCAAGTTGCCATGCTTCCCTGGGAGCTCTTTGGACACACATGTACCCACACGGTCATAAAGCAGTGCTAAGCCCGAAGGCCATGCTGTTACAGGACTTTCTTATTCCTTTGTCTCTGGCAGAGGCTGTTTCAGCATGCCATGGGGTATCCGGGAATGATAAATTTTCTTAGGAAAATCATATTAAAGTTCAATTTGTTAAATCAGTCTCCTGATCTTATCCGTGGTGGGCAGTCGTTCTAGCTCCACAACCAGGAAGTGATAAATCCCTTAGGCTGAGTCTACAGATGGTTATCCTATCAGTGTGGATGAAATCAATGGCAAAGTCATCTGCGGGAATGTCCTCGAAGCTTACAGAACACCAGCTAGTAATATTGCTTGATCAGATTGAAATCATTCATTGTTTTCCCCTGGTGTGTGTGTGTGTGTGTGTGTGTGTGTGTGTGTGTGTGTGTGTGTGTGATTTCAATAACAAAGCTTTCAAATTTCAATTGATTGGATCAGTAGAAATGCCTGTTACCTGTGATCTTGTTCTCAACACCCAAATTCAGATGGCTAATAATGGCCAAATGTTTTCTGAAAAATTATGGGAGCAAGGCAGGAAGAGGGCAGTTTTTTGCTACTGGCCATGAACACAGACCCAAGATTCAAGGGCGTCTCAGAGAGACTGGGCCACAGACAGAAATACTCCAGCAGACAGAAGGATAGCACACTAAGGAAGCACCCATCTCGCATGACATTTCATGCTGAGGTGGCTGTGAGGTGATGCAGCTGAGTGCTTTTGTGGAGGCAGATAAGGATTGTTCTTTGAGCCTCCTGGCTACCCACCTGTTCAGGGCTGAGACCATCCCATATGCTGAGAAATGAGAATAAAGGTGCTTGGAGAAGTCATCTCTTGTTTCATGGAGTTCTAGGGCAAGGTCCAGCAATCTGCCCCTGATTATTTCTGTACATCCTGACAATTATTTAATCATTGAAGGGGTGGGAAAGAGTATTTCATGGCCTATGAAAGTGCAGATTCCAGCCCATAGTGAAAGCTTTAGTGGAACACAGCCTTGGCCATACATTTCTATAGTACCCATAGTTGCTTGTTTACTATAACATACCAAAGATGAATCACAGTTGCAATACCTAACGACCTACTGTCTAGCCACAAAAAGAACAAGCTGGCCAACCACAGTCTAAGGGTGCAGACAGGGGAGCTACTTACAGTGCTAGAGAGTACAGCTCATAGAATCCTCACTTTAGGGCTGCAGACAGCAGAGGTGTTGAATAAATCATTAGCAAACACCGCTGCTGTTACAAGCAGGATTGGAAGCCATGCGGGGCATCCCTTGAAAGGGAGAGAAGGTAGGCTGGTAGTGGCTAACCAGTAGTATAACCCAAGAGACACATAAAATGTGTGAGATACGTGAGGACTTGAAGGAGAGGAGACTGAGTTAGGTTTGAATTTTGTTGAAAGTAAAACTGGAGATGAACTTGAGTTTAGGGAGTTTGTTTGGGAGGTGTCTGAGAAACCATGGGTGAAAAGTAATGACTGGTTGCTGCGGTGGCCAGCTGGTACTCACTCATTGAGACTCTCTGAAAAAAGAGTGCAGCAAGCCTTAGGGTTAGCTCTCTGCTCACGCTGTCAGCTGACTTGCTTACAAATGGCTAAACTCCTGGTACGACCCCTGCACTTCCAGGTCTCACCTGCAGGCGGCTTCTGAGTCCTTGCTGAAGACCCTGAGTGGAAGCTGGCGAGAGCCTGCGGGGAACTGTCCACCGCTGCTGTGCTGAAATCCAGGGCCTGGAGGCTAACGCGAAAGCCTACCATCATCTGCTGAAGAGCTAGCTGTCCAAGCCGCTGAGCTGGAGCAGAGTTAAGCTTTGGCCCCAGGCTGTGGTCCATTCCATTAGACTGACATCTCCCGCTGCTGGCTGCTCAGATTCATACCGGCTGCACTTTCCCTGGGAGGGCCTTGTGCTTTATGTGCCGGCTGGAACACAGCCCTAGATTTGGGAGGCCTTGGTACCAACTGGAGTTAGCCTGCCTTGTCCCCGATTGACCTAGTATCCATATCTATCTTTTCTGACTAGAAAAAAATGCTACCATTCCTAACTCATACATATTATAATTGCCTTGCTTCAAGATTTTTAAGAAAACTTATGGTATAGATGTGACGGCATTACTCTTCTTTCTGTCTGAGGGCTCTTCTCATTTCTTCTCTCTAATGAAAAGATTTTCAGTGTTACCCACCACGAAGTTGCTCCCTACCCCCACTGAGGCCCTGACTTGCTTACAAATGGCCAGTGTACACTTAGCCTTTCTTGGCAGTGAGAGTCTGACTCCTGAGTTCTATGGGCTGGCATGACTCCAAGATATATTGGCATCTTCCCACGTCTTTTCTGGTCAGTCCATCTTCTAGACACCACACAACTGCAGGAAATCTGTAGGAAACTGCAGGCCAGATTCCTGTCTTTGACAAGAGCGGGCAAATTCTGACCAGTAATTTTTCCTTGAAAAATGAGTGTGGAAAGGGGCATGAAGCGAGGAAGACGTGGTGGGTGGGAGGAGCAGAGAAGGGTAGGAATAGAAGCAGGAGATGGAGTGAGGAAGAGAGGAGGAGTAAGTAAGAAGATGCGAAGGAGACAAAGAGGCGCAGGATGGGAAAGAGGAGAAAACATGAGGAATAAAGAAAGAGATGGAGAACGATAGATGACAGGAGAAAAGTGTGAGACCTTTCTGAGAGAACCGCACTGTTCCACGACAGAAAACAAAGTGAGTATGTTTAGGTAGCAGACGGTAGACATTTTCACATTATAAGGACACACGTCTCTTTCCTGGAAACCTTGGAAAGGCCCTTATCATAGTTCCAAGCAGTTGATCCTTGATTGTGTTTGGTATTTATGCAACATCTGGAGAGGACATACTATTCTGTTGCTTTTAAATGTAAGCCACCCCTCACCCTGAGAGGAAGCAGTTTTTGTCATAGCGAGAAGTAAACTGGAAAGAGGGACAAGGAGGGAGAAGGAGTATGTGGCTGCTCAGGATGCTGTTCATACCCTGGGCTGTCCAGGGTGAGGCAAGAGCAGAGGAAAAACAAGAGCATCGGGGGACCAACAACATCTGGAATTCACCACCCACCACTCTCTTTGTTCAGGCTAGGTGGAAATGTTGTGGAGAGATCTGTTTCACTCAGATCCATCTTCACAACAGCAGAGTGAGGAGCAAGGACCATGATGCTCACTGCATCTCTAAGCAGTGTGGTTCCGGACTATCATTAACCACGCCACCCCTCACCCCTCAACAGCATCTCTTTCTGCCATTTGGAGAGAAGACATTCTTAAACACTGACACCCTCCAATTTTGTAACAAGTCCCTTCACTTTCCCTCTTGTGGTAGACACTGAAGAGCAGTAGCATTTGCTTTTCTTAGAGAAAAAGCATAGATCGAAGGCAGTGGTTAAATCAGCAGTCACAGATCTGTCACTTAAAAGACTTCCCCGCCATTGCCGTTTGGAACTTGTTGCAGTGAGCAACATGTCTTATGTCAATTGCTTCATCTTTCTTACATGATCTCTAGTTCTGAAAATCTGACAATAAAAAAACAAAAACAAAACCCATGTCCCCTCCCCTGCCACAATCACACAAGCCAGTTTGAGATCCCCTTTTCTCCCTAACATATAAAGTGTCTAAAGCAGACAAATGCCAAGGGGCTTTACTTGGGCTCTTGTCAAAGTGAACAGAAGAGCCAGCGTTTGTGGCTATGACTGTGGGATTCCTTCTCACTTAATTGGGAACTAGGCTACACTTTCCTGAGCACACGGCATTTAAAAACATTTATAGACACCATTAATTTCAGCTTCTCCTTCCCTTCAGAAAAGAACCCTGTCTGTAGCTTGCACTGCAATTGGGGGGGGCAGTTAATACAAACTGAAGCTCAGCCCAATCCTTCCTTAGGAAACTAGAACATATCAGGACACTGGAGGGGTTCCAAGCCTTAATGTGGTGGTCATAGACATGAAGGACCCTCAGCCTTCTTTCTTCTTCCAGAGGCTTCAGGTCTGTGCAGCATTAGCTACAGGTAGAGTGCTAACTTCAAAAATGATTTGACTTAGAGACGAAACCAAACCAATCAGTTAAGATTCATACTACCTGTAAATAATGTAGAAGTTAAAAAAAAAAAAAAAAAGGAGGTTGAATTCACTGAAACACAATTAACATGAAGAAGCCTTGCATTGATTGTCTGCTCAAGTGGTCTGGCCTCTTCAGGAAGACTCTTAGAGCCCTCAACCCATGGAGAATGGAAAGTGAACATTTGGATTGGGAGGGTCTCCCAGTTGAAGATGCATGGCATGGTGGAGTTTGAGTGGATTAGGAATTATCTAAGGTATTGAAACACATATTGGGGTGAATTTGGTTATTTCTAGTTAGACAGGATTAACAGGTGGTGCTGGCAGCACATCCTGTGAGCTGAGTTCCTGGTCTGAATAGAAAAGGAGAAAGCATGGTCCTTGTCTGCTTCTTGTTAGACTCATGAACCAACCTGCTCCCACTGGCAAGCCTTCTCCATCACAAAGGACTGTATTCCTCAGAACTGTGAGCCAAAATCAACACTTCCTTCTTTCCTTCAGTCATTTTTTTTGTCAGCTATTTGACCACAGTAATAATAAAAGTCACCAAAATAGTATGTGGGACAATATCTCCATCCAGTTCCATCCAGTGTATTCTTTGAAGCACACACTGATGGTGGGTGAATAATGAACAGCTCAGCCATGAAGGCCAGCCTCACCTTCTCTGCCTTCCGATATCACACTCACCAGCCTTGAGTTTGAGAACTGTTGCAGGTTGGACTCCTGGAGATATCAGGGTTCTACTGGGGTTCTCTTAGAACTGACATAAGAGAAAGAGAATGAGGTTTTTGAGAGCAAAATTGGGCAACATTGATCTGTGATTCAGATCAAGAGCATTTTGGATAATCCTACAAGAAATTGTGAAGATCTGTCCCAGTTGGGGTAAGAGGTCTGGCATTCAAACTTCTCATTGATTGATTATCGGGTGCAGACCAACTTGGGAAGGGAGTGTGACCTTGAGCATTGTGCTGTCTTTAGCAATCTTCCAAAGGGGGATGGCAAGCTGCCAACAGCTCCCAGCATCTGGACAGCAATTCCTTCACTCTGGGTGGTACATCACAGCATCTATCATCAGGATGCTAAGATAGACAAAGATAATTCCAACAAAGAAATAGAAATCAGACAAAGCCTGGTGCCTCCAGCCCCTCAAAACCATCTTTTACCACTATGCCCGCTATAAACAGCCAACAGTCTATGGTAGCTATTAAGACATAAACTGAGTTGTAGATGCACCAGTATTGTTTCTTATGGCTGCACAGTCCTGACTCTAATACAGAGGGCATGCTCACTCTCACCAGGGAGCCAGGCAGAGCCAAGTGTTGATTTGACAAGGAAGGGACCTGACCCTCAGTAATGAGATCTCATTGTTGCTAAGAAACCTGCACTGACAGAACTCAGATTGATTTAAATCAAACTGCCCTGGAATGTGCTAAGCAATGGAGGGCTGATTCCCCCAAGATTTCAACTTCATAATGAGAGCTGAACCATGCTGGGGTATCGATACCCCCAAGATATTCTTACTGGTGGGAGCTGAGCCATGCTGGGGTGATGACCTCATGATATTCTTACCAAGATGAGGATGACTGAAGATGTGTGAATGAGCTTCTCCAAAAGACTTCCTCTCACAGAGACTAGAGTCTGGGCCCAGCAGCAACACTGTGGATGCACATGAAATGCAACAGATGCTAGAAATGGGAAACAAATTGTAGAAATGAGTCCCAACTACGCTCGGGTTTACTTGAGGATTTAAAGCTTCTGGTCCATGAGAAGAGACCTCTCATAAAGTAAGCTTACAGCTGATAAAGGTCCAAATGTGGAGGGCTGACCTGCCATTCGGTTACAATCTTTTGAATGGTGAAGAATCAGACTTAGGTGTGCCGTTGTTACCAAGCCTAGCAACGTCCCTTACTGATTGGAATTATGTTTGTCTTTTATTATGCCATATTCATGTATATTCTCTCCCTGCGAATTCTCTCAACAGACACTTTTGAGGATTAATCTGGACTAGGCTTGCATTAGAAGATGCCGTTAGTTATGAAGACTGATGTGGGAGTTCCTGGAGGAAACACCAGTAGGCTTCATGGTGGTGATTCCTAGAACTGCTGTGTCAAACTGCAGTGTTCGGTGGGGTAAGATTCATGCATGGCTTCCAAATAACCTCAATTTTCTGATGTGGACTCTAGGGTTTCTCCTGGGTTGCAGTCTTCACCTAAAACTTTAGGATTAATAGGAACCTTTTCTGACTCTATAAAGGCCCTCTTAATTAGTGTTAGACTCTGACAAGACTGGGCACCTTGAACCTTGCTACTGTCTTTCTGCCTATAAGTGTCTCAACATTATAGAAACTTCTACCACATACCTCATCCGGTGGTCTAGACCCCCACATACTTACGCCATCTGGACTCATCATAGACTTTTTTTCTTAGTCCTTTGAACCTTGTCACTTCTTTCTCTTCCTCTTCCTTCTTTTTAATCACTGGGGCTTAGATCCCCCCCAACTTTGAAATAGGGTCTTAAGGTATATCACTGGCTGGCCGGAACTCTCATTGTAGACCAGGGTGGTCTTAAGCTTACAGAGATTTGCCTGTGCCTGTGCCTGTGCCCTTGAAGTACTGGGATTAAAGGCGTATGCCTCCACACTGGGCAACAATGGCTCTTGTAAGAACCGACCAGCCAGTTAGTAATTGAACCCCAGCCCTGCTTACTTGTAGCGTTCTCCCTTTCCTCTAAGCTTGAGACTGAAAATTGGTAGTGCCTTCAGGGCATGTCCAGGTATGAAACCATTGTCTGAATCAAGTCTTTACCACAGAAACTGCCACCTTTGATACCACAGCTACCACTCCCCTTTTCCATGTCCCCATCCCAGATTCCTGTGTGTGCAATGAAGGAAGGCCCTGGGAGGAACAATGATTTCAAACTCAAGTGTAAAATCAAGTTGACCCCTGATGATCAACCACAGCAGCCTCTGTTGACCATGTCCTCCAGGTAACCATTAAGGTCAACTTTAATAAAAGAGAATTTAGGGCTTTAGGGGTGGCCAACATGACTTCTAACATCATCTTTGCTTTTTTTTCCCTATGACTTTGGCAGTGCCATTTAGTTAGTTCTATGTGCCTCAGTTTCTTTGACTGTGAAGTAAGCTCACACTTTCCTACCCAGGAATCAAAAGAGCTTTTGTAAATGAGATGCTATATTAAAAACACAGGCTTAGTGTTCCCATAACTCACAGCAACTATAATAAGCTATGATAATTTTAAATCATGCAACTTCTCACGTCTGAAATCTTAAAGGAGACCCAACCCTGGCTTTGCAGTGCTAGGCTTGAGTGGAGATTTAAGAAGGCCTGGAGGAAGAGCAGGAAGTTGGGGGTGAAATAGAAGAGTGGCTTGGGGAGAGGGTATTGAGATTGGTCGGAACCTACTGTGAACAAAATGTTCTTCTCCACTTTTCTTTCGTGGTTGCTTTGTGCTCACTGTCTCTCCATTGTGAAACACAGTACTAATCACCCAGCTCCAGAAGTGGTCCTTACCTTGCTAGCCATGTGATGCTCGCTTTCGTTGCCTGTGAAGGTTACTATTGTCAACTTGACAGTATCCAAGATGGTCTAGGAGATAAGCCTCTGGGCAAGTCTGAGAGAGGGCTTCTAGAATGAGTTCGCTGAGGTGTGAGTCCAACCTGCACACGGGTGCCACTATTCCATGACCTGCGTGTGCTCCCAGCCTGCCTGAAAGAGAAAGAGAGTTGAGCGTCAGCATCCATCTCTCTCTCTCTCTCTCTCTGCTTCCCAGATGTGGGTGTGATGCTATAAGCTTCATGATTCTGCTACCATCACCCACCCCCAACACTGAGATGTACTACATCTTCTCACGCGGAGCCACACTGAACTCCTCCCCCTTCCTCGGGTTGTTTTCTTCAGGTGTGTTGTCACAGAGGCGAGAAAAGTAACTAGCATGGTGGCTTAAATTTTGTTCTGTGAGAAGGTGTCTCCTAAGGCTGTTCTCTTGACTAGAGGACTGAGGGAAATGTTAGTCAGATCCCGTAGAGCTATCACACCCAAACACTCTCATGAACTTTGAAGAACATTCATTATCTCATCATGTCAAGTTTAAGGGAATTTTGACAGTATTAAAATCCTCCAGTCTGCCAGTCTTCCTCCCCAGGCTGGCCCACAAATCCATCGGAGCCATATAGTAATTCTTCCCCACAACCCAGTCACATTACGCGGTATGAACAATTCAAAATTAAAATGACAAATTAACTGTTAACCGCTAAATATTTAATGTCAAGAAAAAGCTGTTTAAAACTCATAAAAACCCAAGCAATAAATCTAATACTATAGTAGGGAACGTTATAGTAGCTAAGGTTTCCCCCTCCGGTACATTAGTATCGTCTTTATACCAAGCGTTTCTCAGTTGGAAAAATACACAGCACATTTACTGCACAAATTTATGAGCATATTCTTCTGCTGTATTGTGTCCTCTTTGTGTCTGTAGCAACTTTAGCGAATTTTAAATTTTTTCTTCCAGTGTTGCCCTTTTGTCTGGTAGAGTGCACTTGTGCGCATGTCACATTTCTTCTTTAAGTGATAGAATTCAAGACCAGGCTGGAGAAGAGTTCATGGCCAGAGACAGAAAACCTTCATTCCCCACCTCTGCCAGTGATCCACTCTCCAAATCTGACTTGCTTCTTTTATTTCTACTGGGATGGCTGGAAGAGTGATAATGATTTCCTGTAAGCCAATCCCCTAGAGATGTGCAAGGAGTTGAAGGAACACTGAGGTGAAAATGTCTGTGTGTTACAGAATGGCTCTTGAATAAAAGAATACAGGGGTGTGGCCCCACTGAGCTCTGCTGCAGGGTCTTTCTTTGCTCACGGTAGAATTGATCACAGGGGCTCAGACCTTGAGGTTTATAACCTGGGCTCACTTTCTGTCTGGTCTTTGGGTCCTGCTCTTTGAGGTATGCGCCGGTGGTGAGATGTTTCAGCCAGCCACATGCTCTGATTATCATAGAGTTGCCATTCCTTCCTTACTGTGATGGGCTGCCTTCCCTCATATAGTTCACCAAAATAAACCCTTCTTCTATATTAGATCTTGGGAACAAGACAGAGTAACATATACAACATCACGCCAGGTGGGCTGCACAACTCAGAGTTTCTTTCCCGCAGAACACACCGCGATTGGTCATCAGGCCCTAGTACGCCACCTCTGAAGGTCTTGCCTGGCCTCTTGGTCCTCAGGCCCTACTCCTCTAACAGAACCATCTTTTACCTTCAAAACAATTCTCACTGGAGAATCTTGAACGAGATGCCAAGAGAAAACCAAGAAGAAGGCTTTAAGCCCAGAAGCAAACCCGAGTCCCCTCAGTGATGCTGAGTTACACTTAGGAAAACTCCACTATCCTGGTCCAAGGAAGACTTAGCAGTGTCATAAGGAAACTCAAACGGATGTTCGAGAGCTACTAGCCCTTCAGACATTATGTAGAACAGTGGTTCTAATCCTTCCTAATGCTGTGACCCTTTAATACAATTGAGGTGACCCCCAACCATAACATTTTGTTGTGTCTTCATAACTGTAATTTGGCTAGCTTTATTTATTATAATGTAAATATCTGATATTTGACCCCAAGGGGGTCATGACCCACAGATGGAGAGCCACTGATGAGTGTTTAGCTTGAGACTCTCCAGAGGCAGATATCAGAATCCTCTACCCAAAAGCTACAGCCAGGGCCTACAAGATGGCCCAGCTGTAAAGGGTCTTTGCCACTAAGCCTCATGACGTTAATCTCTAGTACCCACATGGTATAATGTGAGACCAGATTCCTACATTATCTCTGACCTCCACATGGTCACTATGGCACATGTATACACACACACACACACACACACACACACACACACACACACACAAACACCCTAAAATAATAAAAGGGGAGACAAAGCCACACATAGTCATTTTGCCAACTTCAGACACCCCTGAGAGCTATAAGGATCTAGGTTCAGTTGAGCTGCACCTAAATCTCGCCTGAGACTAGGGACTGCTGATGAAGTCTGTGCCCTGCCTGCTTTCATGTAGAGCGTGAATGCCTCCTTGTCCATTCTCTAGGATGCCCTTACTGGTCCAGTTCCCTATTACAGCTTCGGTCCCACATCCAGGCCCATTAGACAACCCAGAACAAAGTAACTGTCACATGTTGCTTGTGATATATGTTGTATGGAGCACCCCTCCAACAACATCTTGGTCTGAAGTACAGGAAATATGTTGTGTTGATTTTCCTGCCTCTAGAAGTCATCACAGTGATAAACACAGTAGAAACCAAAATGCATTTGTAAATAATGTCATGCATATAAAATAAACAGTTTGAAATCCCTCAAATTCATAAAAGGAGCATGGCCATAGTATCATCCCCTTTCTATTATTTTGTGTTTGTCTTTCTCTGGTTAAAAACCCAAGCCTATTTCCATGTGAAACGTGACAGGACTATGGATTATGAGTCTGTCATTTTCTCTCCCTTTTGGGAAAATCTTGTGATAAACAGGTCTGGAACTTTACCTCTGTATTGCTGCCTCCTACAGCTGGCCTCTCCAATTATACAGTAGACTGTGCTGTGTGGAAAAATTATGGAAAATGAGAGCAGAACATTTTAAAGCTCAACTTGGTAGGGTCATCTTAGGTCAGGACATCCATGGCTTCATTTGATCTCTTCCAGCCCATTTTAGAGATAAGAAGTTAAGGCTCTGAGGGGCAAGAAACTGTCTAAGATAGGGCAGACCCTTAAGACATAGAATTTGTTTCAAACCCAGCTATATATTGACCTTGGGGTTCACATCTTTCTCAATTCCCGTGCCTTAGAAGAAGTCTGGTTTATAAGATAACTCAACAGTGAGATGGCTGAAGGGCAAGGAGGCAGAGAGGCAAATGGTGCCCCACACAGACCATGATGGAGGAAGATACAGCTGGCCTTGACTTTCTCCAGCAGAGGGCAGAACTGTACCTGTCTCATTTATGGCTGTCTTCCCACTTCTTAGAACAACATCTAGTTCCATATTTGTGCTTGTCTTTGCAAAACCATCTCTAGCCTATGGTGTGAAGCTTTTTTTTTTTTCTGTTAGGTATCAGTAATAGCCATCAAATGTACTTTTTATTGATTTTCAGCTACCCTGCTTGCAGGAAACTTTATAAATATATAATCAGTACATCTTATTCAGGAGGCCATTGATCTGTGGCTTGGAACTACCCTGGCCAATATGATGGCCACTGGCCACGTGTGACTATGTAAACTTTAATTAAATAAAATGAAAAATTCAGATCCTTCATTACATTCGTCGCATTTGCAGATTTCAATAATCACACATGGCTGGTGGCGTCCTGCTTGGGCAAAGTATATAGAGAATCTGTCTGCCATCACAGGACATTCGGTGTGGCAGCATTAACTTAGGGTAGGAGCTTTGGCACTAGACAGACTGGGGCCACGAGGAACGTAGCCATGGGGAAGTAACTAATCACCATCTGTACAGGAGAAATAACAGCCCTACCTGTCTTGGCTTAGGTTTCCCATGAAGCAGAACCGGAGACAGGGGCTGTTGGCAAATACTTTACTGAGGAGTGCCATTGGGGAGAGCAGCAGTAAAGAATGGGGTGCGTGAAGTAGGAGGAGGGGGAGCCCACATGTGAGTACACTTTAGAGCTGCAGGTCCCCGCAAAACTGTCAGAAAAGCTATATTAATGCATTCCAGAATCTGTCGTCTGGGGAGCGGAGGGGATGGGAAGGAAACATTTATTTCTTAGCTTCTACTTCCCTTCCCTGCTTTCCTGCTGGGGAGTGATTCAGAAACTCCTTTTTAAAGGTCTCAGCATCAGTTGCCTTGCCTGGCAGGGATCCCTCAAAAAGTGATGTTCCCACCGGATCCTGTGGGCTGCAGACACACTCCTTTCTACTCACTGTAGGCAGAGTTCTTTGTGGTAATCAGGGTCCATTACTCTTGGTAGTTTAGTTTAGTTCAGTTTAGTCCCTCAGCAGGAGGATCCTAACGTGATCAGGTGGTACTGATAACTTCGAGTTTGCAATGACCAGTTTCTTGCTGTTTGTTTAACTGTCCACTACCACCATGAGTCCTAGTGTGGGGAGGTAGCCTGGATGCCTTGTTGGACTCGATGTATAGGCAGAATGTCATGACCCGAAAGATCGTTGTCCTTGAGATGGATACTTAGTAGGGATGATCCTCTCCACAGACATGTTATTTATCTCAACAATGGTATATGTGGTCAAACCAGAGTAGCGCGTGGTCATTGCTGCATCTCTGTGTCATTAAAATGGACCAGTCCTTGAAGATACTGTTGTACATACTATGGGATCAGGCATCCAGCATATCGATCATGATGTCTGCCAAAGGTCCGACGTGACCAAAAGACAAACACATATCTAGAGTAAGTATAAATTTTGTTAAGGGCAAATTCCTGCTTCCTCTAGGGCAGGGGTTCTCAACCTGTGCACCACGATACCTTTGGGCGGGGGCTGCACAACAGATATTTACATGACTGTTCATCACAGTAGAAAAATTACAGGTAGTAACGAAATAAAGTTATGGTTAGGGGTCACCACAACATAGGGAACTGTGTTAAAAGGTCTCAGCATTAGGAAGGTTGACAACCACTGCTGTGGGGTGAAAGAATCTCACATAATTAGCTTGTCATCCCCTGTCTGCCTGAAGTGCATAGCAAGGGTGTGTGGTCAGTTCTGGATGTAGGTAAATTATGTATTCACTGATGCCATTCACCTTTGGACCCACAAATAGTCTCATCTCTCCTACTATGGCAATCGTTTACTAACTCATTATGCCACCCCTGAAAAAGCTTAGGGATGAAGCAGGCTTACCTCCATCCTGGGTCATCTTACCCATCTGCCTGGCTGTAAGACCTTCCTCTGCAAGAGATGTTCTTGAATGGGCATCAGTGTGAGAGTCAAATATGGGCAAGCTTATCCTCACTTCTAGGCATCTGTCCATATGCCCTTCCACCAGACTTTTTTCTTTTTTCTCAAACCTTCTAGTCTCGGCACTTTCAAGCTGCTCCTGAGCTGCCAAGGCATTCTCTACTGTTCAGGACTGTTAACGCATACCTAACACCACCTTTGCTCCCACTAGAATGGAACCATTAAGAGGACCGTGGCTCCCTGCTTTAGTAACTGGGGCATTTTTTTCTTTTAAGGATTGTCATTTATAAGATTCAGTTTTGACAAACAACAACATATAGCGCATCTTGTCTTTGAAAAAAATTGGGGCTAGGTATAAGATTCTCACCCCATACGGACATGTCGTGAATAAAGGCACACAACTGGAGTATGTAGCTTTGGGGCAGGCCCAACGGATCACACATCTTACTTGTTCGTGCTGCACCTGCTCTGACACGACCTTCTGCTCTCTGAGTTAGTGAGCTGTGAACTGGCATTATGATCAGGTGGTTCTGGCTGCAGTGAGTTCAGAGCGGTCGTTTGGGATCTCATGGTCACTTTGTGCTTCCGGTGTTACAACTGTACTGTGGCCGAGGAACTTCACAGGTAGTATTCATCAAAAGACCTCTGCTTTCGCGGTCACGGCCTTGCTCCAGAAATCTACTCTAATCCTCATGTCAAACAAGGCTTGTCTGTTGTGGGATATTTGTACACTGTGAGAAGTGGTATAGCTGTGATTGGTGCAATAAAAAGCTGAATGGTCAATAGCGAGGCAGGAGAGAATAGCCGGGACTTCCGGGCAGAGAGAGGAAGTCAGAGGGATGAATTGAGGATTGAGGGAGATGCCAGTGAGACACGGACCAAATCGAACATACGGTACAGAGGAGAGGCCACTGAGCCACGCAGCAGAACGTAGATTAAAACTTGTCAGAAACTGCATTCTTATCTTCCAGGAATCTCCTCAGGACAATTGGGCCTGACAGGTCACAAAGCCCAACTGCAAAAGTTTGTTATACAACCTTGACTTATTATTCAGTTCCTTTTCTGTTTTAGATCTGAATCACTCAGCTTTCTGTCACTATGAAAAAAAATACTCAAGGCAATTGACTTATAAAGAGAAAAGGTATATTCTAGGTTAGAGTTGGGGTTTTCATTTGATTAGCCCCATTGTAGAAATGTAGTAAGGCAGTAATTGTGTCATAGTGGCAGAGTCTGGTGATGCAAACTGCTCACCTCATGCCCAGGTAGGGGGAAATATATATATATATATATATATATATATATATATATATATATATATATATAGTTAGGTCCCCATATGCCTTCCCAAGCTGTTCTCCTAGTGATTCAGGACCCTCCTATAAGGTCCTACTTCTTAAAAGTTCCAATTCCTCCCAAGGGCACCACCCTTAGTACTAAGCCTCAAATACATGGGATTTTAAGAAATAATCAATGTCCAAACTGTACATCAGGATCCCACTTGAAAATGAAGGACTTTCTGGGCATATGCTAAATTGGTTCAAGTTCATGATAAACCCAAGTTTCAGTGAACACTGTGCTTCCTTCATTATAGGTGCTACAAGGGCCTAAACAATGATCATGTAGATGTGCTCCAAGACACTCCAGACTTCACACCTTATAGAAATTTCATCCCCAACTATATACCTACAGGAGACACAGAAGAGCATGTCAAAAGGCACTACAGACATACAATTACCAATGTAACCTGCATGGGAAATGACCCAGTTCCTGCCACAAATACATTCCAAGAGTAAAAGAAAACTGCAAAGAGATGGAGGAGAACTTGTAAATGGGAGGAGACAATTACGTGTGTGTGTGTGTGTGTGTGTGTGTGTGTGTTTGAATGAATGAGAACTGATCTCTCCTTCCTCCATGTGGATCTTGGGAATCAAACTCAGGTCATCAGTCTTGATAACAAGAATCTTTACCTGCTGAGACATATTGCTGCCACAAAGACTTTAAAAACAGATAGCAATGCACTGAGTTTTAGTCATACATTCAAATGGCTTCCTTTAAAAAGTTAATACATAGAACAAGTAGAAATCTAAAAGACTTACTATGAGGTCTATTAAAGAATTATTTAGTTTTTTGGGTTTTTTTTTTGTTTGTTTGTTTGGTTGGTTGGTTGGTTGGTTGGTTGGTTTGGTTTAGCTTGTTTTTTTTTTGTTTGTTTGTTTGTTTGTTTGGAGACAGGGTTTGTCTGTGTAGCCCTGGATGTCTTGAAACTCATTCTATAGACCAAGTTGGCCTCAAACTCACAGAGAGCCACCTGCTTCTGCCTGCTTGGATTAAAGGTGTGTGTCACCGCCACCTGGCCATGATTTAGCTGTTTTAGGATGTGATAATAATCAGATGTGTCTTCAAAAGTTTTGCCTTGTGAAGACTGCGGTGATCTGAAGGAGAACAGTCCCCATGGGTTCACATGTTTGAATGCTTGGTCCCGGTTGGTGGAACTGTTTGTGAAGGATGAGGGGCGGTGGCCTTGTTAGAGGAGGTATGGCACTGGGGGCGGGTTTTGAGATGACAAAGGACTCACGCCATTCTCAGCGTAGGTGTGTGCTTCTCTCTATCTCTGAGGGTCCAGCTGTGAGCTCTTAGTTGTTTCTCTGCCATTCCTTTACTCTGGAATTGCCAGCACCAACTCTATGAAACTGTAAGCCATAAATTAAATGCTTTCTTTTATGGGTTGCATGATCATGGTGTTTTATCACAGCAATGGACAAGTAACTAAGTACAAAATATACATATACTATTTGCTAATAAAACGATATGATGTCTGGGACTCATTTCAAAATGATGTAAGAAAGGGAAAAAAAGAAATTCTACTTGAAAATTATTGGCTGTGAATGCCCACGTGGCAACTAGGGAAAAGATGTGACCCACTTATTATATCATTGTGCCTGCTCTGTGTGTGTGTTTGTGTGTGTGTGTGTGTGTGTGTTAAAACTTTTCTACAATACATTTTTAGTTTAATTGATTAAAAAGTTTGTTAGTGCTAGCCATCTGAGCCACCGTAGGCTTTCTCTCTACAGACTGGCTCACTTGCAGGGACATCTGGGGTACTGACTGCCCTACTTTAGTGTCTTCTGCTCTGGAAAGACCATGGCCAAAAGCCATGGGAAAACCTGAGGCTTGTTTCAGCTTATGGTTGAAGTCCACCGTGGAAGGTGGTAGGGGCAGGAACTCAATATGGGAACCTGGAGACGGGAGCTGAATGATCCAGAAGCCACGGAGGGCTGCTGCTTACTAGCTTTGTATCACATGTCTAGCTGAGCCTGCTTTCATATATAACTCAGGACCACCTGCCCAGGCCAGCACTACAACAGTAGGCTAGGCCCTCTCACTTTGGTCATTAATCAAGAAAATACCCCCAAAGACTAGTCTACATGACGATCCAATGGAAGTCTCTTCTACAGACTTCTCTTCCCAGGTGACACAAGCTTGTCAAACAAACAGACACAAAAAACAACCAACCCCAAACAAAACAAAACAGCCAGGACATTGGCAAGCCCATCCTCACCCTATCCCATTAGAGTGACATTGTTAACGTTCTGCTGGGATAGCCACATGAACAAGTCCCTATACATTTTCTTGAGTCAGGGAACAGGAAAGTTAATATACTCTGAGGGCAAGACAATGAAGGCATCTCTGTCCATCTCATGCCAAATCAGACTGATTTTGATTGTACCCACACCTGTGTGGAAGGAGCAGACACATCCAAAGAGCTAGCATCTGTGATGATCAACTTCCATCAAGACAGGACAGCTGGAAAGGCAGCTGCTTTCGGGGCTGCCACCTGGGTAAATTTATGACTCCCACGTCCTGTGCTCTCTCTTGTTGCTGTTGTGATTGTTTACAACAGCTAGTCTGATGAACTGAAGGGAATCATTATGGGGACCACAACCCCAGCATCATTTAAGCCTTTAATGGTAGCATTCATCTCTGCAGCTCCTTCTAATGCACAATTACTTTATGATCTTGATCAGAAATATGCGGCAAGGGCAGTGAAGAGCTTGTACCTCATCCTTCCTATCACTGAATCTCTCTGTAGGTCAGACAACCTGCGTGTGATGATTCTTCCAAGCCCGTGGTATACCTACCAACATGACATGTGTGGGAACTTTGTAGAACTATTCTCTTCTGATAGCTTCATCAAAGAAGCTCACTGTCACCAAACAAGAGGCAGGAACTAAAGGTAGACCTTGCTGGAGAGCATCTGTATGAAACTGACTGGAGTCTACCTGCCTAAACACCTCAGTACCATCTAGATTAGTAAGGAGCTGAAACGGAGGGAAAACACAGTAGTGTACAGTTTCATACACCATGTCAAAAATAGTTTGGGGGATTAAATGTGAAAACCTTGTAAAACCACACTGGACATTAATGTGTATTCAAGAATGGGTAACAGGACTTAATTTTTATTTAATTTTTAAATTTCAGATAGCTTCAATAATTATACACTACCTTCCATCATCTCTGAAATCTTATTGCTCGCTGTCCCCATAAGGAATGTAGGAATAATTAAAACTACAGTAGTGATTGCAATTTTACCTCCCCACTAGACTCTTGGATGATAATAAGAAGTTATCCTTTTTGGCTAATCCCCACCCCCGTCATTAATTAAAATGTCCTTAGTAACTATGTTAGATACCTCTCATTTCTCAATTTCTCTTCTCAGCAGCCCATTGTGATTGCATACAGCACCTGAAATTTGAGCCTTTCCAGGTTCTGAATCTTGCTCAGTGAATTTATTACCTGGTGTGATATCCCAGTAATTTCCAATATAATTCATGAGACATGAGAAAAATTAGAAGTGATCAACTGAAAAGAAAGCAAAAGTCGAAAGAGAAAAAAAAAATAAACATTGGGTGGGGTGAGGGTGAAAGAATTTAGTTCAGAAGTGGGGCATTTGCTTAGGGTGCGTGAGGCCCTGGGCCCAAACCCAATTCAGCCAAATAAATAAGTAAAATAAAGTTGACACAGTAGAAATGAATCTGAGTGTATGAGTAAGGCTTAATAAAATGGATTAACTCTTCCAACTAAAGCATAGGACTTTAAAGCTAGATCTAAATGATCCATATATAATATATATATATACACACACACACACACACACACACACACACACACACACACACAAATGGAGGTATCTAAAACAATGGAGCCTAAAAATGAGATGGACTAAAGTCTCATTCATTAGCCAATTATATTTAGAGCATCCGATAAATTATTGTATTTATTTATTTATTCTATATGTCTTTTACATCATGTGTCTTGATCCAATTCCTTTCCCCGTCCCTTCACCCTCTTCCCCTGCAAACCCCCCCCCCATATCAAACTTTAAGAGGAAAAAAAAAAAAGAGAAAAACCGAATAATTAAGTTAAAAAAGGGAAAAACCTAAATCTCATTGTGTAAGCTTCAGTGTGATACACTGATTCATGCCGTGAACCTCTTTGTCCATATTTGTTTACTTGCAAGTGTTGATCGCAGTCATCGGTCTGGCTCGAGGCCTCTGGTTTCTGCTACACTGTCGATGCTGGGCCCTCACTAGGCCTCCTCCTGGATATCCTGTCATTGCCCGGTGTTGTGGAGGTCCTGCAGCTCTGGTTCTGCGGGTCGGGTACCTTCATGTGCTCCAGCAGATCCTAGATGGGACAGATGATGGTGCGGGTCATACCCGTGGGTCTGGGCCTGGGCAGAGCCAGCTCTCCCATCTGCCTCAGGCATTGATGGCAGGTTCCAGAAGGCATCATTCCCTGTCGTTGGCACTGCAAGACAGATGAGAAATGGGAGAGCTGTCTCGTGCTTGAACTCTGGAGATCTCACCCAAACCTTCGCTAACAGGGTGGGCTCTGCTGTGCTGCTCTGGTGAGGTGCAGGGCCTGCTCTCCTGAGCGTTGCCCTTGGTGCGGCTCAGGGACTGTTCTCCTGCCCTTATGATCAGAGGGTCAGTTCTACCATCTGCCCCAGATGTTGATGGGTGGGGAGAAGGGAGGACGTCTCTCCCCAGCCCATGTCACTACGTGGCAGATGAGCGTTGGGGCTAAGTCTTCCGCGATCACCTTCTTAGGGTTGGCTCACCTGTGCTGTCATTAACAGGGTCATCTCTGCTGTGCCGAGTACAGGGCTTCGTTTCCCGTGTGTTGCTGATGGTCACGGGATCAAGCTCCCTCTCCATCTTAGCCCCCCCCTTCCTGTCTTGTCTCTTCACATATGTCTCTGTCCACAGGGTCTGAATCATTCTCTCTCCCGTGAACTACCATACCATACAGAAAGGTCAAATGTTCCTTCATAACAAAGCACAACTCAAAAATATTTACAGCAGTATGAAACTGTTTTGCGCAGCACAACAAAATTCACAATATCTTCTAATTTAAAATTACCAGGCTTGAAAAGAAAAGAGGACACAGAATAAGGACCAAAAGTATCTATAACCTGAAACTGGTGTTTGATTGAGATAATAAAAATTAACAGTGATATTAAAGAAGGTAATATAAATATGAATATACTTAGCCTATTTAATTCTTAAGGAAGATGTGTGAGTACACACACACACACACACACACACACACACACACACACACACGGAAACATGCTTGTGGGTACCTGTGGAGGCCAGGGGAGAGCATCCAATTGCTTGCAGCTAGAGTTACAGGTAGTTGTGAGCCTTTCCATGTGAGTGCTAGGAATCAAACTCCAGACCTTTGCAAGAGCAGCGAGCATTCTGAGCTGCCTGAGCCAGCTCTCTAGCTCCTATTCCATATACATTTTAATGCTGGTTGAGATTTTGCAAAGATACTTTTAAAAACAAGTTGAGCTGGATATGAGAATGGCAGTGTGTCAGATTAAAGACATAGTAGATGGATTAACACAGATTGAACACTGTTAGATAACAAAAAGACTAGTAAACTCGAATACTAAAGACAACACAAAAAGCCCAAAAGAAGCTATGCTGTGGAATTTAAAGACGTTTTTGTGAGGTCGGTGGCATATTCATGAGCTGGTAAAGTAACCTTTATGCTGGTTAGTTTTATGTCAACTTGACTTAAGCTAGTGTCATCAGAGAGGGAGGTGCCTCAAGTGAGAAAATGCCTCCGTAAGATCCGGTTTATGAGGCATTTTCTTAATTAGTGATTGATGGAGCCCATTATAGGTGGTACCATCCCTTGCCTGGTGGTCTTGGGTTCTATAAGAAAGTAGGCTGAGCAAGTCGAGAGGAGCAAGCCCATAATCAGCTCGCCTTGATGGCCTCTGCATCAGCTCCTGCCTCCAGGACCCTGCCCTGTCTGAGTTCCTGCCCTGACTTCCTTCTGTGATGAACAGCAATGTGGAAGGGTAAGCAAACAAGCCCTTTCCTCCCCGCCTTGCTTTGGTCATGCTGTTTCATTGCAGCAATAGTAACCCTAACTAAGATAATTTGATTTTCTTCCTTCCCAAGTCATGGTGGATCTTCCCAAGACCCTCTAGAAAAGTCCATTCTTCGTGCGTGCACATGTGTGAGAAAATGCTCTGGGGCCTTCGTTTTTGGTACAGCAGGAATAATCCATGTGCAGTTTCAGGCCTTCGGGAGACAGCGTTTCCAAAATCCAGCTGGAGTTCTCTCGGCGCCCTGGTCTCTAATACTTTATTGAGACTGCAGGGACCTCTGACTGGTCTCACAGTACTCAGTTGATTAAGGCAATCTGCCACCCCAGTGTTAAGGTACTTTGTTCTCCCTTTCTTTTTATTTTTAATTCATGCTTAATCATGAAAGCAGGGGCCGGGTTTTACAGTAGCTTGCCAGGTTATCTAATCAGGAACAAAGCCTTTTGCTTGTCTCTTAGGGCCCCTTTCTCCCAGCTCTGCTATTCAGGACTTTTTCCTAGCATGCTCACACAAAACAGCCAAAACCTGGGCCAACCCACCAATGAGTAAATAAATAATAAATGAGCTATTCAGACATAATGAAGAAAGAAATGCTGGCACGTGCCACACTGGTGAACTTTGAAAACATTATGCTAAATCAGGCACAAAAGGCCACATATGACACAAATCGATCTATATGAAATGCCTGCAGTAGGCAACTTCATAGAGGTAGCAACCAGATTAATGACTGCCATAGTTTGGAGGCAGGAGGAGAATAGGGAATGACTGTTAATGGGTGCTTGCTTTCCTTTAGAGACTGATGAAAATGTTCTAAAATTACATAGTGATGATGGATGAACAACCTTATGAATATACTGAAAACTGCTAAATTGTACACTTCAAAAGGGTGAATTTTTTGCTATGTAAATTAGACTTCAATTTTTAAAAGTGGGGAAAAAAGATGGCAATTAATAAGATAGTATTTTGAAAATTCTAAACCCCCCAAAAAAAAGCTTTAAAAAAATCGAGATGTTCCTAGAAGCGTGAAAGAAATGGAATCAGTGATCAAAAACATTCTCTTATGAAATATGGAGATGGAGGTCAAAGGGCGCAACTTTGCAGTGATGTCAGTTAAGCGAATCAAGAGATCTAATGGGCAGCGTGAGGACTGCCATTAACACCGTGTTACATATTGGAAACGCACTTGCTGTGGACTTTGCATGCAATAATTAGCTTGACTCTAGCAATCATTTCACTGTGTATATCAAACTATAATAATATGTATTATATTTTTATTTATATCCTTTTTTCTGAGACAATATCTTTCTATATTACCTAGTCTGACTTCAAACATGTGATCCTCTTGCCTCGGCTTCCTGAAATTACAGATGTGTACCACAACACCCATATTTCACTGCATACTTTGTGCATACAATAACCTCTATTGAAATGTCCTTCTTACAAGATTCCAGGTAGAAGTGTCTATCACAGGCTTTCAGAGGTTAGAAAAAGAGATGCCAGCTTCTTAACCAATGAGAATAGCTTAGTCCAACACCAACCTTGGAACTACAGTGGATGAAAGGGAATTTACATTAATACAAAAACTGTAAACAAGATCTTGGTCAGTCCAACTCAACCATACATAGATGGCAACACACCATTACCAAATTGGATGATGCCCTGATTTTTGTCACCATGAAAATCTCTCCAATGAGGTTACCTTTTTAGAAGATTTTATAGGTAGTAGTTCCTGCATGCCTTGAATTCCAAGAGCTAGAGAAAAATTTCCCCTTAGGCCTCTATTTGGTTTCCATAGAAAAAGACTAAATATAAGCAATTAATCTGATTGGGGGGAAAAGGATCATTGATAGGGAAGAGAAACCAAAAATAAGAAAGGGACAGGAATGTCTGCCTATAAACCTAAAATACATCGTTACGAGAATAACCGGATATGGGAGTGCACACTTGTAATCCTAGCACTTGGGAAGCTGAAGCAGGACCATCACTGTGAGATCAGGGATAGTCTGGATGATAGCAAGACTCTATTGCAAACAAACAAAAAAATGTTGTAAAGAAGGTATTAGTGAGCCTAGTTTGCTATCCTGTCATGAAACACGTAGAGTTAAAAACACATGACTTGAATTTATTGAAACCAAAGTGTAAGCGGCTTGAGACAACACAGGTACCAGCTCCTAGCCATTATTGATTGGGGCCTGCTCCCCTGGTTCAGGGATGAGGAGGTGTTTGTTTCTAGCACTTTCTACCTGTAACCTGGGAAGCAGAGAGAGCTTCAAGACAATGGAAGGTGTCGAGTGGGGAGTTGAAAGATGATGGATGAGTGGGCACTGATGTGAGAGAGTTGAGAAGTAAGCCCACACCATAGTGAGGGGAAGGTGGGTGGGCGAGTAAGGGACAAACACTGGTCCTTTCCAAAGGAATCCCAGTTCTTGCCTTCTTCACTCCTTTAGTATATTAGCAGGATCTGGGTCAATATTGGTCAATCTTTCTAAGTCCCTCTGCTTGACTTGTGTGCATACATGACCTAACAGTGCAGGAAGACTAATCTAAGAGTGTTTTGTACCAATGAGTTAGGGAACCCAGTAACCAACTATAAGAATAGCATTCTTATAATCTATTATAAATTTCACCTTTCTTTGTCTTTCCCCGTTTTCATCTGAGACAACAGGCAAATCTCCATGCGTTGAAAACAGGATCTAGTAAATATGTGCATATATGTATATCTACATGCTGGTAAATGAGGTGTTAATTATAGGACTCAAGAGCAATAGCAGTTTAAATATCTTTGGAAACTACTGAGGAATTAGTGATATTTGAGGCATATGGCACAAGTTCTTGGTTATTTCTCAAAGGGTAGAACAATTTTAGTGAGAAAGGAAATCTTGCAAATGCTGAAGTTGATTATGATCTGTGCTCTGCAGAATCCCCATCTGTGCGGGAGCTCTCTGCCCCCCGGAAGCTTCAGTCCTACACGCAGCCCTCCTACTCACTCAACTAAGTACTTCAGATAAACTCTCCACTGAGTCCAAAGCCATAAAGTTGGAGAGATCACGTTCACAATCTGTTCAAGTACAACCAACCTGAACAGCCCAGTCCTCCAGAAGGGTTGGGCAAAAATAAGGCTGCCATCTCCAACTGAGAGCTTGCACAGCCCATATACCTATCTTGGTTCTTAGGGCTCAACTGTGGGTTCCTTCATTGCAGTTTCTCAGATATAACTTCTGTACTTTGCTCCTGCCTATTATTATTATTATTATTATTATTATACAATGTCACTTGCTTCTACTTTAAATGCTGGGATTACAGGAATATACCAACATGACCAGGTTTATGTAGAGTTGGGGGGGTGGAACTGGAGGATCCACACTTGTGGGATGAATGTTCAACAATTGAACTACATCCCTAGCCTCAGTTCCTGCTTTCTTAGATGGAAGTTTCCCATGGCCTGTGTAGATTGGAATATGTTCTGTAAAACTTGTTAGGCAGTTCCACTGGTATGTAGACAATGTCAAATGTGATTTTGCAGACCTAGATGGTAGAGGTCTTGATGCAATGAAGGGATGTGGAGAACAGATACTGTTTTACATTAAGTATGAGTATTGGAAAGGCCAGTGCTTTGGTCATTTATGAGCATGTCTAGTATTATGAATGTAACTGTACATGTTATTCTTGTATGTGGCTGGCATAGAAGAATACTGGTAATATAGTAGGTTCACTTGGACCAGCCTCACTCAGCGCACATGAGCAGTACATCGTGCTACAGCATTGGAATATCTTTTATGTCATTAGCTGGTAGGAAATTTCCAGACCTGCTATGGGTCTTATGGGGATACTGTGGCTCATGCATCTCTTTGTTGCTTGCGGTGTTATGCAGCACAGGACTGTTGGAACTTCTGGAAGGTTTTCTCGCCTCGTGAATGTCTCCATTCTATCTATTCTGATTGCAGTCAGCCACTCAAAGGATCCCTTTGTTGTTTTCTTCTTTTGTGTCATTACTGTGATTCTTAATTGTGGTCCGAGGCCCCACACTGGCTTTTAAAAGTCTAGCCCTTCCTGATTGGTCTGAAATACCCTGTCCCTAAGTTCCAACATGCATCTTGTGCCATCCCTTATCTGGTTTACTTTCTATTACATTGTTTATTTTGTTATTGTTATCAGCATCACATTGCGTGTGCTCTGACTACTACCCACCCACCTACTCCTCACCTATCCAAATATTAATGGGATTAAATGTATGGAAAAATGCAGTAATCTTTCTTATACAGTTGGTCACCCTCGGATATTAATGTCATCACCCCACAAACCTCGCCGATTGTAACTTAGGGCTCCCCAGTCATGAGTCCTTATTTCCAGAGAGGAAGAAAGGAAACCTGGTCTCAAATTTTAATCTAGAAGTTTCCTAAACCAGTTGCTCCGGCCCCTCTTCTCCATTAGCCTTCAATTCAATTTTAATTTTTCTAATAATGCCCTTCATTTTTGAAATTACCTTATTCATGCACTACAACTGTCCATCCATCCATCCATCCATCCATCCATCCATCCATCCATCCATCCATCCAACCACCCCCACTGTTCTGTTAAGTTGCACTGTATCCTGGCCTGTCTCCTCTAATACTGTGTCCCTCAGCACCTTGCCAGCATGTGGCAGTGATCAGAAAAAGAGTGAGTGAATGGATGAACCTGTTTCTCAAAGCCCTCTTCCACAGGGCTTGTTAGTGTGGATTTCTCACTCTCCTGACTGATAATTCCCTATCACAAATTTGACTTCTAGTGATAAGCAATGTTCCAACAATTGTCTCCACTTACACATGTATCTTATTTCTGTACCCACACATGGTTCTAGTGGGTGAGAGTCAAAACTTAAATATGGAGATATCTGGTTTTAGAATACAACAGAACTAGATGCAACTTCCACTCAGTAGCTGGGTGAATTTCAGCAAGTTTTTTTTTTTTTTTTTCTATCGGAATTTCAAGAGAAATGGGAAAGAAACAATCTTTTCCTTAGAGAGTTGGTGGGAAGATTTAATGAGATATGTCAAGTGTCTGTTAGGTACTTTAGGCATAATCAATCATTAAGCTAAGATACTTTTAATTTGAAAAATACCGTTAGTAAACATGATGCATATTATATATAATGTACATGTTTTAAGATTTATTTATTTATTTTGGTTTTGTGAGACAGGGTTTCTCTGTATCCCTGGCTATTCTGGAACTCGCTGGCCTTGACCAGCCTGGCCTTGAACTCTGAAATCTGATCGCCTCTGCCTCCTAAGGGCTGGGATTAGAGATGTCTGCCACCACCACCTGACTGATTTATTTTATTTTTAATTATGTATGTATGTGTGCTTGTGTTTTGGGGGGAGGCACATGCATATGAACACAAGTGTCCACAGTGGCCAGAAGGGCGTTAGATCCTCTGGAGCTAGAGTTACAGGAAGTTGTGAGCCATCGAAGATAGGTGCTGGGAATAGAACTCTGGTCTCCTACAAGAGCGGTATACAGCTTTAACACTGAGCCACCTCTCTAACCTATGTATATATTACTTAGGTATGTGTAATGGATGCTGTAAACTAAATATTATTAAACTACAGTAAACTTAAATTTTTTTATTACATTTACTGTGTGGGCATGTGTGGGCATGCATGCACATGCCAAATCACACATGTGGAGGTCAGGGGACAACTTCTTAGAACTGATTCTCTCCTTCCACCCTTGTGGGTCAAGGGGATCAAACTAAGATCATCAGACTTGGCAGCAAGTGCCTTTTCTCACTTAGCCCTTTCACTGGCCCTGTCATTATAGCTTAAAAAAACAAAACAAAACAAAAAAAAAACTCCTCTGCTGATTCTTTGGGAGTTTTCCTTCATGCACCCCAATTCTGCTCCCAGTCCCCCATATCTTCCCCTCATTCTTGTGTCACCCCTGAAAGAAAACAAAACAAAGTAAGCATACAGGCAAACAGGACAAAACAAACAAAACAACAACAAGAACTCTTTGCTTCTTTCCTGCCTCTCCAACACCTCTTCATTCATCCTGGCGGCACTGGGGGACTCAGTGAGTCATATAGGATACTCTGTTGTCCTATCACTGGTCCGGTTCAAGGTCTCTGGTTTCTGGTACACCACCATCACTGGATCCTCCCCTGAACTACTCTGGGATATCCCATGACTGCCCTACGTAATGGAGATCCTGTGGGTATTGTTACACAGGACCAGTCCCTTCAGGAGCTCCAGCAGGTCCTAGGTGAGGCAGATATTAGGGTGGGCCAACCCAAGGTTGTGGGCCTGGGTGGTTGCTAAACTAATCAGTTCAGGCCTCTGGGGCTACCTGCCTCAGGCTAGGGGGCAGAGTCAGCTTCCCTAGGCCCATCCATGTCCATGCCTTCAGGGTTGGTTCACCCTCGCCTGTGGTGAGGGGTGGGACCATCTCTCCTGTGAGGGTGAGAGCCAGCTCTCTCTTTGGCTGTAGTGTCCAATGAGCGGCAAGGCCAGCTTCCCCAGTGCTAACAGGGCAGGGCCATCTCAGCACAGCACTCTGATTTCATCTTGAATGGTTCCAAAGGCTCCTTGAGGTGACACAGGCCACAGACATCAACAGTGACTCCAGATGCAGCTAGACCACAGACCCAGAAGTGACCCCCACCCAGCAGCAGCCAGGGCCTGGACAACATTATGGCTCTGTGTGTAAGCACTGGCTACTCCGGTCAGGATGGTTCAGGTGTCTGCACAGCTGCTCGACACCACCAAGGCTCAGGTTACAGCCCCAACCATGGCTTTTATGTGACCTTTGGTGGCAAATACAGGAACTGAACTTCAGCACAGACCCCAGCCAAGGTGGAACACTAGACCCAGACATGGTCCTAGCAGCTGCTGGGTCTGAAGGTCACCATTGCCCCAGGTGGCAGTGCAGGCCCCATTGGCTACATGTTATTGCTTTTACAAGAAGGAAGCAGTCGAATGTCCACCATTTAGAGTTAACATTTTTTAACACCCTGCCATTTTCTCAGCTCTGATTAAAACGAAGAACGTAAAACACTACAACATAGATAGGTCCCTTTTGCTCAACCTAAGTGTGACTGTGATGTTTATTTCCATACAGAAATCATGCTCCAGGATAATAGCCATATGTTGTATTTTTGTCCATCCCTGCCATTGGCCACTCTAGCCCTCCTTGAAGGTCTTGGTGTTTTAGGAATATTTGTTACATGTGTGGGAATGCTAGTCTATTCACTCTGCAGACTCCGATGCTTGCTGGCATCTGAAGATGTCATGTCCCCTTGTTGATATTTTTAAGTTGGATATATGAAACAATAGGTTTTACCATGGCATCTCACACATATATACCATTATGGTTTTCTCAAATTCACCCCTCCAAGGCCTCTCCTGTCCACTCTGCACGACTCCACTGGCTCTCTTCCTCCCTCCAGACAAGCTCCCTTGTGCTGTCATCACACACACACACACACACACACACACACACACACACAGAGAGAGAGAGAGAGAGAGAGGGGGGGGGGTTCTACATATAAAAGAACACGTGGTATTTGCCTCGCCCACTTCATTATTCTTGTGCGTCTCTCTCCTCCCCCTCTATTTGCATGGAGACATCAGTTGCTTGCCAGATGGTCTTCTCAATAGAGATGATCCCAATATGAAAACTGGCTGCCTTCAGAGAGGGGAAGGGAAGAGAGCAGATGGGAAGAGCACAGGTAGGGCAGAGAGAACTGGTGAGAAGAGAGGGAAGGGGAGAGGAGGGGAGGGTGGAAGTCACAGCCTTTTCCCAGAGATAATTTTCGAAGTGACATTCCTTCTGCTTTATTCTTAGAAATGAATGTGTTCACCCTTCACTGTAGTGGAAGAGAGTGTGGATCCTAGGGTGTGGATTTTAAAGTCCCCACCATGAAAATGGACATGGAAACAACGCTGGGTAGAGATACCAGACAGGAAGGAATTTCCTGGTGGGGCCCAGGATGAAGGCGCAGCTAGGTGGTCAATTCTTGCTAGTCTGCCTGAGACACTTGTCTACAATATGGAAAACCCTGCATGCCAAGGCCGCTGGGATGCTTGATTGCCATCTGGGCCTTCTGGCTGCAGCCAGGCCTCTCCGGTGAATACTCTGTCCACACTACAGGGTTCCCTGTTGGAGGAGATTTTCTCCCATCAGCGGATCTCCACACAGACAGGCGCATGGCACCCATGATTTGGGGCCTGTCTTGAGCTGGGTCACTCATGACTTCTGCTGAGCAGTGTGTTCTTCACCTGGAAGCCTCTGCCCTTCCCAGGAAGACCTTCTTCAGCATTCGCACACAGTGTACTATGTCACATGGGGCATTGTTGCTGATGCCACTTTGGCTGACACTGGAGCTGGTGGCTATTGGCATGCTGTCCTGGAGAAAGGGCACCATGCCATCGTGACAGATGGAGTCATGTGTTGGCATGTTGTAGAATCAACAGGTCTAGCAAATACGGAAGTGGCACTCTAGAAAGGGGTTTGAAAGCCACACTGAATGCTAGGACATTTGGGGAGTATTGTGTAGGTAGTGTCTGGAGTTTTGTGAAAATGGGATTGAGGACCTACATCTTTGTGAATGTCTGTACAGTAGAACTTGGCATCAAAGGAAAGTTACATCCACCATGTTTTTTTTTTTTTTTTTTTTTTTTTTTTTTTTTTTGATTTTTGATTTTTTTTCTCTTTCTCTTAATGGCAACAAAGACAGAAGGCCACCTTCCTGCCATCCACACAATGGCTCCCTGCAGATCTGAAAGAGAGGAGAGGAGCAATGTTCTCCAGATATAAGTCTCTGTTTTGTCTTCTTCTGCATGCACGTGACTAAGTCTGGTGTCAAGCTAATGGAAAACTCATTGGGTAAAATAGCCTTTGGGAAACATTTTTGATTATAAAAAGATATCATTACATTGCTACCTTTTTTCCCCCTTTCACCGACCAGCCTGCCTTGTTCCACTCGACCGTAATTCAATTTACCATTGTGGCTATGATTCCCTCCACTTTCCTTAGAAACCCTGAGAAAAAAAGATATTCTCAGTGAAGAAAATTTACACTAGGAATAGAAAATGGATGCGTTTGAGTCCCAACACTGTTTTCTTAGAAACAGGAGAGGCATGGGGGAGGGGAGAGTGGGCCAGCGGCGCATAGATTGACACGATGTACTCATAGTTCATGATGTGGTCATACTTCCAGAGATTCCGTTGTCTGGAGATTGATCTTATCTGAGTCACCATGGTAGTGGTGGGTGGCAGAAACGTGGACTCCAAATAGAAACACCTGGGAGCTGTGGGGTTGGAAAGGATATCAGAATTTCCAGACAAAACTGTAATTTCACTGGGACTAATAATTATCCTCTGTACTGCTTTCTCCTCAATAATCCCATCCTTCAGGGGAGGTGACATTACTCCACCTACAGGATCAGGGAAGGATGATGTCGACCATGTGCATTCCTAGTCAGGATTGTTTTATGTTTGTTTGTCTTTGTTTGTTTGTTTCGTTTTAAGACCAGGTCTCACTACACAGCTCAGGCTGTCCTTGAACACATAAGCTTCCTGCCTCATTTGCCTTCCAGAGCATTGAAATCACAGCTGTGTACCACCATGTTCAGTTTTAGCCAGTTTCTTCACTCTTGATACTGGCTAAAACATACAATGTAAAACATTGCTTGTCACCCGGTGCCTCAGTTCCTCGGCCCACACTCAGCCCTTACTTAATTCACCCACTTCACTTAATGTGAGAGAGGAGGGACGTTTTCCATTTCAGTTCTTTTCTCTCCTAAGGAAGATGGATGCCCAGGGAAGTTCTTTGCCATATGATGCAAATTGAAGAAGCTCGGAGAAGCACAAGGTGAGTAGCTGTAGAGTGCGTTCAGTATGTCAGACAGGTCACAGGTTACTGAGAAGAAATGCCAGGGGCTCTGTCTGAAATGTTGGTGACTTAGCTGTCTGTCTCTTCATGAAAACTGGCGAAGTTTAAGTGACTTGTCAGTGCTTTTGAAGTGTTATTTTACACTTAGTTTTCTTATTGCCATCTCGTGTGTGTGTGTGTGTGTGTGTGTGTGTGTGTGTGTGTATGTGTGTGTGTGTGTGCTGTGTGTGGCTGGGTACACATTTCACAGCACACTTGAATGCCAGAAGACGACTTTGGGGAGTTGGTTCTCTCTTTTCACCTTTATGTGGGTTCTGAGGATCAAACTCCAGCTACCAAGCTTACATGTCAAGTGTCCTTACCCTCTCTACAGAGCTGTGCCACTGGCCCATTGGAGTTTGAGTTATTTAGATGGCTTATTGTTGTGTTATTTGTGAGGATGTAATAAAGTACTAATGTGACCTCAAACAAGGTACGAAGCACAGGGTCTCCTACATAGAGGGAACTAACCTCTTCACCCTGGCACGAAGGGTAAATTGCTCCATGGCTTGAAACATGAGGCATAGAATGGACATGACAGTCACAGGGCACTCCAGAAATGGGGACATTCATTTATTTATGTTGGGGGAGTCATTTAGGATGGAGACAACCTTTGCATGCTCCAACTCAAGAGTACACCTGTATCAGTTACTGTTCTTGGTACTGTAATAAGATGCCTTTAAAAAATCAACTTGATGGAGAAAGTGCTCATCTTACAGTTTGAGGGGATACAGTTCATAATGGGGAAGCAGTCTCAATCATAGGAGCAGGAGGTGGCTGGTTGGTCACGTGGTATCTGCATTCAGGAAGCAGAGTGATGGATGCTAATGCTCAGTTTCCTTTCTTCTTTTTCTGCAGCCCAAGACCCCAGCCACGGACACTTAGGGTGGGTGTTCCTGCCTTAATTAACATCCTGTAGATAATCCTTCACAGATGTGCCCAGAAACTTGTGCCTTAGGTGATTCTAGAGCAGTGGTTCTCAACCTTCCTAATGTTTCCACCCTTCAGTACATGATCTCAGGGGGTCATGACCCACAGGTTGAGAACCTCTGTTCTAGGTTCTGTCAAGTTGGCAATTAGCACCTAGATAAGACCACATTACGAAAGTTTGCTTTTACATAGCATCCCTGAGGGACTTCGGACAGAAAAGAGTGGGAAGCATGTCAGAAGCCTTTCCCACATGAGCAGTGGCTTCAGTGTCCCTGGGTGAGGACTCGGGTGGCCTCTCAACACTTTGCCATATGATTTCTGTTCCTTTTCGTAGTGATAGGCCGGTCACAGATGAGAAAGGATGGTACTCTCCCTCATTTCATCCAGTGGCCTTGCTAGCCCTTGTTAGCACTGTTAGACCCAGTCTATGGAACTAACGCATTTACCACCAAAACTTAAAAACTCAGTAGTGTTAACCTGTACTTCCAAAGCAAGCCACCTATAACACACTCACAACAGACACTTGAAATGAACCTTTGCAAACCAAGTGTGGTGGTGCATGCCTTTCATCTCAGCCTTTGAAATATGGAGGCAGGGGGGATTAGGAATTCAAGGTCATCCTTAGTTACTTTGTAAATTTCAAAACCAGACTGGACTAGGTGATAATGTGTCTTTTTTAAAAAAGTCTTTGTAACAATGTCTTACTGAGAAATAACCTATTGTCTTGCTACCAACTGGTCAGTGGGTTATTTTGTGGTTTCCATGCGTTCAGAGTCAACCGTCTGTTCTCTACAGTTTCCCACTGCAGATAGCTTGGCCCAGAAGTGACAATGGCCAGAAAAGAGAAGGTGGCCTCAGCATTGACTTACTGTTGCTATCTGTCCCCCATGGCTGGAGGCCAGCTCTGAATACCAGAGGGAAAACGGACTCCCAAATGGCAGCAAAGCATCTGTGCCTACTGCAGCCAAGCCCTGCATTCCTCATTCCTTCCTTCTGCTCTTTGACTCATTGTAGGAATCTCATTATGAACTCATTTCATCTCTCCGGGGAGCGAGCTGATGAAAGACACTGTTAAAATTGTGTTTCAGTGTCTTGAACCTATTTAAAGCACACTGCTGGGAGGTTATTATCATTTCTGTCATTAAAAGTGGAAACAATGCTAACAACAATATTTTTTTTTTATTGAGCACTCAAACCACAAACATTTCTTAAATAAGTGTGATGGATACCAGGCACTGGCTCGGGCACAATGGGAGTTTCACAGCAACTCACTGCTTAGTCCTTTGTCTCAAGAAACGTGCTGCATACTTGAAACCTGATGGACTCTGGCAGAGCTGGGAAGGACTGAGGAGAGACACTAGAGACACAGAAGACGGAGAGTCTAATGTGACTTTCCCAACTTCTTATTGTGCACATTTGCAGCCAGGTGTGTAACCTTGGTGTTCTCACTGGCAGAGTGATAGCTTGGTCTTGTTTTTATCTATTCCATCTATTTCACAAATATTGAGCAGATGTGTGTCAGGCAGCGTGTGGAGGTTATAGGAATAAAGTAATAGACATTGTAGCGAAAGCAGCAAGAGAGTCAACAGATAGTTACAGTTTCATGTGCAAGGTAATAAATATAGAAGAAATTTATTTGTGCAGTGTTTCCATGCACTCACTAAACACCTACTACCGGCAACGTGGTCTTAGTGGATACAATATGTGAACGTTATCTACCTTTATAAATCATATTTGCTCATAAGGGGAAGACAGAATTAAATGGTACTTAAAAGCTAATGGGGAGGAGACTGAGGAGGTGGCTTGGTGGGTAAAGTACTTGTCATAAAAGCATGGGGGAACCTGTGTGGATCTGCAGAACTCTCTTCAAGTTTGACGTGGGCCATGTGTCTGTTTTTCCGGTACACTTGCAGTGAGGCAGGTGGTAGAGACAGGGTTCCAGCAACCCTGTGGGCCAGGCATCCTCGTGTACTCAGCAGAGACCAACAAGAAAACATGTCTCAAACAAGGCCAAGATTGTCCTCTGACCCCCATATGTGTTCTGTGATCACACACTTGCTTCACACACATGTACACACTCTCAGGTGTGAGTATGTACCACTCATATATACACACGGAGTGATTTTTTTTGTTTTATTTTTGATATATAGGTTTTGATATAGTGCCTTAGAACTCGATATGCAGACCAAGCTGGCCTTGAACCTACAGAGATGTGCTTGCCTCTGCCTCCCAACTTGTGTACCACCAGGCCTGGCTATAAAGAGATTTTTTTTAAAAAAAAATAGGTTAATTAATCAATTAATAAGGAACTAGAGAATAGCTCAGTTGCCATGCAATCATGAGAACCTCAGCTTGATGCCCACATAAGAAGCCGAGCATGGTGGCATATGAGTAAAGACAGGTAAATTCTGGAGCTTGCCACACAGCCAGGCCCTACCTTAATTTCCAGTTTCAGGCCAGCAGGGAGCCCAACCCTACCTCTTTCTGATGATTCACATTGTATTATGATGTGGGAAGGATATTTTTTTTAAAGTTTTTATTTCTTTGTTGGGTGTATAAATTAGGCTACTGTTGGCATAGAACATAGAACTGTACACGTGTGGTGTAGGAGCTATATGAAGTTATGGGTTGCCATGGATAGAGCAGCGGTCGTAGAGCTGCATACTTTTATTAGGGCTCCATTCTGAAAAGTTATTTTAAAAAACATATTATTACATTTGAGTATATGAACCTAATCTTTTGCAATGTTTTTTGAAGGGCAATCTGGAAAAAATAATTATCTAAATAGGCTACTCCTATCTAGAAAAAAATTTCTAGATAGAGATAAGTGCAAATATTAAGCTGTTAGGTTATTTGCTATAGTTCTTTTTATAACAGGGAAAATTTAGAAATAATCTCTATATCAAAAATGAAGGATTCAGTTTTAAAAATTACAGTCCAGTCACATAACGGAACAGTATGTGGTCACTAAAGATAATGCTTAGGGCCTCCCCCACCCGTTGAAGTAGAGATTCACATAATACAGAATTAACTATTTTCAAGTGCGTCACCTGATAGCATTTAGCACATTCATAATTTGTGCAAGTAATACCTCAATCTATTCTGAGCACAGTTTCATCAATGTAAAAGGGAACCCATATCCATTGAACAGTTATTGCCTATTCCCTTCCTTTAGCCCCTAACTGTTACCTGCTTGCTTTCTAGCTTAGTGAGTTTATCTGCTCTCGATAATTCATAGAAACCGTGCACTGTGCCCAGCTTCTCTCGCTTATCTAAGTGTTTTGGGGGGATATATTTGTTTTGTTGCTTGTATCCCTCCTGTCCCATGCACATTTGTCTCCCATTTAACAGATTATTGTATAGAATTATCTGCTCTCCCGCAGCATCTATCAGCACACTTGAACTCTTCCCAGATTGCTCGACAAAGGATCTCCTGACACAGAACCCTCCCTACACACTTTCTAGGAGTGAAGGTGGTAGTGGACAACCGTAGCAACAACTCTGTGTGTGTGACATCAAGGAAAAGATGCTGGAAAAATACGGTCCCTATTAGTGGTTATTGTCTCTCAGCGGTGCTATTAGAGGTCATTTTAATTTTCCTACTTTTGCTTATTTGTGCTTTGTTCAATAAATATGCATTGATTTCGAAATGAGGAAACGTTATTTAAAAGTAGATCACCGTGTTGAAATATTGATTGGAAATGGTCTCTTCCTTAAAAACCTACTAAAGTGCTCACTTCAGCAATACACACTCCAGATTAGAATGATGAAGATTCGCATGGCGCTTGTGCAGAGATGACATGCAAATCTGTAGATGGCTCTATAGTTGTTGAACATGCTAAAATAGTACAGAGTAAAGGAATTTAAAGATAAAAATTAAAAGGTGTGGGAATGAAGAGATGGCTCAGCAATTACATGCACATACTGCTCTTCCAGAAAACCTGGTTCGGTTCCCAGAATCTACACATCAGGGTGCTCACAGCCACTTAATTTCAGCTCAAGGGGATTTAGTGCCCTCTCTGCCTCTATGAACACTCCATTCACATGTGCCCTCCCCTCCCCCCACATACACATAATTAAAAACAAAAACAAAGAATTTAAATGGAACTTAAAAGACCAAAAGAATAAGAAGTGAAGCAAGAATAAGTAGATTTTTTAAGACTTTTTTTTTTTTACAAGAATATAGCATTAAACTGGAGTTGTGATAGACAATTAATTAGCAGAGAAGACTAGCTTGGTTTCCTCCAGTAGCACAAGAGCTGTTCCTTCTCCGTGGAGCCTGGAAAGCTTTGAATGAAAAATAATGTTAATCCTATGAGTCTTTACCGCACTTAAATTATAAATCAAAAGTGTTAATAGGGTAAAGACACTTTGAGACATTCGGCCACTCTGGAAGCAGGAGGGACTATTGCAGGAAGACAGTGAGGATGTGTGCTGTGCTGCAAGAACAGGGTAGTAACCCAAAGGAAGACAGAAAAGTCGACCCCACTCAAGAGAGCCGTTGAGGGAACGATGTGAGAGCTTGTGCGGGCAGGGCTCCTGGAGACAAACTCCTGGAGAAGACGAGACTGCGGTGTTTGAGATATGAGGGTATGGTGAACAAATTGGAGCCAACACTGTTCAGCATCTGAGAGCTATTGTGAAAACCACACACAGGAGGTCAGAGTGTGGGGCCAGGCTATTGAACTAGTCCCAAGAGAGCAAGTTCACAATGGAATCATCCATGCTCAAATCCCAGGTCACCAAAGGGAAGCCCGGATGTTCTTGGTACTTTTAAGACATCAGGATAAAGATAAGGGTCCAGTTTCCTGCCAACAGGCCGGTTCCAATAGGCACAGGGCTGAATGGCCCTCTGTCTTAATTCTTGTATATACCTGGAGCAACTCATTTTTCTATTCTTTTGCCCTCCCTTATGAGGAAAGTAAGTCTGAGATGATGGGCCACCTCTCAGTTCTTCATTTTGGCTTTCTTCAGGCAAACCTCTACTGGGACACTTATTCTACTCTATGGAATACTTACACAATTGGAAACTAAAAGAAGGTCTCTTAAGATCTCCAAGCTAAGTTGTCTGTACGTCCTTTAAATTAATGGGAAGTTTCTGGAAAACGACAAATTGGCGACACAAGCAGCAAGCTATATCATAGTGACCTATGGCTTGCTTAGTTCAATAAGAATTAGAATTTGTATATTCACTCTCTACCTCTTCATTATGCTCTTAGTATTCCTGTTATTATACTTGTAATGGTTAATAGAACAGATTAGAGCTGTCCTTCTATGGGTTTGATATTCTAGTTGTATACAGTGCATGGAATGATTACATTTGGAGGGGTTTCCCCTATGTTTTTACTTTATAAGCTGGGACGAATCACACACCTTTATGGAATGTCATGCTTTCCCTTGTAGTAGTAGCTAAAATATTATTTGTTCTTAATATTTTGATATTTTAATTTATTTTTATTTTGCATGTATGAATGTTTTACCTGCAAGTGTACCTGTGTACCATGTACACGCAATACTGTGGAGGCCAGGGGGACATCTGATTTCCTAGAACTGGAGTTACAGAGGGTCGTTAGTCGGCACATGGGTCGTGGGACCGCAACCTGGGTCCTTTGGAAGAACATTCAGTGCTTTTAACCACTGAGCCATCTCTTTGACCCCATAAAAACGTATTCTTGATGTCTTACTCTTAGTGACAACCTTCAGTGTGATGAACGCTAGTTATTTATAAGTCATGATAGTCACAGTACCATAGAAAGCATCAAGTGTTGAGTCAAAAGTATACTGGTACAGTATAATGATGGGAGGCAGTGAGAATAACAGCAAAGGATGGGTATCTGAACTGTATTCTTTGCCATGTTGGGGTGCCAATAGGCGGTGCTTTAAATTTGGATAGCAGTATGTGTTACATCGATAAGAGACATACTAAGAGCATTACAAGAGGGTGTGGAGAATGCCTTGGCAGGGACTTTAGTGTTCATTAGTTTAAGACCTGTCATACCTTCTTGCTTCTTAACTATGCAACATGTTTCTTTGATTAAAATAAAATGAGTTTAGAAAAATGACTGCTTATCTTGGGTTGCATTTCCTAAAAGCACAGGCCAAGTCCGGGATCTAGGGGCATGCCCTCTCTCAAAGGAAATGCTCTGAAGGGCATGAGGAATGGGATGAGGAGGGGAATTGAGCCTCAGACAAAGCCGGACTTGTCCCACCGCGGGGCAGTTCCTTTGACTTGATGAGGAGTTGTCCCATCTTCAGGTGAACTGTGCGGGGTGGGGTGGGGTGTCTCTACCTGACTCCTGGTGGGACACGACCTTCCCCAGCATGAAGGACAAGGTGCTTTCTCAGCCTAAGGCTATATTCTCCATGAAAAGCATTCAACACCACGGTGGGAAAAGGACTCTGGACCTAACATCAAGAGAAGTTGCTTTAACTCTCTAGGGCAAATGTGGTATTAGTCAAGGCTCTGCCGGCAGCAAGTGAAAGAGTCACCCCAATTCACCTAAGGGCAAATGCAAGGCTATGGAAAGATTTTGGTGGCTCACATCACCAAAGACCAGACTTGGTTGTGTTTAGGAGTTAGTCAGTGACTGTCACATAGGATCCATTTATCTTTCCTTCTCTGGCAAACTGTTGTATTGTGACAGTAATGATGACATCTCATCCCCAAGAGGTCCCCCTTGTTGGTTTAGCAACCACCACAGAAAGAGAAGACTTCCTATGGCACAGACAGAAATGCCCCAGGGAAGCCACAAAGGCATCTGTACATATCCTGCCTTTCCTTGACCCAACCTGTCCAGACCTGGGACACAATAGGAAGTCCACCAGAGCATCTGACTGTGCCGTGGGCATGGATAACTACCCGAGCTTAACATAAAGGGCTTTCTATAGCAAAGAGGGATTTAACTGGCCACAGGGAAAGGGGGGAGGGTTACAGGATAAAAAATCCCAGTGAGCATCCTCTAGCATCTGTTTCTCTAACTCTCCTTATCCTCCCTGTGGCCAAACCCTTAATTATCAGAAGGGAGAGAACCAGACCTCTGTATCCTCCAGTCAGATTGATAGCAACTATCTTAACCTTGGCTGCCATTTTTATGAAGCCTAGGGAATTGATAGGAACTCAGATTTGTAGTTCACTTAGTTTGTCTCCATTCTGTTTTTATGAAGAGGACGTCTAAGGAGAGAAAAGGGCTGGTTGAAGGGCAACAAGGAAGTAAAATTCTTTTTGACCCAATGATTAGACAATAAATTTCTTAGTTGTGAAGTCCTGAATGGAGTTACATTGGGCTTTTCCTGTATTCCACTACCCTGGTTATTAGTATTCAGTTAGAGAGGCTGGGGACTGGCTGAGGGGGGCTGGGGGGCTGGCTGAGGGGGGCTGGGGGCTGGCTGAGGGAGGCTGAGGGGGGGCTGGGGGCTGGCTGAGGGGGGCTGGGGGCTGGCTGAGGGGGGGCTGGGGGCTGGCTGAGGGGGGTCTGGGTTGGCTCAGGGGGGCTGGGGGCTGGCTCAGGGGGGCTGAGTTGGCTGAGGAGGGCTGAGGGCTGGCTGAGGGAGGCTGAGGGAGGCTGGGGCTGGCTGAGGGGGGCTGGGGGCTGGTTGAGGGGGGCTGGGGCTGGCTGAAGGGGGCTGGGGACTGGCTGAGGGGGGCTGGGGGCTGGCTGAGGGGGCTGGGGGCTGGGGGCTGGGGGGGACTGAGTTGGCTGAGGAGGGCTGGGGTCTGGTTGAGGGAGGCTGGGGCTGGCTGAGTTGGCTGAGGAGGGCTGGGGTCTGGCTGAGGGAGGCTGGGTCTGGCTGAGGGGGGCTGGGGTCTGGCTGAGGGAGGCTGGGTCTGGCTGAGGAGGGCTGGGGTCTGGTTGAGGGAGGCTGGGGCTGGCTGAGGGGTCCTGAGTTGACTGAGGAGGGCTGGGGCTGGCTGAAGGGGGCTGGACTGGCTGGAAGAAAGGGAGCATGTGACGTTCTCAGCAGTTGCAGGTTAGCGAAACAGTCTTGTGACTTTTAAATTCAGCTTTAAACTATGCTTTCATGAATTCGAGGAAGGCATTTCAGAAGAGAACGCCTAAGTCACTTCTTCCACAGTGGACTTTGTTTTATTGTTTTTTCTTTTTTCTTTTTCCATTCAAGTTAATATTTCTTTGTTCAGAATCCCCAACCTGCTTTTAAAGAATGAGCACTGTATCCTTGCAATAGGTTAGATTCTGACATAGACACGTAGCACACCATCTTGCTCTGACAGACCTTCCTCACCTCAGACATTGTAGAATGCACAGAATGAAGGAACAAAGTGCACTAGGGAGCCAGCCAACCCTGAGAGTCAAGTGACAGGTGCCTTTTGGATGCTGTGGGTTGGCAGCTTCTAATCTAAGAAGGCAGCCAGGGAGGGACCAGGAGCCACTGGACCGGCAGTATGGCTTATGGACCCTTGCGTTGGATCCACTGTCTGAAGCTGTAACTAGAACCCAGTGAATTGCAACCCTGGGGGCGGGTCCAGGGATACCTTAGGGAGAAATACTCCTGATAATTGTGGTGCCTCCCCACCACTAAGGAAGCACTAGAGTTATTACCCAAATTCAGCACTTACTTGGCAAAGTTCATCTTCTCTAAGGACGTATGAAGAAATTAGCAAACAAATGTAATTTTAATCTTCATCCCATGATGACATTGTACACAGAGGGCCAGGAACCCTTAATCTGAGATTGGAGGTGAACGTTTTAACAGGAGAATGTGCTATCGGTTCAGACAATAACAGCAACCACAAACAGGAAGCCCAAGGTTGAATTGTGAAGGGTGAACGAAGCGACATAACTGAGGCTAACTTTAAAAGTACGTTTCCACGAAGAATGAGTATTTTTAAAGTATTGCTGGAGTGTTTAAATTCTCTGCTGGCCCACACCCCAAGACTGTCTGCATAAACTGCATTAACAATTTAGCTCCATCCAAAGCCCAGCCACATCAAAGAGACATTCAGGGCCAAGAAACCGCCTTCATTTTCACTTTGACTAGATCTAGAATCAGCTAGGAGATACACCTTGTGCTGGGTATGTAAGGGCGTATCCAGAGCCCTGAGTATGAGTGGCACCAATCCATGGGTAAGGAGCCTTGGCTGAATAAAACCAAGAAGCTGAGCCAACTCCCATCAATCATCTGCCCACAATGCAGCTCACCCTCTTGCCTCTGTGCATTCCCTGCCTCGGCCAATGGACCCCTCGGGCCTCATGGCATTCTCAAACTGAACCAAGTCAACTCTTCTCCAATTTTTTTCTTGAGGCCATCTGATCCCAGCAATGAGACAAGTAACTAATACACCTGTGTACCCCATGTGTCCCTGCACAGGGAGACTCCCAATTGTCTCACAGTGGGCACATTTGGAAAGCATGTTTAATTTGCATTTATGATGCATAGCATTTTGAACTTTGTGTCAATATCTTCTGAAGGCTTAAATTCTTTGTGGGGCTATAGTAGGTTGCGAGAAAATGAGCTTTGCCTCTGCTGCTCCACTAGCAATGTAAGGTTCACCTTCAGTTACCATGACTTGAATTACAAAACAGAACGAAAGGCACATTCGGAGCAAAGGCAACACTTGGACTTATAAGCCACTTAGAACCATATTGCCCTCTGTTTCCTAAAGACAAGACATTCTGCCATAGGACACAGCTCAGGTGAGTGTTATTAAAATAAATAAGGGCAAAACCTGCAACTTACCTGCATAGCTAAAAACTCGGTTCTGATTAAGAATGCATCTTATTTTAGTACCATGTTTTGTCTCTGGGTCTAGCAGGTCCCCTTACTAATGACCAACAGTTGTGGTTGGAAAGTCTAGACCAAAAGTCATCCTTCATTCTCTTCTAAGGTCCCAAGCTGCTCAGAACCCTAGCTAGTGGCTTCCTAAAAAGGCCATCAGAAAAAGGTGGGCAATGTTTGTCAGGCATTCTGTAGAATGTTGGTCATACTTTTTGACCAAGCCATTCAAGGTTCTCCATCTACTACTGATAGAATTTTTATTTTTGTTAAAATTTATTTTTAGTTCATTGTGTGTTTGGCCTGAATGTATTTATGCATGCTATGTGCATGCCTGGTGCCTACAATGTTCTATGGGATTCCTTAGGCCTGGTTATGAATGAAGGATTGCAAGACACCATGTGGGTACTGGGAACTAAGCCCCTACAAGACCAGTAAGTGCTCTTAACTGCTGAGCCATTGCTGTAGTCCCTTGATGATATAACAAAAAACAAACAAATAAAAAAGTCAAAAAAAAAAAAAAAGGGGGAAGAAAAAAGCTTGCCCCACTCAAATGAAAACTTATCTGGGTATTTTATTTTCTTAGAACTCACAGTGGGGGCTGCCTGGTGCTGTTTAGATTTGATATACTGACCAACATTCTAAGTCCTTGTGAGCCACAAGTCACCTGGTACTGGACAGCTGGACTGGCCCCAACATAAATAAGGAAAAAGTCTGAGTGGAATTTCCCACACCGTCCCTTTCTCTAGCACCCAGGCAAGGTCAAAGAAAAGGAAAGAGAATTGAGAGAATGGTAGTACCTGTTCTCTGTATCTTTTCATCTTCTATTTATTTACCGATTGTTTTGCAAATTTTAGACCTTTAAGTTGGGCATAGTTGCTCATGTCTGTAATCCCAGCATTTGAGAGACTGAAGCAGGAGGAGCTTCTGTGAGTGTGAGGCTGGTGTGACTGCTGAGGCCAGCCTGAGTTACTTAGTAAGTTGCAGTGAGGAGAGGAGAAAGACACACACACACACACACACACACACACACACACACACAGAGAGAGAGAGAGAGAGAGAGAGAGAGAGAGAGAGAGAGAGAGAGAGAGAGAAGAATGGATGGATGGATGGATGGATGGACTGATGGATTCAGGCATAACACAATATGTTGGAGATACTGCTCATAGTGGAGTGCTTGAATAACATGTTTGAGGTCCTGGGTTTTATCCTAAGTGTGTGAGCTCTAACACACGCACACACACACACACACACACACACACACACACACACACACGGCAACACAGCTCTGTCTGACTCTCTTTCTCAAGATGTCAACCTTTGGAATGAAGCCACCATACTGTGAGAAAGCCCATGGCACACAGCCCAGCCAGTATCGCCTAGTAGATACGAAAGTGAGGGAAAGATGCCTCTGGCCTTGACAGAATCCAGGATATGCTGAGTGGATCCAAGAAGAGCCATTGTGGCTATGCCCGACCAAATGGCAATGTAGGAGCTGAACGAGCGCCTCGTTGTTGAAGTCATGGAATTAGAACTGTGTTGTATATACTCAATACGAAAGTATGTACAGCCCATACCAAAATCCCCGTTTCATTATCTCACATGTCACCCTCTCTTCAAAAATAACCAACTCAAGACATCCATTGATCCAGACATTATTGGTGCCTTTACCTTGTACATGTAAAGCCTTTTTATTTACTCCTGTCTCCTGTGAAACTATTGACTTGCACATTGCACTGGTATTTTGTGTTCTCAGTTCTGAGTGAGGGGTGCTGTATTTTTCTAGGCCCTTGGGTGCCCTGTCTGGGACAGGGAGTGTCCCAGGCTCTAAGAAGCCTCTGCAACAAAGTTGCTCTGTGACTTCCTGGCTTTAATACAGTTTCTGCTCTGACAGGGCAGAGTGCAGCCACAGTGGCTCACCTTGGTTCCACTAGGAATATGTTCCTTTCTCTCAAGGACAGAGTTGTCTGGTCTCACTTTCCTGAACTAGTGCTAGCTGGGGCTGTCCCCTGGGACATTTCTTTGTGCCCTGGGCATCCTCATGGCATTGTGGCAGGACCATGCTCCTCCCTCCCTCCTTCCCTGTCTGCTACTCTCCTTCCCTCCTTCCTTCCTTGTACCCCTCCTTTCCTCCCTCTCTCTCCCTCCCTTCCTCCCCTCCCCCCTTGTAGTGAGATAGTCCTTCTGTAGCACTGACCACGCCTATTGGGGGGTGGAGCCATGAAGAAAAAGAGACGCTTCAACAGTATCGATAGGTTGGTAAGCTGAATACATTCTCCAGGGCAAGATTTTATCAGAGTCAAGTTCTGCCAAAGTGTGACTGCTGTTCAACCATTTCCCGCACTGTACTGTTCTCCGAATGGAGGCGTGGGTTCGGATCCCACTTCTGACACCAGATATCACGGTAAATAAGGATCAGGATAAACAAATAGGCCGAATAGATGTTTATTCAGGGAGAAATAACTTACAACCTAGACAGATGAACACCAGGAAATTCAACCCGATCCTCTCCTGTCCAAGTCACGCCAGAAAGAGAGCGCCTTCCTGGCCCCCTCTGACCTCCTTCCACAGGTCACTTCCGCCCATGGCTCCACCCCCCCAATGGGCGTGGTCAGTGCTACAGAAGGACTATCTCACTACACCCCCTTTCCTTCTTAGCTTGCTGGGAACTGAACCCAGGAACTCAGCCATGCATGCTATCAAGCATTACACCACCGAGTCACACCCACAGCCCACTAGATGACTGTTCACGTCCTGTTCACATAGGACACACACACACACACACACACACACACACACACACACACACACACAGCCTTTCCTCTGTTTCATGAATCTACAACAGAGCCCTGCCAGATTCAACGGAGGAGAAGGCTTCTCTTGGCTGGATTTAAGCCCAAGGAGAGCACACGGAGCAGAAACCACAGAAATGGGGTGGTAGCTTCGCTTCATTTTGTTTTGTTTGAGGCAAGTTCTAGCTATGTAGCTGAGGCTGGCTGCTAATTCTCAGCCCTCAGGTCTCTGCCTCCCAAGCGCTGAGATTACAGGTGTGCACGTGCGTGGGTACGTGCTAGCACACCTGACTCTAACCTTTTACTTGTTTGTTGGGATGTAGCCATGATGTAAACACAAAGCTGTGGCTGGGTCCTAAACTGGGGACTCCATAATCTGGGAGAAGACAGTTACTGAGAAGAGAATTGGGTAAGAGTGTCTGGGGACACGGGGCCGAAGAAACTAAGGCTGGGCGGGAAGGGCCGCTCTTGAGTTTCCCTTGCTCTGTTCCCAGCTACACCAGTATTTATCATTCTGCAGGAAGGCTGCTGGCATTCGTCGGGGGGCATTTCATTGGTAACAGATCCCTTTGTGAGCACACTAGCAATGCTGAGACTGGCAAAGGTCATCTCCGCCGGAGATTAACTATAAATTTCTAATGTGTGCAGCTAAGGCGTGTCTCCCAGGCTCGAGGCAGGCGCCACTGCTGGTGGAAGAAACAGGAGCTGCTGCGGAGCGAAATGAGCTTGCGCCTGTCCCTTTCAGAGCCTTGTACTTTTGTGGCTTTCTGTCCTTGTTTCCAGCTCCCTGGCCAACGTTTACTGATGGTTTCCTTCAGGGATCATTAAAAGTGATTTGTAAGCCGGCCAGGCTGCTATTTGCCACGTTCTGGTTTCGTTTCGCCATGTAACTTGGGAAGGGGTGTCTGGGGGGACTGCTTCTCAACCAGGAAATCTACTGCGGGCAGTCCGAGGGGCTGCCATGGTCCGTTGGTGATGGATGGCGCAAGGCTTGAGTGGGAAGATTCGGCTCCCTGGGAATCTCAGAAGGTGGAAGTCATGGCCCATAAGGCAGATCCTTCCCTCCCCCAGCCAGGCTGCTCGGATGTAGAGGGCAGCGGGAGCATAAGTCTTCAAGCCCCCTACATTCAGGGCCAGTGTTGTGTATAGCAGGGTTGCCTTGGATGACCGAGCAGTACAAGAAACCTTTGGCCCAGTTTCTTTCCTCCCTTTTTACCCCATTGCTGAAATAAGCTTGCCTCGCAGTGTCCTTTCAACCCTCCCTTCCCCCTTGGGAAATAGAGGACTTGGCTCTTGCATATTCATGGACTAAGTTTCTATGCATGAGGACACATGCCAGGCACCAAACTGCTGTCTCTCCACACACCAACCATCTTTGGATCAGCTCTTCACCCTGGATGTACACATGCAGCTTGCCAAGAAAGGCTGTGACCCCTAATCCTCAAAGGGTGAAATCAGAGTGTCCACTGCCCAAGCACTTCACCTCCCTCTCCCTTTTTCTCTCCCTCTTTCACCCCACAGCTGTCAGAGTAAAATATGGTTGTTCTGAGTCTCCTTAATCCTTGGAGTGATGCTGGTACTTGTGCATGTTGGGGGAGGTGCTTTACAGGCAAAGTTCTGTGCCCTGTGTAGTCTAGTCCTGGCACCGATGGCTGCTTCACTCTAGGAACATTCCAACTACAATAATGCAAAGCAGAGGCCAGCCGTACTGGCCCAAAGGTCAACTTCGCTGGGTGATACCATCTAGTTAGTCCCAAATTCACTGAGGTTTTGCAGTGGAAGCATTGTATAGATGTGTAGTCAGAACCCTTTAAGGAAAGCAATCCCACGATGTGGGTGGCCCTCCACGGAAAGGCCTTAAGGGAATGGCCAAGGATTTTTTGGGAAAGACGGAATTTTGTTCCAGGAAATCAACATCTGCTGGCCCTGGTGGGGCTGGTCTATAAACCCAGGGTCAAGGCGAGGCTGGCTTGTAGAGTGAACTCAAGATCAGCTGTTTAAGTGAGATCCTGTCTCAAATACTAACAGTGGGGAAAGGCTTGGGATTTGGGTCCCTGGTAAAGTCTATTCCTAGTATGTGTGAGGCCCTGCATTCCATCCCCAGCACTAAACCCAAACTCAGCAGCAGCTCCAATGGCAGAGGTCAAAGCCCATCACCCTGGCCTGTGGGTTTCAGATTTACCACCTCCCACAGTTGTAAGAGCCAGTCCCTTGAAATAAAGATCCCTATCTATGGTAGCTTTAACGAAAGTGACCCCATAGGTTTACAGGGACTGACACTATTTGGAGGTATGGCCTTGTTGGAGTAGAGTGGATTTGTCACAGGAGGTGTGTCACTAAGGGGTGTGCTTTGAGGTCTCAGAATGCTCTAGCCAGGCTTAGTGTGACATTCACTTCCTGCTGTCCGGATGTAGAACCATCAGTTCCTTCTCTGGTCCCATGCCCGCCAGCATGATGCCTTGCTTCCCGCCATGATGATAACGAACTAAATGTCTGACACTGTGAGGCAGCCCCAATTAAATGTTTTCCTTTATAAGAGTTGCTGTAGTCATGGTGTCTCTTCACAGCAACAAGACTCTAAGACACTAGCTATCCACGGTAGCAGGCATGTATGATGTATGTGTATCAGTCACATGTAGCTCTGTGTGTGTGTCAGTATCTATAGCTACCACCCACATCTCTCTGTCTGTTGCCTCTGTGTTCCCGAAGAACTCAGATGATACCACTGGCATCTACTAAAAGGGAATGAACTGAAGCCATTTTGTAATCCACAGAGATGTCCAAATTTCCCTATTGTCCTTGTCACCCTCTGCTCACTCATTGACACCATTTTGCTGAAGAGTGGAGGGCTGGATCTGGCTCTACAGCTTTCCCTAGTGCCTACTTCATGCCCTCCTTACTCGACCATCTCTCCTCTGCTGCTTCCCGGAGCGAAGCCAGGCCTTTCCCACAGCGGGCTGCCCATTCCTCTGCCTCTGCTCCCACTGAGCAACATAATGTGCCAGGGCGTGGTAAAGGAGGGAGGGCAGAGCTTGCTGCTGCGTGACCAGGTAGATAAGTAAGCAGAGAAAAGCAAGCACTCGATTTTCATCATTTCATCTCCCGCTAAACTCCCACACTTCTTTTTAACTGGCCAATGTCCTTACTTTACATTTACAAAGTAGACAGGCTGGGTCTCATCCCCTTTTTATAAAGAAGAGATCGAATTATAGAAATTAAAATCCATATCCAAGGCCTCAGTTTAGGCTCCACTTTACTGTAATAAGCCTGGGGTTATAAACTGATTTCATCACTTGCCTGGTTATTTATATCAGAGAGTATACTTCAGTCATGTTAGAATTTTTGTTGCTGTTACTCTTTTTAGGTAGGTTTTTATGCAGCTCAGGCTGGCCTTGAACTTCTGACCCTCCTGCCTATACCTCCCAAATTCTGGGATTACAGGTGTGTGTCACCATGCCTGGCCTAAATTTTTGTATTTCGTTTGACAAAGTTCCCAGTATGGGCTGCGTATAAAGTTGAATGACACACAGGTCTCACCTCCAAGAAGTTCACAGTACACTGGGGATTGGGGGGGGGGGGAAGTGGGGAGGTGGCCACCGAATGTAACACTTTCTAGCCACTATCGGGGGCAGTCAAGTCAGTTTAACACTATTCTATAGGTGTTACTTTTGCCTGCCTTGCCTTGGTTTCTCCCAGGTCACTGTTGAAAAGAATCAGCTTGGCCCCAATGCATGTGACACGGTGTGTCAGGGACTCTACTCAGCCTCTCACAGCTGTCTCAGCAAACAGTGTGGGTGTAATTGCCAGGTAACTGATTTCTCTGTATACACAGGCAGGCTGTGACCCCCAAGAAAGGGCTGGTTTCCCAGCCTTTGAAGGGAAGGGCATCCAGGAGAAATTTAACCTCAAGATGGCTGAGGGAGAAGGCTTCCAAAATTCCTTAAGGGTCAAGTTCTCATCCATCTTATTAGATTCCCCTCCCTGCTGTGCCTTCCTCTGATTTCATATTCACTGAAACAGATGCTTAAAAGCAGGAGGGATTTTCAAAAGAAAAAGACAGGGGAAGCTGGATTGCATGAGGCAATAAAATGACGGGAGCAAGTGTTTATAAAAGCCTTAAATTAAATCATAACAATTACAACAAATGAGAACACATTTAAAAGATAAACAGTTAAAATAGATATAAAATAGTTTGAGGGCTGGAGAGATGGCTCAGTGGCTAAAAACACTGGCTGCTCTTTTAGAGGACCCAGGTTCAAATCCCAGCACCCACATGGCAGCTCACAACTGCCTGTAACTCCAGTTCCAGGGGATCCAACACCCTCACACAGACATGCATGCAGGCAAAACACCCATGCACATAAAATAAAAGCAAATACATAAAATAATTTGAAAGAAAAAAATCATAACAGAATAAATCAAATTACAAGTGATTGTTATAAAGTCAATTATAGCCGGGCAGTGGTGGCGACACCTACATTATTTATACATTTAGAAGATTAATCAGTAGAAAAGTAGAGGTAAATAGTACTAAGTTTAAAAGTAATAACTAAAGTCCATTTTAGCAACAATGAAGAGCAAGAATTTACGTATGAAGAAATCCAAGTAAGAATATATGTGTGGAAATGATCATTGTCACTGGTAATGAGATAAATGCAAACAAAACTATGAGCTATTCATTTTTCCATATCAAGTTGGTAACATTTAGGATGATAGTATCACCACGTATGGAATGTAGATGGTTGCAGCAAACAGGCAACGGCCAGGAGATTTCCCAGTGTATAGTCTTTTCCCCTGAAAACTGCAATGGAGACAGCTACAGATACACTGAACTGCATGCAGAACTTCTGTGGAGCTGGTGAGATGACTCAGTCGGTAAGGGCTTTTGGTGCCAAGCCTGAAGATCTGCATTCCACCCCTGGAACCCAAATGGTGAAAGGAGGGAGTTGTCTTCTGACCTTACATGCACACTATGACATATGTGCCCCCCACACACAAATCAATGAATAAATGTAATGAAAAAGTTTAATCAAGCCTATCATTAATGATCTGGATTTTAAAGTTAGGGTTGAAATTTCTAAATGTCCAGTAAGGAGGACATTTGATGGATCGACGAAAACACACAAAGGATATCATGTAATTATATAAATAAAAAAATAATGTAACACAATGTTCAATGTCACAGAAAAGAGACTTGGAATACAATGAGCAAATTCCCAGCAGGATAAGTAATAGTATATACGTTGTGACCCCCCATTTATCTTGCACATAAAAAAGAATGTATTTTTATATTCTGAATATATTAGCAATAGATAGGTATGGATAGTAGGTATTATAGATAGTTTTTATTGTTAATTTTCTATTTATCTACATTTACTGTAACAAACACATGTTACTTTAATAAACAGAAGCTGCTTATGCAAGACTGAGGAAAATAGGGTAACAGTTTACAAATAATTTCAAATTAAGGAGTTAAAAATAGAATTGATGTAGGTAATATAAATATCTGAAACATATACAAACAAAATACGCTATGAGATTGGAGATATAATAGTGCATCTGAAATCAAGTAGAATAAAACATGGCTAGGATGACATAAAATCGCTACTTCGTATTTTAGCAAATGCCTGATGTTATTTATCTATGTTAAGTGCTTTAGCTAAAGTAAATAACATGAGTGCAGCAAGGTAGTCCCTCATTGAAATATTTCAATGGATAATATGGGGGAAAAGAAGCATCAGCCATGGTTTGTTTGTTTATAGCATCCTCCATACTAGCCATCCATTCCTCTTTGAAATGCCTCTTCCTCACAGCCACGCCTTGAGTATAAATGATTCTTTCTGCCATTCCCCAGAGGTCAGGAAGAAACACTGACAAATAATTCCTCTGATTTCAACTATGTAGTTCCTGTCTATGTTCAAGGCCCTAAGATCCCACCCTCTCCACCACCCCCCTTCACTTCCCACATCCTACCCTAGCATCCAGAGGGATAAGGCATATAGAGGGATCCTGACCTTGTGCAGTGAATGGCAACCCTACGGTAAATGTCAGTAACAAGGAAAACAGTTTATCAGTAACTGTACTTTATGTAGTTACTATACTTTACAACAGAGAAGACACAGGCTTACTTGCTCATGTGATTGGGAAACTTCAGAAAGATACCTGGTAGGTGTGATTTGGAGCCAGGAGGTAGAACCAAGCTGTTTCACTTTCCAGTTCATTGCTCTAGTCTTTCCTTTTAAGCTCTGTTTTCATGTAGGTTCCTTGGATGATCAAAAGGAACATCCCAGGCTAGATACTTCTTCCTGTGTAATGGGCATCTATACCAGAAGCTGCTAAGTTCTAGGAAAACCAGGAAGGGTGTGCCGATAGGTTTATGTCCTGAGCCTTACTCACATCCTTGGGTAGAGTTGAGGATGGAGACAATCTCATTGGAAAAATAGGTAGGTAGATAGATAGATAGATAGATAGATAGATAGACAGACAGACAGACAGACAGACAGACAGACAGACAGAGCTATAGATGTATGCATGTGCTTGTGAGTGCGTGGGTGCAGGTGCCCAGGGAAGGCAGAAGAGGGCTATGGATCCCTTGAGCTAGAGTTAAAAGCTGTTGTGACCTGCTCATTCTGGTGCTAGGAATCGAGCTTGGGTGTCTTGCAAGTGCAGTACACACTATTAAAACACTGAGCCTCCTCTCTGTCACCTCCCAAATGTTTTTGAGAACTGTTTTATTGGATCCATGAATGTGGAACCTGAAGATATAAGGGGTGACCATACTTACTCTTGGATATCTGTGTGATCCTGACACCCTAATGCCTAGGACCCTCGTAGATGACCAATGGTTACAAGACCAGGCTGAATAAAAAACTCAAGTCCAATTTTCTGAATGTTGCCTTCCATGATGACTGAGCTATTCCCACAGTCATCAATTGCAAGGTGCCAAGTAGATGAACCTAAATGTATCCAAGTGTCACTGGGTGTGAGCACTGACTCCAGCGTGCCTCTGCTTTAAGTTTCTGTGACATTTCCTTCTATTTGGAATGGTTTAGAACCCATCTGTCCCATAGACCCTTCTTTTTCCATTGTCTGATTCTGTCTTCTCACAGGTGATTGACTATGATAGACTTAGGATGTTCTTGCTAATTATGAAGTACCCTGAATCTCAGCTTTCCAGTAGAGGATTCTATCATCCCCAAGCACATCTCTCTGTCTTGTTTTCCCTCTACTTCTAAATCTTAAAAAAAAAATATATTGACATACTGCTTACATCTTACTCATGGACAAGTGCACGGTTCTCAAGTATACAGCCTAGTGAATTTTTGCAGATAAGCATACCATGCAGTAATCACACAATTAGTAACTAGAACCTTAGTGACATGGCAGAAGACTCTATAATGCGACCTGTAGGTGAACACTACTCACAAAGGTAAGCACTTTTTGATGTCATCTACTGTAAGGTGTGTGTGTGTGTGTGTGTGTGTGTGTGTGTGTATGTGTGTGTGTGTGTTCACAGATGTTATGAGTGAATGGAAAAAGAAATAAAAAGGAAAGGACATGACAGGTCCTAGGTATGGAAGAGGAGAAATTTTATTGTAGGTAAACTAGAGAGCACAGCCAGAGGCAGAGAGACATCTGGGAGAGTTCAGAGTGGACATGCCCAGATTGAGCTGATCCTTGTGAGGAGAGGGGAGAGAGGAGAAGAGCCAGACTAAGAGGCTGTGAAGATAAAGGGTAGATGAAGGGGCCAGGTAGCCAAAATGGCTGGATTATAGAGGGAAGGGTAGCTGGGGGAAGGGCAGCCCAGCTCCTGGGCTGGAGAAGTCTAGGGTAGGGGGGCAGGGTATGCCAACCATACCCTATAACAGGGAGGGACTGAGGGATGCTGGGAGAACCTGGCAGGCAGGTCTGCTTTGATGTGGTAAATAGGCACCTCAGCCATTTTCCCCAGGGTTTGAGACCTAACAATGTGGAGGTCAGAGGACGACTTGAGTGATCAATTTATCTTAGAATCATGTGGGTCAGGGGAATCAAACTCAGGTTGTCAGTCTTGACAGCCAGCACTCATACCTGCTGAGCCATCTCACTGCCCTGATCAGTTTGCAATGTCCTTTCCTCATCCCTGAGTGGTTGTGACTGACCCGGGCCCTTGGTCAAACCAGTCAAAGTCTTTGAGCCATGAGCTCCATCCCCAGGCTTTGCCCTGGGGCATGGCCTTGTGCAGTATATGTTTTGCTCTGTATTTTCCTTCATTTGCTCAGCATGATTCCTATGATATTCAGGTACATAAAATTTAACAATAATTATGTTCCCCCCCCTTTCACTATGGTGAAGCATTTCCTTGTGCAAATATGCCACCATTGTGCTACTCTTAAGTCAATGGACACTTGTATTGCTTCTACGTGGGGTCTTGCGTGAATGACGTGATGGATGTTCCTCTATGTGCTTTTGGTAGACTTAAATTCTTACTTCTTACTCCCTCTCCATCCCCCACAAAACAGGGTCCCTCTGTATAGCCCTGGCTGTCCTAGAACTCACTCTCTAGACCAGGCTGGCCTTGAACTCAGACATCTACTGGTTCCTGCCTCTCAAGTGCTGAGAATAAAGGCGTGTGCCATCACCACCCAGCAAGTTCTCACTTCTGGTATGTATGTGTGTGTGTGTGTGTATGCATGTATGGTATGTATGTATACATGCATACATGCATGCATATTCCCTGGAATGGGATTGCATGATTAGCTGATGGATTTGTGTGAAGCTTCTAATATTCTCGCAGAGAAGAGAACTGGCTTTATGCTGGACCTATCACCCCTACACATGGAGCCCATGTTTCCACCTCACAACTGTACAGCATTGCCATCTCCACTTAATATTCTTGCCTGCCTTGGTTGCAGTGGCTGCTGAAGTACCAGGCCTCAGAACCCTGGCAAGTGAGACTAAGGAGGGCAGTTTCCCATCAGAGAAGATTCAGAAGTGCTGGCAAAGTAGCAGGCTGAATGTCTCTGATATCATTGGGCTTTGTGGACTAGGGTGACTCTCTCATTTTCTCTGGCTGTGAGCCCAATCATCTGTAAAATAAGATGAAGACTGGGGGCTGGAGAGATAATGGTTCCGCAGTTATGAGTGCACACTTGTGGAGGACCCAAGTTCAGGCCCCAGTTACCCACGCAGGCCTGCTCACAACTGTATATAATTCCAGTTCTAGGGGGGGGTCCTTCTTCTGGCCTTTGTAGGCACCTAACTTCATGTGCACCCCACGCACATGAGCGTAATTAAAAGTAAAATCTTTAAAAATGAATATTTGAAAAAGGAGATCAGATGGTTGCCAAGGTTATTTCCACTTAAATTTTCATGAATTTCAAAATGAGAATACACTGTGCAGTCCCCTACTCTGGGCTACGGGGTGGAATTCTTTCCTTCTCTCCACGTTGGTCAAATTATAGTGACTGCAGTATTGAGTGTTGCGGTAAAGGCTTTGCTTTGGAACATGGAAGCAAAACCGAGTTTCACTGGCCCTGAAAGATCAGCAAAGCGCTTGCCATGGGTGGTCCTGAGCCCGGACAAATGTGAAACAAACACATGAGCTGGGTACCAGCAGCTGGAAGTAAACATGCATCTCTCTGCCTGTCCAACCCCTCAGCAGAAGTGCCCACGAAACCTTGATGCATTCCAAGCATTTGTTATTTGGAAGTAAAGAGGCTAACAGCTTGCATTTCAGAAATCTCTCAAGTTCCATGACAGGTAGATATTGTTAAAGGGTTAGGAGAAGGTCCCTGTGCTCTCAAGTAAAAATGGCTTGAAAATTCATCAAGGCCAGAGGAGCCATTCGGGAGAGATGACAGATGGAATGTTTGTGCTTGTTTAAGGGATGGAGATGAGGAATGAGCCTCACCTGCCTTGTGCTCCGTGCATCAGAGATGATCACTCTAAATCCTGCGCAGGGGAAATCAAAGGGCCTTGGGACCTTGGCACCTTTTGAATTTGGAAGTTATGCTAGGCAGGGGTTGTCTCTCCCTGTCTATGCACACTTCTCATTCACCCCCTCCCCATGTCCTATCCCCCAAACTCAATATTCCAGCCACTATAATTTGATGAGCAGACGGAGAGGAGAAAAGAAATGAGGTGTCAGGGGAAAACCCATAAAAATGAAAAAGGCAAAGCAGAGGACTGTCCAGGCAGTGGTAGAAAGTGGCTGCTTAGAGACCTGCTATAAACTGGGTGAGGTTTTACTCTAGAATAAACTTTATGCCGGACATGCCGGGAAATCTTGGGACATTGCCAAGAATATGGCCCATGTACAGAATTTATTTTAGCTATATAGTGTTAAGTGGTGTCTGTTAAGCAGTACAGTCACCTTACAGTAAGGCCGGCCACAGCATCCACAACTCACTGTGAGTCAGACATTAGCAGCAAAGGCACTGTCCACTGGAAGCTGGAGATGGATGGAGAGGTTCTTGAGAAGTGAGGGACCGCTGTCTCAGGATTTTACTCAATACATGAGTAGCTCAGTGGAGACTGCTTTGTGCCGTTACCAATGTTATATGCCAAAAGACACATCTTTATTCTGCACTTGTTAGTGCCGTTTACTTATTGCTGACTTGTTTTATGCTATTTTGAGTTTATAATCTCTTTAAATGTACTACTCAAAATCCTTATATTCCAAATATGCCGCATGAGCCCGTGCACTTGCACACACACATAAATGCTCACACGCAGGGGGAGCTACTCTTTAGCATTTCTTTGTTTTCAAATGGTTCTTTATGTAATAATAGATGGGAGGGTTTTGAAAGCTGGGGCCCTGTGACAGCCCGTCACACAGGTCCCAGTCCATATTTCTCAGAGCGTGCTCACGTTGATTAACTCCACCCGCGGCTATTTCCAGTGAGCTTAATTGGCTAGCTATAACTATGGCAACTATATGGCCTAGATTTTCTAGCATCATCCTGATTTCAAGGACTGTGTTTAATTGTCTCTCTAAGTACATGCCTAATGTCAGGGCAACTGCCTCAATTGCTTGCTCAGAAAGGAAGATTGTTGTATCTGCATTCGATTTCGGGCCAGGCCGCAGATTCCGAGTCCTCTGCTGTGTAGTTTCAGGGCTCTTCAAGAGCTACCAGAGGGCTCTTGTGCTATGATGAGGAACACACTCATTAGCTTCGCCGGCAGGTCGGGGACCAGGAATGGGCTCTCTGCCTCCTCAGGCTTTGTTCTATCACCTTTGTACCCTTGTCTCCCTATACTCAGGGACTGGGGACAGTCAAGCAGCTGGAGGGAGGATTTTGCTTTCAGCAGTTTTTGGTTTAAAGCTGGGGATTGATAAATCAGAGTGTATACGGCAAGATTTCTTCCCACCCGAGACTTCTTGCGCTTCAGTGGCTTAGAAGTCTAGGTGGGTGTGCCCCCCCCTACCTCCATACTCCCAGGGAGATGGGTGATCGGGGACGATCTCCTCCCTCCCTCCTCTACCTTCCTTCCTTCTTTCTCTCCCCTGTATATCCTTCATCCTTCCTTTCCCTCCTCCTCCCATCCCTTTCTCCCTCCTCCTCTCCTCTCTTCCATTCCTTCTTCTTTTCTTCCCTTCCCCTTCACGTTCTCCCTCCTGCGCTTCTCTCTTCCCTCCCTCTCCCCACTTCCCCTTCTTTCTGTGTCTTCCTCCCTCCTTTCCGTCCCCTTCCTTCCCTCCCTCTGTTCCTCCTCCTCCTCTCTTTGCCCTCCCTTCCTCCTCTCTCCTCCCCAACGTTTGATGTGGTAGAAAAGTAAGGGAAGGCATACAACAAGGAGTCTGAGGGCAACACTTTCTTAGCAACTGGATTAGTCAGGGCTCTCTAGAGGAACATAGCACACAACAAAGACTATTTAATAGATTGGCTTTCCTTGAATGGTCTGGGTAGTTCAACAATGGGTGTCTGTAAACAGCTGCTTATCCTACAAGGTTGACCGTCTCAGCCATCCCAATCTGGCACTGCTACTGACCTTCAGTCCACATTGGAAGGAAGGAGAATCTGGGTCCCAGTGTCACCAAATACGGTGGTGGCAGCAGCAGCGCCAGCAAGGGAAGAGGTGTACTTGTCAGGAAGGGGCCCAGGTGGTCAGGAAAGAAATCACTGGCTTTTCTCTTTGATTTTCTCATATCTGGGCATCTGATGGCAGGTGCCGTCCACACCAGGGGAGTGCCCTCCACTTTAGTGCCCCTAGGAACACTCAGTGGCAGAGTGGCATGTCTCTTAGTTGATTACAGATCCAAGTAAACTGACAATCAAGATTAGCTATCACAGTGGCCAAGCTGAGATGTGCAAAGAGCCATGCTACCTCTTGGGTCTCAGCTATGCAGCTAAGGACAGTGTTGCTGTCTGACATTCTTCTCTAGGATGTCCGTTCCTGGGGTGGAGACTGAGAGGAGTCAAGTACTTCTGTTGATGTCTGGATAGGCTTATGGCACCAGGAATAGCTTTTGGTGAAGCTATGGAAACCTGCATGCAAGCAGAAGCTTCAGTAAGCATAACCATTAAAAAGATTGCATCTTGGGACTTTCTCAGATTTCTAAGAAACCCTGGAAACTTCTCCAGGCATGTGTCTCTGCTTCATGCTCTGATTTGTGAGACTAAGCTGTAAGTCACTTCACGTTAGTGCCCCTTTTGATAGATTTATATTTTACTATCCAAAGTTTCCCATTCATTAAAAACCATCTTTGTATATTCTTTAAGAGTCTTGTGCATGTATACATTGTAATGTATTTTGGTTATATTTATCTTCCCACTTTCCACCTCTAATCACTTCCTTTAGACCCTCCTACATGTCATCTTCAAACGTCATGTCCTCTTTTTCTTTTTAATTCTTTTAAAAAAGTATTATAACTCACTGAGTCCAATTAGAGATGTGATCGAGCACACAGTGTGAGGCTGTCTAGTGGAGTGTGGCTGCTTAACCGAAGGAAAATGACCCTTCCCTTCCCCAGAAGCAATGAGTTGCCAATAACTCCTTGGCTAGGGCCTTCTGAGTCCTTCCCCTTCCAACTGGAATTTTGACTGATATTATATAGTGAACAACAGCTGCAATACAGCAGCTAACGCAGAGTGGGGAGAGAGAGAGAGAGAGAGAGAGAGAGAGAGAGAGAGAGAGAGAGAGAGAGAGAGAGAGAGAGAGAGATTGTATGGGTACGTGTGCAGATTAGAGTTTGATGTCACAATGGCTTCTTCAGTAGCTTCTGTGCCTCAGGTTTTGAGACAAGATCTCTTTACTGAATCTTCAACTTGTCCCTTCATCTGGACTGGCTGACTAGGGAGCCCAAGGAACTGCATCTGTCTGCCCATCCCTGACACCTGCTTGTAGCTTCTTATGTGGGTGCTGAGGATACAAACTCTGGTCCTTATGACCAGCCAGCTCTTTAACCACCCAGCCATTTCCCTAGCACTCTCTTTAAAGCGGAGACTTAAACCTAGAGCCTTGCCCATGCTAGCCAGGTGTTCTGCCAGGGATCCATAGCTCGAGTTCCACCTTCTCTATTAAAAGAATGCTTTCACATTTCACTTTATTGAATGCAAAATAAATTTCTGTTCTTTATTAATGTGTGACTTACATGTCAAAGTGATAATTTATTTTAAGCGCGCAAATCAGTCAGTTTTAGTGTATCGATAGAGCTGCAGAATCATCACCATGAACTAGTTTTAACCTGTTTCTATCAACCATGCTGCAATGAAACATTGCACCAATTACAACTCCATCTCCCACTCACCCTCCCAGGCCCCCTAAGCCCAATCTACTTTTGCTTATTCTGCACACTTCACTTAAATGGAAATCACACAATATATCTTCTTTCTGTGTCTGGAATTTTTCTTGGGAATAATAAAATAAATGCAGTTATTTATCTCATATATGTCTGCCTGTATCTATGTGTACCGAGCGTATGCCTGGTGCCTGCAGAGGACAGAAAAGGGGTCTGGTAGCTGAGCACTGGAGTTACTAGCAGTTTTGAGCTGCCACACGGGTGTTGGGAACTGAACCTGAGCAGCGCAGGCTCTTAACTGTTGAGCCTTCCCTCTAGCCCTTGGCATAACGCCTAATGTTATGACATAATATTTCATCAACATTGTAGCATAGGCCAGCACTTTGTACCCTTTTGTTACCCGATACTATTCCATTATCTGGAAATGCTGCATCATGTTTATTTAATCAATACTTGGACATTGGGGCTGTTTTTGATTCTATCCCCCACGGAATTGATGTGTTCATTTCATTTTGGGCTTGCTAGTTGCAGCATATAGAAATTCACTGGGACTTTTTGACTTTATTTTTACTGTGATCTTACATTTTGAAACCTTGCTGAACTTTTACAAAGAATGCCTTGTTTTTTTTTTTTTTTTTTTTTTTTTTTTTTTTTTTTTGTAGATACTTTGGGATTTTCTATTTATAAGATTGTGTCATGTGGGACCAAGGCAGTTTTACTTTTCCTTTCCATCTGGATGTTTTTATTCTGCTTACGGTCCCTGTTTTCACCCCTCCGTAGTCTGCTGTGACGTTCTCTGCTTCAGACTCATTACCCGAGCTGCTCCGCATCTCTTCTTGTGTGCTGTGAATTTCATGTTTCAGCTTGAGAAAGTGGTACCAAAAATAGACAAAAAGGGAGAGAGAGGGAATCTGGGTGGTTCAAGTTGAGGTTTTTGTTTTCTTTTTCTTTTTGTCAAGCTTAGCATTGTATTTCCTACGTTTCTGGATAATAAATGTTGCCTTTGGGTTAGATGACGAAAAGGAGACTATAGCCAGGGTCACTTGTTCTCCATAGTTCAGGAAGAGATGGTATGAATGATGGGCCTTGGAATAGGAGAACAATATTGTCAATGTAAGCATCCCCCCCCAAGATGTATTATTACTCTTTTTAGCAGGATTCTCTAGTGTTGTTTGAAACGGACTAGGAATTTGAAAGCATTTTGGATCTTCTGCCAAGAAGACCACGGAAATGCTTTTGTTTCCCAACGAAGTCATCTACTTCTTTCCCAAGCTTGGCTTTCTTCATTGTTAACAACGGCAGTTTTTAATCTCTTTACTCTCCGTACGGAAAGCCTTTAATTTTGCAAGTATCTACTGAGCATCTGTTATACATAGCATCCCCAATACATGCGGTGTATGTTCTAAGAAGCAAGGCTGTTTGTGGGGGGGCACTGTAAGGAAAGAGAATCTTTGGGTGTTTGGGTTCCCTGCAGAAGGATGTTTAACTGTGTTATAACTTGAGGACAAGTAGGGGAGCAGATAGTCTCAAAACTGGGAGATAATATAGTGTGATTTAGGATGCACATATGTTGAAAAGGGCAGCAAGATGAGATGAAATGAACACCCTGCTACTGACCAGGAATATAGGAATGGGAGAGAGATAACTTTTGCTGTACAAATTCTGACACTGTGACAAATAAATGAGGCTCAAAATATTTCTTCAATGTTGTGGATCCCTCTGGCATAAAAGGAGGCTAGTTCTTTCCCCTCCCATTTCCTTCCTCTCCCTTCTACCCACCTCTCCTTCCTCTCTTCTCCTCCCTCTCCTCCCTTTTCCTCCCTCACATAGCTAGGGCTGTGTGTATTGCATATATACCTGATCTATATCAACATCTCCATGCATCTAACCTATAAAGAATATTTATCTGCCTCTGTAAATTTAAGAACACTCTGTACTTTTAACAAGTGTCTAGCAAAGACAAAACGAAACAAAAGCAAAAGCAAAAACAAAACCGAAATACATGGATAATCTAATTTTTTTTAGTTTTCAAGGAGGTAAAGTTCTGAACTAGAAACTTTCCAAAATAGATCATCTTAATTTTGTCTAATGCTGAATTTGTTCCTCCATGAATTCACGCCATCTTTTTGTCTGGTGAGCTAACTATTGAAGGAGCAGGGGAAGTACAAATTTGGGAAATAGTGTTCTGTCTTGCATGGCTGGTGTAAATAAATTTTTTCTATGTGTTTTCGTATGCATATTTGAAAGCCCTAACACTGAAGGTTTCATTTCACACAGACGAACAAATACATAGGCCATGAGACAGGAACATAAGCAAATAGGGTCTCGGCCCCTTAAAGTTTAAGACTAAATGGCAGAATGTTAAGTTTAGTGACAGAGGTTTGAGAATAGGGATGTAAGAATTGCTTCTTTAGCGGAGTGCGACTCCCACATCTAGCTTTGAGTTGTGTGGAGAACCACTGCCTACTTAACTGACCAAAGTTTCTAGAGTAAGTTGCCAATCAAGCTGATTGGGTGAACAAACTTTCTTGAAAGTAGACCTGTTAGAGTCCTCCCTGGCCGTCAAAGACTACAACTCCCAGAAAGCTCTACTCCTCTTGCAGGCTCTGGAGCAAGAAAAGATGGTCATAACACCCGTCAGGCAAGATCAAGACTACAACTTCCACTACGCCCAGAGGCTCCGGAAGCCTCGCTAAGCACCAACCTGTTGCCATAGCATCCGGGTCCGGACCCACCAATCCTGGAACACCTTCCAATAAGAGGCGGGCGGCTTGCCCCCCGGGCCAACCCGAGGCGGCTTTCCCCTGGCACGTGACCGGAGGAGGCGGGCTTTTGGGGCCGGCGCCTTCTCCTTGCTCCTTGGGGTCGTGGCCTTGCTCCTGCCGGGCAGGGGAAGCGTTCCCGGGGCTTCCGCGCGCAGCTGTGCGCGTGGGTCCTGACGCGCTCGTGGGTCCGGTCCACGCTCGGACTCAGCGGGGACAGAAGCAGGAGCCATGGGCGGGACCGCCAGCACCCGCCGGGTCACCTTCGAGGCGGACGAGAACGAGAACATCACGGTGGTGAAGGGCATCCGGGTGAGTGCCGTGGGCGGGCGGCGGGCGGCCCCTGCACCCGGGCCCCGACGCTGCGACGTGCCTGGGATCGCCGCGCCTGCCTGCTCCGCTCCCGGCTCGCGCTCTTGCCCCGCTACAGGGCTGGGTGTCCGGGAAGAAGCCCGTGGTTTCGGGACTCGGAACGTTCATTCAGAGGAAGTTGGTTGCGTGCCAGTCTCCAGGCGGGCTCTGTGCTGGGGCGGATGGGGGTGCCGGGTCTCCACGTCGTCCTTGCTCAGTAGCTGCGGGACTTCATTGAAACTCTGTGTGCCTCCTGTTCAACGCGAACTTTGCTTTTCCATGCACATCGCGCTCTCTCTCTGGGTGCATTGGCGTTGTAAGGATGACCCTTATTTGCCTCTGTCATTCAGTGCCCCTCTTCTCGTAGCGCCGCTTGTCCCAGCACATGCACACACGTGAGCACACACATACACAAGCCTTCAAGTCATTCTGGCCCCGCTGGCTAACTTCTGCCTCCTCCCCTTCCTCCTGAAAATGTCGTTTTCCCAGGCGCCACCCCTGTGGTTTGTTGGCCCAAGTTTTGAACCAGGCCCAGTTACTACAGGCCTGCTGTCTGCCAGCTTGGTAGGGGCAGAGGTCAGTTTGCAGTTCTTCAAGGTTGCTAGAACTAAGGCAGTCAGCTGTGAGGGATATGTTGTAGAGACTTTTAGAATCCCCCTGTGTGGACTTGGCTGCATGAGCTGAAAGCTTGTGTGTTCTCTAGGGTGTCAGGATACCGGCACTATCTTCGTAAACACCCTACATTATGGTTTGGGAAGTATGCCTGTACCTAGTGAATAAAGGATTGCGGGTCCAGAAGGTTTTAGAGGACCTTTTATTTTCTGTTTAGTGTTTATGCACAACTGCCATTAACCGGTTAATGATGTAAGATCATTTTTCCCACTCTTGTTACAAGGAAATAAAACTTTAAAAACATTTCAAGTGTTTAAAAACTTTTCCCTCTGAAATTTGTTAATCTGAAAAGTTCTTATTAAAGTTTACCTGATAGAAACTTGAAACTGTTGAACTGAGGTTTCGTTTGTGATCAGCAATTCTCACTAAATTAACCAGGATACCAAACTACAAGACTTCATTCCTTGCTGTCTTGTGGTTTAGTTGGTACTTTTTGTAGTAAGATAAGAATTACAGTTGGGGGGTTGGTGGCCCATGCCTTTAATCCCAGCACTCAGGAGGCAGAGGCAGGTGGATCTCTGTAAGCTCAAGGCCAGCCTGGTCTAAAGAGTAAGTTCCAGAACAGGCTTCAAAGCAATACAGAGAGAAAACTTGAACCTTGTCTCGAAAAAACAAAAAAAAAAAAAAAAAGAATTTTTTGAATTTTTTTAATCTCTTTTGCTGCACAACTTGAAGTAAGCTTCCTTTCTCATATATATATTTTAACCCCTTTGCTACAGTCCAGACGTAGTCAGCCTTATTTCACAGGCATTGTATGCCACTCGGCTGCAAATGCCCTTGGTCAGGTTTCTTTGCTTCCTTTCTTTTTCAAGGATGACCTGTAATCTCCTGAGCTTCATTCAGTTTTCTCCTCTGGTGGGGCCGAGTGCGTCTTCCATATCTGTATCTTTTCCAGCTCCGAAGTCAAATGAGCTTGCCACTGTCAGTTTTTTGAGAAGAAATGTAGCCGATTGCAGTTTCTTCCAAAACTGGTAAGCTGTGAGGACTTGGAGGTCATTTTGGAGTCCTTGAGGTTATGCACAGGAGAAAGCCAACTCGGAATTAAGCTCACATGTTTGGTCAGTGGTTCTGGACAAGTATCTATCTCCTCTGTCGACACATCCTTATCCTTTAGTCCAAATGTTATCACTTCCTTTGGATAGGGTAGGAGGATAAGGTGTGTAAAACTCTGGATGAATTGTACACTTTTAGTTTATTATTATTATTACTGTTTTGTGGTGCTGGGAATTGAATTAAGGTCCTCACATGTGGTAGACAAGCGCTCTACCACTGAGCTACATTCCCATCCTGCTTTGTAGATTTATACATAAAAAGTGGCCACTGTAATGGTGTGGTTCCTTTCACATTTAAAATCCTAGAGTTCTTTGAAAGTGCACTGGAAGCAAACGAGCCTGGGTTCAGATCTTTGCTCTGTAGGATTTAGTATAGCTCACCGAGTGGACAAGTCACCCTTGGTTGCGTTTCCCTGTCTGGTGTTTGTGTGGAACTGCATATTAGTGAGAACATGGCATGTGTGTACCCGGCCCTCTGTCTAGTGCTTTGCCAGTGCTTGGAGTTCCTCGGAGAGCTGAAGGTTAAATTTATGAGACCACAACATAACTAAACAGGAGAGCATGCTGTACCCTCAGGAGAGTGAAGATCCTGAGATCGTCCATTCCCTGTGTGAGCCTCTTTCCCTGTGTAAATCTCTCTTAGCTGCTCTTGGTGTTTTTCTTGGCTTCGACCAGTCCTCTTGTTTGCTTTCCAGGCATGGGAGTAGTATTCTCAGCCTGTAAGCAAGGCTTTGACTTTAGGCAGTTGTTAAAACATGGACAGATGAGGCCCAGTTTTGGATTTCACAGGTTAATGAAACTTGACTGAAGAAAGCTTTTCAAATTTGACCAGTTTTATAATGCTTAGGATCATCAGTTAAGAAAAGTAAGAGTACACCAATAATTCAATACCCACTGCTGGGAAATAGTCTGTGCTGTGTTCCATTGACGAGGATAGTGATTTCATCTTCAGTTATCCTAATACAGAAAGAGTAGCATTTTGTGAGCAACAGAAAACTCACTAAGTAGGCCGTGTTAAATAATAGATCACGAGTGTCCATATTTTTCTTGCTGAGGTGCTTACAGCTTGCACTTAAAGGACCTACTTAAAATGTCAACTTTCCTGAGTATTCTCACTGGCAGGCGCTACTTTTCATGGAGATATGTATGTATGTATGTATGTATGTATGTATATATATATATGTATATATGTATATATGTATATATGTATATGGTCCTGTTTTTTCCTTTATTCTGAACAGTTGCTAGTATTTTTCTGCCGTCTCTGAAATAGCTCGTATTCTTATACCTGTTCAGTTTTGCATATGAAAATACTCATATGGACTGGATGAAGGATTACTCTAAGTCTCAAATTTTCCAGTGATAGAAAACAACATTTTTATTACTCACATATGCTTAAGGGTTTTTGTGTCCACTGCTGTGCCTGTTGAGGAAGTGTGTGCAGGACCCCTTCTTCCAGGGATTTATCTAAAGTGTCAGGGCTGCGAGTGAGATCTGCCAGAGTAAATGCCAGCTTCAGTGAGTGTCACTTTCAAAGCTCCACTCCTCATGAAAAGTTTCTGGCTTTGAAGCTGCAAGCTGACATTCATAGGAGCCAGTCAGCGCCGTGCATACCTCAGAACCACACCATGTGCTTGGGAGATGTTGGCGGTTGAGGGATTGCTAATGTGCGGTGCTGTAGACAGCTCTGCACAGAGTGTGTTAGCCACAGGGACTGTGTGAGCAGTTTAGTTTCAGCTTTAGGTTCTGTGAATGTCTTGGGACGTCTTAAGCTTTCTAGGACTCGGAACACAAGTAACAAGCTACATATGAACTGACAATGATGTGGTTTACAGAAGTGAGTCTGTGTGTTTCCCAACACCCCGTTTTCTTCTGTATATCGGATACTGGGGTGTCTGTGCCTTCAAAAGGCAGTAGAGAACCTGCTCACAGTGACCTGTTCTCACCTGGAGGGAAAACCAAGACAGAAAATTGATTGCATGTGTTCTTTAAGTCGACTTGATAAGAAACATCTGAATAAAAGCTAGCAGGGGCTTCAGTTTTGAATTGTTCTGTACCATGTGGCTCAGACCTTTCCCATCTCAGAGATAACAAGATTTCCCCTCTGAGAGCAGAAGACTTAGTCTTGTTCCTCTTACTCAGACTCTTGTGTCTGGAAAATATACTGATTTCTGGATTGGTAGGTGGTTGGTTTGTGCAAATTTTGAATAAGTGGTTGGGAAGAGATTAAGTGGAAGGACTAGATGATATATACAACATGCTCTGTGGAGCCCATGATGTGAGTCATACCGTGGTCAAGTCAAGCTCTGCCTTCTTACATGTCTTTGAATAGGGTAGGAAGGCAAGGGTAGCTGATTCTGCCAACCCCAATGCCCCTTATTGTACTGTGGTTCTTTTGATGTATAGACCACTGAATTTGTAAGGTTTGTGAACTCTTCCCCAACAATACAGTGAGCACACAATTTTGTGTACATTGATTTAATCCATGAACTCCAAAGTCCAGGGTCCTGTCCGTGTAGTTTGTAGCATCAATATGCGTATAGGGGTGTCATGTCACATTTGGTGTTTGTCTGGATGGAGATTCCAGAGGCAGCTGGAGCAGATAAAGGTCAGCAAATGGTCAGCCAGTATGGGACAAGGCTTGTCTAATGGAAGCCCTCTTTGAGGACAAATGCTTTCCTGGAGAGTTTCCTCTTAGGCTGCTTGTGCAGCTCTTCCTGAAGCTTATGCTGTACCTTTGACTCCCACCTCTACCCAACTTTGGGTTATTTTTTGTCACACAGAAGAGCTGAGCTGTTCTACAGCTATGGGCTGTGTGTATGACCTTGGCCAGCATCTTTTAATCTTGTCTGTTGCCTCCCAAGTCAGTGCCTGTTGCCAGAGATGAGGTGAAAGCTGAGCTTTCCCCAGACTGTAGAGCTTGGCTGCTGTGTCAGGAGAGCTGGGCACAGGTAATGGCGCTCAAGTTCAGGAGGATTGCAGCCTTGGGCTGCCATTGTGCACCTCAAAGGCCTGGAAATTCAGCTATGGAAGAACAGATACAAGGCGACCCCAAATCAGCCAGCCCTGCAGTGTGCTTACCATGGATTCTTTGGATGACATGTACACGTTTGCCTGCATGTGACCAGAATCTACATTGAAAATGTTTTGGTTGGTGTTAGAATGATATTAAGTAGCCATAATGGAGTAATCAGAGAAACCACAAAAGCAACAAAAGGGTAACAAATACTTATTGCTGGATTGAAAGATGTTCTACTTCTATGCCCCCCAAAAACACAGGGAGAGACCCAACACCTTTCACACTCCTAGGACAGCTGCTGGTAAGAACTTCAGACTTCATCTTCGACTCCATGTGGAGAAGAGCTCCTTGTAGAGCCAGGTGGTGAGAATAAAATAGAAGAGACACAGAAGTCTGGCTGAGGCTGTGTGAATAACCGCTCCACAGTAGTTTATGGTGTATGTACCATAATCTCCATATACCCCAGTGGCCAAAACTTTGACATCCCAGACAGAGGAAGCGAGTGTATTTTCCTGAGCCAGCCCTTTCTGTTTGAAGGGCGATGTTTTGAGTCAGCTTTAGGGATTGAAAGGACTTTCGTAGTTGCTGTAGAAAGTAGTCAGTATACATTTCGAAGGGAAGTGACACTTGAGTTATAGGTAATATGTCTGGCTAGTTATTGTTGTATGTAATTTTAATGTTGCAGTTCTTTGATTTTTGGGTTGAAATTTGGAAATGTAAATTAAAGTATATAAGTTACTGCATGTATAAATTACATAAACTTGTGGATGAGCTTTATACTGGCTTTATAATATACTATATTGGATGTGTAGTACAGTATATTGTACTTCGTACTATTTGTGGTGATAGTAATATGCAGTGATTTATTTTTTATTTTTAGTTTGTGTGTGCTAGGCAAGTGTTCTGTTGTCAAGCCCCAGCTGTATAGAATTATTAAAATATATTGTATCATTGGTACATTGTTATGAAATATATGGTATGTATGAATTAAATGTATTATATCACTTAGTGTAATGTATGTCATTTATATAGAACAAATCACAATAGCTCCAGAGATGAAGGCCCATTTCTCTCCTAAGAGGAAACTGCGTTTATGGTGTATGGGGAGATGGATGGGTGTACTGCTGAAAGACTGGAGATTGGAGCAGCCTCTACTGGCCCCAGTGTTCCCTGTAACTGGACATTACTCAGGGTCACCTGGGGATGGAGAGGATTGGAGTCAGTGTTTGCAGAACTTTTCCAGCTTTGTGGAAGAATTTCAAGTTTGCCCAGCAGCTGGTGTCAGGAACCATAAAGACAGACTTGGGACACTTACCTGTCATCTGGTACATGGGAAGCGAAGGCAGAAGAAGGGTCAGTTCTAGATCATTCTGAGCTACATAGGGAGTCTGGGGCTAACCTGGGCTACTTTAGACTCTGTTTAAAACAAAACAAGACAAAACAAGCAGACGAACAATGTGATTAAAAAAAAAATATGTAGCTAGGGCTGCTGGGGATGTAGCTCTGAGGTAGGGCTGGAGGCCCAGGGCTCAACCTCTAGAATTACAGAGCAAAAAATGAAGCAACAAGAAAAAGTGTAGCTGTCCCTGGGGTCTCAGGACACAAAGCCTCTTGGTACACTCTTGGTCATGGCTTCTTTCCCTTCCCATCTCACTTGTAGTTTAATTTGGGTCCCGAGGCAGAAGTACCTGCTAAGGTATAGACGTTCAACCAAGTGTCCCGAGGGTCTGGATCTGTACTTGATTTGTACGTGTATGGAGTGTTTGTTGACGAATGACTCTCACATATAGGAGCTCAGTGCCATGGAAATGCAGAGTTTCAACACAAATGGGAAATACTCTTGTCACTGGAGTGTTCGTGTTAGGTGTAGTGGGCACCAGGAACCATAGCTCTGCTCTGCAGACACTGTTGGAAGTGAATGCAGAATTAGTTTGGTGAGTGATTGCTCTTGAATGTTGACTTCATCTTAAAGGGGTCCGGAGGGAAGGCAATGCTGGCAGACATAACAGCCCCCTATGGTGGGGGACCTATGGGTCGTGAAGTATAAAGGGAGAATCCAGAAATTAGCTGCCACCAAATGAGAAGTGAGATGAGGGAAGAAATGATAGCAATTCAGTTGATGTTTTGGGATTAAGGAAGTCATGGCTAAGACAGTAAGTTGAGGTAAGTGTTAAGGACAGCCCTTTGTCTGACTTGGGATCCCGCACGGAGGTGTAACAGGCATTAACTAGGTAAAAGGAAATTGGGAGGAAGACAGTTGGACTCGTTGGATACGAGGTATTTCTGCCTGTCTGAGGCAGCTGTTTAGTTCCGATTTTCAGGCTGCTGAGGTTAGAATTCATGCATTCATCAGTAGCAGTTAAGGAAGGCGTGGCTGGATGTGGTGTGTGTGAGCCCTGCACTAGGGAGACTGAGGCGGGGAAAAATTAAAGAGATTGGCTTGAGAATACCAAGAGCACATGGAATGGTAGTGAGTTAAGGCAGAGAACAGGATGAGAGTCGTGCGCCCCTGAGGCCAGGCAGCAGGGGACGCCAGGGAGAACTTTTCCCAGGGCTGGATAGAGCCCTGGGAAAAGTAGTGTGGTGGTGCAGTGTGGTGCAGTGAGACATTGGAAAGGCACGCGATTCGTGCTGGGGGTGGGTGATGGCGTAGGTGCTGGAGGGAAGCCATATGAATAAGGTATGTTGCAAATATACACTAGTTTCTGTAAAAACGAGTGGAAAGGATTACCACTGCTGCCTTTTACCAGAATGCTTTTGTAGTTAGACTGACATACAGGCCTGATAGACAGGCCTGATAGTGGAGAGTTGAGGGACCTCGGTATGGAGGGCCATCACTTTACTCGAGTCAGAAGCCCCAGGGTCCTCAGCGACCTCTGGTTTGCTCCTTGTCTTAGCAGATGTTGAGTGTGGTACTGAAGAGGGATATTTGAGGTTGACCTTGAGACTTGCACGTGTTGAATTGCAACCCCAGCTCCACTGCAGTAAGACTGTGATCTGGGTCCTGGTATTTGGCTGGCAATCATTTTTTCACTCACTTACATAATAGATGTAAGTATTTTCCATGCAGGCTTGTTAAGGCTTGGATGAGTACAGCACTAGGGTAGAGATGAAATGAAACAAACAAGTACTAAGTCCATGTTAGCAAGCTTGAACCCTGAATGCCTTGTAGACATGTATTACTTTTGAGACAGTCTTCTCATACAGCCCAGACAAGCCTTGACCTCTTGTTACTTCTTTATGGGCCTCTATGGTGCTGGGATTACAGGCATGTGCTACCATTCAAGGCCCTAACTATCTTTTGAATGTTAACTGTTGTATTACCAAAATAGCGCCCCTCCCACAGCTTCGTTGTAGAATAATTTACATGCCTCCATATGTACTTGCATTAACTAGACAACCATTATGTTATACAGTGACCTTTTAACATTTTCATAATCTGAGCAAGGCTTGACTCCTTACCCCCATCTCTGCCCTAGGTAACTTGCTTTATTGATGCTCCATTTACGGAATTGCCTTTTCTGGTTGTTTCAGATAAATAAACTTAATATGGCCAAATGTGGTGACCTATGGCTGTAATCCCTGCACTTGGAGGGTGGTTGCAGGAGGTTTGAGGCTAATCTGGGCTACACAGTGGGATACCTGTCTCAGAACAAAAAAGTAATCCCATGGTATGCATTCTTTGGTGTTTGGTGATTTCCCTTTAGCTTCATGTTTTTTGGGTTCGTACATATTGTAGCTTTTACTGGAACGTCCTTCCCTTTATTACTGTAGTGTATTCTGTTCTGTGGATATGTAATGCTTTGTTTGTCCGTTCACCAGTAAACAGCCATTTGTTTGTTTCCACTCCTGCTATTATGAATAATGTCTGCGCACATTCTGTGCGAGGCTTTGTGTGGACATATGCTTAATAGCTTCTTAATTGATCCTTCAGTCTCCTCCAGGGTCCTTCTGTTCTTCTCTGCTTCAGTCTGTTGTCTACACTGTAGCCAGAGTGCTCTGCAATGCAAATCTGATTATGTTATTACCCTGCTAAAATACTCAGTGCCTGTTGCCCCCTGAAACTTAGTTTACTAAGCTCAAACTGTGTTTACAAAAAGTTTTAAAATCTGAAATATCCACCTTTTTCTATATATACACTCTTTTAATATACTCATTCATTCGTTCGTTCATTCATTCATTTATTCATAGAGGTCATTGGTTGTTTAACCATTGTATTTTTTAGGGTTATTGTGTCTGACATCAAAACCTTTGCTTTTTGGTCATCTTCTTCTGTAGTGGGAAAGGCAGAGAGGGAGCAGGAAGTGTCAGATACTGATAAGTACTATTAAGAAAACACAAAAGGGCCGTGTGTTGGTGGTGCACGCCTTTAATCCCAGCACTGGGTTGGGGGGCAGAGGCAGAGGCAGGTGGATCTCTGTGAGTTTGAGGCCAGCCTGGTGTACAAGAGCAAGTTCCAGGACAGGCTCCAAAGCCAGAGAAACCCTGGCTTGAAAAACCAAACCAAACCAAACCAAACCAAACCAAACCAAACCAAACCAAACCAAACCAAACCAAACCCACCCCACCCCACCCCACCCCACCCCACCCACCCCACCCCACCCCACCCCACCCCAGAAAACACAAAAGCAAGGACAATGCAGTGTGGACCGTGGGGCAGGTCACTCACATCTGCAGGCTGGAGTGTTCCCCAGAGCCTCTGCCCTGTTGCCAGCAACCTACTTGCTTTCTCCCCTGGAGGTCTGGTGGTGGCATTCCTCATCCACACGTGGTTTCTTTGCTCTGTCACTTTCTCTTCCCATGAGTCTTTTCTCCCCAGGCCCCATGCCCTCAGCCTGGCTGGATGCACTGCCCGCTGTGGTCTCTAGACTTCCATTACCGGCTGGCAGCAGAGTCAGGGAGCTCTCTTCACGGCATACTTTTAAATGCCTTGTCTCGTTATCCAGCTTCTCTGAGCAGCTTGATGGTTATGAATCCTCCAAGTCTAGCCTGTTCTTGGCACCCGATCAAAGCTGTTGAAAGCAATTGTGTGTTCTTAGCCTTGAACAAGAGGGAGGGAGGGAGAGAGGCTTGGAGGGAGGGAAGGAGGGAGAGAGGGAGAGAGGGAGGGAAGGAGGGAGGGAGGGAAGGAAAGGAGTGAGCTGAGGTCTGTTAATACATACGTACACACATACATACATACATCTATACATACGTAATTACTAAATGTTTACTGAACAAATACTGAAGGAGTTGTGGTGACTGACATTTTCTCCAAGATGATAACTTAGTATACTGCACGAATCAAGAAATGTTACTAGCAGTAAGCACTTAGTGCATTAGGAGAAGTAAAGGGGTGTGGCTTGGAGTTTTAAAGCAGCCTTTGCTTGTGTAGTGTTACAGCGTTTGTGCGAGTCTGATTGAGCAGGCCATTCGCTACAAAGGTCGAAGCAGATGTGGGATTACTTGGATGTTATTGCATTGTCTTTTGTTTTTGTCTCATCAGTTTCATTCTGATGTTCCTTTTGCAGCTTTCAGAAAATGTGATCGATCGCATGAAGGAGTCCTCTCCGTCTGGCTCTAAGTCCCAGCGGTATTCCAGTATTTATGGTGCTTCAGGTATGGCGGCACTCTTATTTTAGGGGCTTTCCTTTTAAGAAACCCTTAGTAGAGAAAGATGACGCGGTGGTCAAGCTCAATTGCCCTTTATCTTCTGGTGTTGGGATATTGAACTTTATAGGGTGAGGGTTAAAATCAGTGTCTAGAGTGTCTTTGAAGGTGTTTGGCTCTGTTGGTTAAATGCACCTGTGAATTTTCGTTTTTCTCACCCAATCCTCTGCTAAGAATGCCACTTCACACCTTTTGAGTTTAGTGGTTCGATGGTAGGAATATTGGAGTTTAAGGAATAAGTATTTAATAAATACCTTTTTTTTTTTTTTTTTTTAAGAAAATGCTTGGGGCGGGGAAGAGCCCCTGAAATTAGAAAATACTGATTTATTGCTTCTAAATTATTAAATACCTCAGATGTTTTTATTTTCTAGTAATTCATAGTCTGACCTAGTTATTGTGAAGATACTGTTAAGTGGCACCTGTGGAGAAATCGTAAGGCTCATCCGTACATTTTCTTGGATGACAACGAGCTAAGGAGACCCAGTACTTTCTTCTTCCCTCACCTTCCTCTGGCCCCACTCATGAGCTCACCTAGCAAATACTCGCTGAGAACCTGCTGTATGCCCAGCGTTTCTCGTTTTCTCTTCTGGAGACAGAGCCCGGCTTATGTTTGCTAGGCAAGTGCTCTACTGCTAGGCTGCATCCCTAGTCCATCTTGCTCTGTTGATGCTGCCCAGACGATGGCTGGACAAGCTGTTGATTGTGAAATGGCAAAGAGGACAATATGAGAGTGATTATTTTTGGATCAAGAGTTTTTGGAGTTTATTTGAAAGGGGCTCATTCGGCTGCAGGTTATGTAAGTGACGAAGATGAGCTGTTGGGCACTTGCCACTTCCTGGAGGAGGCACTTGTGACCCTAACTTGAGTTTCTGATACCAAGCTTAATCAGGAACAGTTTTTGTCTTTTCAAAGTTTCTTGTTTAGTAGGCATGTTGAACAGTTCTGTGGTTAATTATCACGATGAAAGGCAAGCACACATCCAACTTAACACAGCCATGCACCTCATTTATTCCACAGACCTGCTCCCCCGCCACGTTCTTCCAGGGAAGAGTAGAAGTCAAACCCCCAAGTGGAGCTGCATTTTTATTTTCTGTCTCCTTACTCTTTACATCTAGCGAGTGTCCAATCTTGTCAATGGTATGTCTAAGATGCATTTGAATGTATCCTTCTAGGTCCGTCTCTGCTGCTACAGTCCAGTTAACTGTCTCTTACTGCCCCTGCACAGAGCCCTATGTCGAGCTGTTAACATAGTGGCCTTCATATTTTCATGAAAAACGTGAATCAGTTTATGTGTGAGCCAGTTTGTATTGTGGCTCAGGTGCTTTCTCCACGGGATGTGTTTTGATGTGATTGGAACCATTTCCTGTGGCCTCTGAGATGCACCATGGCTGGAGCCTGTCTACTTTTTCAGGGTTAATATTTCATTATTTATCTATCACCACCCATGCTCTGCTTACTATGATAAACTCATGGGCCTCTGTCTTTGTCCGTTCACGGGAAGTTCCCATCTCCTAGGGTCTCCCTGCTTCTCAGGGCATGCTTATTATTAACTCTTAAAGTAGGAAAACTTCTGTTAAATATTTTGTAAGTAACTACTTCTGATCATTTTGGGATCCACTTTTATAAATTTATAAATTTACTGAATGCCTGCATTATAAATAATTTTTTTTTTTAGTTGTTTCAAAGAGGTTAGATTTTGGGCAGATATAACACCCTAAGATGTTGAAATGTTAAGTATTCCAGTTTAGGAATAAATTTTGATTTATGAATATTTTTAAATTTGGAACTTGTTCTAAAATTGGATGGCTCTCCTTTGTGAAGGTAGACAGTGATGTAATAATGATGAAATGATAAGTGATATTTATATGGTAGGTATTGTGCTAAATCCTTATCTCTTATCTGACCCTATTCTTAAAACCCCGTGGGAAAGGGCCTGCTACTAATGCCCTTCATGCAGAAGGAAGCTGAAGCACAAAGTGATTCATTATTTTACCCAGAGTCACACAGCTGGTGAGCAACGGAGCTAAGAGTTATACCCATCCATGTGACTCCGGAGTTAACGCCACTGTGTTTTATGACAGTGTGTGTGACCTGCTTCATTTGTAGACTAGAGACTAATAGGGTGGAGGGAGTTGCTTTGGCTGTTCTGCTGGGCTTAGGAGAGAACTTTCTGTCTTCTGAGTGCTTGTTCTTCAAGCTCCATACGGTCTTCCTCTGTAATGAGCTGAAGGAGAGGAAGGGCTTTGCTTTTTGGGTTGCCTTTTTTAAAATTTATTTTTCTGCCTGTGTGTGCGTGTGTCACGGTGTGTGTGTGGAGGTCAGAGGGCAACATTTTGGGGTTGATTTCTTTTCTTCCACCTTCGTTTGGTTTCTGGGGATCGAACTTAGGTTGCCAGGCTTTCATGGCAAGTACCTTTACCTACTGAGCCATCTTGCTGGCCCTTGGGTTGGTTTTTCAACTGACACTTTGGTAGTTAAGGGTAGGCTGGCATGTATGCTCTGAAGAGCCAGGCATGGATGGTGTGAGAGCTTGGCTTTCATGAGGAATCTGTCTGTTCCCATTTTAGGTGTGACATGACTAAAGACATGGTTCATGCTCAGCTGACATCCTGGGCACTGAAGACTTAGAATATTACCTTGTGAGTTTGACAGACTAGATTGGCCCTCACTAAAGAGTAGGTTCTCCTTACCTTTGACCACTAAGAATTACATACACTAATTAAAAGGAAATATAATAAAAATGTGGCTAGTGTCTGTCACGTGAGTGATGCAGGTGTCCTCCAGTTCTAGCCTACTGGAAGCTAGGTGTTTGGTTCTAGCCTGGGACTCACCAGTGCTGGGACTGACTCATCAGGTGCTCTAATGATGTGACTGAGGCTATGTGGCCAGATGGTTCTTTGTGCTGGTGGCTTGTGACTCTAACTCTGTCCCTTTCACATCACTCATCCAGGGCTGACAGTAATGGAAACTTTGGGGACATTCTGTGGACACAGCTTCGAAGCAGTGGTAAAGAGGGTGCTAGAGGTGTTGGCTCCTCATGCAGTGGGATCACTTCTCATGCCGTGATAGGAAAAAACCTAGTAAGGCTGGCATGTGGCTTCCCTTTGTTCTACCCAAGCCGAAAGGAGAGCTAACATTATCAGTATGGTATTTTGAAGTGACCTTGCCTTTATGTTAAGAAAACAATTATATCACAATTATGTAAATTAGCAAACATTAATTCTTAAAATTAAAAAAAAAAAAACGTTAAAAGTTCTAACCTCAAAATTTATGTTCTTTTCTAAGTTTCTCTCACTGGGGTTTTAGTCAGTGCTCATAATAGAGTTCTTATGATTCATTATTCAGATGTGTTGTGAAATAATTTTTCAAGTCTACCAAACTGTATTGATAAAAATGTCACCAGCTTTTCTGCATTTTTCAGTGTCAAGTAAATTATATATTAAATGTGAATTTTTAATATTTATTAAAATGCTTTCTTTCTCCTAGGATTTATTCATACTAGCCCTAGGCTGTTCACGTGTGTGAATATAGAGCGTTGTGCTTGATGGACTGAGAACCATAGGATTTCTGAATGTAAGAGCTAAGGTTTGTCGTATGTACATGTATATACACAAATACAAGCAATTTGGACAATATAATTTATGCTCTACAAAAGTAAGGTTTTTTTATTTCCCCCTTTAAGACTTTACTGAAACTTTTTCCCCCTCTTTTTTGAAAAGCCTTGAACCAGATCAATGACTCGTTGCAATGAGTATTTGCATGTAAAGCTGTTTGGGCAAAATAGTACACTGTGTGACACACAGCAGATTGCAAGGCCACACTAATAAATGAATGTGCTCTAAAGAACTTAGCTGTGTCCTTTCTGCCTCGGCTTCTGTGCTCCATTTTTGAAACTGTGTTGGCTTGCTTTTATACCAGCTAATTCTTTTCTTAGGCTGACAGAGGGGATGCCATTGTGTGTAGTTGCACACTGCACACTTACCTTTTTTTTTTTTTTTTTTTATTAACATCTTCCATCATTTGATTTTAAAAATCAATGTTGGCTATTGGCCTTTCCCCCCCTTCATCTTGATCTTTTAGTTTTGCTGGCCTGTGGTGAGGTCAGACTGCTCATGTTCGACCCTATCCACCCCTAAGAAACTGCCTCCAGATCAATATGAGAAAATCAGACAGGAAATGGTATTAGGAGGCAGTTTATTGGTTTCCTGAGCCACTGGGAACCTGATGAAAATGATAAATCCAGGGGAAAAAAACAGGACAAATGAGCTCATTCTTATTATCTTCACTGTGCAAGTTTCTCTGTAAATTTCTTGTCATTGTGAAAAATAGGAAAGATTTGCCGATTTGTGTTAAGCGTATTGCTGAGATCACTAAGTATTTGGCAGCCTTAACAAATTGCAGGAAACCAATTTGAGCAGGAAATAGCACAGCCCAAACTAAGCAGCCAATTTAGGGAAACAGATTCATCTATATGTTGTATGTATTTTTCTCTCAGAATCTGGCCCTTCTGGTTATTTTTAAACAGCTCTTTAAGGCTCATTTAGACGCAGCACTGTTAGGGAGAGTTCAAAGTCGTCAAGTTCTGCTTATTCCCTTGACTGGTGTTTTCACATCTGAGTGAAGAAGGTACTGTATCTTAGATCTCCTTCGGTCATGTGAAACTTTGTGGGTGCCCGTATCCTAATCTGTATTTTTTTGGATTACGTAGTGAATAATTTGCCTGGAGGTTCCACAGCATTAAATATAATCTCTAATGAGTGCATTCTGCTCCTAAAAGAAGATCTCTATCTACGCAGTCCATATTTAATGAGTGATGTACAGATACTGGTATGTATGGCCATGATCTTGGACTTCAGAGAACAGTTTGATTAGGTCATATTTAAGGTGATGGTGTTGTGCAGTATTTTTGAGTAAAGGAACCAATGTGGAAATGAGGTGGAGTGTATATAGAAGTCTGGGAGGCAGTTTAGGAAATGGAGAAAGCGGGCCAGGAGCTTGGCCTGCTGCGAAGGCGTGTGGACTTGAGGCAGACCCTGAGGAGACAGGGATCTGTGAATGTGGCAGACATTTCCCATAATGTCAGCACATAGACCACACTATTTCTGGTAAGGTTTCCTGGGGCCGAACCAGAAGGTAAGGAGCTTCACATTTTCCTCTGAGGCACTGCCAGTTACTGAGAAATCCCATCTAAGTTTAGGGTACAAGATTAGAAAATTGCATTAGTTGCTTATTCCTTCATGTACATCCAGATGTTAATAATGTTTTTTATGGCTAAAAATCAAGTGCTGATTTTTCATTGATATTTTTATATTTAACAAAGATATCTGAGTGGTAAGAATGCGTATATTCATTCTACCATTGCTCAAAATAAGACTGTTTTCCTTTTAAGTGAAAAAAATTGTAAGTTTTTATTATCCTTATTTGGCACTGTACGGGACAGGACAAGGAATAGAAATGTTCTCAGCTGCGCGAGGCCTTTCGGCAGCTCTGTAGGCTCCAACAGGTGAATTTTGAGCAGGTGAAGTGAGATGTTAAGATGGCTCAGTGGTGAATGAAAGTGGCCTCTCCATATGCTCATGTGTTTGAAAGCGTAGTCCCTAGTTATGGAACTCTTTTAGAAAGGGTAAGGTATGGCCTTGTAGTCACGGGGATGGACTTTGAGGTTTCAAAAGACCATGCCAGGCCCAGCCTCACTGCCTGCAACTCGTGGATGAGATGTGAGCTCTCAGCTCCTGCCCCTCTGCCCCTCTGCCATGCTGCCGGTGATGGTACTCATGGACTCGCTGTCAAACTCAGCAAGCCCCTAATTAAATGCTTTGCTTTGTAAGTTGTCTTACTTGAGGTGTTTTCTTCTCAGCAGTAGAACAGTAAGTAAGACAAGAGGTTGGTTTCTTGGCGGGGTAGGGTAAGGATGAGTTGAAACCAGGTAGGGGAGGGAAGCCATTGTATGGCCTTTGTAGATAGATGTAGTAATGGCTGGGGGCCTGGGCCACCTGGTGACGTAACGATAAGGCTGCATGGCTGGGTAGTGGTGATTCTTGGCTTAGTCCTTCTCATCGGAATCATTTTAATTATCATCTGATTCATTACTCTTGGCCTTACATTTTCTTTTAAGAAACAGGAAACGTTTAAAATCTCTTTATCTGAACATTACAAGGAGGACTTAGGCCTTTATATGCAGCAGCCAATTCCTGGCTAGAAGTTTATGTTTTAGGGCAGTCTGGGGATAGTGCAAGAGGGGTCACACACACAACAGGTGCAGTGCCAGAGGGAGGGAGTTATAGAGGAAAGGCTTAGCACTTTCTGGAATATTCCTAAATCACACTTTGCAGTTGTCCCTTGCCATTAGGTAATTCTGCCTAATGACTTCCTGTTAGTGGATTAAATGCTGACTTTGCTGCTTTTTAATGAATGTTCTGTGCTTCTGCCTAGTGACTAGCTCTGCCTCATTTACCGCTTGTGTTTACAGGTGGTATGAAGGCCAGTGGATCAGAAAGTCCCTGCTTCTGGCTGTCTTGCTGAGAAGCGGCAGCAGCATGGGAGGCACCTGCATGTGAGGATTAAAACTGGAGTAATGCCAGGAGCCGTAGTTCCTGTGGGCTAGAGTTCAGTCAAATGCCACTTGTCCCCAGTCTGTGTGTTCAAGGACTGTAGACAAAAGGAAGCTATTTCAAGAGAACACCCTACTTTTTTGCTGCAGTAGATTTTGGATACTAACTTTAAAGTGATTTTAAGAGTGGATTGTATTTTCTTAGTTCTGTTCATGGGTAAAATAACCAAATAGTTCATGGGTATTATTAGAGGCAAAAACTCTAAGGCAGGAATTTGTAATCCTATGTCAAGATTTATAAAATGTAAGACATTGTATAAACTACTCTGAGGAGCATGGAGAATATAAAGACATGCCAATAGTATATAGAAATACTATTTTGACTTAAATTTTATATGCCAATTGTAAAATAAATGCCCAGTTAGCAATCTTATTGCCTTGCTTAGAATTTGGCAGATCTTATAGGGTCTCATTGAGATAGCCCAGATCTCTTCAAACAATTGCCCGAGAGAACTTCAAATGTACATTTCTGTTGGTGTGGAGATATTCAAAATCAATCCATTGACTTTCCAGCTGTCTGCCAAATAATAGGATATTTATTGTTGATGATGATGCTTTTCCTTTTAAGAAAACATTTTAAAAAGTAAGGCCTGACATAGCATTTTATTTCTTCCTGTCTCCTCTTTATTCCTCTGGTTCATCCAGTTACTCCTGAAGCTCTGTATTAGGCCATATCCCCGCCACTTCGGAGCATTGTTTTTAAGTTCCCTTTTAAGCCTGTTCTGCCCCTAGGGCTTCTTGACACTTTGTTAAAAGCTTCCACAGTACTGGAGGGCCTTGCAAGGCCTTGGGAACTTATGTGGGTAGAAAGGATCATCACACTTTTCCACAGAGTGGTGTGATATGCTTGAGACTGTTTCCTAGTTCCCCTGAGTGAGTGGTGGATAATTGAAATATGTGCTCTAATTAGCCAGCAGCAATGACCGGAGTTTGAAATTACCTGGTTGCAGGGTAGCATTGATAACCCTTTGGTTACTATTTTGGTGATGGCCTGGTAGTCAAGTACATAGTCTCTGGAGGCTGAACTTGACTCACTTCCATCCTTTGGGAGTAGTGTTGCTCTTGCTCTGGGCTTACTTTGCTGTGTGCCATCTTTGCTGTTATAGGGACACTGCCTTGTTCCTCCACGTTTGGTTAGAAGTTCCACCCCTGTATCTTAAGTTGCCTGTCTTCTGATTGCAAGTTTTATGGTTTCACTCATGGTGTCACTGCCTTAGTCTGGACACAGTCACTTCTTGCTTTGCTCAAACCATCTTGTGTTGGGTTACGGCCTTCAGCCTTGCCTTTCTCAGTCTCCTCTCACCGTAACCCCAGTAGTCTTCCATTACCGTAAGACCGGTTATGCCTTGCTTGAAGATGTGGGAGGACCCGCCTTCCTTTTGGGAGGCGGTCTAAATCTCTTGCAGCCACCATGGACTTGCAATACTCTGTTGCCTGGGTTGGTTTCCTCTGTAATCTCCCAGGCCCTCCTCTATCATGCCTATCTTTTTTTGTGTGTAATCAGAATTGAATCCCGAGTGTCCCCGAACTTGTCCTTTCGATGACATAGACTGTGTTCTTTTCTGTCCCAGCACCATTCCCCCAGCCATCTTGCCCACCAGCCCACTTTCCTTTCTAGCCATGCTTGTTGGGAGGACTGCTATACACTGTTTGAGATTTCTTCCCAGAAATTTCCCTGTGAGTGATCCCTGCGGTAGCCTGGGTCCTGTGTAAGACCCATAGTGCCCTGTCCTACATTTCGCGTATATTACCTCACATGCAGTCTCCTGATTGTTCTTTAACGAACTCCTTCAGTGACCAAGGTGGTGCTCACGTCTGGGTTCTGTTCCTTCCGTGTTGGCAGTGACTGTTTGCTGCTCCTCTTCTGTTTTCTGAGCTACAGGGACTGCAGTGTCAGGCGTTCACTAGCAGTTTGTAGACCGAATGGGCTGAGCAAACTGGCTTGTGTAGTCTTATGTGTAAGTACATGTGTTAGCTGGAGTCAAGGAGGAAAGGGATCTGGTGGGGATGGGTGATACACATGTCCCCAGTCTTAGGTCTCAGCTGTGCAGACCCAAGGACTCCCTGTTGAAAGAGGTGCTTTTGGAATACCATCTGGAAGAAGTATGGGTTGAGGCGGTGCCAGGAATGAAGCTGATGTGGGGATTCGCTCTCTCTTCTAGTCATTGATTTAGTTTGCAAAGGAGATACTCACTAGCACAAACTTGCCAAAATTTGGAAGAGGCTGGAGCGCGGTGTTGTTTTATTTGGGTCCTTGAGCTGTCAGCGGGTATTACACTCTACTTCCCATCTTCATAGCTGCTTTGCTGCTGGGATTTTGGCTTAGGTTAGGTTGGTGTGTCTGGGTAGAATTCAGTAGCTTTGGATGTCTCCTGAAGAGTTGGGGCCAGGTGCTCACTTTCTGTTGAAACGTTGGGACCCTTAAGATTTAAGTTTCTTCATACCATACACCTCAGTTTCTGACTCAGTTCTGGAAGGATCTCTGCCCTCTCCTGAAACCCATGGGCTGGCTCCCTGAGGCCTTGGTCTTCTGGTGCCCTGAGGCACAGCTGGAAGGAAGACTGCCTGCTCAAGCCAGCCAGGGTGCAGAAGCCAGGGAGAATGGCCCGTGTTTCAATACAGAAACACTTACATGCCAAGTAAAGAAAACCAAACCCCACGATTTGGTGTAGCTTGTATGGCTTTTTACCATGGCTTCCCATGGCTTCCCATTGCATCTTCTTGTCAGGTGCTGTTCTGCAGCACGGTGGTTTTTTCCACCATTGTATTTTGGTAAGTACATTTAATTTAGCAGGTGTAATTAGTCTTGCTGTTGACATGATAGCTATGTAATGACTTTAAAAATAAGCTAAAATATTGATTGCCCTAGGCTGTTGTTTTTCAGGGTAGACCTGAGGAATGATACCGAAATCAATAACTGTATTCAGCGTTTTGATTTAAATCATAAGTATTAACTCAGAATTTGAATTCAGCAACTCCCTAAAACATTTCCATTGTTTTGTCATGTCACCAGCTGAGTTATATTGTAAATGTTGAATCTTGACTGATGAGTTGTATGGGTTTACTTTTTGTTTACTTTCTTTTTTTGAGCTGAGTAATTATGTTGCCCTTGTTAGCTTCAAACTTCCTATGTAACCATGGCGGGCCCTGAGCTCTAAATCTTCCTGCCTTAGTCTTCCCAGTATTGGGGTATAGACACACAAGGTCCAGCTTTAAACAAATTATTTAACAGAGCAGCATAGTTTCAGTGGCCTGTTGTCAGCGGTCCTCAGTCCATTCCCTGTGGAACTGGGCTGGGCTCTGCATGCCTGAAGCCCCGTGCTAACATTCCCTGCAGTCTTCCATCCACGGAAGCAAGCAAGGCGGGCCCAGGCCGCAGCTTTTGTGTAATTATGTGGGATAACATGTACACGCCAAGTACAGTTTGTTTTATGGAGCAGGTTGACTTCTTTGGAAATCCCATGGATTGATAACATGAGCTGCATTTGAGATATTTTTTAAAGACTGCCAAAAAAATGTGGCTTTAATGATTTCTATTTCAGAAACTTTTTAGCATGGTTATTGTAAGAGTGTGGGAAATCCTCTTTTCATGATTATTCTTTGACCTTTGGCATACTTTATTAGTTTTTTAATAAAAAAGAAAAACAGTATATAATTAAAAATACTTTTATGAAGCCTGATAAGCATATACATAATAAATTACTTTCTTTAATTGTTTTTTTCCTGTTCTATTAAACATGATATTGCTACTGACATAGCCTTTGTTTAATAATAACTACATTCATCTTTCTACAAAAATGACAAAGGAAAGCTTTTAAAAATGGATCTTAAAAACTGGTGTTTAATCTCTCATTGAGGTTTATAGGACTTTGAACTGAAACTTTTTGAGGTCGTATTATATTTTGATTGAAAACTATCCTGTTCTTTTTAGTCAGGTGACATTGAACTGTCAGAAACCTCCCGGCACTGGTGCTCAGACCTACAGCATCTATTCTGCTGTCCTTTTTTCAGGCTAACTAGGCCCAGGTGAAAAGGCCCCTGAGATGGAATCATCACGTGGTTCCTGGTTGTTATGGAATGAGATTGTGTCTGTAGGACCACTGAGGAAAGGAGCCTAACCCTTCAAATGGGAAATAAAAGGTAGTAGTCGAATCACTGCTGAATAGAGGAAGGAGTGTGGTGTGTGTTTAGTGTTCAGATAGAATTTGCCACCTAATAGTCTTAATAGTTGTGTGATCTTGGGCAGGTTGTCTCATTTTCCTCCAGGGTAAAATGGAGAGACTAATGCCATCTTCACATGGTTGTCATAGAGACTAAATGGGATAACATTGTTGAAATCAATAGAAGGCTCTTTTCCCCTTTTTTAATACAGGAGCCAGGGCTACAACTTCACTGCCACCCTTACCAGCTCCAGGTTGATCCTTGTCAAAGGCAACGGCTTTCTTCCTACCCCTTTACCTTTTGCTGGGTTTTCTCTACCTTGTTTACCTTTTGCTGGGTTTTCTCTACCTTGTTCTAGCTAACACTTACGGACTGTGTCAATACTGTAGTAATAAATGCTGGGCTTTAGAGGTGAATAGAGCAGGCCATTGCAGTATGGGTCATAATGGAGAAACAAGACAGCACAGAGGACGAGTCAAGGACTAACTTCCTGGAGAAGGCAGGGTACATTCTTGATGAAAGAATGAAGAATGAAAAAGAGTTTGCAGTCAGACATGTTGTTTTTGGTGGTAGAGAGAATGGAGGTGAGCAAGAGGGTCAGTTTGTGGGTGAAGAAATGGAACAGTGTTTGGAATCATAAAGGGGTTAGTGATTTCTGGGAATCACAACTAGGTATGTTGTTTTGAAATGCAAATGCTTAGGGGGAAAGGAGGTTACAAGGAATGCATTCAATTTGCAATAAAGCATTTCCTCATGTAGGAAATGCTGCCATCGTCACATCTGTAGACCCAGGGAGAGAGAGAGAGACATAGAGAGAGAGAGAGAGAGAGAGAGAGAGAGAGAGAGAGAGAGAGAGAGAGAGAGAGAGAGAGAGACAGAGACAGAGAGAGACAGAGACAGAGACAGAGACAGAGGCAGACTAAAGACATGGAGGAAGAGAAGAACATGAAGGTTACTTTATTGGATTTGATTCTATTTGTCTTCTAAATTCATGGTGTATGGCATTGTCTTATGTCTTAGTTAAGAATTCTATGGCTGTGATAAAACACTAAGACCACAAACAACTTGGGGAGGAAAGGTTTATTTCATTTTTACAACTTGTGGTCCATCGTCCAGGGAAGTCAGGGTGGGAACTCAGGGCAGGAACCTGGAGGTAGGAAGTGATGTAGAAACCATTGAGGAGTGCTGCTTACTGGCTTGCTCTCTATAGCTTGTGCAGCCTGTTTTCTTAGATCACTGATGACACCTGTCTAGGAGTAACGTAACAACAACAGGATGTGCTCTCACATATCAATCATTAGTCAAGATTCCCCACAGGCTTGCCCACAGGCCAGTCTGTCTGGAAGGGGCATTTTCTTAGTTTCATCTTCCAATGACTCTTGCTTGTTTTAGGTTGATAGAAAACTAGCCAACATGGGTATTTTGCATGATCTTTGGGAATTCAGTCCTTTCTACTAATTTATGCCTGTGCTAATATTTTTGTTGGACATGAAGCTCCTGGTGCAGGCAAGAGTACATACCTGACCTCTAGGTTTGCTGTGACCACTTGTACATCTACTTCATTTGTAGACGGTGTTCAAGTACTATGTCAATGAGAAGATTGAATGGATGTCCTCATTAACTGATGTCCTCATTAACTGCTCTAGCTTCTTCAAAGTAGACCAGTTGGTATTATTGTGGTTGCTATTATTTTACAGGGTTGGAGGTTAAGCCTAAGATCTTATGTATGCTAGGCAGGAGATCCAAGTCCATCATAAAAAAAAGAATTAGCCTAGGCCTCATAGCATGAGCTTTGGAATATTGCTAAACCTCCTAAGATGTCAGGGAATGTCTGTGGCAACATAGTATTGACTTATTTTCTGTCATAGGTAGGCTGTAGTAAACCCCCCCCCCCCTTTTTTTTAAGTACTAGCAGAGAGGCATTGTTGGGTATATTTGAGCAATGTATTTTTATTTTTCAAGTATTGACGTTTGTTATTTTATAGAGACATAGTGTTGGTAGTAGAAGTCTCTGTCACCTTCAGCATAATGTAGCACCTAGCATTTCTTTTAGGTAGTTGATTGGGTCGTCTTGTTAACAGACACTTTATTCTCAGGTATTTCATACTGCAGCATTTATGAAGCCACGATTAATAAAACCTGTGTCCTCAGGTAAGCTGTTTAATGTGGTTTTCTTTTTTCCCCACATTATAGGGACTGGTAGTTTCCATTTGATGAAGCAGCAGGAACACCTATGCTGGTTTGCTCACTCATGCAAAATTTAGCCTTTTTGAAAGATGAACAAAGATTATAGCCAAAAGGTATTCATCATGCCATCTGTCCACAAGAAATTACGAATGAGTTCATGATCAAATAACTTAAATAAAGCAATTATTTCCTGGTCCTCTATTACCAGGGTGACCCTTCAGCACTCTTGTCATTAATATTTGTACGTTTTTGTTTCTCATATGATTGGCAACTCTCTTGAAAAAAGGAAGCTCCAGATTAATGCCTTGGGCAGCTGATATCGTTATCTGACCCCGATTTAGGGGTAGTGGAGTGAGTGTTTCTCACTGTAGATCTGACTGTAATCACCAGTGTTTGGGTTCTACCAGTTTATCCTGAAAGCAGTATCCTCAGTGTTTAGCCTGGGCTTGGATCAGTGGCTCTTTCCAAGCACCTGTAAGAGGACTTACTGGATAAATGGAAGTATAGACTGGCATTTTGTGAAGCATTCTTTCAGTTGTCTAAGGTCCCTTGTGTGTGACCCACCCCTAAGGGTCTCTCAGAGATAGCTGTTAAGGCATTATTCACCTAGCACTCTGCTTGGGAGGAAGGAACATGGAGAGGTATAGATATTGAGGCCCCGGTGTGTCTAGGCCTGATGTTTAGCTCTGTTCCTTGTTATTGTGTCAAAAGAGATGGACCACTGCTATTATAGGCTAATCAACATTGGATAAAGGGGCTCATGATGCCTTTCCCCAAAGAAAAAAAGCTGAAATAATGTTAGAATAATTCTCTAGGGCTATGATGGATTTTTAGGGTAACTCACAACATAAATACCATCCTCCCCTTTGGTGTTTTGAGACAGGGTTTCTCTGTATAACAACAGCCCTGCCTGTCCTGGAAATTGCTTTGTAGACCACACTGGCCTTGAACTCACAAAGATCGCTGCATTTCTCTTTTTAGTAATGAATGTAATGAATGACGTACTGAATCATAGTTGACAGTCAAGGCTCATTTCCCCCTTGCTCAGGTTTTTTCTCTGTGCCTTGGGGGGCGGGGCGGCTTGAAATTCCAACTTTGGATTTCAACATTTGGGTACAGACGTGTGCATATACACACAAATGTAGGTGGGTATATGTTACCAAAGAAATGACCTGCTAATCACAGAGGACTTAAATCAATATCTTAACTGCTGAGTACTCATGGAGGCACAAAAACCAGGCTTCTTCCTGAATTGATTTCCTCTGGGCTGGTGTATATGAACCAGGAAGTGAGTTGCAATTTTATTAATTCATAAATTTTGGTAGTCTTTGTTATTTGTTTCTACTTTTTTCTAAGTAGTATGTTTCTGTTTACTTCATGAGTATTAAGGACTGTCTTACACCTTGTTAGACACGTAGGAAGGGGGACTTTGTACATATTCAGGGGCTACTTTTACAGTATGTCACTTTTCAAGCAGAGGCCAGATTCCTGTGTGTTGAGTGGTTAGCACAGGCTAGGGCATATGTTGCTATGAGGAGCTTGGGCCTTGTGTTCAGCCAGTCGTGAATCACTGTGGATTTTGTTTCTGTAAAGTACAGCAGTACAGACCCTTAAGGCTGATGTAAGGCTGAAGCATGTTATCTGACCTCTGGTGGAGATGCTTCTGCCTCACCTGATGACCCATGATCCATTTTCCCTTGGATACATTTGTTTCTCCAGACAGGTGGCGGGGTAGACTGTCAGCTCTATGTGTTTTTGCATCTGTCTAGGTAGAACAACTGTTTCTTCACTGAATCCCAATAACACAGCCACTTTTTTAAATGAATGGCTGAGTGTTCAATTATGTATATTTATTATTAAAGACATGCATAGTTATAATATATACTTAATATGTATTTATGAACCTTTATTAAATGAGGTTTTTAAAAGTTTGCCCTCAGTCTGATATACATTTTTATCTCAGAGTGTTCATTTATATTTTATATATTTATACATTCTACATGTATATATATATAATATATATGTGTGTGTGATGTATATGCCTGAATTTATAAATAAAAAATTAAATAGATACATAAAATTATCAAACTTTTGCATATTATAATTTTCTATATCTTGACCTCTTCTTCCAGGTCCCCCTTACCTACCTCCCTCTGTGCCCCCATCCACTCTTACTCTGTTTCTTTCCTGAAAAAGGCATTCCTCCCATGATACCAACCGAATGTGGCATGTCAAGTTGTAGTAAGGTTAGGTAGGGCCCCTCATATCAAGGCTGGATGAGGCAACCCAGTATGAGAAAAAGGGTCTCCAAAGCAGGCAGAAGTGTCAGAGACAGCCTCTGCTCCCACTGTCAGGAGCCCGACAAGAAGACCAAGCTACACACTGTAGCATATATCAGAGGGCCTAGGTCAGTCCTATACAGGCTCCGTGGTTGTTGGTTCAGTCTCCGGACTCCTATGAGTCCAAAGTTGTTGATTCTGTAGGTTTTCTCGTGGTGTCCTTGAGCCCTCTGGCTCCTGCAATTCTCCTTTCTCCCCCTCTTCAGCACGATTCCCTGAGCTCTGCCTAATGTTTGACTGTGGGTCTCTATATCTGCTTCTAACAGTTTCTGAATGAAGCCTCTTAGGACAATTGGGCAAGGCATCAATCTATGAGTATGGCCGAATATCATTAGGAATCATTTCATTGACTTTATTTATTTTTTTCACTTGTGTTTGGTTCTATCCTAAGTCTCTGGGCTATCCAGCTTTTGGGTCCTGGCCCTTCAGGCAGTGTCGTGAGGTATAGGCCCTCTTATGCATGGGTCTCAAGGGTGGACTAGTCAGGCTACTCCCATAATTTCTGCACCATCTTTACCCCAGCACATCTTGTAGGCAGGGTAGATTGTAGGTCAGTGGTTGGTTATGTGGCTGGGGTGGAAATCTTACCTGGTTACAGGAAATGGCCAATTTAGGCCGCATATCCCCCAATGCTTTGCTAGGGTCACCCTCATAGATTCATGGGAGCTTCCATTGCTGTAAGGTTTTAACTTGTTGCTGAGATGCTCCCAATTCTAGTTGTCCCTCCCAGTCCTCTCCCCATCCATCTTCCCCCTACCCGATCCCTCCTGTTCCTGCCCCCCCCCCCAGTGATGTCTATTTCCCGTTCCCAGAGAGATTCATATAACCCCCTTTCCCCCCAACTCAGCCTCTTTGGGTCTGTGGATTGTAGCTATCTATGGTTCTCCTTTACAGATAATATCCACTTAAAAGTGATACATACTATGTTTGTTTTTCTGGCTCTGTGTTACTCCACTCAGGATAATTTTTTTTTTCTAGTTCCATCCATTTGACTGCAAATTTTGTGATGTTATTTTTTTTTGACACCCGAGTAATACTCCACTGTGTAAATGTACCACATTTTCTTTTTTCATTCTTTGGTTGAGGGGCATGTAGGTTGTTTTCAGTTTCTGGCTATGATGAATAAAGCTGATATGAAAATAGATGAGCAAGTGTCATTGTGGTATGATGGAGTGTCCTTTGGGTTAGTGCCCAGGAGTGGTAGAGCTGGGTCTTGATGTAGATTGATTACCAATTTTCTGAGAAACCACCATATTGATTCCCAAAGTGCCTGTGTAAGTGTGTGCTCCCACCAACAGTGGAGGAGGAACACGTGCATTTTTAAAGATCAGTTATTTTAAAATCTGTGGGTTTTTTTCTTCCGATTTGGAGATGATGCTTAGAATAACTTGGCCAGTAGAAAAATGCTATTGGCAGCTTCTAGACTTAATGAGTCACTACAAAATAAAGATATTATTTATTTTCCCTCTTGATTCCCAGGTTAACAAGTGACATGTTAGCATGTTTATGCCACCTATTGGACCTTACACATGTTATACACTCGATAAAAACCAGATTGAGTAAAATTGAAAACTTAATGCTGAGCTTATCATGTCTCATTAGAAAAAGAATAGCTAAGCATACCTATGCTGTTTGATTCTTGAGGGTAAACATTAAAATTCACTTTGATTTCAAATTGCTAACCCTACACTTTTCAATTATTTGTGTTTCTTAAGACTCTAGTCAGTTCTTTGCCTCAATCTCCCCTAAAGGAAAAAGTGTTGAAATGGGGGTTGGCACTTTGTTCATTAGAAAGCCTTTGCCTTCTGTACTCCAGCTCTTCTCTGCAGTTTGTTTTAATGAGGGTGACTGGCTGTCATGGGAGTTTCCCTTCTCCATCCCTGCCGACTGTTGGATAGGGCAGGGACAGACCCTGAGATTAGAATGCCAAGGAATGTTATCATGGCTGGCACAACACGTGAACTGAAAACGGTGTGTTTTACTGGTACCCTGCCCTCCCCACCCCGCCCCCACTGAGTCAGGACCTCTTCATCACTTGGAGGTCCAACAGCATACGTGTATGAGCTTGCTTCTGTCCTTGCCTAAAATCCACTCTACTCTTCCTTGTTAGCTAGATAGGGAGCAAACACTTGGAAGCATTTCTTCGCTTAGTTTAGGAATTGTTAAGTCTGCCTGTTTGACTCACCTGTAGCTGAGGTGAGTACCAAGTAGCTCAGGTGGGCTTGACAGGAAGCTTTAGGGAAAAGGGTCCACCCTGCACATTTATGCTCTACTGGACAGGGCTGCTGTATTCCTCTTACCTTGCTGCACAGCACACAAGTGTGTGGCCTTGCACTGTCTGGGTGCTTATTGGGTATGAGCTGAAGACTTGGTGTCACGGACTTTTCCCTACTCAGGGAGGAGGTTGAAGACCATGTGTGTCTCCAGTGATTCATCTTCCTGGAATCCCCTGTTCAAAAGTACTCTGTAAAAATCGCGTGTGGACATACATTCTGTAGACATGTCTCCATCTACTCTAACTACATACATCCTCGTTTGTTCTTTGTGCAACAGTCGTTTTTGAACTTACTGCAAATAGCTGCAAAGGCTGGTGGCATCCGCTTTTGTTACAATTTTCTGTTTCCTATGAGGCTGGAGAAGATAAACTCCTGGTACTGGAGGACAGTGTAGCAGTATAGTTTAAACTCAGCCTGTAAACTGGATAGCACTTGGCATGTATGATTCAGGGAGGTTTGTGAGCATGACATCATTGGATTAACATGTAGGATGGAAGCTTTTTTCTCCATGGTAGTGATGGTGGAAGGGAGAGTAGACTCTGTAAGGGTCGGATCCTGGTGGGAAGTGATTATATCATTGAGGTCGTTGCCATGGGAGGAATGGGAGTAATTCTCATGGGACTCTGGCTGTTCTTGGGAGCACATTGTTATAGAAGAACAAACCTGGCTCTTCCCAAACTGGTTCTGGCTTTCTGATGTCATTGGATCTGTCTGTATGTGTTCCCAGCATGAGGTCTTTACCTAAATTGAGTTAATGGATGGTACTGTGCCCTTGAGCTTCCAGACCTGTGTGCTAAATACAGCTTTTTTTTTTTTTTTAATGAAGTACCTATGTATATTTCATTGTAGTTAACAGAAAATATACAATACTCTTTTTTTTTCCTTCTGTTGACTTCATTTTTGATGACCACTTTTCCCATCCGTTACCCCCTCCCCCACTCTTATCAGGGAACTTAAAAAATCTGAAAAATGAACATTTATTCAATAGGGAATGTCTGAAAGAATACTGGTCTCTTTAGGCTGGTATTCCCAACAGGGGACTTAAATGACATTGTTTTAGAGAACACATGCTGTTAAAATCACTAATGGAGGCCATTTTAATTTCTATTAGCAAATCAGTTAGCAGAGCAGTTATTTAAGTATTTTCCTTTGTGTGTCTGTTGAGTTTTGTGGTTTGTAGTGGAGATTAGGCATTTATATAGCTTAACATTTTTTTTATTTGTATCATACAGTGTTTGGTTTATGCTCATACTGGATTTCTGGTACCCTGATGCTGCAGAGCAGGCTAGTGAGCCTTATAAAAGGATGACAGCTCTGAACATCAGCATCAGGGTGCCTCTCACCCTGTTGCGGAGAAGTATTTGCTACAAGTTCTGGTAGCACATGTGCTGGTTTTGCTGTTTTAATGGAAAGTGGAGACTGGTGTAGTGATTATGATGTTCAGCTTTGCATTCTCTGTGTTGACTAGAGTAAGAGCTACCTCCCAAACTATTTGCAGTATCAAACACTACCCTGCTATCTAGCACTAAAATTAAACTGGTTCATTTCCTTAATTGCAAAGTTGTAAGAATTCTCAGCATTAGGTAATGAGGATTGTGTCTATTTTGATGACATAATAGGCAAGCCAGTTTCATCTGTATTTTAAAATACAGTTAGCCCTCTATATTGAAAATATTTGGGAAAAATTGTGGACCTGTGCTGACTATACACAGGCCTTTCCTTTCTGTCAGTAGTACAGTGTGCCATTGTTCACATGTGTCATCCATTCACATTGTGTGATACCTACATTGATATACATGACTTAAGATATAGGAGGACATGTGATATGCAAATGAACTCCTGGAGCTAACCCTCTGCAATTCCAAGAAAGTACTCTGTTGCTGGTGTCTAGCAATACATGATGTCAGTTTTCAATGTTTTTCATAATAAATACATACTAGCACATAGTAAATATGGCACAGTCATAGAATTATTGATTTAAATTCAGGTGGGTTTTTTTGTTTGTTTGTTGGTTGGTTTTGGTTTTTTTTTTTTTTAGAGACAAGGTCTTGTCTCGATGGTTAGTTAGTCTTAACCTGTGTTTGGTCTTGACCTCAGAGATCCACTGTCTCTGTTTCCCAAGTGCTGGGGTTAAAAGTGTGTGCACAATGCCCAGCCAAAATCCGATTTAAGCTTAAAATCACTAATGTTGTGACATAAATTACAGATGTTCTAAAAAGTACTGAAGAGTTTCTGAAGATTGTATTACCGAGAGTGAATGAACACTTGAGAAGTATTGAGAAATATCATCAGTTGTGAGAAAAGAGCTGCTCCCTCAGAGCCAGCTCTGGATGATGGGTGCACCTTGCCTGTTCCCTGTGCCATGGCAGAGTTATTTGTCATGATGATTGTCACCTGACAGGATGGTTGCCTGGAGGCAGCTGGAGAGGGTGCTCTCTTGTTTAAGCCTTTGGCAGTTTGCCCCATGCATTGAGGAGATTCACCACAGTGGTGTTTGTGGATACTTACCGAGGGAACTCGACAGGACTTTTTTTTAGATATGGTTTGACTTAACCTCAGCCGGTTTTTGCATTGAGGTCTTGGTATCTATGGAGTGGTGGTGTTGGGGGTGGTGGTGATGGGACCTTTAAAAGGTGAGTTGGAAGTCCTTAGGCCATTGGGGGGGGGCTGACCTTGGAAGAGAGTAAATAAGGGTAATGTGACCCCAGAGTCTCTCTGGTTCCTGTGGTAAGGTTTTTAGCATGCCATTGTGATACCATCTATCTCTTAGGCCCATACAACAGCCCCTTTGGGCCACCTGATTTTGGATTTTTCATTTTCCCAAACTGAACTAACCAAACGTCCTTTCTTTGCAAGGTTGTCCTGCCTGAGGTGTTTCAGTAGAGCAATGAATGGGCTAATATAGATAGTTTGAGAGAATCTTAGAAATAATATGACAGGATGATTAAGAGAAGTGGTTTTAAGATTATAAAAATACAATGTTGCTCATTAGAAAATAGATGTACTTCAGCTAGACTTGCTATTAAGTGAGTATGTTTAAGTGGATTATAGTTCTCCATTTACACCTTTGTCAAACTGGACATGCTATATTGGCAAAAAAGGGCCCCTAGATATAATTTGCATTTCTTAAGAATATGGTGAATCTGTCATTGCATGCATGCTTTGAATAATTATTTTCTTATGCTGAAAACATTACCACCCTTGTCTAATATATTCATACTTTACCTACTTTATACCAAAAGCAGGCTTTTCAGACCTGAGCTGATGTTTGTGTTCAGTCAGGGACTATTAGCACATCACTGAAAGCACTGAGTTAGTGCAGGGATTCGTTTGAGCTTTGGTGATCCTCGGAGTTTAGCTGTAGATCCTAGACCAGTAGAAGTGAGTTGTTGGTGGGCACAGCCTGCATAGGGTGGTCCCAAATCACACGCAACCTCTGTGTGTGTGACTAGGATGGGTGAGGGAAGGAAAGAGTGCAGTGTGTCACAGTCCTTGTATTTCAAATTCTGCTGAATGAAATTACAGTAAAGGAACCTTGGGAATAAGGATTTGCATTGGCCTCTTGCTGCTGTCTGAGAAAAGAGCAGGAAAAAGTCAGAGTACTGATTTAGCTTCTTTGGCAGCTGAGATGTCTTCTCTTTAGAAACTGGAGAGTTAGTGAACTGACAGGCCACGTGGTCACTTAACAAGAAGTACATGACTGGGTGTAGCCTTGAGGAATTCACTGCAGTAGAAAGGGCAGTGGGCTCAGGTTCACATGTAATGTGTAAATTCCTGAATGAACTTTGAAGGTTGTTTGAGTAGGATCTTGGGTAATGCTATGTTAGTATTCATTGTCAGGATCTAGAGTGACTCCAGAGGCTGACCTGTGGGTGTACCTGTGAGGACTTATCTTGGCTACATTGATGTGGGGTGACCCACCCTAACTGTGGGTGAGACCCCTTCCCTGGCTGGGATCTTGGCTGTATAAAAGAAGAAACTGCTGGATACCACCAGCATTCTGATTCCTGGCTAGGTGCAATGAGGGGAACTCTCCCAAGCTGCTGCTACTGTGACTTTCCCTGTGCTCAGATGGTCTGTAGGTAGCCTCAGACTGTGGGCTGGAATAAACCCTTTCTCCTTTCAGTTGGTTTTGTCAGGGTATTTTATTACAGGAACAGGAAAAGATACAAAGATGGATAATGTAGATTTATGGGAGTCAGAATATAATGTGACTAGGTATTGTGATCAATCAGAGGTGATACATTTCTCAACAGTCCTATTGCATGCTATGGTATCTGTACCCATTTCTCAGATAAACAACAGTCACAGGGAGGCTAGTGTGGCGTACAGCAGGGGTCTGACCCCAGAGCCTGTTTTTGTGGCAGGGTTCGCTTGTGCATGCTGAGTAGAGCTAGTGATACACAAGACATGGTTGGGGCCCGAATATGTGTCTGCTCTTGGGTCTCTCCCAGCTGCAGTGGACCAGGTATGGCTGGATTTTTAGCTGCTTCTCTTTCTCAGTCACACATTTTGAGACTGTCTTTCTGGTCATGTAGGCCTAACAAAGGGAGGAGCAGAGCTTCACATTTTCCCTTTGGTAGTTCGGTACATGAGGTAGATTACAGGCTCTGCTGTTGTGATGGAGACCCAGAGCCACAGTGGCAAAACCAATCGAGATACTTTTCTTTTATACCAACATTTTGTGTCATTCCTTACTGGAGCTTAGTTCTCATGTGCCTTCTGGTCTGCATTATCTAGAGTAGAGTTCAGCTACAGCCAGGCCTGTGTGAATGGGGCTGTGTGTACCATGTCCATTTTCATCATGTTCACTGGACCTGGTTGGCAGGCTGTCACCAAGTGCTGGCGATGCTGCAAACAAACAACGCAGTCTACTTTGATCAGTATGTGCCCAACCCGAAGTAATGAATACAGGGGCAATAGCAGCTTGCACTGTAATTTGATATTCATAATTTTCTTTGGGATTTTAGGTGAGAATAGAAGAGGCTATAGCCAGCAGTTAATATGTAACAGTGAGTTTTATGCTCATTTCAATGTAGAGTGGACTTAGGTTGGAATATTTTGGTTACAGAGATTCCATTTCTCACATATAAATTCCTGTTTGGGTTTTCTGATGTATCATCCTGGCATTTTCCATTTATAACCAAAGTAGTATAAACCGTATTGGAAGAGCCTTTGCTACTGCAAACAATGAATAGTTTAGTTTGATTTTTCCTTTCAATTCAAGTAAATCAGAGGAAGATTAAACCAAGATAAAGTTATTATCTCTTATTGTATCTTGTCATTTGTCATTGCTATCCTGTCTTGAAAACTTTGTGGAAAGTGATGATTTGTTTTGTGATATAATTCCCACAAACAGGTATTCAAAATCTTTTCATCTTAGCCAGTTCACTGCAGTAGATGCTTGGCCTAAGCTCCATGAAGTTTGGAATGTTAAATAATAGCTTTCACTAGAGACACTTCAGACTGTGAAACCCCAGTGAGGAGTTGTCAGATTCCATTTTCAAGAAGCAAGGCTAAAGTTTGTTGCTGTGTTTCCTACCAAGTGTAAATCCGATTAGTAGCAATGTGTGCTAAATGTTTTATTTTGTTAGTGACCACAAAGACTATAAGGTAAATATAACATATTTAGTTTAAATTTATAGTATGGTTTTATTTATGTTTTCTTTTGAAGCATGTCTATGTGGAATAAAGAACAAATTTCTGTGTTTGTTTCACAGCCAAAATGGATTTTTTTCCCCCCTTTGAGATAAGGTCTCAGTATATATCCCTGGCTGGTTTGGAACTTGTATTACAGATGGAGCTGGTCTGGAAGACACAGAGATCTGCTTGCCTCTGTCTTCTGGACACTCTTAAACTGTCCTAATACTCTAATAATATAATAGTTTAATGCTGATTAAAGGTGAGTGCCGTTACACCTGGTCAAAATGGACAATTTTTAGAAGGTTTAGAACACCCCAGTTTATGGACAGTGTTAGTCACTCTATGGAGATAGAGCAGTGGTTCTCCATTTCCCAAATGCTTTGACCCCTTAATGCAGTTCCTCATGTTGTGCTGACCCCGGCCATCAAAATTTTATTTGTTGCTATGAAATTATAACTGTAATCTTGCTATTGTTATGAATTGTATTGTAAATATCTGATATGCAGATGGTTTTAGATGACCCCTGAAAGGGTTGTTTGACCCCTAGGTTGAGAACCACTGCCATAGAGCTTTGACCCGCTACATTGTTTTTTTTCGAGCTATGGAAAATACTGTATGGTCCTTTTTCATTCCTGCTAGCTTAATCTCAGCTGATTGTTTAAGTCAGTGGCTGACTTTTCATCAGCTCTCCTTGGTAACATGCATCATTCATCATTCAACAATGATTGGTATTATCTATCGAAAAATCTCAGTAGAAGACAAAAATAAAATGCTCCTTGAAAAACTAGAGTGAAAAGAGACCATCTTTTGCTTTTCAAGAGCCCCTCTATTTTCTGCCTATATTTAATATAGCCATTGAATATTCTTTTGAATGCTTGACTCTCATCATTTTCAATTATAGAGAACTCTTCAGCAAATAGCCGTTTATGTGTGCTTCTAGATAGCGGACAAGAGCGACTGTCTGACTGCTGTCTGCTGTCAACCTGTGTTCCCCAGAAACTGTAAGGAGAAAACCAGATGAAGTGCAATGAAGCTAATCAAACCAAACCATTTGGTAGTTTTGTTTTCTTGGATTCTGTGATGGTCACTTTTAGCCACTTCAGTCTATACCAGCTCTGTCTGTGGGCACAAATATGGTTTGAGTTTCTCTCAGTTAGACTGATAATATTTGGGTATTTCATGCTCATGATTTGAAATCAATAATGACATTTAAAGTTCATTTTCACGTAAAAATTTTTTAAATGCTTTAAATTTTTATAAACTGTATTATAAAAATTGCAGCTATGGGGCTGGAGACATGGTTCATTGGTTAAGAGTACTAGCTATTCTTCCAGAGGACCTGGGTTCAATTCCCATCACCCACATGTTCGCTCACAACTGTCTGTAACTCCAGTTCCAGGGGACATTACATGAATGGCAGAACACAATGCACATAAAAAAATTGCAGATAAATAAAAACATTCACCAAAATATTTAATTTTTAAGACATAAGATTTTATTGGTAGGATGCTGAGTCTGACCTCCAAATGATCTTGTTTGAGCGTCTTGCATAAGCCTGATAGATGATTAGGGTTTTTTTTTTCTTTTTTCTTTTAAAAGTACTTAAAGTTTTATTTGTTATTCCTGGTATATGTATGAGCCCATATGCATGTATGTGCACTGTGTTCATGTTGGAGTTCATGGATGGAGGCCAGAAATGAGAATCAGATCCTTTGGAGTTACAGGTAGGTGTTTGTGAGCTGTCACATGATTGCTAGTAACTGAACCTGGATCCTCTGCGAACAGTGGGAGCTCTTAACTGCTGAGCTGCTTCTGTAGCCCCGTGTGTTAATGTGTTGTGTAATTACAATTTGGATAGTCATCAAAGTACAAATGTGTTTTTGGATCACATACACAGGGAGAAAGGAAGGTGGTTATTTTGTTTTCCCTCAACACATAGATAATACTCTGTTCATTTGTAAGTGGTAGACACAGACAAACAAATAGACGAAGACTGAGCAGTATTTTCAACCTACTCTTTTGCCCACTTCAAGTGAGCATTGTTTTCTAAAGAACTGATACTTACTAAAGCATGTTTCTTAATATAAGCATAGTGTTTAACATGTGACTACTGTCTTACTAGCTGACCATGTCCATGTTTGGAGTGCTCAGTTTGCTCAGGGATTTTCATTGTTTTATGATATATATTACATAAAACAATATATATCACTTTGTTGTATAGATCTTTGTCTTTGCCATCAACTTCATGTTCCCTAGAGGGAGATTTAATAGGTACTTAGGTTGGCCATGAAAATGAAATTTTAGAAAATGGTTGATCAACATCAGTTTTACTTTACCATTTCATCTCCTTATCCATCATCATTTATGACTTTAGCATTGTTTAAAGGCAGTGAAAGAAATGGAAATTAATTCTTGTTACTGTCAAATCAAATTCATTTACAGAAAATAAGTGAACATTGGCCATTAGAGGCTAAAATACTAATGTAATTGGACCTAAATCCCCATCCAAGGCACATCACAAATTCTTTTTAACTAAATCTTTCCTGTAGGTTTGAAAAATTGCCATTCATACATAGCTTGTTGGCATTCTGAGAAATACATGGCTTAAAATAGCCTCCTGCAGATACAGTAGTACTGGCTTGCTGGAATGTCATACAGCATCAGTCAAGAGTAAAATGTCTGCAGGTCTTCAGTTCAGAGTTTCATTGTCATGTTAGTATGATGATGTTTGTCTATGACCTTCAAATCCACTCTGTTCACCATACTTCCTCTTCAAGAGAAATATTATTGGTAACTTGGAGATAAATTGAGTCACAAAGGATAGCACCAGGGGAAACCAGTGTGAACTGTGTCTTTAATGAATGCAATAAATTTAACAATAAATCTGTTGTACTTCGTATGAGGCTCATGTTTTTCTACCCATTCAAGCCGGTGTCAAAATACGTGAATCTATGTTTTATTTCATACACCCCCCCCCCCCAGTGCCTGGAGAGTATTTCACATGTAGTAATTTACATTATTATTATTTCAAGCTGTTTCAGTTGTACCTGAGTGTAGGTCTGAGTATTTCATGTATCTTTTACAGGCTTTTATGTTCTATATGTAATGCCTTATTAGATTAACTTCTTTATATTAAATTCTCTATAAGCTATGAAACTGGCATAAAATATATTAAAACTGTCATAAAGTGTTAAAACATGAAGTGAAATACTATTCATCTGGATTAATAAATTTACAGTCTGTCACACAATTAGAGAAAATTTATGATTGCTTACACAAACAGGATGGGCCACGATGCATGGAGAGCTAGGGGAGACTTTGTAAGAAACATTCCTTAGAGGAAATCTCAAATGATTCAGTAAATTATTTTGTGAAATTAACATGTGTGTTGGAAGTTATTATTTGTAGGGAATCAGTTGATATTCTAATTATTAGCGTAGTTCCCATAGGGACTTGACCTGATAACACTCTTAATGACTGGATCTGATTGCCAGAGATACTTGAAAAGAATTCTAAGTGCATTTCTTTTCAAATGTCCTGTATGTTTGGATGGTACTCATTGTTGCCTTCTTTATACCATTGTTTAAAGGTAGTTTTGTAATAAATGCTAATTGTTTTAGGTATTCATAGAGAAACAATTTCTTTTTTATTCTTATTCTTCTGTCGTGGGTTCCAACCCAGTTACAGCTTCCCCTCCTTCTCTCAGCCTCGCCCCCCATTTCCAGTCTCTCCCAGACTCATGCCTCCTCCATCTCTCCTCAGAAAAGAATAGTCCTCTCAGGGACATCATCCAAACACTCCACAATATGCTACAGTAAGATCAGGTACACACCATCACATCAAGGCTGGGCGAGGCCAACCTGGAGGAGGAAGCAGGTTCCATTAGTAGGTCAGAGTGTCAGCATCCACCCTAGCTTGCACTTTGAGGAATTCCCCAAGAATACCAGGCTGCTCAGCTGTAACATATATGAAGAAACAATTTCTTACTGAGTCTTTTATTTCCTGAATTATTATGAGTTATTTTAGGGTGAACAATTGTAATTTCCTTGGATGTCAAATAGTATGATCCCATTGAAGGGTTTGGTGTGAATTCTGATATTATCATTTATGAAGTATTCAGTTTTAGTTGGACAACACACACACACACACACGCACACGCACACACACAATTGGGTAATGAGTCTGGTAAAGGTGCCAGCCTGAACAAAAGTGACATTTTCACATTGTGAGGATGATCTTGATGTTCAGATCCTCGTGTCCCCCCTCTGAGAGCTAGGATTTAATGGGTCACACTAAACTTGGTTTACTGTGGTGCTGAGGTTGGAATTCAGGATTTCGTACATGCTAGGGAGCTACTCTACCAACCAAGCCACATCCACAGTTGTATGCTTTTGTTTTATATAGTCCTTGACGTTCTACAGGATTGACACTCCTAAACCTTACACAGCACATGAAGTTATACAGATGAAGTGCCTCATCTTTTCTCCATTTAACATCGGTATTAAGGAGATTTGTGGGTCAATATGAATCTCATCATAATAAGGATTTTTCTTTCATTGTGAACCTACTTTACTGGAGACAATTTATTTTTCTTTTAGGAAAAGTCCAACTACATTCTTAACTTACTTTTAAATGAGAGACTGTGTTTTGGCCTTGAAATTCCTGTGTAGTCTTATTTTTTTATAGACAGGTCAGCTTCAATGGTCTGACTCACTGAGTTTCCACTATGCTTCACAGGGAATGACTTTTGTTTTATTTATTAAAGATTATAAGTGCATATGTATACATCAAAATGGTGTTTTCTGAATGTTAAGTTGAGATTTATTACCTCAGATGAAGGGCAAACAATAAAGCCATAGTTATTATAATCTGAGAAGTCTGATCTAATGATCAGAATCTGGTTCGTATAAAAAACAAAGCTCAAGGTATTGCACTATGTGTGGCTTAATGAAACGCCAATATGCTACCTTGACATTTTAATAGAGCTGAGCTATCATAAATAAATAAGAATTAAGTGTGGGTATAAATTGTAAATTTCTTAAAATTAACTGAAATGTTCCAGGAGACTCTTAGACTGTTTTTAATGCCTCATATGGTTCAGCACCCAGAGCCAGGCCTCTTGTCTTCTTTCTCACATGAGATGATATACTGAAGTCCTGAATTACGGTGAGGTTAGTTGACTTTTTCTCCATGATGTCAGATGTTTGATTAGAAGACAGGTTTTATCTGCAGACTTTGGGCCTTTTACTTTCCTTGCACTTTGATTATCTACTGTTCCTTAGAAAATGGTGTTGGGCAGAACTTAAAGAGTTAAGTAGTAGCTTAGTGGAGTTCATGAATGTAACAAGTGTGTAATAGATTTAATGGGGATTAATGTACACCTTACTGGCATACACACGCGTTCATAACAGGAAGATGAGGACTCACTAATGATGGTCAGTGTTGGATGGGGTCTGATGTTCTACTTACCAAAGCAGTTTATGTAGGTTAAATTTAGTTTTAGCATGTGACAAAGGGCATGTCCATTCTGTTTCCTGGTATCAATAATCTTAAGAGAAAAGTGCTGTGAATCCTGCACCAGGAAAGTGGTGATGAAAATGGACTGTAGTGTGTAAATGCTAATTGGGTTGTGTTAGTGTGTGCCAAGCAGTCTATTCTCTGTGTAAGTTCCCTAAACTTATTTTTGAGGAATAAAAATTATCATTCAGCAGCATCTTATAGTTGAATAATATATTATTAATTATGTCTGCCTGTCAAGATGCACAGATTTCTATTTGCAGAAATTATCTTTTATTTGTATTTCCCACCCTTTCTTGTTTCCTGTCTAAACTTGTTGACCGGAAGCCTCTGTTACTCCTCCTGCTGGTTCCTAATGCTCACGTGACCAGCTTTCCACATGCTTCATGGAATGAGAGGTAATTTGTAAACCACACTGCCAGGCCTTTTTCTGGTGCCCAAGGTAGACATTCATTCACGAAGCCTGAACTTGGCCTCACAGGCTTCTTGCACACAGTATCTCGGGTGGCTGCTGCCAGTCGATGGGAATCGGCACGGGATGCAATCTGTTTATCATTTCACCATGCGCTATCTTGGTTCATATCCTTTCCATGCCATTCTCGTTTGTCTCTAATGATGCTTTCCTTTCATTTCCTTTCACTCCTCCTTCTATGAATTTTTTAGTCTGCTCCTTAGACTTTTACCCTTCTCTCTTTAATATGATTTCCCCCATCCAGGGCGAATTCTCTGAGCTCAGATCTGTAATAATCATTCCCAGACCTGCATTTCACCCAAGTCTCACATAAGATCTGAGATTCTGGTCCAGGTATCTAATTGCCTACAGCTCCATGTAGTGCTGGTTTCTTTACTTTTGGTTGGATGTGTCTGAACTGAGCTCATTATCTTTCTTTCTCCAAGGAGCTCTCTCTCCTCTTTACTTAATTGACCATCGCGGGTATTAATTCCTTGGCCTTCTGAGCCTCTGCCACTTCTCTGTCTCAGGTGATGTTTTTCATGAGAGAGGTCTTGTATCTCAAGTCTCCGCCCCCACTGCCCCTCCCCACGGACAGTGGCTCTCCACCTCCAGTTGCATCCCCTGGACAGAGGGCGCTCTTGTTAGCACCCATACTTGGTCCCCATCCCCTGAGGTTTTCCCCTGTAAGTTCCTAACAGTCCCCTAGTGGTAGTGCTGGTGTGTGGGGCCTCACATGGAGAACCACTCATTGACTTATACTTCCTCCTCCCGAGTGGTCTGCAAACTTTACCAGATCACATGCCTGCTTGCACCTTAAATCTTCGTGTTGTTCCCGGGTTTCACAGCCCCGAAGACCTACTTCTGAACATTCACAGATTTCCTGCCTATTCCAAAGCTTCCTCAGTTCATCGTAATCTTCCCTTCTGTTTTTACTTCTCCCAAATACATTTTATTTGTTTTCCTTTTCCTTTTTGGATTAATTTAGGACCTTGCTCAAGCCCCACCTCCTCAGTGATAGTGTACCTTGGGATGTTTCTTTTCCTTTCCTTTCTTTCTTTCTTTCTTTCTTTCTTTCTTAACTAAAGCCCAGTCCTATTAATCATTAGTTCCTTAATGGTAGTGACTATTTTATGTCCTCATCTCTTAAACCTGAGTATGGGATTAAGTTGAAATAGATTTCAATTTAGTCCTCAGTTTATTCCCCCAGTTTAGATATACTGAGTGGTCCTTGATTTGGGGGGAAAGGGAGTGAAACCAATCAGTGTTAACTCATGCAGTCGTCAGAGAACAGAAAACTGCAAATGTTGAAATAGAAAGGTTTTAACCAGTTCAGCAAAACTTAATACCTGTCCTTCTTTGTGAACAGCAGGCTGTTGGTTTTTGATGGTTCTGATTTTCTGTAAGGGAGGGTGTTGCATAAGTTTAAGATATGTTATGTTCCTTTATGTTGTAGAATATTTGTTTAATGAGGAAAAGATGTGTTGCATTCTTTTATGATGCATTTGTTTAACTCTGTAAAACTTACTTTGCTTGACTAAAACACATGATAGGTCTAATAAAGAGCTGAAATGTCAATAGCAAGGCAGGGGAGAGGTGGGGCTGGCAGGCAGAGAGGATAAATAGGAATCTAGGCTTGAGAGAGTAGAGGAAGGAAAGAGAGAAAAGGAGGAGGTGCCAGGGCCAGCCACACAGCCAGCCATGCAATAAGGAGAGAAAGGTATATAGAACAGAGAAAGGTAAAAAGCCCAGAGGCAGAAATGTAGTTGAAGAAAAACAGGATAGTTAGGTTAGAAAAGCTGGCTACAAACAAGCCAGGGTATGGCTGGGCATTCATTGGGGGCTGGGTGGCAGGCTGACAAAGAGTAAAAATACCAACTACGGGGTTGGGGGTGGGGGTGGAGGCGCGTTCAGGAGCAGAAACCTGATTTGGCACGTTCAGGTGTTGGGATTGGTTTAGAGGCATTTTCGAGAGGGAGCCATTGTCTTCCCTACGTGATGCCAGAGTGCCTTGCTTTTCCTTGAGGTGGATGTCCAACCCCACAAATCAGGCTGTGGATGTGTGTCTAGCAAAGCCTGCCAATGTCGTTTTTCTGCTGTCTTTTCTTTTTTTGTGCTGTCTTAAAGCCTATATATATTTTGCTGGTTTGGTCCTGAGAGGTAATTTCTGTGAATGAATAACTTGTCACATTAAGGAGAACAATTGGCAGCATGTTGTTGCCTGCCACTTTTCCTGTACGTTCATTTCAGTGGGCTTTCTAGATGACCAAGTGGAGGCAAAAGCTGGAATTCAGTTCATCAGTCTTTGTTGTGTGCTATTTGCTTACTCTGTGAGGATGTATTGCTGTGATTGGTGTAATAAAGAGCTGAATGGTCAATAGCTAGGCAGGGAGGATAGGCGGGATTTCTAGGCAGAGAAAGGATTTAAAGGAAAAGAATTCTAGGCAAGTGAATTACACCAGGAGTCACCAGCCAGACTCGAAGGAAGCAGGATGTGGCAAAATGTAGATTGATAGAAATGGGTTAATTTAAGTTACAAGAACTGATTAGGAACAAGCCTAAGCTATAGGCTGAGCTTTCATAATTAATAAGAAATCTCCATATCATTATATGGTAGCTGGCTGGTGGCTCAAAGAAAGACTCATAACAGGTCTTTTGCTTAACACAGTTGCAGAGGAGGGCAAGATGTTGGAAACTGGTAGTTTGGTGCTAATTTTATTGGTGCCACATCTGTGGCCTGATGCAATGTAAGCCTCTGAGCAAAATCAAAGATTAGAGAAAGCTAAGACCAGACTTTCGTTTCCCAGGCTCTCCTGTTCTAAAGAAGTAAACTGGAGATTATTTGAATTAAGTGGAAACAGGGTTTGTGTGGGTTTTGCATTTCATTTGGGATTGGAGAATTAATGTTTAATTTATATTTGTAACTCCAGTGAACAAAATATATTTATTTTTTGAAACAAACAAAAATTAAGCTATGCATCAAAAAGCAATATCCAGGGGTAATTATTATTTTTTAATTTAAATTATAGATCTTATTTTCCTAGAGGCTTTGTGAGATCTTGCAACTATTATTCAGGATATTAAGACATGAAATACTAGATGTATCTGTTTCTCAATACTGCATTTACAAATTGTCTGCTTGCAGATGTGAAAACTGTAGGCTCTGGAACACAAACTTGTCTATTGCTATTCAGCTTCTGCAGCCCAGTATTGATGTGTGTTTTCACAAAGAATGGAAGGTGGAGCTGGTTTGTGAGTGCTTACCTAGTAGCAAACATTGAAATGGGCATTATTTGCATATTATACCATTCAGGTTAAAAAGTTTACAAAGATGTATAAATCCTGATGTAGGCAAGGAACAGCAAAATAGACCATTAACTTGGTGCCTAAATGTTTAGGTTGCCAAGCTCTTTGTTGCCCTGTGCCTTCTGATACTACTGTTTTTAATTATGAATGTGCAGGTAGCAACTTTCAGTCTACCTTTACAAATTTAATGTGTTAGTAAGCACAGTTATCCTGGTAGGTATGTAGAGTGGTTCAGTTTTTTTTTAAACAGTCTTAAGATATATTTCCTGTATGACATTGTAATGTTTTGTTAATTGTTCACAGAGCATATTATTTTTGATATGTAGTTTTGTGTAGTTAAATGAATTTGTCTGCTAGGTAGATTGTGTCACAAATGACAAACTGTTACATATTTATTTCCCCCTGAGATCTGTCCTAGTCATCAAAGCCTGCACCTGTTAGGAGATGTGGCAAAGGACAAGATTTATGCCGCAGCACATGCCAGGGCTGTTTAGTTGTAATATACTGTGTTGTATTTCATTGATTGCATGAATGCTTCCATTAGTATGTTAAAAAATAAGTTCTCTTCATACTAATGAATTTATTGTCATCTTATGATTGGTGAGTGTTTCTGTGGAGTTTGAAATGTAATTTGAGTGTGTGTTTTGCAGCAGTTTGTAGCTCAAGTGTTTAAATCCAGGGAAGTCAGAATCCTGTCAAATCTGCTTGTGTTAAACAGTAACACATTTTCTCCATATAGTACAGTGTCATAGTTTTTCTCAATGTTTAGCACAGAAAATAGGTTTTTCATGTTTGGACATGATGGATATCTGTAAGCTAAAGCCCAAAAGGACAATTGAGTGAAGGGGCCGTCCCAAAGAAACTGGTGCTTTCTATGTAGCAAGTCTTAATTTCTTTTAAGAAATGTATTAGAGAGTAAGAAATATAATTGTACAAGAATTAGGCAAGGAAACTGCAGGTGGGAAAAGTTGTACAGAAAGCTGGTGTCTGACCCTGGTGCCGCGTCTCCCCCCACCCTGCACGTGCAAGCACCTTGGTTTTAGGAGACAGTGTTTTTCTGTGTAACCCTGCCTGTCCTGGAACTCACTCTGTAGAGCAGAATGGGTGGCCTTGCTCTTGGAGATCTGCCCGTCTGTGGTGTAAACCTGGAATTGTGTTTTCTGTCTTCTGCACTCTCCATAGAGGATGAGTGTGTAAGACTTACCATCCTTTGGAGTTGTTCCTGTTCATCACTCAGGCATTTATTGTGGAGCTGTCTGTTGTCTGTCCTCAGCACTGATTGCTGGTATAATCAGTTTCTCTGTACACAGAAATTCAGCTCCAGTCATGTGATACAGAGGAGCAGAACTCTCTCTCTCTCTCTCTCTCTGTGTGTGTGTGTGTGTGCGTGCGTGCGTGCGTGCGTGCGTGCGTGTGTGTGTGTGTGTGAGAGAGTGACAGACCATGGTACTCACAGTTCCAAAGACTACTTACGCAGAAATGAGTACATTAATAAGGTTAGCCATCTTGGAGTTTCTTTACTTGATCATAAACACACATTTATAGCTTAGAAATTTAGTTCAGAAGAGAATTAAAGGATTCCCAGGCAACTGTTTGAACTGTCTGAAACTTCTGTTTAGTTAAAACAAGCAAGCAAGTAATAATTTGTTAGGAATCATGAGCTGCTTTTAATCAAGAGTTATTTTCTAGTAAGAGGTTTAAGGTCACACTTGATATAACCAAACAGCAACAGTTCTTCATTTTTTCTTATGTTTTAAGCTCATTGTCCTATTTTCTATAACCACTTTCTATGTATTCACTATTGAGAACTAAAGTGATTTCTGAGACTTTACCAAGGTATCGGGTACATGCTTTTGAAGAAAGCATCCCAAGCCTTAATTACATTCTAAAGAGAGAATGTGTGAATGTATGTCAGAGCCACAGGGCCAGCCATGTTCCGTGAACTTGAAACAGCATGTACAGATTTCTGTGGCAAGTCTCCCTAAGATGGTTGTGGGCTGTTCTCATCTCTCAAACCTTATGAATTCCTACAGGTTTGCCTGCGAAGTTGTCTTTCCTCTGCTTTGCTTACAACGGCTGGTCCTGAAACCCTGACCTTTTACTTTAATAACAGTTGTAGCTGAGAAAATGTTCAGATTTGGAGAGTTGGAGAAGTTTCCAGAAAGGCCATTTTAAATAGCAGGCTCTGAGTACTGTATCTTTTTCTCTTGGGCACTTTGGATTTGACCTATCAGTAGAAATACATTGTTGCTTTCTGTATTCTATTGATTTAAAAACAAATAACAAGAACTTTAGGTTTGCTCAGGAGCCATTACCACACTAGCTTATTTTCTGCCTGTGCTTTGATCCGCCATTGTAGATTCTAAATTCTTTATGCTAGGTCATGAGTTATCTTCTGTCATTTTAAAATCTGGATGCTAGCTTAGGTTATTACTTTACCAGTTGTGACCTTGAGACCAAAAGTCATGTGTTTTTTTTTTTTTTTTTTCTTCCCCCCTGCCCTGTTTCTTGGAGATAGCTAGGGCATTAGCTGTGTTTTGTTCCCTTTACTGACCAGAAGGGATGTCACCAAGCTCATCACTTAGGCATGTCTTCTGGAGCTTTCTTGCCCCTTTTGTTGCTGGTACTTTCGTGTGCATGTGTGTGTCCGTGGCCTGCCTAGATTATGCCACCTTTAACCCATTTGCTCCTGCTTCTTGCCTTACAACAGGCAGTGGGGGCTGAGTAGGGCAGTCAGAGTACTGGGACAGAAATAGCCGCCCTACAGGACAGAAATAGCCTCCCTACAGTCCCCTGCCTTTCCCTCTCCCCACAGCACTGTGCCCGCCCGCCTGCCTGCCCGCCCGCCTGCCCGCCCGCTTGCCTGCCTGCACAGTCTTAGCTGCGCGCCCTGGTTGCCACCCACCTGGTTGTCACCATTTTGCCCGGGTTGATGCAGCACTGCTCATTTTGGCCTTTTCCCTGGGAGGAAGCCCCAGTGTCACAAACAAGAAATGAGCCAGGAGGATGTGTGTTTGCACTGAGTGAAAGGACTCAGCTGCAAGAAGACAGAGCCTTCGTGGCTCTCACTTGCCTGTGGGATCACAGGAGCCAGGAGTGGGAGTTCTGGAGGGCTGAGATTGGGTGAGGAAGCTCTGGGCAGACAGACTATACAGCATGGAGACTTTATATGTTTTATTTTGTAGTTGAGATTTGACAAGGCCAGACTTTACATCACACATACACACAATCAGCTGTGTGTGATGGTCAATGTGTTAATTTGATTGTATCAGTCATTACACAATTTATATGACTATAAAATTATCACATTGAATATATAATCTGTCAATTATACCTCTGTAAAGTTGGGAAAATAACCCAGTAAACCATAAAGATGTGAGACTTTTCTCAGCTCAAGTTGGAAACTAATCTCATGACTCAGCTTGGCATACCGAGGCCTTCCAGAAGCCTACTTTTAATGGATTAGTTGAGTTTTGGTGGAGAATCTTAGTGAATCTTATCTGAGAAAAGTGTTCTAGTGTGTTTTTGAGCTCTCCTAGGAGAAGTGACTTTGCATCTTTACATTGACAATGTGTTGCGCACCTTGGCCTGCCAGACGTCAGGATGCATTTAGATCAGGGAGTACTAATTAGATGTGCTCGTGGTGGTGCTAAATCCAACCTGAGAGGAGTTTCCCTCACATTGTTGTGCTCTTCCGATGGATAAGTTGGCCATGTCGATCACCCCTGTCTGGAGCACAGTTCAGAACTTGAGGAGGACTGGCGGGTTCATCCACAAGGCTTGTGTTTGGATGAGGAAGCCAAAAGTCAGAGAGATTAATTACCTGCTCATCTAAAGTCTGGCTAATAGAAAACAGACTTAATCAGACTTTGCTGTTATTTTTATTATTTAAAATCCCTTCAACAAGGAAAAACCCCTAAGATTTACCTGGATTCAAGAGTAATTCTCTACCTTAACACACTTGTCTGGTTTGTGTGTGACATTTCCAAAGCGGAGGCCGACTTTTTCATGGTATCATTCTGAAGTCGGGAGACACAGGACAGACAGCACTGAGCTGGGAAAGAGTGGAGAGCAGCTTCACAAGGAAACAGCGGACCAGGCCGAGCTCTCCCACTCCCAGCATGTAGGGACCAGGCAGGCAGCATGTAGGGACCTTGTCCCATGTTTATATTGTACTTACTCCTTATTGAGCCATATCTATCATTAAAGTGGACAGTCCAGTTGATTTTGTAGCTTATTTGTAGGCTTGTGTACAACCATCAAGCAGTCTAATTTAGAAGGTTTTCAGTATCTCAGGGAGTAACCCTAGCTTTCTGTGGTGGCACAGCAGGCTCTCGAGAGGCCGAGGGTGCAGGATTGTGAATTTGAGGCCAGCTTTAACAGTGGTCTGGTTTTATAAAACCCCAAAGGAGCCAGTACACACCAGGCCCTCCACACCCTAAACACACAAACAAACTATACCCAACTAACCAAGCAATCAGGTGGACACAGTTAACCCCAGAGGGCGTGTGAGACACAGTCACTTATGCCCCACCCCCAAGAGCAGTAGGAGGTAACCCATGCCCACCAATTGTCTTTTCCTTTCCCCCTTTCTCCTACTCAGGCAGCCACCAGCCAGCTCCCTGCCATACCCTGCGCAGAAGCATAGGACGTATAACAGTATATCACTTTTGTGTCTGAGCGCTTACACGCACCTTTGTTTTATCACATGTCTGCACGTCGTTCCTTTTTATACAGTTGCATACATGGATATACCATACTTTGGTCACCTGCTTATTGGCTGATAGGCATTTAGATCATCTCTACTTGGGGATATTGAAATAATTAGACATTTTCATAAATCTTTGTATGAGCAGGTATTTTCAGTTCTCTTGAGCATATACAGTACCCAAGGGTTCACCTCCTGGGTCTGACTGAAGGTTTTAGGAAGCTACCAACTTGCTTATATCCAGGGAGTGGTGCAATTTACACTGCTAGTGACACCGTTTACATGCATGAAGAGTTGGGTTTCTCCACCACTTTTCCCTCTTTGCCTTTTTGATTGTAGAGTGTGTATGCACCGTGGTGGTTTCAGTTTGCATATTCCCAGTGACTGATGTTGAACAGACTTCTATATGCTTTTGGCTTTACTTATCTTCTTTGAAGCAATGCCTTTTTATATTCTTTGTTGGTGTTTGTTGTTAATATTTTTCTCATTTGGCTATGAGTTCTTTAAATGTCATTCTCTGGGTACAAGTCCCTTTTTATCTTTGAGTGACTTCCCCCTCCCCTTTTCTGTGACTTCTCTTTTCATTCCTTGATGGTGTTCTTTGTCATTGCTTTCTTACACTCTTTAACTGAGGGGAAACAGCCTTCAAATCTTTATATACCGTCACCGTTACTGCATCGTGTCAGCTACACATTAAAAAAAAAGACTTTGTAACACATTGTAAGTAAAATTTGCATATGCCCTGAGATGAGGTGCATCTATCTTATGTTTGGGTCACCAAATAATGTGTACAAGGAGCAGGCAGACGTGGACTGTCTGGTCTTCCATCTAGGAGTGGATCCATTAGGAATAACACTAGGTTCCCTGTTTTCCTAGACCTCCCATGGGGTTCTGGTGCTTTTCACTCATAGTTTTAGTTAGTAGGTTTCTAATGAAGAGATGGCTTTTGCTTATATTTTAGGGAAAACTCTTATAGTAGCAGTAGTCTCTAAAACTTGTCCGTTATTTACTGGTACAGCTGTAGGAATCTTTACAAGACATATTGTATACAGTCTTTTAATTGGAAAGGCCAGATGTTGCCAATCAAGTCTCCAGGTATTTAGGAAGCTGCAGCTGTGTGCTCAGTACTATTCTGTTTTTCCTCAGTTGTTGGCACTTGAGTTTGAATGACATTATCCCAGAAAATACAGTTTTAAATCCTCGTAAGTCATAAATGCCTCTTTCATAAATTATGGATAAATGAATACAAATATTCCATGCTCTGTAATAAATATTTGTGTAATTATTATTGAATTGAGATGCTCTTGGCATCACTATCCTGCCTAAAGTCCTTGACAGTGTGACCTCCCTTTACAAGCACTGTCGGGCTTTAACCTTAGAATGTCATTTTAAAGACCTTGCACTTAGTGGCTTAGTCCCTACTGGGCACTAAGCAGCTCCTTGTGTTTTTATAAATTTTGGCAGGTGTGGAGATTTCTAGGTCACCAGGGAACTCTTGATTAAATTACTCCTGAAGTGCACTAATTGGCCTTTCTGCAGTGCTCAGGGAGTTCCAAGGGGACACTGACCACCTGGCACAGTTTTGTCGGTTCAGATCCATCTTAGCCATCTTGTCTTGTGTTTGCTTTTAGCAGGTCACTTGTTTCATCTCCTTTCATCTTTGTTGATTGTAGTTTCTGATGAAGAATTGAAAAGAAGAGTAGCCGAAGAGCTGGCATTGGAGCAAGCCAAGAAGGAATCAGAAAACCAGAGACGGTGAGTTCCCTGGAACCACAGGTTTGCCTGCACTTATGATCTGTAGCATTTTGAACAGATTGATGTATTTTATTTTTTTGTGTGTGTGTGAGCACCCTGCTTGCATGTGTGTCTATGCATTGCCTATGTTCCTGGTGCCTGTGGCGGTCAGAACAGAGCATTGGATCCCTGGAACTGGAAGTACGGCCAAGTGTGAGTCACCATGCGGGGCCTCTGCAAGTAGACAACTGTTCTTCACCGCAGATTGTGAAAAACAAAACAGCAATAGTTCTTTATTTTTGTATGGTAGAACTCCAAAATGGGCTGAACATTCAAACTTGGATGTTTTGCTTTGGGGTTGTGCTTGGTAAAGTTTTAAATTTTTCATGTCTTTAAAGAATTATTATATTATGAGCTTTGTTTTCTCAATATATGGAAAGTAGTTTCTGAGGGTTTCCTAAGAATATCTAAATCTCTAAAAGAACATGTTTAAGACTGAAAATTGAATTGCCTGTTATTGTATATTAAAATGGAGACTACTATATGTAATTATGAATATCATATGTCCTATATAGTGCTTGGATTAACAAATAGCACTAATTGGTGATATGCCCACTTAAAAAAAATTGAGTTGTCATGAAAATTTGCATAGTTGAAAATTAAAGTCCTTTATAATTCTGTCTTCATATCTTATTTTTTATATGTAGATTCTCCCATTTTATTGTTGCTGTTATTAATCCTCTTAGGAATAATAGCTAAAAGAATGATCATTGAAATAATAAGAGTCAAAACCTGGAAGCAGTTCAAGACCATCCTGGGGGAAGTGGTTTGTGAATCATGGTTCAGGCCTTCAGTGGAATACTAGAAAGTCATGTGATACATGTTTGCTTTGTTAAGATAATTTGTAAGAGTCATGGACTTGGGGGGAGCAGGTGAGAGAAATAAATAGTATGCAAAACATCACTGGTACTATTTACACACACATTTATTTTGAAAAGGCACTCTTAAGCTCTGAATATATACTTATTCATAGAAATGCACAAATACATTTTATATTTATGGTTGTGAGCCTAGCCTTTAATGGCTGAGCCATCTCTCCAGCCTGCACAAATACATTTTAACCCATGAAAAGAGTCACCTGCTTCCCATCTGTGCAGGTTCTGAAAGTTGAACAAAGTATTGAGCATCGTGGTTATGTGCTTTTTTTTTTTTTTTTTTTTTTTTAAAGGCAAAGCATTTTTTTTTATTTAATTTATTATTTTACATGTCGATCCCAGTTGCCCCTCCCTTCCTTCCTCCCGCCTTCCCTTTTACCCTCTCTGCCCTCTCACATGCACTCTAACCACCCTCCCTTCCCATCCCCCCACCCCAATTCCACATGTAGGGGAATGCCATCCAGTTGGGGGTCATGTAGATCTGACAGGTCATGTGAAGTAGGGACTATGGCTTCTTCTCTAGATTAAGGCAGTTATCCCTCCATGGGGGATGTATTCACAAGGTCCTTTTGTGCTGTTTTTCCACAGAGAGTAGCAGACACATGTCTACATGGAGCAAGAGCTTAGTATCTATTTGTAATTCATTTGATAAAGCCAATAAGCTTTGGATTGGAATAGAGTTCTCATTGGTTGTAAGATCATGACTTAACTCCTCTGGCCCTTTATTCTTCATCTGATGAGTTTGAACTTGCAATGTATCCATACAGAACATGGGAAAGAATATAAGCTATTTCTGAAGTAATAGATAAAGGAATGGCTTAAGAAAACGGAGATATAATTAGCATTGCCAGAAAGGTTCTATAGTGAAGCACTTTATAATTATTTAATTGGTTAGGGTGGTGGAGTATTATATAATGAGATAGTGAAATTTAAGTATTAAAAAATTCATATCAGTTTCATTAAGAGGTAAATAAAAGCAATGCATTATGGTAGCATTTCTTATATCTTGCTTGAAACTGTATTTTCTTTACTTCAATTTAATTTTCATAAGCATTATTTGGGGCAACTATATTCCAGGAGTTATTCCCGGTACAGGCTTTTTGTTGGAGTTGCTCACTGCTGTTGTATGTGAGTGCATTTCTCTTCATTATTTGACTGCTGTGCGCTCTGCTTTGGCCAGTGAAAGGCAAGGGTAGATGAGATGAAGAGAAGGTGCTGCTGAGGGCCACTTTCACATCTCATGGGGATGGGGTTGGCACCTAGCTATAACCTGGACAAATGACTATTGAGAAAGGCTTTATTTCTTGTCACCTCTGCAGAGAGCAGAGGGTGGTACAGCTGTTATATTATGTTATTTCTTTTAAAAAATGCTTTGTTTGAAGCCTTCTTCATGACAACCCCCAGCTGTCTAATCTTGGCAAAAAGTGTGTGTTCTCCTATAAGACACATGGGAAAGAATCAAATAGCTTTTTTCCCCTTCTTCTTCTTCTCCCCACCAGAGAAGAAACTTTAGCACAAGCATTAAGAAAGTTTTGTCTGGTCTTTTAAAAGCAGCGTCTTGGAATGACTGCGCACTGATGCATTGTCATCTGTTGTCTGAATTTGAATAAAGCCTTGTGAGATTTCTTCAGAGTGGTTCTCTGTGCTGTTGTATCGACACCTGCACAAGTCCTGCTGACCAGGCTTTTTCTTTCCTTTCTCTCACACAGAGCTGCCCGCCAGTTCTCCATCGTGTGAGAGCTGAACCTTGCTAGGCACCCAGACGAGTACGTTTCAGATACACCTGTTTGAGTAGGACTTTGGAATTGATTGCCATTGTGATGTTTCTCTTTATAGAATTATTACAACTCTCCATACCAGTTTTTAGTGGCTACAAAGCAGTGAACATTCTGATGGGTTGCCTTGTAATGTCTCCATGGACATGGCACACTGTGTAGTGTTAAGTCGTGGTGTACCCTGCTGGCTTCTCAAGTGTTTCCTTTTTCTGTGAGATGAAAATGTTCAACCAACCAACAAACCAACCAACCATCCAACCAACCAACCAACCAACCAACCAACCAACCAACCAACCAACCTCCCTCCCTCCCTCCCTCTCTCCCTCCCTCCCTCCCTCCCTCCCTGCCTCCCTCTCCTTTTCTTTAGTGCAGCCTTTTCACATTGCTCATTCACAACCAAAGACAAGTACAGGTATCCCATTTTGCAATCGTGCTATGGCAGGTCCAGAGTGCTGAGGAGAATCAGAAAAATCTAATAGGCTATGAACGTTGCCGCAGAGAACTATCCAGAAACGTTTTCTTTCAGGACAGCTTAAGTAAGGACCTTGTCTTAGGAAGATTTCTTTGGACTGAAAGAGCCAATGTTTACTCTGGCTAACTTAGGAAGCCTGTTTGATAGTTCAGAAAGGAAGACTTAAGACCCACTGGCTTGGGGAGATTGGGACTGGCCAAGACTGCAGGAGAAAGGAAGCCATTGCTCACCAGGAGTTCCAGATGAGGGCTCTTAACAAGGGGAGGGGATAGTGGGTGGTGGACTCTTAGTGGATTGAAGATGCCATTGATTTCAGGTGTATTTCCAAGGGAAAATGGCTGCTAATTAGGGTAGTTGTTCATCTCTTGAAGTTTCTTATTGGAGTAACTCATTAAACTGAATTTTGAGAAAACGTATGCTACTTTTGTACTCATAAGTTGTTTAAGGTGGTAGTTCTTGACTCAGGAAATTTTGATTTCCAGGGGATCATTTGACAATGTTCAGAGATGTTTTTGGCTGTTATTCTTGTCAAATCCTATCTAGTAGATGGTACCTGAGATGCTGCTAAGCATCATAGAGCTCACACGACAGACTCCCTGCTACCTCCTTTCCCTAACAAACAAGAACCCCCTGGCTAAAGTGCCAGTTGTTCCAGTAGCGAGATTCAAGGGCTAAAAGTCTCGTTCATGTCCGTGCACATCGGACTTCATTCACTTGATTCACTTTTGGACGCTTGGTCTTGACGTCTTGTTCTCCCACACAGTATCATATTCTGCTCCACCAAAACCTTGACGACATAGCATTCCTTAAAGGATTGCGCTGCTGCCACTCCCGGGGCTTTTCCAAGCTGCTCACACCACTTCTGCAAATTTTGATGTTCTGTGCAAGTGATGACACCCGAGGCCGGGCTGCCTCTCTGCAGTCAGGAGGTACTTTCAGGCATGTGAAAGTGTGCAGAAATATGTGTTGGTGAAATCAGCCCATATGCATGCCAGACCACGAGCTCTATCAGATTATATGGCACCTTGCCATGCTTGCCTTGCCTTTCTCCTGGAGCAGATGCCCTCTCTCTGCTGTTCTGACTCGTCATGGCACATGTGTTTAGACAGAATCACAGAAGCCAAAGATTTCTCAGGCTTCTCTGAATTTATCTCTACCTCTTTCAGGTTCGGTTCCTGTTTGTATAATCTGGCTTTCCCCATGAGAAATTCCTTCTTGTGGTCATAGTGACAGCAGAGCTGACTATAAGTCTTGCAGCATCTTATGTTATATTTTCATTAAAAAACAAAACCAACCAACCACACGTGTGCATGGACTTTCCACTCACACTCACTGTACTGTAGACCCAGGGAGCACTGGAGAGGTTTGCTGATACGGTTATGTTTCCTGAATTACTGATGGTGGGCCTCCGTGGTGAAATTCTGCTCTCTAATTTGGAATCTTGCATTTGCTCATGAAAACATCTGATGGATAGAACAGTCATTTGGCCTGTTGCTGACTGTCCAGAGGAGACAGCCCGTTTTTGTTGGGGTGCCTGTTGTGTTTGTAGGCTGAAGTCAATCACACTATGCACAAGCAGGTCAATGTCACAAGGACACAATACTCTACGCTACAGTTGGAACATACTCTTTTAAAAATGTGATTTACTTTTCCTCTTGTCCTGCCTCCAAAGCCAATCTCTGACAGCAAGAAAAATGTGACTACTTCTGACCTGTGACCTTCGGCATTTGAATTTCAGCAGTTTACCTATAAAGGCAAGTGAGACTGTTTTAGCTTTAATAACATTTCTTCAAGAAATCAAGAAGAAAGGGAGTATAGCCACCCAGTGTTGCAGCCAGCTGTCCATCAGCTGTTTTATAAATGGTTATCACTTAATATTTGTTCTTGGTTTTAAAAGTTTGGAAAATTACATTAGGTCTTAATTTAGTTTAATGAGTGGTTTAATAAATTGTACCAACTATCTTCTGTAAGGCATTGAATGGTTCACTTATTTTTCCCATTGACAATGATATGGATGCCAGAAATAGGGATTAAAATGTTCTTGTTTCTTTTAGTTCCTCAAAATAGTAAAATTCATACTGAAGCTACTTTCTGTCTAAATCCATTCTGTTTAATATTTTTTTTCTTGACTTTATTATTAGAAACATTCAGCCTTTGAAGGAAAAAACTAAAATATGGAGGAGGGAAGAGTTGGCTAGACAAGCCGTTTTCTGAGCTATAGTCCTGTTTAAACTATGTAAGTAGTTATGTATTGGAGTATTTCATCTCTAATGTAGAAAACACTCACAATTTTCAGTTGAATGAATCACCAGGCCTGGGAAATACTGATCACAAACTGTCTTTCTGGAAGGGACAGTGCCATCGCTTGAGTATGGTTTTACTTCTGCGTGTTCCTGTGTTGGAGACTTGGCTTCTGGTATTTTAGGGAGAGAGGTGGTGAAGCTTTGGGAGGGGCCTAGAGAGAGGTATGTTCAGAGAGTGGTAGGGGCAGGAGGGAGGCACTGGCCATCACACCCTTCAGAGTGACGAAGGTAGCTCTCATAGGACACTTGAGTGTTTGCAGGAATGAGTTGCTGTCGAGGCAAAGTAAGCCAGGCTGCCCTCTGCTTCATGCCCATTCTTGGGGAGAGGCTGTCAGCTGTAGTGTTGTTAGCAGAATGAAGTTAATTTAGGTGTCTTGGCCCTGAATCTCCAGAACTGTGAGCTAATGGAGAACTTTTAATAAAGTCGGCTTTCTTCAGATATTTTTTATAGTAAAATGAAAAGTAACACATTAATACATATGATTAAGTATTGCATATATATATTATTAAAATAAAAACAAAATAAAATTGTATTTTTATAATTTGACACTAACCAAGGACTATGTACACTTTTGTTTTAATTTATTGTAATATTCATATTGTTTCTGTCATAGACACACATTATAGAAATTATAAAAACTATAACCAACTTATATGCAATTTGTAGATATGTAGTAATATAAAGAAATAAAAACTCTGAGGGCAAGTACTGTGCAGAACCATACTTCTCAAGGCCTGTCATAAAAGTGAGGTTTGGAGGTAGCCTTAAGCAGCCTTTATTTAAGTAGCCAGTATTTTTCCATGTCACTCACAATTGGCATGGACAGATGAATTTCTAATTTAAAAGTACATTTGCTGAAACATTTGCTACCATTCAGTGAGGGTCTGGGTCAGTACTGCGGCAGCTGTGTTATGTCCCCATGTCTGGCCACTTTCAGGAGGTGGATGATTTCTTAGACGTGAAACCCCCTTTGTGTGAGTTATGGGACCTTCCTAGGCATAAAACCTACTACTGTAGATTATTTTCTTTCCTAATCTCATTTTAAGCTATTACTTCCCTGCATTGTTACAATTTTATACCTACACATTTCCATTTCATTAGGCTTCACGGTAGGTAAAGCCCCCGTCATTCTGACCGTCATTGGAGATCATATTTTAGCCATTGGCGTGTCCGTGCTGGAAGGACCTCCCATCAGTCACCGCCATCTTTCCCCTGCAGTGGTACCTCCTTGGGCTTAACAGGAGCACTGTTTTTATAATGCACAGTTGTAGGAGGGTGATAGTCTACTCTGAATTCTTACACATCTCTCCATTGTTTCCAAACTCTATGTTTCCCTGCTGTTGATCGCTGCTGTGGTGCAGTCCTGATCTGAGCCCTGTTTATTTCAGAAGCTGTTTTCATGTGGCGAGAATTTCAAAATCCAGAGTCAATCAAGCATGCCATCAAAATCTGTAACTTCTTCTTGTAATTGCAGCAGTGATGCTCAACCATGTATTGTTCAGGTGTTTCTCTTGACAGTAATTACAGTGTTTTCTCTCATGAAGCAAGTTTGAAGTAAGTTTTTGCTGAAACTGGTTTCTGTGTGTGGAAGTGTCTGGGAAATAATTTCTCAGTATTCTATGGTCGTTCATGTTGAAGTTTCTCCGTTACCTGGTATAGTCCTGGTCTTTTCTTTTTTGGGGCTGGATAGGGAGTGGTAAGGTACTCTTTGTATAGTTTATTGTTTTTAATCTATTAATGGTTATCCAAAGCATTGTTACTTTTATCAGTATAGGGGGCTGAGAGAATGTAGCAGAGCAGGCAGGATCTGGATGGGACACACTCAGTCCATTGTGGAGGTGAAAGTAGCTCATTGTTTCTCATCATTGTATAAACACTAATTCAAAGGAAATCTGGGCTGGATGCTGATACAGGGTGGCTGTAGCTAAGCTGTCTGAGCTGTCTACTCTTTTCTCTCAGTGTTTCTTTCTAGATTACTGGACTTCATCTCTGTAGGCCTCCATGCTACCTTGGTGCTTTGTTCAGGGAACACATTTATAATATGAAGAACGTAGTTTTTCATATTTAGTTTTTGTTTTTTCTAGACAGGGATTTTCTATGCAGCTCTAACTGTTCTGGAACTTGTACTATAGACCAGGCTGGCCTCGAACTCGGAGATCCGCCTGCCTTTTCCTCCCAAGTACTGGGATTAAAGGCATGAGCCACCACTGTCCATTGAGGAATGCATTTTTCTATCCAAAGAACACTTGCTGGTGAACTCTGCCCTGTTTTGTTTTAGAAGGTGGGAGAACTGGGACCCAGTATCTGTTTTCCTTAAGTCTAGAAATCCATCTTTACAGGCAGTAGTTCACGTAAGCTGGGCCTCGTCCTGGATGATTTATCTCAGGCCATCTGCTGGTCCTACTAATAAAACTAAACACTGGCATGTTTTTCTGTTTTAGTAGTGACCACTTTTCTTATCTTTGAAAACTATAGCCTGTGAGTCACTGTTCTATGCTTGTTTGTCTGAATTATTTTAGTGATGGTTGCAATTTGAATTTCTTGTTAGTTCTCTGTAACTTACCATAGAGATTGTTTTCTTGATAGTGGAGTGCTGACGAAGCCAGTGTCCTTCCTTGTGAACCTGAGAGCTGGGGATCTACTTCTGGTCAGTGCGGTGCATGTGTTTGGTCCCCGGCAGTGAGGAGAGTGGGGTAGCTTTGCCCCTGTGTGGTGGGGAGGTTACCACTTCTCCTCAGGAATCAGCACTCCATAGAGGGCTGATGTGTTTTGTTATCAGTGGTCGCAGAGTGGACATCATCTTGCATTTATTTCTTCTAGATTCGTCTGTAACACGAAATAATAAAAGATCCAGAGACTGATGTTGGGGTTCAGGCTTCAAGCTAAATATCAGAAAAGCAAAGCAGCAGGGCACTAATTCTTAACTTAACCTCTTCCTGAGGCTGAAAGGGCTGACCCACGAGCTTTCCTCAGCATGGCTAGACTGAACACTCCTGTGTTCAGTGTGCCTCCTCCTGAATCCTGATACTGACTTACATACCTCTCCTGGGATCAAGGGTGTGAGCCATAATTCTCTTTTAGATTGACTCACTCTTGTGTAGATCTGGGTAGCCTTAGACCCACAGAGATCTGTCTATCTCTTAATCCTGAGTCCTGGGATTAACGGTGTGTACCACCACCTCCTAGCTTCTGTCTGCTGGTGTGTACCTGGCTTCTGTGCCTTGTGGCTGACTCTGCATTTTTGAAGCCTCAGGCAAGCTTTAAAAATCATAAATAATAATATCACTACCTTCATCCTTGGACTTTGGGCGAAAGAAACCAGGAAACGTACAGAATTAAGGAAAAGAAGGCCAGTGGCATGCTCCCTGTGTTGGGCGGTGATTGTTGGGTTGTACCTTGGGTCTTATGGTACTTATCTTCACAGTGAGTTTGCCGGTCATCTGAAACTCAAAGCTGTCTCAAAGAGTTTACAAACTTAGTTTTTTAATCACTTAAAAAGTTAGCTGCCGGGACAATTTGCCTTTGAAACTAGAATATTGAATTCCTCCAGCGAGGTGTATGTAGCTACCACAAGAACAATTTATTAGTTATACACTATTTACAATTGCTTCCTTCTACATAAACTATCTAGAGCCTCCAGGCTTTAGCTATTTCATTTGGAGAGTTTTTCAATTTGCCTCATTAAAATGGTTTTAGTGTCAAGTATAAAGTAGAAAAATGAAAGTTAGCCATGTAAATATTTCAGCTAACAAGTTAAATTCAGGTTCCAACATGAAGTTTCAAAACATATCTTTTATCCTTTAGAGCTCTTATTTCCTAGCTCCATTTTATGAGTGCTGATTCTATCAAAACAAAAGTCTCTTAAAAACCAAGAGTTTACATTTCATTTTGCCTCCCTGGTGGGGTTGATGGATTAAAACCAAACCACATCAAAACAGTACCCCCCCCAAATCACCGAAATCACCAATTTAATGTGAGAAATGTCTATTAATTAAAAAGCCATTATCCAACTGAGTTTCTGTGACTGTTCTATTATTTTTACAGAACCAAATTGCTTTGACTAAGAAAGGTCATTTCTCAAAGTACTGAAAACATAGATAAAATTGGTTTGTAGAAAAATGGCCAAAGAAATATGCCTCATCTTCACTGTCTTTCTCTTTCCCCAATAACCCACCATCACCCACTCAACAGTCTTATCCCAGGGGTGATGTAGTCTTATGTCTAAAGTAAATAAGATTGACATTATATAACCAGCTGTTTCCCCTACACGGTCTGTAAGATCTCAAGTAGACTTTAATTTGGATAATAAACACCATTAAGGATGTATTCCTAGACAGACATGACAGTTGGTGCCTGTCTGTAGTCAAGTACTGGAGATAGGAGGATTACAAACGCAAGGCCAGCTAGGGGTACACTGTGAAACTGTGAAACAACCAAGATGATAACTAACTGCGTGGAATGGTAACAGCTCACAGTTTCAGCCACCTTGCTTGTCCAAATACTGTGTACATGTTGATTGTTTGTCCTCCTTGTATGCCTGTGAGAATAAGGCTAAGCTGCTGTCCTCACTTTGTGGACGAAATGACTAAAGCAGAGACACGCTTGCTAAATAATCAAGTTGCCAGAAAGGGTAAAAGTTGGGCTGGAACCCATCCTTACTCCACTGGACTGTGTTGCAGATGCTCGGTTGGTTTCTGGTCCCCAGGGATGCTTCCCATGATGTCTGCTTGTATGTGCAGGGTCGAGTGTGGTCAGCTCTGCTGATCATGGAATTGAAGAAATAAGGAATTTAGTTGTAAAAGATTTGCAAAGAGGAGGACCTTTTCAGTGTTTTTTTTTTTTATTAAATTCACATGACTATATTTTGAAATAAAACTGTCAAAATACTGTCACAGTGGGTGAAGATTAATATTTTTGTAGATTTTGTTGGAAATTGTACATTTCTTTATAAATCTGTCAACTGTGCAGCTCTCTTTGTATAGAATTAAAGAAGCCCAGACTATTATCTATGTTAGTCTTTATAGCTGAGGTTCGTCTGGAACCTTTCTTCCAGCTTAAGAAAACGTGAACAACGTTAGTTTAACAAAAAGCATTTGATTACTAATTATTCTTGATTCCTTCTTCCTGCTTTATGTCCTTGCACCCTCCTTCTAATTAAAGCCCCGGAACTTTCAAATACACTACAAATCTATTACCACTTCCCATTTCCATTCTGCTATGCATAACCTGGTTCTCACTGGGGTGAGGGGTGGGGATTTAGTCCCTTCCCTCATGTGTTATTTGACCAGTTGTTTGAGGTGGCATCGAGCAGGCACAGGCTAGCCATGTTGCTCTTATCCATGGTCACCTAGCATGAAGACTCGTCCTCTTGAAAGTGTCAGTAGTAGTCAGGTTGAGAAGTCGTGGTCCAAGGCATTGCTGTCTTACTGTGCTTTCACAGGCCTTGTAGAGAGCCACTCTGTCTTCCAGTTCTCTCCTCTTCTCCTCCCTCCCCCTTTCTCCCCTGCCCCCCCCACAAGTAGTTTTAGTGAGCTTTAAAGATGTAGTTTGAATCTTGTTTCTTTGATTAAAACATTTCTAATGCCTTTTAATTAGCAGTAGCCTCAAGTTCAAGCCCATTCCTTTGGTGTTTTTGGCCTGCCTGCCTTTATCCAGTGACTCTCTGCCCTCTCCTTGAACACACCAGCCATGTCTGATGCCAGTGCTGTGTGTGTCCAAAGCTCATTGCTCAGAATACCTGGATACCATGCTTTGTATGGTGGGTTCCTTCTTACTCTTCTCAACTGCACAGAGAGGCTTGAGCCACCGCTGTCTGCAGTAACTAGTCAGAGCATCTTGTTTTGTTGCCCTCCTCCTCAGGCTCCTCCTTTTTAAAATGGTGTTTCTTTGCAGCACTACGTCTCTTTATTGTGTATGTGGACAAAACTCATCATCTGTTATTTGGGAGATAACAAACGAATGTTTGCTAAGTTATGACGATACTCTGCTATGACTAAATTTGCTGTTTCTTCTAAGCTAGTCAGTGTTGTATTGCTGTGAAGAGATACCATGACCACTCTAACTCTTATAAGAAAATCATTTAATTGGGGCTAGTTTACAGGTTCAGAGGTTTAGTCCATTATCATCATGGCAGGAAGCATGGTGGCAGGCAGGTAAGCAGACATGGTGTTGGAGAAGTAGCTTAGAGTTCTATATCTGGATCCTCAGGTAGCAGGAAGAGAGAGCAACACTGGGCCTGGCTTGAGCTTCTGAAACCTCAAAGTCCCCCTCCAATGTCACACTTGCTCTAACAAGACCACACCCACTCCCAAAAAGGTGACACCTCCTAATAGTGCCATTCCCTATAGGCCTAGGGGACCATTTCATTCAAACCACTACAGTCTCCATGCATGACCCTTACATGGGTACTAGGGATCTGAACTTAGACAGTCATATTTGACTGCACTAGCAAGCACTTCATGCAAAGCCATTTTTTTTCCAGCCTGCTGTGTGTGTGTGCGTGTCTGTCTGTCTGTCTGTCATCTATCTATGTAGTGAACACTTTATAAAAGCGGAAAAAACAGAATGAATATATATACATACATACATACATACATACATACATATATATATATATATATATATATATACACCCTATTTGTTTGACTCAAAATTTGCCTCCAAACCTATTTATACCTTGGAACTTTGTGTAAAACACACATGAGACTGAATTAAAGACTGCTTTATGTAGGTTTTTGAACCTTCACAAGTTGGGGCACTCTCAGGAACTGTCCTTTCTGGCTGGGTACATAGTTCTGATTGGTACCCATGAGCCTGGACAAAGGGTTTTCAGCACTGGGCTTTCCAGATCAAGAGGAACTTAGGTTTGTTCACAAATCTCTGCATTCTTTGGCTGCTTTCTCAAAGTTTTTGCTGCAACTTGGAAGATGATGTGTTTCATCTTCACCCATCCCCTTTGCCCTTCTGGCTTCTGGAATCTGTGTTTCTCTAAGGCTCCAAGGAAGGCAGTGCCCACCCACAGTGGCCCATGTGTGACCTGATGGCTGTGCCAGTGTTCCTTGCCCTCTGGAGCTTGTCCCCCATTCTCTCTTTAAATACCTGTGTTACGTTTGTAGGAGGGAGCTGATTTTATTTTCTCTTCATTTTCCAGCAGCTTGTCACAGGAATGACTCTCACTCAGCAAACGCAGCCTTAGATAGCTTTCTGCAGACAGGAACAACAAATTCACCATTCAGGGAACAAAGTGAAAGAAAAATGAAGAACGATATTAGAAAAGAACCCTTTGGGAAGCTGAACAAAAAAATGTTATATTAAAATCAATACCAGGGCCTGACCTTTTGTGGTACTGTATATTTTAAAGCCTCCTATTGATTCCCCTTTAATAACATGTTTATTCTGCTTTTACTGACACAAGCCTAGGGAGACTATAAAAGGGAAAGATCACATTCTTTATTGTGGTGGCCATTTAAATTTTTCCCTGGTGTTTTTTAAGGCTCCATAGTATTCTCTGCATGTAGTTAACATAATTTGATTTTTAAACACACGGGTTGTGAATCGCTTTTCCTTTTGTTAAAAGTAGCCTTAGTGTTGCTGTGACAGATGTATATTCCCCTCACTGCCGAATTGAAATGTGTCTTAGCTTTTGCATTTGTTTAAAAGTCTGAAGGAACTCATTGAATTGGCCCCCTCTACACCTCCCAAATGCATTGATAGTCTAATTTGTTCAGGTCCTGTATGTTTGGTGATGTTTCTGTGCGTAAAACAGCTGTCATTTACTGTATGACTAATGGCAAAATGTCAAAGGATGTGAAAGCTCCTTGGCTGACCTCTTGACCACTCACATGTCTTTTCCCTGTGTGGGGCTCATGCAAGCTCTGTCCAGGGCAGCCACTGCAGGAGGGACCACTCTTCATTTGGTTTTCATTTGGTCGTGGCATGCGCTCTTTCTCTAATTAGGAAAACAAACAAAACAACCACTATTACATTTCCTTCCCTCATGGTGATGACTCCTCTCCTGCATACAGATACTGAGATCCAGCAGGGCACACTTGGAGAAGTTCTCTGGCAAATCGCAAGTTAAAGGACACTCAGCCAGTGGGACATCATATTGATAGAGAGAAAGAGGATGCTTGGATCTGACTCCGGGGTTTGATGTAACAGTCCAGTTTATGGGATGTCTGATACGGACTGAGAAAACAGATAGCAGTTCCAGGAAGGCAGTTTGGAAGGGCAAGTAAATGAATACGGAAATTAAAACTCCCGAAAGATTAGGGTTCATGCATTGTAACATGGGGTCCTGAGGTTCAGCCATGTAACAAGGACGTCCAGAGAGCAGCAGATCTCTCTCTGCCTTCTGTAGCACCTTATGTGTTGGAGTACCAGGGTATCAGTAGAGCCATTGTGCTTCTGTAGCCTTTCTGCCCACAGCCCAGCCTCGGCATTGCTTCTGGAGCCAAGCCCTGCTTGCCAGGGTAACAAGAAGTAAGTATCCCAAAGGGAAAGAACAAAAACCCCCAAGATTTATAACTTCATTGTCCAGACTAGAGGTCAGCTTACCTAATCCATGGATTGGGATTTGAGTTCAGAACAACATCAAGAGTAAGAAAGCAGTACCCACGGGCCCTGGGGGAGGTGATGGGCTCTCCTACAGTCAGTCCGCTTTGCATGCTCCCTAGCCTTTTTGTTGTCGCTGTTCGTCTCCTTCTTAGCACCTGATAATATCCATATACCATACAGGACAGCATGTAGCACTTCATAGTGATGAGTGTTCCAGAGACAAAGCTAGAGACCATCTCTTATAATGCCATTATCCACACACAATTTCTGTGAACACTTGGCCACACAGGCATCTGTGTATGGGGGGGAAGGGAGTAGCTGAAGGTGTATATTGTCACTATTTTTATGAGCTGATCTTAAGATAAATCATTGATGTGTTGCCAGTATACAACTTGGTGACACTTCACTATTAGGAGTTCAGGCTTCTAAATAAGTGGCTCACAGTGTCTCACTTTTATAAGCATATGCATTAGACATCATGATTAAATTTAGACTTCCATCCAAGGAGACCTTTACATGGCTGGTAAGACATGTCAGAGTGAGGTCAGGATTTCTAATGTCAGTTCAGCAGATCTGGTCTGATGCAAGTTAGCAGATCAGCACCATGCTGTCTGTAAATGTGTGCTTCTTCATTATGAACAAGTGTCGAGAAGAAATAAGCCAGCCTGAGGAAGTCCTGAGCTTTCTATGTATGTAGCTGATATGGAGTTTATTGTGGAATGTTTTAATTGAGCATTCTTTCAAGTAAAATTGACAAGTAATGAGTGGCTGAACTGAAGCCTTAAAATGTTACCTTGAGTTGAGGACATGGCTCCACAGTCAAAGCGCTCTCAGCAGGTGCCAGGACAGAGTGGCATCCTCTGAACTCGTGAGAAGCTGGACAGGCACCTAACTGAGTTGGAATTCCCTCCAGGAGACTGGCTTTCTAGACTAGACTTATTGGTGAGCTCCAAGTTCAATTGAATGACCCGGTATCAATAAATAAGGTGGGATTAATCAAGGAAAACACCTGACTTCAAATTTGGGTTTCTAAATGCATGTGCATATATGCATGCTTATAGATACTTTCATATGTGTACACCCATGTGGGGTACCCATGTGTACCTATGCATATATGATCATGCATATACATATTATGTATACCACTCACGTAGTCACGAAGTGAAAAGTTCCATAGTTTAAATTTTTGTTTTCTCCTCTATACTGACCTGATTATTAAATTCCTTTTGCAATTAGCATAGTTATTTTAGACCGTATTATTCTATTATTTGGTAAATAAGATAACTATCTCACTGGGTTTTTGTTTTGTTTGGGGGTTCTGTGTTGCTCAGGATTGGCAAATCCTGGGTTAAGTCACCCTTTTGCTTCCTCATCCCCTTAGTAGCAGGGTCTCCAGGCTCATGCATCACCTTGACCGTGGACCGTTCCTCATTCCAAACTGATAGTTGGTGCATATCCAAGTCCTGTTCATTGTCTGTGTTCATCCTGAAGCAGGGATGAACCTAGAGAAGCCTTGTCCTTCACCCTTGAACTGCTTGACACTCCTCTCAGTACTGCAGACACAGAAGTGTGCTGGAGATTCCAAAGACTTCTTTTTCCCTTCCCTTTTTACACAAACAAAACATAATAAGCCCCAACCCAGAAGTGAGGATTAGAAGAGACATGAGTTCTAGACCTGTCTTCTCTACTTAATAACAGAGCATGGATGGACCAGTTTCTTTACTTCAGTTTTCTCATATTTAAAAATGGAATCAGGTATTAAAGCTCTACTTTCTTCTTATAAATATTAGGTATTGCATTCAAATTCCATCAGACCTAAACATTTTAATAAATTACTTTTCAAAGCAGAAAATGATTGGTCTCATCATAACTGATTCTACCAAACTATTAAACTTGAATAAACACTCATTGTTACATATGGAGGAGAAGTTTGATATGAATGTTAAAATCCACCATTTTCTGTTTGCTCCATCGTGGAGAACTGCGGCCCTGTCACACTGCCAAGATTAAAAACAGAACTCATGTTCGTTAGAACGTTTTCTCTCTTTTGGTGCTCGGTTCACCCTTCCGCTCTTTCTCCCTCCTCTCTCCCCTTCCCTTCCCCTCTGAGTGTGTGACACAAAAATAAGCATGTGTCATGCTTGTGTGTCTGTGTGCAGATGTGTGTGGCGGCCTGAGGAATGAGTCAGGTGGCCTCATCTGTCACTCTGCAGGGTCTTTCCCTGAGCCCAGAGCCAAAACACCCTGGTATCTGAACCCCTGTCTTCATACACAGCAAGGACACTTCCGGTGGGACATCTTCAGCCCCCTTACACTGTTCTTAAGATTCTTTGTCCTTCTCTCTTGCCCTCGTTTAGAATCCCATTACTCTTACCAGTCACGTGTCCTCAGGTCCTTTTCAAATGCTCTTTTTTTTTTTTTTTTTTTTTTTTTTTTTTTAAGACAGGATGTCACTGTGTAGTGTAGCTTTGGCTATCCTGGAACCCTCTCTGTAGAGAGGACTGGTCTTGAACTCATAGAGATCTGCCTGCCTATTCCTCCCCAGTGCTGGGATTAAAAGTGTGTGCCACAACAGGGCTCAAATGCCAATGTTTTATGCCTTCCATTACTGTCTTGTTACTCAGTTATTTAAAGAAATCATTTATTTTTTTAAATTATAATTACATCATTTACCCTTTCTCTTTCCTCCCTTTAAGCCCTCCCATGTAACCTGCTGCTTGCCCCCCTTCAAATTCATAGCTTTTTTCATTAATTGTAATTATATGCATATATGTACATGCCTAAGGAATCATTTAGCATTCTTAGAATTGGCTTTTCAATAGTGCCCTTGATGATACCATCGGTTTTTTAAAAAGGTTCAGGTTACATCGACTTATAAATATCACATCATGTGTTCCTATTCAGTCTTGGGTAACCCTGTTCAGCCTGAGTTTATCTCAGCAGGTGTGTTTGTGGTTGTAAAATACGTGAGCTAGAGTTGTCAGTCAAAGGAGCAGATGACTCTGTTAGGAGCATGAGCTAAAGCATTAAACCTCAGCAGGTGTGGGACACAAGACTATGCAGATTGGAACCTGACAACTGTAAATTGGGGTGCAGAAAACAGTAAGACCTGTCTTTACAGCCACATGGCGCTTTTCACTGTCAAACATGAGGGACAGTGGCAAGATTTTCTTTTCCTCAGTTTTCACATTGTAACTTTTACAAGTCTCACAGCGAAGCCTCTGTGGTGGAGCTTGTTATTCCTGACTGCTTTTTTAAAGTCCAGGCATGTCTTGTGTTCTCAAGGGGGTGACCCAAATTCAGAGAGGTTAATATGCTGTGGGAAGCCCATTTTTAAAGCAAACAGGTCTCTAGCTATTTTAAGAGAATATTTGCCAACTGTGCACTCCGTTAGCCCAGTGAACATGCGTAGTAAGGGAAATTTAAAGAATAGTGGGAACCCGTTTGGTATCGGATAACCAATGGGCGTGCTTTTTTCCCCGGGGAAGACTCTTTCTTCCACGCTCAGCATTGCTGAGTTACCCATAGTTCTTTGTGTGCGGTTGAGGCCTCAGCATGTATATTCCTGCCCCTTTCATCTTACGTTTGGCAAGACTTTGTGGATGTAGCTTCTACTACTCCTAGGTTAATGAAAAAAAAAAAAAAAAAAAAAAAAAGAAGCCTTGAATCTGGAAGAGAACAGGATATATGGGAGGGTTTGGAGAGAATAAAGGGAAGAGGGAAATGATAGAATTATTTGTATTACCTCAGAATAAACTAAATAATTAAAGTTAGTGGATATCTTATAGGCAGCTGGTAGTCTTTGCAGATTGGTCTGCACCTTTCTGAAACAAAATCCTAATGATTTTACTTATATGTCTGTACCTATGTATTTATTAAGTTTTTTTCTTTTTGCATTTAGTTTTGCATGAGCTACTCAGCTTGACCTCATTGGCGTTACACTTTTTTTTTTAAACCCCATTTCCTTGCCAAACATACTGCACCTCCTGGCAACTCAAATGCATGCTTTCTTTTTCAATAGCATGGTCGTTTGATTTCATTCTGGAAACTCTAATGAAATGTACAACAGCTTACCCATTTTCATCTTTATTCTTGCTCAGTCACTATTTAAAAGAATGGTGAGTTAATATCATTGCAACATTGACTGCTGATAGGATTGTACACGAGGCTTCAGGAGGTGGCCATTATTATTTGACATTAAATGGTAGAGCAATTTTAGTAAGGGTTCTGTAGCCACTTGAAAAGAAAAAGAATTTGTAAATGTGTCTATTTAAATTATACACCCATTCTGAGTTAATTCTATTAAGTCAAGCTAAAAAACGAATTAGAACTGGGAGCAGTGTTGAAGCCTGACATGGTGTTTTTACGTGAGTGGGTTTTGGTAGTGCTCAGCTTGTCTGTCTATAGAGAAGAACACTCTTTGCTTACTGTATATTCTACAAATGACATTAGTTTTAGTCCTAGGAAATCTGAATTCTCATGGATTTCTACAATTATGGTCATAACAGATTCACCTAAATTATGAGGAATAGACAGCTCAGAAGCAAGCTGGTGTCTTGGTTTGGGAGAGATCTCCTTTGTGTGCCGGCTCTGACTGTTAGCTATGAAAGCCTGAAGTAGGTGAATCTTTCCCGCCTCAGTTTCCTCAGGAAAAAGCTTGTTTTCAGATGCAGGTCAAATAACATACCATGCCATACCTAACACGCATCAGTTTTTTCCTAGGCAAAATGAGTTCTCATTATTGAGTCTTTTCTGTGACCTGAAGAACAGTTGAATGTGATGGTCAAGACTGTCTAGGGCAAATTTCCTAGGGTTGGGCCTTTAGCTTATTTTGAGTCATTAATCTGAGACCACACATTGAATTCCTCGCCATGTGAAGGGTGGAACATAATAGTAACACTTCCAGTTTTGTTCAGGGTTGGTTTAAAGGTTGGATCTACTGGCTGAGTCTTACTGCAAAGACTTGTCTCAGAGTTGTATAGAGTGGAAAGCCTGCTCACTGATTTCTCTCTGCCTTCTCAGTTCCTCAGGGCTGTAGAGGTCTCTGTGGATGGCATTCAGGAACACCACGTTCAGTGAAGCTACGTGAACTTTCTGGGTTGCCAGGACTGTTGATTGTCTTTATCCTCAGCTAGACCCATTTCTAATTCTAAAGCACCAACTAGGAGAAATAAGATGTAGCCTTTTCCTTAGCATTATAACACATTAAAAGTTAACCTTGCTTTTAGTTGGACAGTTATTGCTGTTGTTTATCCATAAAAACTTTAAATTTGGTATTGGTGCTGAATGGTTGATTTTTATGCACTTACATTCTCTGCTTTCCTTGCTCAGAAAATAACTTTCAGTAGGTTGCATATGCTCCATAAAGTCTCAGGGTCTCTGCTGCCGTAGTGTGGTGCTGCATGGAGAGGAGGTGTCGCTGTGTTTGGCATCACCATCCCAAGTGGCGTAACTTTATTTAAATGACCGCCCTGCAACTCACACACCAAAAGCAAACAAACAAAAAAGAAAGAAACAAACAAAAAACCCAAAACATACTTTTTGTTAAACATAAAATAGCATGATTCCCCCTGACTTTTCAAACCCTAATTGCTATTTATCTTTTTCCTTTTCCTCTGTAATGACCTCTCTCCACTATCCCCACTTAAAGTCTGTTGCCATTTCCCAACCTCTTTTCTTTGAATCTGTGTCCTGTCATTTCCCTCCCTCGAGATACTTTGACCCCTGCTTGGGGTCCCCTTTTCTTCTCCTGGTTTCTGTGGAGATTCCTGTTTGTGTCTTCACCTGTGAGGATTCTGAGCTGGAAGCAAAGGAAGAGAGAACATGGACCATTTGCCTTTCTGGGTCTGGGTGACCTGGCTCAGCACAATAGTTTCTGGTCCCATTCATGCATCTGCAAGTTTCACGCTTTAATTTTTTTGATAGAAGCTAAACTTGACTAAAGATGTTATGAGCAGTGTAATCCACGAAGTAAAAACTGATGAATGCTTAATGAGCATTTTTCATGAAGGTTGGGAAGAAATAATTCTGACGTGTACCTGGGTATAGAATTGACTTTCACCCATGTTCTGTTGGTCCTCAAGCTTTACTCAGATGTGCTGGAAGGGCTGTCATTTTGAGTGAAAGTGTCTTTAAGTATAAACTGAGTGCATTTCAGAACTAAGACCCAAAAAGATGAAAACAAAACAAAACAAAAAACTCTAACAGTTTATTATAGTGATCATGTGTTGAAATGTCAGTGTGTTTGCTAATTTAAGCTAAAGAATATGTTAGAAATTAGTTTGAATGAATTTTTGTCTCATCTGCTGGAAAACAGTAAAATTACATATGTAGTTTGCATTTTGTTCCCATTAGTACTGACCTTATATATTATTTTTAAGTGCAAGTTTAATATACAAAATATTACAGAAATAAAATGACTATATGTAATACCTCTTCCAGTTTCTTAGTGATAGCTTTAGCTAATTTTCTGTGTCTTCCATCCACTTTCTAAGCATTTTGTTCTTCATGTAGTATTTGCGAGAGAATCACCCTGAAAGGTGCTAAGTTTAAGAGAAGATGGTGTGGGACTGCAGCTTGATCTCTAGCACCCACGTAGAACCAGGGAGGTGGGTGGCTACTCTTTTAACTCTAGCCTTTGGGAGGAAAAGACAGGGCTCTTTGAGGTGAGCTGACTTTTAGACTAGCCGCAATGGTGAGTTCTGGGTTGAGTAAGACACTGAAGAGAATAAAGGGAGGTCCCGCATCAACCTGGGACCTCCACATGCATGTACATGTATGTGCTCCACACACCTGTGAACCAGCACACACACACATATGCAGATAAAAAGACTGCTGTGTGTGTGTGTGAGATGAATAAGTGTGCTATATACATCCTCATGCCTGTTTTGTCTGTTTTCATACCAGAAAAGTGTACTTACTGAACCTATGTGCTTTATAGAGCACCGCCATCCCAACATTAACATCTGGATGGTGTGTAGGAGGGATTGATTCACTTCCATTAGGTTTCTGTACTGGTTCTCTGTTGTTTAACAGAATGGTTCACACGGATTGTAGTGCTAACTAAAGTCTCATTCATAATTAAGACTTGTCCAGCATAAAGCTTGAAATACTTTTTTTGTTTGCATTTTGACTAATTGTTAATACAACTGCAGTGAAATAGAATGAATTTAACTAAAAATACGGTGGTGTCACAGTATAAAGTAAGGAATGATAGTGCAGTATATGGAAAGCAATTTGTTTTAGTGGAAATGTTTCTTCTTATCCTAAACGTGTTAAGGCTGAATAGCACAGCACCAACTCTCACAGCTTATCTTTTTCTAATTACCAGGTTATTTTGAAAACTATGAAAATATGACATGAATGAAAATTTAGACAGTAAAGAAAATTTAACTGTTTTCCTCATTCATTATAAAAATGAAGTGAAGACGGTACAGGCACTGTCTTTGGCTGGATGCTCTGGCCATAACTCCTACCCATCACAGTGATGGTCTAGGTGACGGCTTTGTGCAGTCCCTCCTGGAGCCTTGGCATGGCATGGGCGCAGTGAGCGGTGCATCGAGCTTTGTCATTTGTGTGACCTAGGGGCTGTATTCACCGTTTTCACCTTCCTATGGGAAAGCTGTTGGCTCAGAGAGGTTATATTGATAACTACAAAACGGTGTCCTAAATCCAGATCGGTTATGCATCATGATTGATGGCATAGCCAATGTGAAGTAGAAATGGAGGTAAATATTGGATTTACCTTTCGGGTTCCATTTTACTTTACGTTCTCAGTATATTAATGGTCTGTTTAGGCACCCTTACAGTCTGCATCATAGATGGGGGTTTTGGGTAGACTTCACTGGGAGCAGTAACCCATGGACTTGTTCTTCTGCTTACTTTTGGAATACACAGCTGTTTTAGAGAGGAAAGGCCTCTAGTGAGTGTGGGCCACCACTCATTGGTTTAGAGTGACAATATTTAGCCATGTTTGCGGGGTGGCATTTTAGGTTAAGGACTTATCTTCATAGAAGATGTGGAGGCAAGTCATTTGACTGAACACTCAACACATTTTAAAAAAGAAGAAATAATCCAAAATGGGTTTTACAGTAGCCTGCCTACCTTTTTACCCCATCTCTTGGCACAGATATGTGAGCTCCTAGTAATTTAAGAATTCTGATAAATGGCATGGTCCTGTGAATATTAGAAATTCAGTTGGTAAAGCGTCAATTCCACTTCAGAGACCCCATTTCTGAGTTTAGGTTAAAGGTTTGCCTGACTTCTGTAGTTTTTTTCTTATGTCTCCCCATAACTGGTGATTTCCAGCCATATTTTTCTTCTGCATCAAATCCAGGCACTATTCTACATCATTAAATATTAAACCTTATATTCAAGAACATTATTCATTCATTAATATTGCATTGCAGCCTAAACTGCATTGTTCAAAACATTTTAGGATGTTATGCAAGTCTGTCAAAATATATTAACAAACTTAGTCATGTTGAACTGAACAAAATATGACAGAGTGTTTGCATCACAACCATGTTGTTGATTTTTATACCACCCAAGCATTTTTGTGTTGCGGTATTTGGAAATTACTCTAAGGATGAAGTGGATTGCAGCGTAAGCCAGATGGAATGAATATTCATCTTTTATATAACATCTGCCATACATCTTAATGAAATGTATACTTATTACTCATTTTTTTCCTTTCCTGATAATTATTTATTTAGCAGATTATTTTAACTGGGACATACATATGTTTCGGTACTATTGTAACTGGTGGTAAAATGAGGGTCTCCCATTCAAGGACAGAATGTTATATGTATATGCAAAGGGTATGTCTCCTTTGAACTGTGGAGTTACCAGGGAACTTCTGATATTCGGCAGAGCAAGAAAGCGGTCAAGTTCAAGCCTTCCTTAGTCTCTGTGATAAAATTTATTCTGGATTGCTATGAACACGTCTGGTTTTGGCGTGTGTGTGTGTGTTTTCTTTCTGTTCTTTATGCTGTTAGTTACACGGAGAAACCATATGATTCTTGTTCCTCTAAAGGAAACGATGAAAACATTTTTGTGTCTAAAATCACCCCCTAAAATAGGACCTTTCCTATTGCTTTAAAGAAAATCCAGATGGTAAAATGTGAAAACATTTATAATGGATCAGGGATGCATTGGTTTTGTGAATGTGCTTGCAGTAACTAAGCTTGTGAGTTTAATCTGAAATGTGATCATATTGATTATAGTATTCTATAGTAATTATTAACATTTAGTGGAGCAGACATTTTGAGACTAGGGGTTGTTTGCAAAATAGCCAAGAGTTTTTGATGGGATATTGGTTAATTTTCCTGTGATATGGATCAGAACCAAGACAGGCAGCCAGTGGGCTCATCTTGAACACCTACAACTGTTATTTCAAAAGGGGGTAGAAATGGATATTGTGAAGTAAATAATGAAGGTGGATTCCTGCTGGGCCAGAGTTAAATTATTCATTTTGTTAGTTTAGCTAACATGATTCGTGCTGCGTGGGATTTGAGTACTATGTCAATAATGAATATTGCATAATTAAAAAGGCTCAGTTCCTCAGGCCTGAAATGTAGTGGAAACTTAGAAATGGTTGTTAACATCATGGAAACACAGTTTGATTTGTATAAGTAGTCCGTGTTTACATAGTCATTTTGAAGTTTTTAGGCTACGTGTGCATACCACACAGGCATTATGTTCCAAGATATATTGTTAGTCCAGCTAATCTCCAGGCCCTTCCCCTGGTTGGTTACACTCTACCATTTTTTCTTCTGAAAGGTTGCTCTGCAGAAATGGTCCGTCCAGAGGTGACTACAGTTGTCCTTCCCCGTGACGGCATTATCCATTCCTTTTCTTCCTTAGGAGTTGTGTTGCTGATTAGGGAATGATTTTGGAAGAGTCACTGACTACTCAGTTGTTTTTTGTTGGGGAGGGTCGTAACACAGAGCTACTAGTCTTTTCAAAGGCAACTTGAGCATTACATCATTACATTCTCAATTTTAGTCATTATGGGGTAAACATAGCTTTGTTTAATAATACACACAGTATCTTATGATCACAGTAGTTTGACTATACTTTCCATTTTGTGTTTTTTTGCTTAGTTACATGCAGGGTTGTGTTTTGGAATGACTCCTTTAGCTGCCCTCCTCAGCCTCAGGCATCTGTGGAAAGGGATGGAGGCACAATAATTGTCACCTGTTGCCACGTGATACTCATCTCTGTGTTTGCCTGTGCAGTTGTGTGAGGTCCGAGTGGAAAGTCAGACCACACAACAGTGCCCTGGACAAATGCACTACAGATAGAAGGGTTTTGTTAGGGGCAGAAACAGCTGGAGAAAGCCAGTCTTGGGATCAGAACACTGAGCATGTCACAGATGTGTCCTTCTTGAAGCATTTTGTTTCACACAATCATGATCATGGCACAGTAACTGTTGTGTCATTTTTCCAGTCATAAATCTTCATTATGAATTCTACCACATATTCATCTCTGTAAATTGTTTAACTTTTCCTAGCTTTGTTTTCTTTAGGTCTGAAATGGGAATTCTCCTGAGGATTTTTATGAGTAGTAAATGAAATAGTGCAAATACCTGTTAAAATACCTGGCATCAGAAGGCTCTTCATAAATAACATTTATTCTATTAGTAGACAACACTATACATGTAAAAATGTACTTATATGTCAAAATCCATCCATACTACAGAGAACAGAAGGAACTGCGTAGGGAATGAAAATACCGCAGTGTCTGGCATCTTTTGCTAGAATGCATTGAGACCACATTTTGTGGGGGGCTCAGAATAAAACCTGGATTCTAAACCCTACCTCCTGCATGTTGCTTCCCTGTCTTCATGCTGTGATCTACACATTAGACCCCCCCCAAAAAAAAAGTACTTGTTAAAGTACTATAATTAAGTCAACTTCCTTTTAAAACAGCTTTGATGTGAATTCTGTATGGTTCTGTATGGCCATTCTTAATTTTTGAAATATGTTTATAATTGAACTTATGAGTCAGAGATAGAAATGTCAAGTGAGGACAGAAGTAATCCCTGCATCTAACAATACTGTGTTGTAAACTAAAAATTGTTACAAAGTTAGTTTATATGTTAGTTGCACACACAACATTGGCATCAATAAGAATTGGCAGAACTGGAGAAACAGCTCAGTGACTCCTAAGGTGAACTGACTACTCTTGCGCAAGACCCACATTTGGTTACCAGCACTCAGGTCAGTTGGATCTCAAATGCCTGTAACTACAGCTCCAGGGGATCTGACTTTCCTGCAGACCTGCATACAACACACACACACACACACACACACACACACACACACACACACACACACACACACACACACACACACAGTTACAATAAAATCTAAAGCAATTAAGAATGGAATATTTAAGAAGGTGACAGGTATGTTAATGGCCTTGATGGTAGTATGACTGCATGGGTGTTTACTATTTCCAAACTCTTGGAATCCCTCCCTCCCTCCCTCCCTCCCTCCCTCCCTCCCTCCCTCCCTCCCTCCCTCCCTCCCTCCCTCCCTCCCTAAATGTCAGTCAGACAGTCATTTGTGGAAAAAGAAAAATCTAGGTGAGGGAATGAACTAGAGTGATCCTCGAGTGGCTGTAGGAGAGGTTATGAGAAATTTGAGTTCTTTAATTTTGAATCTGCCGACTTCTACCATCTCATTTCATGTCTAACGTGAAAATTAAAATGAAATCCAGTACATGGCTTGGTGTTCAGGTCAATGCATTTTATTAGAATTTTTTCCCCCCACTTGATTTCAGAGGGACTACTAGAAATAAAACATCAGCAGACCTTTGTTGGAGTGTAGGCTGATGGGTAGTGTCAGAGAACCCTGAAGATGGGTTGCTGTGGAGCAGGCTGGTGGGTGCCATTATTGTCAGTGTGCTTCCTCTGCACAGTGACTTTCATCACGAGGGTGTTTGGCCTCATCAGCTCTCCTCATTTTTCCACAGGGCGCAAGGTTAAAAATTTGGGGCCGTCTTTCTTCAGGCGCGTGTTTAACCAGTGAATCATAATGATTGCATTGTGCCTGATGATATAAAATTTGATTCTTAAGAGGCTGCTTATCCTTTGTTGAAGGAGATTCAGAATTAGTTTTATAGCATGTATTCCTTTGGAGAGAGTTTGTCCTGTTTTCTTAAACAGCTTCATCAGGCTTTTAACTTTGAACTGGATGTCTTCCTTCCCTCATTTTGCTGTCTTGTGTCCTTAATATAGACCCAGCTGCCCTGTGCCTGTGGAACATCGTCGTCTTTGTGTGATTGTGTTCTACAGTTTTCTCCTCTGTACATAACAACTGCACAGTGCCTATAAAATGGGAGCCTGGGCTAGACCATAGTTTTCTTTTTAGGAAAGTGTAGCAAATTATGAACAGATGATATACAAATATTATTTTCATGAGCATTAGTGTTCAGCCTAGCCCACCCTCATTGTCAGATTACTTCATCCAGTCTTTATTTTTGTTGTTTTCTTTTGCGTGATTCGGGATTTCATTATATACTTAGTCCAAGCTAGCTTGGAATCCTCCTGCTTCTGCCTCCCGGTTTTGGAATTACTGGTTTGTGCCACCACACCTGTCATCTGCATATAGTCGTTTATTTTATTAAGTTTATTCTAAAGTTCTTGAAGTAACTATATTAAAATTTAAAGCTATGACAGAAAATTTAAAAGTGGGAAGGTTTGTGGTGAGCTAGAGGGTTCTTTTCTTTTTTCTCTTCCTTTTTTTTTTTTTAAGTTCCCTTCCTTCAATTCCTATCTAATTTCCAATTGCTTTTTATTCAAAGAGTCTGTTAATGGATCTGAGCTAGTGGGCCAGCTTTAGTGTAGCATAAGAATACACATAAGTCGACCCAGTTCCTGAGGATGCTCATAAGAGGATGTTTGGTGTCTATTCCTGTCAGCCAGTTCAGCTTAGTGTGGTGTGTGGAGTTGGACCATGGAGATTTGATGATGCTGCAAGCCTGTTTGCTGGTGGCTCGTGCTCTTCAGCTATTTCCCGAGAAGGTGGCGCGACATCTGGGTCTGAGCTCAGATAAGGCAACTGATGAAAATAAGAGGAAGCCTGCTATTGCAGTAGTCATCTGGAAGATGGTCTTTGAGACAGCGACTCCCGCACAGTGCCTTCTTCCCAGAATTCTTTGCTGCATTTTGTGGCCCTCGCTGTTTGTAGCATTGACCATCATGAGATGACACCAGCTTTAAGATGTGTCTTGATTTCTTGGTTAGTAAGAGTTACCCTGTGCAAGTTCCATGTGATGACATAGCCTATATTTTAGAAGAAGGCAAAGGGAAGAGTTGAAGGAGGCGATAATTAAACGGCAGCCTTTCCCAAAGCCAAAGGCAGACCGGAGCCCGTAAACTGAAAGGCCGCTGTGTTCTAGGCTGGATTGATGAGAAAGATGCACAGCTAGTCATAGGTTGTGACAGTTTCTGCAATATAGAGAAATTCTGTGGATGAGAAAATTCGTAAGGAAGCAGGGTCTCCTGGTTCTGGGCTTGGCCAACTCTGCAGACGGGAAGCTGGATGATGCCCTGGGAAGGGCTGAAATCCTGTGGTTCTCCTCAGGGTGCTGCTTAGTCTGTGAGGGATTAGGGAGTTTATTATATTAATATAAATAGCTAGTAGGTAGAGTCTGTGACAGGGACTAAGCATAATGCTTATTTTTTTCCAGACAAACTTGATGTAAGAATTGTTTATAAGACATTTAAAAGTAATAAAACAAAAGAAAAAAGTTTCCAGTCCGAAAACAGTTCTGTTTACTAGAGATAAAATGTGAGTCAGCTATGTAGTTAACTTCCTAGTAATTGTCTAATTATAAAGAAATCTTTACAAATGATTCTGTTTTTTTTAATAAATATTTCTTAAATATGTAATCATGGTTTGTCTATTTTTTTCGTGTCAAGTCTTCAGTATCTGGTGTTTTGTATATTCACTACATCCTAATTTGGACTATTGTGGGCCCACTGGCCTTGCGAGGGGACTGCGTCCAAGGCATCCATGGTAGAATTGGCATGAAGAGGTCCCCACCTTTCTGCTTTGGGAACATTGGGAAGAGGTGGAGCTTGGACACAGCCCCTCAACCCCTTGGTTGGTGCTTATGTCTCTGAGCTGATAGTGAGGTCCATGATTGAGTAGGGTGCCACTATTTCAAGTTTAAATAATTAGCCTCTACATCCAGATGCTCTGCTGGCAGGACAGGAACAGAGCCTCCAGGCAGGTCTTCCCTCAGCCTTGCAGTTGCCCCCTGCCACCTCCCTCCCATTGTAGAGCCTGCCAGGATCCATCAGCAAATCACAAGAAGTTCAAATAGTCCCAACATGGCACAGACAGTGGAAGAGGGCTGTCAGCTGAGACTTAGAGCTTAGCGCCAGTAGTTCTTTGTGGAAGAGTGGTAAGAAAGACAAGGATGAACTAAATTAACTGCAGCAGAGACCCCTGCGGAGAGGAAGGGAAGCACCCACGAGGAACAGCCACAGCTTGCGCTATGAAGTGGTCAGGACTCTTCGAAGAGACACCCTTGAGAACATGTAGGAACTATGTGCATTTGAAAGCACTCAACTCTTAACCAAGGGCTAGGTTGGGGGAAGAAAGGTATCCACAGTTTGTTCTGCCCTAGTTTGCCTGGCAGGGTTGAGCAAGTCTTAGAACTTCTATTTTCAAACTGTAGTGAGAAAACCGAGTGTTGAGAATGGCAAGGATAGGAGTAGAAACACAGCAAATGTGCCTATTGCTGCTGGTGTATGACAGCTGGGTAAGACCAGGACAACGGTGGAAAATGAGACAGCATAAAATTGGTAACAAACAATGCAAAGTAGAAGAAAATAGGGTACTTCAGTTACTGTGTTATAAATTGTCACTGAGCAGTTTCCCATGTAGAGACCAAGGCTGCTAGATTATGTTGACCCATGTGCACGAATGTGGCATGCATAGACAGACAGGCATGAGCTTGCACTGGTACACAAGCACGTGCATACACACACACACACACACACACACACACACACAATTTATTATTCACCAAGGGCAGTTAATACAGAGTTGTATTATGTTGTAATCTTAATAAAAGTTAAAAATTAATGGGTTAGCAAAGCCGCACCAAACAAGAAAATAGAGACCGTGAAATCATTACAGGTTCTCAGCACCGAACAGCAGGAAGAAGCTTGACGACCTCAGAGCACGTGCAGTTTATAAAACAATGGTGGTGAACCTTAGGTGTCTGTCAGTCAGGCTAACTCAGTGTGGGAACCAGTCCATTGACAAGTGACGAAAGGGGTTTGTGCAGCCATTCTTTCCCTCCAGATGCTTGCTTTGGGCAGAACTGGAAGAGTGTGTGATGCTTTCATCTTGAGCATCTCACAGAGAAGCATGAACTTGTACTATATGTGTGTATGGTTCAAGCAGGTCCTCTCAAATAGAAATGAAGTATAGATTGTGTTAAAGACTTAGCAGTGACTTACTTTCATATCATATTTGTCCTGTCAAAATGCATTTTTTAAAAAAACAAACAAGAAAGGGAAGTACAAAATAGTGCAGAAGGCAGAATGCATATTTCATATGTGATAGTGTATTCAGCTTCTCTGAAAGCTTAGTGTGCTCTTCATGAGAAGCCAAGTTTTTCTCGGACACTGTCATTTCAATGTCCTCTGCCCAGTGTTCACACTGCTCGTGTCTCGTAGTCACTCTAAAGGGTTTGACATTCATCTAGTGAGGGTTAATGAAAGTGATGACCTCAGAGAAGATCACCTTTGCCCTGGTTCTGTTCTTCCGGCAGCAGCACCCATCCGGTGAAGGAAGCTCTAGGCAAGATGCAAGGGGATCCATGCAGTAAGCAAGATGCTTAATAGGAGTGGGTTTTATGTTTCTGGCCACAGCTTCTGTAACATAGGAGTTTTGAGGACTTGATTCAGCACAGTTTAATGGTGTTTAACTGCTCTGCCGTTATCCAGATGTATTTTGCCTATTGTGACGATCAGTGTACACTTGACGATAAAAATCTAGGTCACCTTAGTGTAAGATGCCTGTAAATATTCACTTCAAGCCAGGAAAAGAAGTGGCCCTGGGTCACTCTAGTACAGTGCTGGTGCTGGGGTCCTTTAATACCGTTCCCCCATGGTGTGGTAATCCCCCACCATAATACTATTTCATTGCTACTTCATAACTGTAATTTTGCTAGCTATGAATCATATTGTAAATAGCTAACATTCAAGACATCTGGTATTCACCCCGAATGGGGTCATGAACTTCTGGTTGAAAATTGCTGTTCACTAGTAGAAGACAAAAGTGCTTTGGGTTGTGATGGACCTTCCACCTGGGGAGGAGCTTGTCTGTGAGTGATGAGGGAGAATGGATGTAGGGACTGCGTCCTACGTGTGGTATCATGTATGGCACTGGTACCTGAGCTCTAACCTGAATACTGTCCAACTATCAGTGCACTTCTCAGCACAGTAGAGATTTGATAAGAAGCCACCAGGAGCCACAGGGCAGGCTGTGCTTTATTCCCAAGTGAGAACTTTAGGCACAAAATGATGCAGCATGTATACATGTGAGATAAAAGGCACTGCAGTAGGGTGGTCAGCATCTTTCCTACATTTTGCATCATTTTGGAGCTACACAGGCAAATGTCCAACTCTAACAAACTTTTGTGCAAGCTAAAATAAAATTACTTAAAAAAAAATGACTATTCTTGTGAAAATTAAGGTGTGTTAGAAGCCTTCCTTTCTATTACAGTGCCCAAGGTAACTGCCTTATAAAGAGATTTATTTCGGCTTAGCATTTTGGAGTCCCACCCGTGATCGATTGGCCCTGTTTTGGGGAGGCATTACAGCATGATGGGATTTGACAAAGAAGAGCTGTTTACTTAAAATGAGCCAGGGAGACAAGGAGAGGGAAGATGAAGCTTGTTCTTCCCATTTGAGGGCATGTCCCACAGTTATCTAAAGGGCTGTCACAAGGGTCTGCCTGAGAGTTTCTGCAATCTGGGGACATACTGTGGAGACAAAGCTTTTACTCTAGGGTCATTTGGAGGCCATGTGAGATCCAAATACAACAGAAAGAAACTTGGATTGTTGGTGTCAGAGTGCTGTTTGAAATAATACACTGAGACACACGGAGGGCCAGGTAGATGTCCTCTTGGTTCCACTAGAATCAGGGCTCAATTCTCCATGCTGGCTAAATACTACCACTTTAGGATATGGCTTTCTAGGTTGCCTTCCAGCCAGTTTTTAAGACAGATCCCTCTCCCCTCTCCCCCCCCCCCAGAAACTTAACAGCCTATTCAGGGTTGTTATGAAAATTGAAAGACTCACACCTGACAAGTGCTTAGATCTAAGCAAGATAAAATGCTACTTCTGTCTGTCACACGTTTAGATGTTATGTATGAATCTATCAACTATATTAATGTACATTCATCTACATATGTTTATTTTATAATAGTAATCCATACACATTTCCTTTCAGGATTTGAAGTAGTTTGAGCTGAGTGCTAAGTTTACTGTATATTTTTACTTTTGTAAAGTCTTATAAGTGGAAAACTGTGTGCTTTGTTCTGTCATTATTTTTAATAGTCTAATAATTAGTTCATTGAATTATCCAGCTCAGCTTTTCCTTCTAAAAGTGAATGGTAAACAGAATTTTCAATGCTAGTTCAGCATGTTCTGACAAAATATGATGCATTAAAATGAAATTTATCCTTTCTATTAAAAGTGACCTGTGGGGTTGCAGTCACTGGTTTCTCTCTGTGCTTCAGTCTTCTGGAGTCAACTGCATTGCAGTATTTTGCAGATCTTGTCAGTTTTAGATTAATCATTTTGTCACAACACTGTATTTGTAACAATCACATTTCCCCATTTATTCTCACCCCTTATCTGAATTTTTATCTACTTTATCCAATAAGTATAATGACCTTATAATATTGAATTATAAAGTAATTTACTAAGCTGGAATTGTATGGAATTACTTATGTCTCTACCTGTATTAAGTCTAATTGGACTATTTGGGTATGACCAAAAGAGCGGGATGTTGACTTACAGAATTTCAAGAGCCAGACCACATTGTGCAACTGGCGAAGTGTATTTGACGTTGGGGAAAGACATAAAAGAGCATATTTCAAAATAACCCTGAAGACAAAGGACTTAAATCCTACTCTTACTTGATATGTTTGTGATACAATAAAATCTACTATCAGCTGGGAGGTCGCGTCTGCACCCCTTCACCTTTTAGGATCTCAGCTTGGCAGGCAGACACTCTTTCTTGGCTGTGGTGTGGTCTATCTCAAGCCTTTCTACTTCTCATTTTGAAGCAGGTCTAACCAAGTTCAAAGCCAGGCTTTGAACCCCCTGTGTAACTAGGCAAGGTCTTGGGACCCTTGAACTTCTACCTCTTAGTCGCTGGGGTTATTGGTTCATACCACCATGCTCTAGGAGGGGGATAGCTTTTCAGGATGTTTAAGATACAGCTTTGGAAATTGGGCTCAGAGTATTTTCTACCTCTGGTGTATTTCTTGAATTTTCTTTTGTTGAAAGTGGAGGGAGTAATGCCTACCTCATGAAGCATGATGAAGTTTGATATATAAAAAAATACCTAGCTAACGTTACTTTTTAAATTCCCTTTCCACTAATTCAAAGCCTTTGAGTTCTTCAGAAGGCAATAAAGCTGGGTAATTTTTTAAAATTTAAATTTCATTTTTTTTTTAAAGCCTGGTTCCATGTTATATAGAACTGGATTTTATACCAGATGTGTGAGTTGAATGTAATGAGTAATTCTTTTGGGTCTCATTTAAAAGGGGCATGCAATAATATTCATTATAAGAGATTTGGCTGGTTTTTAGAAACTCATTTTTGCTGGTATATTTTAAGTCTCTCAACTGATTGAGAATATGCAGAGAAAAAGAGTTAAGTTGCTAGGACTTGAGGTATAAGGGCAGCACCAACTGGTATTTGTTTCATTAAGCTTAGGCAAGCTATCCAATTACTTAATGCAAATAGGAAAAGTTTACACTAAACTCCTACTTCTTTGCTGAAACTCTATAGAGAATTCAAATGAGGAGAGGTATGTATTTAAAAGAAGGAAATTTAAATGAAACTTAAATCAGGGGCTTAATGTAGAATAATATTAGACCAGGAGATCTGAAATAATAAGTGGGAAATGCCAATAAATAAAAAGGGGGCTGTATTTGCTCAGATGCTTGTTCTGTTTAGTTTTGTTTTGATATAATTCTTAAATCATCAGAGACCAACATTAATAATGAAAGCTCCTTTTGTCCCACACCCTCTTTTCACCCAACAGGGGCCAGTAAAGTTCCACCTGCATTGCCCACATGGACTCTTTTGTCCCAGTGGCTGGGATTGTGTTCTCAGATGGCCAGCTGGGCTGTGTCACTGGGGAGGGAGAAGAGAAGATGCTGCAGGGTGACTACCTTTGCAGGTGGTCACTGATTGTGTAGCCTAGGGGGGATTGTGTAGCCTAGGGGGATGGAGGCCAAAGGACTGGAGAAGGAGCTCACCTAAGAACTGGGGTCTGGCCTTATAAAGTAGGGTGTAGTTGTCAAATGACTTAAAACAAATGAGTGGTGGGGGTGGTTTGAGGGAAAAGAAGTTGACAGAATTTAAAATATTCCAGTGTGGTGCTTTCACTTGTACAGGTATACCGTTTACCTGAAATTCTGTCTGTCGAAATCAAACAGACGGTCTTTGCAGAGGTGATTTTCAGCTTCTGCAGTGCTTTGAAGGCTGTTGCAGAACTGCTTTCTGGAAGTTTCTGGGCCTGTTGATGTTTCCTGTGCCTAAGTCACTTTCTCCTTCCTGCTGCTTAGCCAGTGGCCTTCAGACATAAGCCAAATAGCAGCTCTATCCATGAAGTATCATAGCAGCCTTGTTTTAAAAACCATGTTTTTCATTTATAATTAAGTTTCATAGAGGCAGGTATTAACATTCAGACTTTATTCTTCTTAGGATTTGGGGCATTGTTTGTCACCCAGTGACTATTGAATGGATAGGGGAACACAGCATTTACTTTCTACCTCATGTACAGTTTTTGTTACAGAGTAGAAATCTCAGAATCCCAGAAGAAATTAAGTGTCCACTAAATGAAAATTGTAAAATTGTGATTCCGTAACATTTGGAACAAGTGCCTTTATTTATCACCTTCACGAATTTTCATGCAATGAAGAATAATGTGGAGTTTGCAAGTATGTACTTGAACCTTTGGGCTTACAGACTGAGAAAACCAATCGTCAACAGATCACCCAAATGCTGTGGATCATGAGGATGTGCGTTGGGACCCATCCTATACTCAGCCTTCCTGAGTATAGTGAGTATAGACTTGGGTTTCCCAAGCACCCATTGCACAGCACAGGCATTTGTTCTCATTGTAAAGCTAAGCAAAAATCACTAATAAATTTCTCAGGCAAGAAAGGGATTTTCCTCGTCAGTTTGTACCACTCGGTCCTGACTCTCCAGGAGTCAAAGAGTTAGACATTGATGTTTGCCTGCGTTTGCACTCTTCTCTTGTAGGCCAGTTAGTGTGGCCTGGGTTACGTCACACATGTGCTGAATGCATGTTGCCGGGACCTGTTAGGTTCGATCTTGTTCACCAGCTGTTTGTTTTATCCCTAAGACTTTCATATTTGGTAGCTTTTGATTCATTTTCATCTGTAATAGGACGTGACACAGTCATTCATTCAGTTACACATACATTAAGCAAATATTTAGCCATCTCTCTGGGTCAGGTAGCTGTAAGTACTGAGGCTATAACACCTACAGAAATGGACCAAGCTCTTCCCATTTTTGAATTTACAGGAAAGTTAGAAAGAAACCTGTGAAAAGCAGAACCCCATAGCAACAGGCAAATATGTTTTTGATTCTAGAAGATTGTGAAGAATCAAGCAAAATTCCCTCTTGGCACGTGAGGGGTAGGGGGAGGGGGAGGGGGAGCACATGCACAGAGGGAGCTGAGGTTGCTTCATAGCAGAATGCCATGCTTCTGTGCTTCTGCGTACTGACTTCCCCGCGAAGGCCATTACTATTATTCCTTTGAGTTGCTGACATTTGTCGCTCTGTTTATGGACTGCTTAGGGCAGTTAGCTGCTGTTTACCTGGGTGGTGGATTCAGCACCTCGGCTTGGTCCTGGAGTCCACACCCAGGCTCCTCTGTTTCCTTAACTATTGAAGACTTTCATACTAGTATGCTTACTTCTTCTCTCTCTTCCTAGTAGTATGTGATCCTCTGCGTCTCTACTTGCAATTAAAGTTGTGGTATATATGACTCAATTCAACTAGAAAACTACTCATTATTAAAATATTTTAAAACTGGCTACACCGACAGACTGATAAAATGTAGTTCGTTAGATTCATGGTCCATATCCATGAATCACCATCATTTTTGAATATAAATGGATATGTGTGTGTGTGTGTGTGTGTGTGTGTGTGTGTGTGTGTGTGTATGTGTATGCGTGCATATCTGAAATGCCTGATACACTTCTTGGCATGTAGCAGGTGATCCCTAAGTGATAACAATGCTGATTTTTTATTTCAGTTTTCACTTACCTTGTAAAATAGGCAATTTTTAAAAACTGTATAGCAATATTCCCATTAAAGTGCTTTAAATGCATAGTTTTATAATCTGGTCCGATAACCTTAGCCGTTATCAGTGTCCTCATGTGGGTCACTCCATTTTGATGTTACTTCCCTTAGATAACAGGATGTATTTGTGCATCGAGCTATGGCTTTCCAACTCCAGCATGCATCAGAAATACCTGGGTGTGGCACATTAAATGACATTTTGCTAGATCTTCTTCTTTGGGTTTCTGATGCCTAGATGTGAGGTGTTGCTAGGAGTTTACACTCCTGCGTCTCCTTCGATGCCCCTGCTGCTGTGTGGTCCCACTCTGAGCACCTGGTCTGGGAGGCAGTGTGACCTGAAATCATCACCCTTTTGTGTTCAGTAGAGTTGGTGACTGATGCCGTGTTGTATGGTTTTTATGAAATATTTAGAGACCCTCGCTTTACCTACATGTCATTGTACTTATGGCTTAGAAAATCTCTTAGGTTTCATAGTGGAGTGGTATATTTATTTCTGCTGTTTTTTTCTTCAAGAACAACTATACATATCTACCTTCTAGGAGGAAGGCCTAAGTTTGGAATGTATTTTACAAGATAATTTTATCTGTTATAATTTACTTCTAAGAACTCCAGGCTATTAGGATGGTGTGAGGGTTTAAAACACTAACAAGAATTTTATGTTCTCTTTCTCCTCAAGAGTCCATTTGATAGGCTAACACCAAGTAAAATTTAGCACTCATCATTCACACTCAGAAACCGTCACTGAGATTGCTACCTCCTTTTAAAGCATAGCTTACATCTTTGAGGATATTATGATATAAAAGGGTTATGCTTTCAAAAGAGAAAAGGCAATCAGAAGTCTTTGTCCATGAGATTACACTGAAATGTTCTTTCATCCCGTGCTTCTGAGTCCCTGTCTGTGCAAGGCATTATGGCAGAAAGCAGTGTCACAGTCATTTCTCCTTATCACACATGGGGTTTCAGTAGATTGTAAGTCAATACAGACCTGATTCTGTGATGAGGGTATGGATCACCTCAGCGCAGTTGTAGGCGTCATTAATAGAATTAGAAGTATGCAGATCTGGCATCACTACTGCTATCTTGCTTCACTAGATCGTGTTTGGAATTAATGGGGTGGGTGTAGTCATTCCATCACCCAGGGCCCTACCATTAAAGGCTTTGACATGTCGGCATATGGCGATTGTAGGAAGATGGAATGATACACTGGGTTGCTAGTTAACCTCTGTAGGATTAAGAAACCAAGGAATCTCAACACCTTGTCCACTATGTTTTCTATGCTTAACATGATGCCTGACTCACAGTCAGTAAATAAGGGGGTCATTTTTAAGAGGAGATGATAATAAACCTTCGTGTGTTTGTCAAAAACATGGCTAGATGATTTTGTGCATGTGTCCATGTACACAGAGAGCAGAAATCTATGGTTCTTAGGAGTGGCGCCTACCTTGGTTTTTGACTGTGCCTCTCCCTGCGATCTAGGACTTACTAGTGGGCTAGGCTGGCCAGCAGGCAGGCTCCAGGCTTCCTGCTGTCTGCTTCCCAAGCCCTGGAAAACAGGTGTGGGTATTGGAGAGGATGCTAAAGGCCTCCTGCTGTGTGCGAAGCTCTTAATGAGATCAATTGGAGGTCCCAGTGACTGGACTTTTTGGTGAGAAGTTTTCAGTTTTACCTGAGAACTTTGTTAAACTTGGACACTTTGTCAGCTGGGTCAGTAACTTCTCATCTTGGAATTCTGTTGTAAATGTATGGGTTGAGGCTGCATATAATTCTTGATAGATTATGGGCCAAGATGATTCAGCCTTTGAATAATTATTGTATGTTTCTTTATATTCGGTTATTTCACTTAACATAATGTCAACCAACAAAGTATTTTTCTAACTTGATTATGAAATAATCTAAAATAAGTACAGTAGTTAAAATAATTAAAATTAAAAAAATTATTATGTTTGTCTTTTCAGCATTAAGCAAGCCAGGGACCTAGAACGAGAGAGGGCTGCAGCCAATGAACAGCTGACCAGAGCTATCCTTCGGGAAAGGATATCCAGTGAGGAGGAACGCTCGAAGGCAAAGCATCTGGTGAGTTTCCTCCCCGTTAACTAGAGATGCCTTGCCCTCCAGGACAGCCCTGAGGCTGGCAAAGCACTTGGTGCCAGCTGTTAGTGTTGGTAACAGTAATGTTCTCTTGGCCAGGATTTACAAGTTGTATATATTATAAGTAGCTGATATAAGGCTGCCCTCCAAGACATTAAGGGAGGTAACTATAGAAGTGTTGAACTCAGGAGCAACACAGTCACATGCCCAGGTCCCACCTGGGGAGATGTTGCTTATTTGTTTTCTTTCCTTGACTTTATTGTGTCAGCATGTAGCACTGGGGTCACCATCCCGGCCTCTTTCCTTCCTGGGCAGCTTCCAGATGCCCAACTGAGCAACCTCCAGGAAGGTGAGTCAAGCTTTTACTCCAGGTCACTCCTGGACCTTAGAAATGGGAAAAAATCAGCAAGGTTCTTGGAGAAAGAACTTTTAAAAAAGAACCAGACGTTTCTACAGTAAAATATTCTTTAATTTTAAAGACTGGTAAGTACTTTAAAATATTAACAGCAGAAAGTTTGAAAGTCACTATATATTTTTTTCTGACATGACCATGGTTTTCTTCTGTAATGTCTTTCTCAAGGTCTCTTATCTATCATTTAAAATTTGCATAGATGCTGTATGTATCTTTACCACTTACTAAACAAAGTTTCCACTGTCAGATAAAACTGGGGCTCCTCTGGTTCAAGCCCTAGCCTGGATTGCTCAGTTCCTTACTTCTTCCTAGAAACGAAGATAAAGCTACTCAGGGCCCTTGGTACTCACTGGAATACATAGAGAGGGGAACCTGTGAGGCTGAACACAAGGGCTTACATGGAGGGTTTCAAATGTCAAAATTCCTATCCAGCAAGTAACTGAGAACTGCTGAAACTTGTTGAAGGAAAGGCCCACCTCTGCTTTCTCCTCTAGTGTCTGTCTGTCACTCTGTCTGTCTGTCTGTCTGTCTGTCTGTGCAGTTTGCCCACATAATTGTTAATGTTAGGATGATTGGCATTTTGTTCTTTCACTTATTATTTTTTTTAAATGATTGACATACATACTTATCCACAGTGATGGGGTACAGTGTGACAAGTTAGCTGGTGCATATACAGTGTGTCTGATCAAATTAGTTGAGTAGAATTTCTTCCCCGAGTCATTTTGGAGTGTGTGTGTGTTTAAAGCTTAGAATTCTCTTCTGGTTCTATGTGAATAAGTAAATTGCTAAGTTTTTTTCTCTTTCTTAACTCTTAGCCCTTTCTTTGGTAAGTGAACTCATGATCATGTGTAAATAGAGGACTGAAAAGGAAAGTCAGTTTTTATAAACCCATTTCTTAGTGGCCAGCCTGAGGTCCAGGCTGCAAGGGAGAGGGGACAGTGTGGTCAGCACATGGCGCACACTCATCGAGGGGTCCTCAGGCAATTTGAGGGTCAGAAGGGCCAGTAAACTTAAAGGGAGGCCTCTCAGGATTGGAAACAGAGTCCATCTGCTGTCTGTCTAAGCAGAAGTGTACTTTGAGGATGTGGGAAGGAAATATCAGGCCATTTTCCTGAGGCGTCATTTTCATTCACAGTACACTCACGGTCTGGAGGCTAAAGATGGAGGGGAGGGCAGGTTAATGGTGCTCATATTTTAGAAGGTACCAGAGAGAGGCATTTCCGGTGGGCATATTTTCTGTCCTGTTTAAGATTCTTTGCATCTTATCTTTTTCTGAATTTGGACATACCATCTTGTTTACCACTTTAAAACATTAATGACTCAAAAGACTCATGCACATGGCAAGGCATTATAAGAATGGATTCACAAAACCTGTGAAAGGACCTTGTGAAACTAGAGCAGCTCACATTGTGTGCCATGATTTGGATGGAACAGTATGTTCAGTCTTTTCTGTTTGTCTTAATAACCCCTCCCATTGCCTGTCTTTACTTTCTTTAAGTATGTGGTATGTGGTATGTGGATGCTGAAGTGCGTGTTCTGTTTGTGGGTCTTCTTACTGATTGTGGTGTTGTGTGGTATAGATGGCCAATTTTCATCATAATGTTGGCTAATAGGGTCCACAGAGCACTTAGGGAATAAGCAGGGTTGATACAGTGGGTGACACTCCTGCTTTCCTGTCTCAAATGTTCACAGATATTTGAGTGTTGTGTTGTGGCCACAGAAGCCCAACTGCTACTGGGGAATTCCTGATGCATTTGCTACTCTGCTGCATTATTGGTGTTATTGTAGAAGGCGTACACATTCACTGTGTAGAGGTCAGAAAATCAATCCAGAAATACATTAAAAATTGACATGAATCTTCACTATCCATAGATAACTATTAATTTTGTTTGTATATACATCTATATATATCTATCTATCTATCTATCTCTCTCTCTCTCTCTCTCTCTCTATATATATATATATATATATATATATATATATATATATGTCTGTATATTTATGTATGTGTATGGTTATGTGAGTATCTCTCTCCTCTCCCTCCCTGGTCATTAGAAAGCTTTTGTTCAGTCAAACTGATAAAATGTATATCCTTCAAAAGTATTTGAGGCCACGAGTGTTTTATACATTGGATCTTTACAGAATTTGATATATATATATATATATATATATATATATATATATAGTATCTGTCTATCAAATATGTAGACACAGACAGACAGACAGACAGACAACACACACACACACACACACACACACACACACACAGACACACACACACAGTCTCTCTGATGACAAGACCCTAGGCTAAATGTGACATTCATGTTTCAAATATACTGTGTACATGTGAATTAATGTTAATTTTCCAGTGGATTTAAATTTCCAGTGGATTTTGACTGCTATCTGTCCTACAGTTCAGGGGTGGAATTTACACTAATGATGTCATGTCTGCATACATGAAGAAGTCTTGGGAGTACCACCGTACCCCAAGTCCAGTTTTGGACTTTGTAGCATTTTGGATCTCACATTTTCTGATGTGCTCAGCCTGTATTGTGAAATAAACCTGCTCATTTCCCTCTCTTTTTTTCCCCGCTTGTTAGTGTTTAGTGTTGAATGTGTATCTTCTCAGATGTAAGCGTCAGGCTTCCCCCACAATGTCTTAGCAGCTGTTTTTGTTAAAGCTCTTTGAAGAGCAGAATCATGGCGGTCCTGTTGGTGACAACTAAAATAGGTTCCAACCACAAGTTTCCCCTTTGGAACTTGTACTTGTATCCCCCGCCTTCCCCCTACAGCTCTGTAGCCCAGGCTGGCCTGGAACTCACAGAGATCTGTCTGCCTTTGCCCCTGAGAGCTGGGATTAAAGACAGGAGCCATTACTCCCTGCCCTGGAAGACTCGTTTTAACTGGGGAAACTCTTAAGCCGGGGATTCCACAAAGAATAGACCATTCCCTCTCTGTCCTGCATGACTGGTACCAGAATTTTAATCAGATTTTATCCCGACAGCTGGGAGAGACTACCCGCTGGTGACTGTGTGTGCCTGAAGTGACAGTGGGATTCACACTGATGATATCCATCCTTCTTAGGAGCAGTTAAGGGGCCCTAAGACGAAAGGAGATCAGTGAAAGGGTAGGACCAAGCCACACACAAGGTTAATGCAGCTCAACATTTTGGTATTTTTAAAATCCTGAATTCATAATCTCATATTTGCTGTGCCATTAGAAGTTATTTGAAATTTAAGAATAGTAGGCCAGATTTTGACTTGGCAATTACATTTGATTTCTTTCTAAAAATGCCAATTAAAAATAGTGATTTGCCTTTTTTCTGTCTTATTAAATTATGTTGCTTTAATGTTAGTTATTTCTTATTCACGTCAGAGCTGTTATTTTCTTTTCTTCTTCTTTTTTTTTCTTTTAAAATGATCTGAACTTTAAAGCAAACCTTAATTTGCTTGTCTAAAAGCATTTACATAATTATTTTGGAGCCTGTGCCCCTAAATGTGACATACTTCCTTCACCCTACACCAGATGCTTTTTGTGTGGAAATTACTCTCACTATACTTCTGCTCATTTTCTCTCTCCCTGTGATCCCTATCTTTTCTCTCCTGCTTGCTGGTTGGCCACTTTACATCAAGTAGTCACCCCTGCTTTTATGATGTCTGTGTTAAATCCAGTTTTTGCATATGAGAAAAACTATATTTTTGGGAAGACAAATATCAGTGTTTAAAGTCAGTCTTAGCAATTTTGTATATCTTATCAATTCATGTTACTTAAGAGGGCTGTGACAACTCTACTTTTGAGGTTGGAGGGACCTTGCCTTCTTTTTAACTAGTTCAATGCTGTATTTGCAATCAGTCAACAGCTGCTTAAGTGCCTGTTTATTCCAGGGCACAGCAGAGAGTAAGAATTTGATATTGTTGACTGAATAATTGAATGTGCCAGACTCCCAGAAATAAGAGGAAAGGAAGTGCGTTTTCTTGGGAAGGGAGCCTGAGCTGAAGGTTGGGGAGCAGGGGCTGTGGTAGTGACCTGTATTGCAGGCATGAGCATCCTTGCATGGGGATGGGGTAACAACCAGGCGGGGGAAATGCGTGGCAAGAAGAGTGGCGTGAAGAGGCAGCAGTAGGCAGCAGAGCCGAGGTTGCGGGGGACGTCTGTGCATGCTAGGGACACTGGACTGCATACACAGGGCAGCGGGGGACGTCTGTGCATGCTAGGGACACTGGACTGCATACAAATGGCAGCGGGGGACGTCTGTGCATGCTAGGGACACTGGACTGCATACACAGGGCAGCGGGGGACGTCTGTGCATGCTAGGGACACTGGACTGCATACACAGGGCAGCGGGGGACGTCTGTGCATGCTAGGGACACTGGACTGCATACACAGGGCAGCGGGGGACGTCTGTGCATGCTAGGGACACTGGACTGCATACACAGGGCAGCGGGGGACGTCTGTGCATGCTAGGGACACTGGACTGCATACACAGGGCAGCGGGGGACGTCTGTGCATGCTAGGGACACTGGACTGCATACACAGGGCAGTGTAGTGGTTAGAAACGTGTTTTCATAGCTCAGTCATGTGTGCAGGACAGGATAGAGGGGACAGGGCTGGGTACAGAGGATCCAGGAGGAGGCCTCACATTTATGTAGCAGAAGCAGGTGCTGCCTGAATTAGAGCGTTGCTTACAGGAAAGCAGAGTAAAGAGATGTAAGAAATATTTGGGAAATGATATATGGGTCCTTAGATTTGAAGGGCTGAGAGAAGAGTCGAGAATAACTTTGGGGTTCTGAGTTTGTGGTGTTGAATAAGGATGCTCGCAGCAGGCCTGACAACTTGAGTTGGATTCCTGGAACCCAGATGATAGGAGAAGAGTGTCGCCTACAATCCACCATTAAACAAAAGAGGAATGTTTCTGGTGTCAGCAACTCTGTATCACTTAAAACAGTAAAATTTTAACCCTTAAGTGTCCGGATCCAGAGTACATATCACGTGTCTTTATTTGACATATCCCGTGTATAAGGCTCTGTTAATTGTAGAGCTGAAGGCCAAGTAGGTCTGGTTGTTCTTCCTCGGTCTTCAGGGTAGTTTGTGGGGGAGGCCAAAGGTCATTCTTACCTTTTGACCTTTTCGTCTAACCTCATACTGGATGTTTAAACCTCACGCTGTTTGGAAAAATAGCCCAAAAGTAAGGCGGGTGAATGCACAAATTTCATCTCTCCACTTTGAAGTGACTTCCCTTCTTTTGTCCCCAGTTTCTTTTTGTCTGAAATGCACCACTAAAACAATCAAGAAGGGTTGATTACTTTTGTGCTGTGTGCTTTTCGGCTCTGTGTTTTCTTTGTGCTTCAAACTGTGACAGTTGAAATTTTATGGTAAAAGAGAAAAAGGTTTTGAATTTGGGGTGTGGAGAAAAATGACTAAAAGAAGTAGATAAGAATCCCGCTGCTGCCCAGATATGAGTGAAGGTCTCCCTGGGTGCGGGGTACAGCTCGAGCCGAGATTCTGAATCCACTGTGCAGGTTCTTGCTGCAGAGTTCTGTGTAATAATAGAAGACGATTTGCCCAGTAGATGAAGTTTCAGGGGAACACTGGTCATCCTGTGCATTTTTCCTCCCTCCCTCCCTTCCCCCTCCCTCCCTCCCTCCCTCCCTCCCTCCCTCCCTCCCTCCCTCCCTCCCTCCCTAATCTAGACCTCTGATTATCCCTCCCTCCCTCCCTCCCTCCCTCCCTCCCTCCCTCCCTCCCTCCCTCCCTCCCTCCCTCACTAATCTAGGCCTCTGATTATCCCTCCCTTCCTCCCTCCCTCCCTCCCTCCCTCCCTCCCTCCCTCCCTCCCTCCTTCCCTCCCTCCCTCATCTAGGCCTCTGATTATCTCCTGAAGTTCTCCCCATGTTCATGCCATGGACTGGTTTTCTCATCCTAGTTATTTGCACAGTGTACTAGTTTGCTTTGCTTGCAAGAAGTGGAATTACTGATTTTGAGCTTCTGAGGACTATTTAAATACACAGTTTCCACCCTGTATTTGAGGAATTTGAGGCTGAAGTTACAGAGATTTCCCACCAGAGTTATTGGTAAGACATAGGTTCTGGAATCCACCTGCAAGTCCCCATCTTCCTAGGCCTTGCTCAGTTAGTATCTGACCGGGGACTTGAAAGCGGAGTCTCTCTGACCGTGAGAGTGGGGGCATCCTTTGTCTCTTTCTCTTCTGTGCATTTGGGTCCAGTAGGTCAGCACACTCTCCAAAGACAAAGCATCCTTTTGGGCCTTTTACATTACTTGTTAGCATGTGTGGTCCAGCTTCCATTGTATTGTGGGAGCATCATAATCGTTAGCTAGAGTGTAGATAAACTTAGGAAGAGATTGTTGATCTAATATTCTATGAAGTGTCAGGTGGGAAGGATGTCTTAGCCTGCCCGCCTACCCTTTCTATGAATGAAGTGCCCTAAAGTGGGTAAGACTCCATTTACATGTACTGGCCCTCATTGTATGCTTAAAGCTTGTTCAGATGAATGTAATTCTTAAATATGTATGGTTGAATCCCCTACTTTTGCAGGTAGGGAAAAATACCAGGAACTTATTAGCAAATGTCCTCAGGGGCAATATTATATTGTTTTGTTTGGGACATCAAGGGCCTAGAGGTGGAGCATGGCAAAATGTCTTCTTGGTTGAATAGATTAGATCCCTGTCAAAGCTGGGGAGCTTTCTAGTGAACTCAACGGAGAGATGTTGTTCATTTAGACTGCCATGATCTTGTTGACACTGTGGTTAGAGAAGCTAGCAAGGATGAACATAATGCTGTTTGAAATGCTGGGGCAAGTCGATCACACACTTCTTAGAGTGCCCTGTCATGTTTTCATTTGAAATGCCGTTTTGAAAATTCGTCAAGTTGCTGAGGGCAACTCAGGCTGAGTGCTATCTTGAATGTTAGCCCTCCCACAAATAGCTATTGACACGCCATCACTTGGGTTTTTGTTGGTGTCCAGGTGAGATGGAGAGCACCAGTGAAGTCCTTAGGTAAGCGTGGGGCAGAGGTCTGGTTATGCTTCCGTCTCTTGATAATATATTTGCTTCATGGCCCGGTTGGAAATGAACTGTCACTAGTGCCTTGAAATTTTATTGTGCTGACATCATAATCTCATTTCCTTTTGAAGAGGCCAAGAAACATGGTCCTCTGTTTGCCTTAACCTGTAACAAGTCAGAAGTTTAACATAAGCATGATCCCCTACAGATCCCGAGTAACGGTTCTGCACATTGGGTTGAGCAACTCTGTGTTCAGCAGTAGTCTTTCGAGTTTGCCTTCACAGCAAGTCTCACAACTGTCAGTGAATTGCTTTCACCCTACTGAGGGAGGATCCATTGGAGCTGACTCTGTGATAGTCCATGTACAGTGAGAGCTACTTGTGTAGTGGATGTTAACGAACATTCCTGCTCGGGCTCTTGTCTGCATCCTAAACGGAACTGAGTTCTGTTCTTCCTTTGTTCTGGAGTATCTGCGCTATGCACCGATGTGTACATAGGGATGTTGATTCTGTGGCTATGGAGACAGGAGCAGTATTGCACTATTCCCTTGCAACATGTAGACTTGCTCCATTTTCCTCCATTGTGATTCTTCTCGTTTCTTTGCTAACTATAATTTAAGGATGACTTCTCCTGAAAATACTGAGGGGCAGAATTACCAAGTGAAGTAAGGCCTCTGGAGATCAGGAATCTGTTTACAGACCTGCAGTATTTATTACATACCTCATTTAGCCCATTTATCATTTTAATAGAAAAATGAGTCATTTTAGATGATTCTGAAATAATTCGAGGTAAGCTACATAGCCCTAGGCAGAATATGATTTACGCAGACAGCACCACGCTATTTTCCAAAACCATAATGGAGTGGCCAGCGCTGACAACTTATGATTACTTATGGCAGGCTTAGATGTCTTCATCGTCACAGAAATTTGTTGATTAAACATTAATAGATTTTTTTTTTTTTTTTCTGGCTAGTTTCTCCCCTTTGCCCCCATTGTTTTATGACAGGTGTTTCCACCAAGTCTGATACTCAGTACCTAAAGATCCTTGCTTATTCCATATTACCAACTTCAAGATTAATTTCAGATTGATTATTATTTGTTATTTTCCTGATGAGAGAGATCACAGTGTCTTGAACTAGTTACATTGGAAGAGATGATAAGACCTGTTAATACACATTTTCTGCTTAGAAATTAAACAACTCCTGTTTAGAGTTTCCTCATTCCACTGAGTGCTCCTGGTTTAACCCATTGGATTTTAACTTTAACTGCCTTTCCTTTGGATACCTACTTGACTCACTGGAGTGCAGCCAGCTGATCTGGGATCCCGGTTGTAAATCTAGTTAAAGTACACGTGTTTTATTCCTGGCCAAAATGACAGCCCAAACAATTGGAGTTTGCTTTTGTTGCTTATCATTTACCAGAAACTTTCAAATCTAGCACCTGACTTGGTATATTGTGTGGGAGGTTATGTGTCACACCCATTGATGATCAAGAAAATGTTCAAAGAAAACGTGAAACATGAAGTTGCACAAAACCAGAATCTGGGTTACAACTCAGGTCTCTAGTGCCTCCTTGCTTTTATTTTGGTCACAGTTTCAATAATTAATTTTAGTTAGTTATTATTTTAATGTCTAGTGGATTGATTCTTTATATTAGAAAGGGATAGAATAATTGAGGAACAGTCATAGGATCAAAGCAGGAATTATTACTGAAGGCATAAATAAAAATTTTACCAAAAGTAATGTGTTGATGCACATATACAGGAAATATTAAAGTAAGCATCATGGCTTACTTAGACTAGAGGGCTAATGGCCTTAACCTCTTGGACAGTTTGAGTGCTGTCTCCTCGTAAGGATGTTTTTATAACCATTACAATAACTGGAACTCGGGATAGCCTGTGTAACATTGAAGCATCAATCTGTACACAATAGAAATAACGTCTATAAATATTATTATTAAAAATAGTTATGTGAATCTTTACATTTAAAGGAAGGGTGTAAGTGCTCTGTTTATTTTTATAGTCATTTAAACATTTTCTTAAATAGTCTGGTGGTGGTGCATGCCTTTTATCCCAGCAATCTGGAGGCAGAGACAGGTGGATGTTTTGAGTTTGAGGCCAGCTTGGTCTATTGAGCGAGTTCCAAGACAGCCTCCAAAGCTACAGAGGAATCCAGTCTCCCAAAAAAAAAAAAAAAAAAAAAAAAAAACAAAGCAAGCTAGCAAGCAAACAAACAAACAAATTCCAAATACATGTATAAAGGGCCAAACTTTGTTGTTGTTGCTTTTGCTGTTGTCTTTATCTGCAGTGTGAAATATTTGTAGAAGAGACAAGTACTTCTTTTATTTCTTTGTTGACAGTATGCTTGTTTAGAAGAATAAAATACTGTTATTGTAGATTATTTTGAAAAGTAATTATATATATATATATATATATATATATATATATATATATATATGTAGTGTGTTCTTTACTCATAGGATGGATTCTATTAATTTTGTGGGTATTTAAAACTTTAATTTTACAAGAAATGTAGAACTGTCCCATAGGTTTGTCTTATAAACTGAATCTCTGAATAGAGTTGTAAAAATGATGCCATTGACTATTTTGGAGATCAGTAAAGTTGAAAGAAGGTGAAAGAAACAAAGTAAGAATGTAATTATAGAAATATTTTATAGTTTTCCTGTGGCCCTTATAATTCCAAGATGACTCTATTTCAGAAATTACAAGCTGGGGATATACATTGCTAGACAAGGTACATATGGTTTTATATAATATGTAATGAATATTTCTTAATGTGGTAAAAATTAATGTACTGTAAGAAATAATACTTCTGGGGGCTGGGGAGATACCTGTGCATACACAAGGCCTTGAGTTCAGTGCCGACCTCTCACATGAAAAGCCAGCCCTAACTGTCAGGCTCTAGGTTCCTAGGAGAGATGTTGTCTGAGGCAACAGGGTGGATGACTCTTGAAGAACAACCTGAGCCTGACCTGGTCTCAGCGCTTGTGCATGAATGTGCACATGTGTGTCTGAGTCTGACTAAACCATTTAAAAATTTGAAAACTTTGCCAATTCCAGGAAATATATAATCACACATGGAATGACAGGCTTAAAATTCATTTCTCAACTTCTTCCTTGTGATAATTTCTTACACCGTGACAATGGTATAGCCAATTCAACTTAGATTCATCTGTTTTTAATCTTTCTCATTCATTCTTTGAACCTAATTACATATATACATATATATGTTATACAGATCCATATTTACATATTGTTTTCATGACATAATGGTTGTCACATATTGTACATGCATTGTGTATAAGCATGTACATCGAATCATGTTGTATAAGTTTCATAATCATGTTCTCCTTTTTGAAATTTGGTATGTGCTTCTTCTGTAGCCAAGTACAGTTGTCTAGAGTCAAGGAATTTAACATTTTTTGTCCTCAGTCCAGATTCTGGTTTTTTGGTTCTTTCTACCGTATCACTGTTGCTCTTTCTCCTTAAGGTGCACAGTGTAGGTTTACAAATCACATCTGCTCAACATGTCCCCAGATTCCATTTTAAACAGAATTTCCAAAGAGTAGGACTAAGATGAGGGTCCTTTGTCAGCTCACAAGTTCCTACTACCATCGGCGGTGTTTTAGAAGGATGAGCAGAGAGGGAGATGTGAAGGTCTCATGTCAGCATGCAGGTTCATACTTTATATAGAGTGCAAGTAGAGGCAAAATAAATGCTGTGGAGATTTTCTTTCTTTTCTTTTTTTTTTCTTTTTTTTTTTTGGTAAACCAAAAAATGCTATTGCAAGCATCCAAGTTATATCATTAAACGCCATTAGAAAGTGAACTCCATTCTTACTTTTCTACAGAGGTTTTGAGTAGTAATTTCATCCGAAATCGCCTCCTCTCTGTCCCTCCCTTCCAGGCTCTGCTCCATGTAATTTTAGGCAAATTGCTTCCTTTCCTTTATGCCCTTTGTTTCCGTCTGCTTAAAATGAGGACAGAGTCTTTAATGTACTTCTTTCAAGTCTGTTACCTTGATGAATAAATACATAAATACAGAGGTTCTTTGAGAATGCAGAGTTCTACGTATTTATAAATTGGCTTTTCCTAAAGTAATTTCATTTCATGAATAGGCTACCAGTTCCAGGAGTCACATCTATTTTAATTTTCTTTAGTTATTAAAAAAGCCCATTTCAAAAATAAGAAAAATAGTTAAAGTTGAAAGCTTTTATTTTCTTGGTTAAATTGGATTTTTGTCATTGAAAACTTATTCTGATGAGTTGAAATGCTTTGGCCACAGGCACAGATATGGATGCTCTTAGCCACTGTGCAGAAAGGTTCAGGTTTGAAGTTCCCTTTTTGGAGAAAGGGGTCTTTGGCTGATGTGTGTTTTCTTAAGAGTGAGCTTTCAGAGCTTTGTTGGCAAAATAACCGGTATTTGAAGAAAAAATGACTGATTTTAACATGAACATAAGTTCTTCTACTTAAAGCTTAAAGTGGCTGCCACATGCCCTAAGTTTGAAAGTGATGTAAGCAGTGTGAAAGGCATTATACCTAGTGACGTATGTCCGACACAGAAAGACAGTGACTCGGTGTCATAGATCAGTTCACAGCATTGAACTCAGAAGAAGCAGTGGTCACACCAGGGCCCGGGGTTAGGAAGATGGCTGATGTTGTCAAAGTGTACATACTTGCAGTTATTCGTGAATTAGTTCTGTGGATCTGTTGTACAGCATAGACCACACTTACTATGATAACATATGCCATACTTAATATATAAGAAGGCAACTATGTAATGTGACAGATCTGCTAATTAATGTGATTGGGATAATCAGCTCATACTCCATACATATGTCAAAATATCATGTTGTTCACTTGAAATACACACACACACACACACACACACACACACATGCACGCACGCACACGGAGGAAAAAAATAATATGTAACTTGACTTTCTGTTTTAAGGTGGATTAACCCTTTTGTTAGCTCTCAGCTCTACAATTCAACTTTTCAAAACTTTATTTTCTTTTTTCCATTTATTCAGTTCACCAAATATTATTTGTGAATTTAATTGCCCATTGTATTGTCTGTCTTAGCCATTACTGACATCTATTTCCTTTTCAAGCTCTTGCTTGCCCATTTTATATCCGCAGCATACGGACGGTGTCATCTTCAGAGTGTTTCTTGTCATTCCCTGTCATGCCTGGGTAACAGAATATATTGGTGTTTCAAACTTATAAGTTTTTTAATCTCCTTATGGAACTCAGCATCTTGTAAAGAGACTGGAGCAGTTCCAACCTTGAAGGCATCAAAAAGAACAAGTTCTAAATACCATAATTTAGAATGCAGCATATTTAGCCATGTCCCCATCTTGTATGTCACCATTTCCAAGACACAGCTCTAGAAGTACATATGCTTGGCATGTATGTTGTAATATTGCTTCCCCCACTTCTCTCCTCTTTTGTGGGGAAACGAACCATACAGAGTGAGCCTTGGGAACATGCATATGGGACCCACCCATAGCGACACAACAGAAGCAGACTTTTGAAGTAGTCATGTTTTGTCCTGTTAAATGACATGGTACAAAGGCCTGCAGTGGATTAAACTATGTTCACTGTGACAGAAATCTTTCATTTTCATGGAAAAAGTACTCCCATCAATTCCAATTGCGAGAGTGACTGCCAGGGCGGCACGTTTCTCAGGCTTGTTCTCGAGTCTCAGCTTTGTGTTGCTTATAATCTTGTCTTGGCACGCAGTGTTTCCAGAATGGATCCGTTTTCATGTTTCTTTGGCTTTTTCTCAAGATTTATGAAGGAGGGGGTTAGCTTTTTGTCTGGCAAGTAGCAAAGTCTATTTGAGACTCTCTAATCAATAATTGTAAAATAACTAGAAATTGATCCTCGCCAGTTGTAAATCCATCCATGCATTTCTATTAAAGTCTGTCACCAAAAGCTGTACAAAAGGCCTCATCACTGAAGCCAGGACAGAAGCAAGTAAGTGGTCATGGTGTATTAATGGAATGCTCTTATGGGGTTCACAGCAGACTGAGAACGCTTACAGGGTGTTGTTATAGCCTGATTGGGAGCTACAGCTCATTTTTCTTTCTAGGTGCTATGACAAGATGTGATGTGACATTCTGTAAGATTATATCTTTTTCAGAATGCATTATCACTGATTGAATATGACCTTGCCCTCCTCCCCATTTGATGCTAAGCTTTTAGACCCCTTGTTTTGGATAGAATAAATGTGGGGAATGCACAGGGGTGTTTAATAAAGATTACTACTATAGATACAATCATGTTGTTTGGGCAAAAACATTGCTAGGCAGTATTTGAAGGAGGGGACATTCTCCTTTCCTTGGTTTGTCAAATACCACCTTGTCACTGTGAGATGATGTCATGAGACCTAAAGTTTCTCTTGGGACACAGGCTATCTTTATTTGAGGCTTCTGAGGTAATATATACCACACCTTGTTTGTGCACTATGGGGAGTTGGACACAGGGAGTGTAAGCTACATGAGCATTTCACCAATGAACTCACTCCCAGCCATTATTTCTGGCTTACGGACTATCATTAATTGCTATGCATCAATAATTGAAAAACAGGAGACCGTTTTCTTATTTTAAAGCTTCTGAGTGATCCAGAGCAATAGTTCCTTGCAGTCGATATTGTTCAGTCTTTAGTGTTGTCATGAAATGTATGTACAATGTGATGCTTTCAAGGTTAAAAATCAGACCACTTCAATATATCTGTGTATCTGCACAAATAAAATAGTTTAAGATCCTCTTCTCTCTCTCTCTTTGTTTTTTTTTCCTTAAAAATTTCCCAGAGGAAGAACAACCAGACCTACACCTATCTGTGGGTATAAGGACAAATGCTTAGATTGTTGTTGGGGGCTATGCTGGGTTAGGAAAGCAGTGGCTGTAAGTTCTTATATCCTTGACTTGACTAGCATTGATTTGCAGTACGAGCTGTGATTTCTCTTTTGTAGAGCTGGTCTAAAGTCCAGTTAGAGAGCTGTGGGTTACTGCCAAGACAGGGATGCCACTACTGTTCACTGTTGTCCTTTGATGTGGCCATGAGTATCATAGCTGGGTAGGCCACTCATCATCTTCCTCCTTTGGAAGCTTGCACGTCACTGTCTTGTACTATGAAAGCTGTCCTGGGGTGGAAGCATTCAGGTGAGTTCCAGCTCAGGGGTCTCTGGGCCCTGTTTCTGAAAGAGCCTCCTCATTTCTCCATCGTCACTTACACTCTTGTTATTTCCCTGTTGCTCACCAACCAGCCTACCTGGTTTCTAATGTTAAATCTTATCCTCACCTGTAATAAACAGTTTGTATCATCAACATGAACTCTTAAGTAGGTAAGGAGTTTAATATTTAAAATAGAAGAAGTGACTTAGTAAGATGAGGAGAGGTAGTATCTCAACAGTGCAGTTCTTGTAGGTGCTTGCTTTTCCTGGAGAGTCTTTGCCTCATGTCAGCAAATCCGTCACAAGCATGATCAAAGGCCCCCCTTTCTCCTTTTCACTTAACCTGATCTGGAGAAAAGATCAGGTGTTGGCAGAGTTCCTATTGTTTTCTTCTTTTTGACATACTTATTTTAAACGAACATAAGGTTTTTGGTTGATTTGTAGGTCCTGTAAGTGTGTAGTATTGGGACCCGTGAGATGGGTCGGTCAGTATTTGCATGGATGCTTGATGACGCCAGGTTAATTCCTGAGTCTCAAAAGGTGACCAACGAACCCTCTCCTGGACTCTGATCTCTCTGTGTGTGTGTGCGCGGGGGGAGGGGGGGACAGAGAGAGGAAGAAAGACAGAGCAAAGTAAACATATTGAAGTGTGCAGCGCTGAGTTCAGCTAAAGTCGTAAGGCACAAGGACTTTTGTTAGGTGGTCTGATACTTTTCTCAAGAACAACCTCTAGGCTGTGTGCTCTGTGGGTTTTAGTCCTTAGTACCTCATTAAAGGAAAGGAACAAGAAGTAGATACTTGTGCCCAGATACTCAGAGATCAGAAAGCCTCATCACACCAGAGTGCTAAAGCCATTTGGGTTTTGCCCAAGACTTGGTGTTTTAGGCCCCTGGCTCCATACACTCCAGGTATCCATGGAGGGGATGGCGATAAAGTATCGTGTATCACCATCACACTTAATGAAGATAACCTTGTGTTTCCCCTCCTAAACGCCTTTCATTTGTGAGAGAAGTCTTTCGCTCCCTTGAAGAAAGTGATAGATAGGAACAGAAGCCTGTCCTGAGGTGAGTGGAAAGGAAGCTTTTTCTTTTTCCTTCTGATTTTTAAGAAGTTCTGAAGGATTACTAGACAGAGAACAAGGAGGCCAGTAAGCTTTCTGAATGTTTGCCTGCCTTGAGATTAGAAGTTAAGTGAAGGTGGGCAGCCCCTTCCTGGGTACCCAGATAAGTCAGTCAGTCCTACCATTGCCCCAAGCAATCCAGGAGGAGGGGGGAGAGAGAGAGGGAGGGAGAGAGAGAGAATATGAATATGAATATGTATGGTGTATGAAGCACCCCTGATCTCTGGTCGTCTCATGTGCTACTTTAACCCTGTTGTCCTCTGCCTTCACACATGACTTAGGTGGGCAGGCAAAGATTAACCCCTTAACTTCTTAGTTTGGGAGACTGGTACATATGTAGAGCATATTCTCCCTGAATGATGAGGAAAGGGCCTGTACTACTCAGCAGTTTTATTCTAGGGCACTGTTGTAACTAGTGAGACAGTAGGTAAATGTCCCCATGAAGGCTACTGAGAAAAGTACTCATTTGTGAACTTCATTGTAGCAGCATTATCTTTATATGAAGTATAATAATTGTCACATCTTACAGTATGGCTTGCTCATCATAATTGATGCCCATTGATTTAGAATAAGTATAGTTTTTTATTTTTTTATTTTTTTCTGGATCATGATTCCCATATCTGTGTTTCATTTACGTTTTTAATTAGCCAACAAGTATTTATTGAGGGCCCGCGATATGCCAGATAATGTGATCTGAGTGCTAGGGATACAATCAGATATGTACACTAAGAAACTCACTGCCCTAATATAGCCCATATTTTATAGAAAGAATTGTATGTGGCGCTATATTTAGTATTGATGCCTGTGGTCTGGAGGGATTAGAGAGAATGGGGTACTGGGCCTATCGTAAAGGAATAACACTAGGTAACACAGTATTTAATGCATATAATTTTTGGTCATATTTGTGACACTCTATACATACAAATACTTTATAATCTTTTGGGGCACTTTTATTTTTATACTTGATTTTGACGAGGTTGCCATTGAATTAGAAGACAGTGGGGTTTTCAAAAGATTTATTATTATTTTTAAAAATTCACGTGTATGCTTGTGTGTGCCACTTGTATGTGGGGACCGGCAGAGGCCAGAAGAGGGCATTGGGTCCTCTAGAGCTGGAGTTGCAGGTGACCGATACTTCTTCCTTGTAACTTGTTGTACTCTGGGGAGCATCCCCCATTCCATGTGGTCCATGGTTATTTCTTCTTTTAGAGTTGTAGCAGAGTCAGTATGTCCCTACCACCATGACCCACCCTGAATAAAGTCTATCCAACTGGTTTTATTATATCTTGTGGTGGACTGTTTACTTTTCTTATTGGTGTGATAAAATACCTTGAGAGGAGCAACTTTATGGGAAAGCGAGGATTCAGTTTGTCATGGCTGGAGAGCCGCAGTAGCAGGAATGTGGAGCAGCTGATCACATATCATTGACTGGCAGGAAGCAGAAAGCAGCATGTGTACAGCTTCCTCCTTTTTATACATCCCAGACTTTAAGACCAGGGAATGGTGTAGCTGTCGTTTAGGGTGGTAGACCTGCCCACTGTAATTAACGTTAACCTAGTCCAAGTTAGTTAGCACTCACAGATGTGCCTGGAGCCTGGACTCCTTGGTTATCCCAGCTACTACTAGCAAATTGACAGGCAGTATTAAACATCACAAATGGAATAATATTTTCTTTAATAGTCACATACCCAGTTTGGGAGTTGATGTGTTTTACTCAGAGTGTACGGGTTTTATTGTTAATCTAAAAAACTAAAAACCAAATGTCCCAACTTTATAGCTATAGTTATGACTGGTATTTGACCAAATGGCTGTACAAATATAGTTTTAATTGAATCAACACACTTAATGAACTCTGACAGTTTGTACTTTCTATATGAAGAACTAAGACACACTTTGCCCTCATTGTGAATAATGTAGAAAGCTAGATTGTGAGAACAGAGTTAGGCACACCAGTGACAGCCAGATGTGGAGATGATTGCTTTTTCCACAACCATGAGTTTATCTGTTTGGGAAGGTGGGGGGAAGCGATTGAGGAATGGTCCCTGTATTTGTGTAGTCCTGGCTGTCCTGGAATTCACTGTGTGGACCGGGTGTCCATGAACTCACAGATCCGTCTGCCTTTGCTGCAGTTAAAGGTGTATACCACCACCAACCATCACCTATGCCCTTAGGGAAAGAGTCTTTTACAGCTTAAGCTTGATAGTGATGTACCTGGGCAATGATAAAATGTGGGAACACTTGACTTTATTGGGCTTAGCCCACAGGCCCTTGTAGAGCAGAGCTTTTGCTGGCTCTTTGCCAGTGTATTTGCCATTTTGTATGACTTCCTCTGTGCCTTCCAGTCTATAGATGAAAGCCTGCTTGTAGTGCTCTGCACACCTTCATTCCAGAGGAATTTGTGAAGAACCTAGGGCAAGCAGCAGGGTGTTGTAGTATTAACGCTCAGTGGTAAAAGGTAGGCCAGAGTCCGTTCCACTCTGCCACCCAGCAGTGTAGAAGTCTCAGAGCTGGACAGACAGTAGAGAGGGAGAGGCCTACTATACTCCAAAGGGATTTCAGCCTTACTCTAGCTCTCCGTGGTGGTCGTGCCTCTTCTACCCTGCTGGCTTTCTGGGTGGGTACTGTGTACAGTTGGGGCTGATACCTTGAGCAGTTACACTTGTACCTGTGGGCTCCTCTTACCTTTGACCTTTGGATGGGTTGCCCCAGGCAGCTCGGCAGAGGACTGTGTGATGCTGTATTGGCATTGCCACTTGGCATCTGTCAACCTCTTCTCACCGTGCTTGGACTGATCCCTAGCCCGCCTCTGGAGGGTTTGGGGTTCATCGCTGGCAGTTTTATAAAGCCTCAGGTCTAACAAAAAGTTCTAGTGTCAGGGTCATATTATTGCGGTTAATAAGGTTCAGGATAAACAGATAGGCCGAATAGATGTTTATTTAGGGAGAAATAACTTACAACCTAGACAGATGAACATCAGCAAGTTCCACCGGATGCTCTCTTTTCCACGTCCCGCCAGCAAGACAGTGTTCCCTGGCTCGATCTCAGCATATTGAAGATAGTAGGAGCTGAGGACATGTAACTGAAGCCTTTGGTTGGTTTGTAGGCCAGATCTTGGGATAATGGTGATTGATTTACTCTCTGGGCAGCTATGGCTGTGCAGATGTCACAGATGTTCTGTGAGATAGAACATGAGATAATGGAGCCATGGATAGTGTGGAAGGTGGTGGAATTGTTTTTCTGGGTGCAGGAGCCTCACTGTGCAAGGGATATAGCTCCTCAGAGGTTGGCAGATGACAGGCCAGTATCTGTATGCTAATGCTCGATATCTCCAGTCTTCATTAAGTCTGACTGCCTCTTGGCAATCTATTAAATGATAACATTTGAGAAGGTTATAATCACTTAGGAAGGCTGCTAGAAGTTATGCATTGTGGACTTCCTATAGCTCTTTTTATGAAGTGTCACCAAGGAATTCCTGTGATGAAGAGCCCAGATGACATTAGTTCATGGGCTTCTATATATAAACGAAGGATCTGCCATTTAAATAGTCTATTCACTGGGCAAAGAAGGCAGTGATTGGGAACATGAAGTGAGGTGTTGAATGTAATACTGAGTTTATTGCCACATGCTTCTTTCTAATGGATACACTGACTTCACTACTTTCTAGATAGCGGCAAGAGACCGCTGTGGAGTACTCTAAGGCCGTTCTAAAGGTGCAGTATTCCATTGTCACCTCTCATTCTCGTTTTTCTTTATTGCCAAGGGGCCAACAGCTCTTGAGAAGGTGGACATTTAAAATCTTTGTGAGTATCGAGCACTTGGTTTTACTGCAGTCTATAACTTTATTCCTTTGGCAATTTGTTAGTGCGGATTTTGAGCCTTGGGTATTGTAATACTTTTTATCAGGCACCCATGATCCGCAAACCCTGTATTGCCTGACTTGTATTTGTTATGAAAGTGAAGGAGTCACTTATCCACCCATTGGGAACTAGCTTGAGTATTTTTCGTTCTGTGGATAAAACCCCTTAGACTTAAACGTTACCTTCCTGGATGGGTTGTTTACTGTTGAATTCTGTCCTATGCTTCTCTTCCTTCACTGACTTTACTAAAATTTGTATCCAACTTTTAGAGCTGTGAACTTGTAATTGGTTTGTGTTCTCTTCCAACTATGGATGCAGGTATCAAAGGGAGAGTTGCATGATTCTGGGGTGATGGTTTCAAGTTTATCTAGTAATTTTAGTTCTTCATCAGCAGTTGGGCTTGTATACAGTTCAGTTATAGAATATTTGCCCAGCAAGAAAGAGGCCCCTGGGTTCAGTGCGCACTATACTGACAAAATGAACAAGATCAGACCAGAAAAAAACAAAACAAAACAAAACAAAACAGAAGTATCTGTTTGCAAGCCAGGGTTGTTGCTCAGTGGAAAAGTGTGTATCTAGCATGCACAATGCCCTTGGCTCAATATGTACCACCGGGAGTGGTGATGGTTGCGAAGTGAAAATTCCTTTTCAAGCTATTAGAGAACAGTACACACATCAGTATGGACTACAGTGTGGGGCTGGGCATACAGGACTTTAATGCTCCTCCTTGATGCAGACAACCGAGTGAGGGCATGACAGAAGAGGCCACCCATCCACTTTTCCCTTGATGCTTCTTGGCAGCCTGGTAGCTAGGACAGTTTTGGTGTTAGGCCAGCAAGGCTGTTTGCTGGGATGAAGGCCTGGGTGCCCATAAATGGTTTGAAGCCTCCTCCCTGTATTAAGCACATGTACAACAGTCATTGCTCATCATATCCACACTTTTTTCTTTGCCTTCTTTTGGTAAGGACTTGTAATTCTTATTTGATCTTACGTTAAAGAGTAGTGCCCTTAGGCTTCACATCTGGCTTTTGGCTTCTTCAGCTCATGAGCAGTGAATGTTTAGAGAGTCACTGCACTTAGGTTATTTTGTGTGACTGTGTACTGCCATTGTAATGCCGCTGAGGAGTTGGTTTTCTCCACGTTGTGTGTTCAGGGAGTCAAACTCAGGTCATCAGGCATGGTGGCAAGCATTTTACCCAGTGAGTCATCTCTTTGATCTCACCCTGTTATTTTTGAGACAGTCTGATGTTGTACCTGGAGCTTATCTGTTGAGCTACATGGCCCAGGAATCTGTATGTCTCTATGCCCAGTGTTTGGGTTACAGGCATATGCCTCCCCAGGAATCTGTATGTCTCTATGCCCAGTGTTTGGGTTACAGGCATATGCCTCCACAACTGGATGTTTATGTGGGTGCTGGAGACCCTAACTCCTATCTTTGTGCTTGCATGGCAGTCACTGACTGAGCCATCTCCCTAGTACCCAGCACTAACCCCCACCCTTTTTGATGTATATTTTTCACACAGATTTTCTGTATCAATAAATATTCTTGGCAGATTGTAGAAGGAAGGTTCTCAGAGTAATGTCATATTTCTACTACCGTTTGAAATCCTTGTTTTCTTTACTATATGTGTTTGTGTTCAGGACTAGAATTCAACCAGGAAACTGGGACTCCTTATATGTATAACAGCATGTTAAGAAAGAGACCCCCTCCTCCCCCGGTTACTAAGCTTGTGGGGTTCCACCTTAGTCTTTTAAATAGTTTGATTCTAATCACCTTAAAATAATATTTCACGACTTCTGATTTCCCTAATTATAATGCAGATAAACAGTGGGAATCATGACATTAGAATAAGTGAGTGGCTTATGATTTTTGCCTCAGAAAGAGAAACTCTTGTTGCTTTCCTCCCCCCTTGAGCAACACAGCAGTAACAAATGAGCAAGTCCAGAGTACTTTATGATAGATAGTTAATGGCGCTGCGCCGCAGCCAGCAGGCTTGTTTCCACGGCATCTGTCACAATTCAGAGTCATTAGCATACCTTTAATGGGTTCTTTTCAAAATAATTTCTACTAGGGCATTCAGAATGCATCAAGGAAAAATATTGAGTTGTAGAGATGAGGAATTTTAAATGTAGACAAATGGATTTCATTCTCCCAGATGTAATTTTGATAAAACCTAAACTGCACAGCAACACACCACAAACTATAACAGTTTTTGACAGCAATCAACGTACTACCGGGAAGTTAGTTTTCAAGTATTCTAAAATAGTTAATTAAGAAACTTTTTATAATAAAAAGTTTAATTTAAAAATTAAAAGATCAAGTTGCTCTGCTTCTTGTTAAGGGATTAATCCCAAGACAAGCTTATTCTGGCCAGGGTTTATTGTGCCCATTGACTGCTGCTCCCATGATTTCTTGTGATCAGCAACGGAATGATAGGATTCTCATAAGATGAAAAATGGTGATTAATATAGGTACACACCACTTTTGCATACTACTGGCAAATACTTATCTCCTTATTTGTGGGATGCAAGTCTACAATGAAGCAAATAAGCTGGATCCTTTTCCTACAATGTCCTACAAGTGAGAAGTTTGCTTTCTTTTTAAAAGAAGAACACATTTACAGTAATTTTTTTAAAGAAAAAAATCATTTAAAATATTTAAATACAGAAATTAGCAAGTACTTCTGGGGTGTACACTTGGCTATTTTAATAATAATTGTGTGTTGCATGCAATGTGTGTATGTATGTCTGGGTGTTTTTGTTCATATTTAATGTTTACAATAGGATTGTGAGTTGAGCAGGGTACATATTGCTCCTTTTCCAAAACAAACTGAATCATTTACATAGCTGTCAGGGGAAGGGCCAGGGCTGCTAGTTTGTGTCTTTTTCTTTTCTTTTTTTAACCCCTTCTGTGTAATATTACTTTAGCTACACCAGCAGGATACCTCTCATCCAACACTCTTTCCATCCCTTTAGAGAAGTTTTATTCTCCAGTAATTTTATTGGTGGTTGAGAAGCAGATAATTTGATTTTTTTTCTTTTTTACTTATTTAATTAGGGTTAAAGTTTGACTATTGGTTTCTATTATTTGCTTGAAATATTGACAACGAAGTCATTTGTTTATTTTTATGTTTTTTTTTTATAGACTGCTAAAATTAATACTTCACAGAGTTGACTGCTAAACACCCATAGTTCATGGAGTTGGGGGTACCTTCTAGATTTTCTATACTTTTGCTTTCTGGAACTGCTACCGTTCTGTTACTTTGGCAAATCAGGATGGGCTCACAGGGAGAACTCATGACTCAGACACTGTACTGTGTTGTGTTCAGAGTTCAGGGAGGCTTGGTGTATTCTTGTTCTTGTCTCAGGCAACAGGAGGGGCCAGGATGAGGGGAGGTGTGAGCATCCTATTCTGGGCACACCTAGCCTCAGGGGAACTCGGAAAGGTCTTTTCTGTGGGATTGTAATGAGCTCTGCTAAAAACCAGGGAGCCTGTCACTGATAAAAGCAGGAGCAGGGTTGGGGGAGTTCACATACACCTCAATTACAAGCACTCTTCAAAACCATTGCTGGAGCCTCCTGATGAGAAACCAGTTATAAGAAGTGTTTAGATATTTAACAATTCTTTACAATTCTTTTGCGATTATAAATCACATGGTCTTTGATTTTATATATATTTATTTGGAAACACCAATAACCATTATTTTCCTTGATGTTGTGGTACTAAAACATTGTCAGTAAACTCTAGAAACCTTAAATGAATTTAGAAAAGGAATGACAGAGCAACAACAGCTCTTGCATTTGAGTCTTTAAGGGAGAAGTGAAAAGCAGCATTTTCCTTGAGAAGGTTGCAATGTGTAAGCAGCAGTTTTTAATTACAGAAAATGCCTTCAAAATATAATTTGCCATTTTAAAGTTTGACTATGAGAATGTCTATTGCCAATGTCGTAATTAGAGAACAATATCATAAATGGAAAAAACTCCCAAAATACCAACCTGGCTATTTCTACATTATGTTGAAAAGACGAATGTTGCTTGAACATTAATGTCCAATTTTCCATAGTAAACCTATCCTCTTGAATTTGGGTGTTACTGTTAGTCCTATGAACACAAGATGCTTACTCAGTTCATGCCTGAAAACTATGACCACAATTGATTTGAGTGAGAACTGTTTTAAAGGAACCCAAATTGCAGTGCATTTCTCTTTGTAAGTGACCTCCTTGGGAAGTTACTGCATGAATCTTTCTGGCCCTGCTCTTGCTCACAGTTTAAGCTCCTCCCTTGGCTTTCTGCCCATGCCCCCTTCCTTTAAGGATCACCTTTAAAGATGTCCTTCTAGATGTCTTTCAATGTTATAAATCTTCATCAGCTTGATTTTGGGGACTAGCCAGAAGTCATCTGGAGTTGGGGCTGTGGGTGATGAAATTGTAATAGCATTTTCAGTAAGACAGAAGGAACAAGTTAAAAGCAATGAGATCACTTGTTGTGAGATTTTTGGATGGATGACTAAGAGGAAAGTTCCTGAATAGGAAACCTCAACAGTCCTACCATTTGATAATGGCATACATTTGTTCATTTATTTTTATATTTGTGCTCTTTCCTTGTCTTAGTAGCTGTGGTTTGCAAATGATTGTGAGATGTTATACTTCTTTCGTTTCATGATGATGGTCGTTTTGGAGATTTTAGTAATAACTGTATATCACATTTGAAATGTAGCAATTAAAGTGACATAACACAGGAGGAAATGCAATCTCACTTAATGTTTAATTATATAAATTGGTTACTCAATAAGTTTTTTCTTTTGTAGTTTAACATTTGAAAATTGGCAGCCAGATTCTAATACTTATTTTAAGCATACTTATATATCTCTGTATTATCAAATAACATCTGTCATATTTCATGCTGTTACCAACCTATGTATTGAAAGTATTACCTTTCAAAGTCAGCTCCGATAAAGCACTAGAATCTTCCAGTGTACTACAAGACTTCCTAGTTACTTAAAGAACATTTTAAACTTAAAATTCCCTGGTCCTAGTGTTTATTATTTCTTGTAGATATGTGCTATCTGAGTTTTTGTTGTTGTTTTTTAAAGGCTATAATTGAGAAGCTTCCATTTTACTTTCCCTTTGGCAATCAGAATTTTCATTTTTATTCTTGTGACGCTGTACCATTTTAATAGAAAGTGGTAATATCATTGAGTTTACTCTGGAAGAAGGGAGGAAGAGTGGAAGGAGAGAAGGGAGGAATGGAAAGATTAAACAAAAAGTACAGAAACCAGAGTACATGTGTCTAGTTGCTAAAATGGAGCACCACTGCTTCCGATTATTTTTGCTAACTGGTTACCTTCATTCATTCTGCTACAAAAATTAGTAAATTAATACAATTATACTTTCATTATCACAACTAATAAATCCTAAACATTGATTGTAATTGTTATCTTTGTGGTTAGACTAATCTTTTTTTTTTTTTTTTTTTTTTTTTTTTTTGACAAGGGTATCTACACATCAACAACAGTCTATTTTCTGGTATTTCCACCTATTAACTTGTGTTGTAAGAAATGCAGCTCATGTCTTGAAGATGAGAAATTTTCATAGCTACTTTTTAAAAGAGTTTCCATGCATGTACAGTGAGCTCATTGTTTCATAATAAAAGTCATAAAAAATCAGAAGAAAAAATTAAGCAGGTATAAACTTGACATGTCTTAAAGGCTAGTCATTTATTCAGCCACACATTCACTGTGATAAAATACTGTCAGAGGATTTTGTTGAGGAATAGAGAGGCAAGTTTGCATGGCAAGATTCCTGTCACCATGGAACTGACATGTCAGTTATTATTCTTCCTTTATATGTAATAAAATTGGCACATGAGACGAATCATTCAGGTAGAAAATTTCTCGCCCTAGTTCTTAATGATTTTTAATGATAAAAGATCTAATGTTTGCTGTTTCCAGTCATAAGCACCTCATATGACAAGGGAGCCACTTCCAACCAGTTTAGTTTTTGGTTCAGAGGTCACAGAATTTTCAAAGGTCCCAGGGTGTTCCAGCCCAAGTAAACAAAAACCAGTTAATCTTATTTAACAAGCATTTGTTGAGAGTCTCTTTTGTGCCAATATATTGGTAAAGATTTTCCTCAATTCAGGTGTGTTCCAAAGGTGTTGAAATAGTCATAAATTTCTCTATTGCTTTTGAAAAGTAAATGTATAATGACTATCTAAAGATTTTTGATATATTGAATTATTCCCTAATGGTTAACTGAGTATATCTTATCAAGGCTAAGTATAGTAATCATCACATGCTTTTGTAGTATTTGATGTAATAATAATGTGTCTAGACTTTATCCAGCTTATAATTATTAAATGGATGTTTGGACAGTATGTGCATACAGATGGCTGTGTTTATCATTTTTAGTAAAAATGTTTATCTAACCTATGCAAATCTGCCCCCTGAAGATTATCCTTCATAGAATTTCTAGTGTTCACAGCATAATTGCTAACTGGTATTTATGTAGATTATCTGAATAATCTCATGGGAAGGTGGAAAAAAAGCACAGTATGCTAGTGTTGTAGTTTTTTCCTTTTTTTTCTTCCTTCCCAGTGTTGATGCAGAAAGTATTAGGAGTACTTTGCATTTGTAAATTAGGAGCCTGTCTGTAGCTAAGTATGAACATTTACCTCAGTGACTTTTTCCTTCCCCTCCCTTCTGGTAAGTTGTGCTTTGCCCCCCTCCCTCCCGCCCTCCCTCCCTCCTTCCTCCCCCTCCCCCTCCCTCACTCCTTCCTCCCCCTCCCCCTCCCCCTCCCTCACTCCTTCCTCCCCCTCTCTCCCCATCCCTCCCCCCCCCTCTCTCCCTCCCCCTCCCTCTCCCCTCACTCCTCCCTCCCCATCCCCCTCCTTCCCTCCCTCCTACCCCCTCCCCTCCCCCCCCTCAGTCTTCTGGGCCATAAGGAATCATACAGTGGATCCCTGCGCCTCATCGCACTGTCATCTTTCTCTTGAGTTTTCTTTTCATTCTCCCTTTTCTTCTTTCCCCTTGTTATGTTTTTTATTTACCATGCTTAAAATAAAGAAGTTGGCATCATTTGATCATATTGAAATTATTTTAACTTTTAGTAGGTAGCAGGAGTTCATTTTGGTTATGAGAGAGAGAGAGAGAGAGAGAGAGAGAATATACCAATGTAGGAAATTTAATGTGTTATGTTAAGTCCATTTACCACACCTCAGAGTTCCATAGTATAAACCTTTTGGAATAGGTTTACATTTTTGGATTTAGACAGTCAGTTGTTTTAGTGTTAGGTAGAATAGGCTTAAAGTGAGCCGTTTAAACTATTTGAAAACGATAAGTCAGGAACTGTCAGGATTTTAATGTCAGAACAGTGTTTTGCTTGCTTTGCTCTAGAGATGCTAATTGGTGTAGTAGCCAAGAGGAGATCTCACAGGGAGGGTTTGCCAAGGCAGAAGTGCAGTTTCTATCATTTGGTGATTGCATAACTAGAAAATTAAATCAGCTGACAGACTTACACAGCAAGTGAATTCAGCTAGAGTACCTGGCTTTAAAATGAAGCCAGTTTTTTTTTTTTTGTTGTTGTTTTTGTTTTTAATTTGTGGTTATAAGGAATGGGAGCAAAGGAAGCTTAGAGTAAAAGATATTAGAACAGCGTTCCATGAATATAATTGACATTTGCATTTAAACACAACTAAAATGGTTGTTTATTATAGAAAAATTAATGAATTTGGAAAAAATAACTTGTAATTCCTATGGTTTGTAGTAAGTATATGCTTTCTATTTTGCTATGTGTGATTTGCTTTCAACATGTTTATTTATGCTTCTGTAAATATATATATATATATATTATATTTTATATATATATAAAAATAATGGGGTTTAGGTAGATAGGATGGAAGAGATATAAATAATTTAGTCTCATAGTCTAATCATAAAGTATTTTAAAGTCTTCTTGTGGTACATTGTGAGTAAATTTCCATTTTATTAATTTTTATGACAAACTTTTAATGTGTATATGTTAGATATTTGACTACTTTCTATTCTGGAATGTTGATAATTTTTTTTCAAAATTATTAAAATGCCAAGGAAAATACTGTCTTTGGCTAAATTTAGGTGATGTCTTTAATTATTTTCCCATTTTAAACATATTTCTAGCAGTAAAATTGTTGAGTGAAATTGTATATCATTTTTCTGTTTGAAAAGAAAGGTCTCATCTTCATTTGTGACTGTAATAAGAGACAAGCAACAAATACTGCTAACTTGAATTACTTATTCATAATCTCTTTCACTCTTTTATTCATTCACTTATTTGTTTTATGAGACAGTGTTTCTCTGTGTAACTTCCTTGGCTGTCTGGAACTTGCTCTGTATAGCAGGCTGGCCTCAAACTCACAGAGATATGCCTGCCTCTGCCTCCCAAGTTTTAAGGTGTGCACTACCATTGCCTGCCTCCACTTTATTGTTTTCAAACATTTTTATTAGCCTCTTCCTCTTCACATTTATGAATATGACTTGATAGATGTCAAATCAGCCACACTTTTGCTTTTGTTTTAATTATATGTTTGGAAAGGTTTATTTCTATATAAGATTTGTCACTTTTAATTTTCAGATTACAATTTAATTATTCTTCTATTGTATGTGTATGGGTGTTTTGCCTGCATGCATGTTTCAGCATATGTGTACAGTGCCCATGGAAGTTAGAAGATGGTGTTAGATCAAACAGAACTGGAGTTACAGATGACCACGAGCCGCAAGCGGGTGTTGGAAATCGAACCTGGGTTCTCATAAGAGCAGCCAGTGCTTTTAACCTCCTTGGAACTGCCTCTGGAGCCTCATAGTTTCAATTTTTAACATTGTAGTTTTTACTCTTTCCTGGGTTTCTATGTTTATTTTAGCATGTGGCATTTCACCAGGTGTTTCTACAAAGTTTTGCCAGCATCAATTTTTAAAATAAATAATTAATCCATTCTCCTTAGATTTATCTTCATCATTTTACTTAATATACTGTTGATATAGAATTAAGTATGTTTCTTGATTTAAAATTTCTGTTCAAATGGTGCAGCTGGCAGCTCTTTGACCACCATTAAACTCTTAATTATTTTAGACTTGAAGTTTTAAAAATATTTTTCAAGACCATTCTCTAGACAAAATAGCTTTACAAATAATGATTTATTTGTTCAAAAGGAACACTCCTCTCTCTTCATTGATCATTTAACACTCAAGTCCCTTGGCTTTCCTCCATGATTTAGAGAACCTTTAGGTTATGTCTAGAATGAATGTAAACACAAATTGAGGTTTTTGTCTTCTAATACTAGATAAAATGGATGGCTTATTTTTTTATTGTTTCTGTTTATACTTATCCCTCCTCTTTTTTTTCCCCCCTGTGGAATGGGCATTGTTTGATAGAGTCCCCTTCTCTTGGTTTGTAGTTTACTCTTTTATTATTCATGCATGGTTTTATGTTTTATAACAAGTGAACTTGCAACCAATCAGATGTCTTCTTGTAGACCACACACGGTGTGGAGTCTGTGCTTTCCTAATGAATAATACTGGTTTGTACACCTGCGAAGTCCGTTTAGAGAACTCTTCTTTATTTCATTATAGACTTCAGTGTTGCTGTTGAGAGCATACCCATGACAGTAGTTTCTCTTCTTGTGTTGCAGGTGCTGCCATGCAGTGCCTCTATGCCTCTACTGGTCTGCACCCCATTGTAGCCTTTCCATTTCTTCAGTGTTTTGAACAGAGATATGAGAAACTGTCTGAAAATTCTCTCATCGTAGAAAGCCACAGGATTCAATAATGTGAAATTACAGTGGTTTCTTTAAAATCTTCAGAGAATTGCAATTATTAACACCATGAGTAATTTTCTTTCTTCCTTAACTTACAGTTGTTAGAGAACAATTTAGAAAATTGATGCTTCTGTCAAAAGTCAGGATGGGTAGGGTGCATGCTCCATCTGGGTATGACAACATTAAGAATCTCACAACTTTTACTAACTGTGAAAAAAGGAACCTATTTTATACTCCATTAAGCTGTTATACATCATAAATAATTTATAGCAGCCCTGGTTCTTGTCTGTATCAAAGATGATAAACTAATTGCTGTAGATTTTTTTCCTTCCTTTTAATATATTCAATAGCATCCTCCTCCCCTCTTCTCTTCCCTTGGTTACTTTCTATTTCTTCCTTATTAGAAATTATACTGGATCCTGGAATTTTCCAGTCAGTGACTTAACAGATTAAAGTTGTCCTAGGGACCCACAGAAGACCATCCAGACCAGAATGTTTGGTTCCTTAACTACCCACTAGATCCTTGGGGAACAGTTCAGCCTTCATTTTTTCTCTCCTCCCTCCCTCCCTCCCTCCCTCCCTCCCTCCCTCTCTCCCTCCCTCTCTCCCTCTCTCCCTCCCTCCCATCCATCCATCCATCCATCCATCCATCCATCCATCCATCCATCCATCCATCCATGAAATAAGCTTAGCTGCTCCAGGGAGTTACTCTGAGAATTCACAAGAGATGTCAATATCCTGCCCCTTCCAGGCAAATGCTCAACCACTGAGATATCCCCTCAGCCCTTGTTGCTATGACGTTCCTCCCATCCCCCAAGTGCTACAAGGACTGAGTAGATTTCAGAATCCTCATTCACAAGTTCACAATTGCTTGCTTGACTTCTACATGGTCTACACCTTCTTGACTAGACTCCTGCCCTAGTAGATCATCTGATTACCACCGACTTCCCTAGAGAGCAGTTGGATGAGTAAGGGTGGAAAGTGCTATGAAAACAGATCTGTGCTTCTAGTGTTTGGTGTCTCTAGCAGTGTAAGGAACCCATTCCCACCCCTAAGTGGGGAGCTCACTGGTGTGGTTGGATGGTTTCAGAGGCACACTTTGTCAAGAAGAGTAACAAATTTAGAGATGTGTGATGGGAGATGTCATTCTGTAAATATGTTTCTCTTATTGGTTAATGAATAAAGCACTGTTGGCCAATAGGAAAGCAGGATAGGTGGGACTAGGAGACAAGGAGGATTCCGGAAGGAGTAGAGAGAGAGTCAAGATGGAATACGGAGAGAGCAGAACGCCAGCCCCTCCGGTAAGATAAGACCAGGTGGCAGTTCTAAGATTAATAGAAATGGGTTAATATTTAAGACAGAGCTAGTGGATAAGAAACAAGTAACTGGCTAACAGGATTATATCTAATACAGCATCTCTGTGTGTTATTTGGGGCTGGCAAATAACCAGACCCGTGGGGTAAAAAACCTTACTCATAACAGATGTGAGAGCCAATTCTCAAGTTAAATGTTCAAGCAGTCACTTGCAGGCCTGCAGCTTGGATTGGCTGTTCTTGAGAGTGGTTGATGGCCTTAGGGGGATATTTTGAAGTGGTCAGGAAAGCCTTGTTGTGAACTGAAGTGTGATTATGCTGATTGGGTGTGGGGGGTTCTCCTTGAGCTTGAAGATAGCTTTGGGAAGACAGCACAGATATGCATGTTGAGGAAGTAACTGCAGTCTTGCATGAAGGTCTCAAGAAATAAGTGCCTTGTTCTAAGTGCAGTCTTCAAGAATGACATAAATCCAAGAGATGTACTTGTGTGTAGTTACCTTAGCTAATTTTTAGGTAAGACAGAGCCATAGGATAAAACTCAAGAAACTATGCTCACTGTGTCCTTTTTGTTACACTTGCACACAGTCCCTAACCCTTAAGGAGGTAGAACGGTGGGGATGTATAAGATATTTCTATGCATGCCCAGAGCAAGGCACAGAAACCTGCTTTGAAGTGTTTAACAGGGCATTAACCATTAGGGAGGTGGTTTCTTCCTTTATAGTAGAACTAGAATCTTGAATGCAGGGTCCTGAGTATAAGACTTCTGCTTTCAATTGTTTTAAAAATAGAAACTGACCGGGTAATTGGAACAATATTTCCACCAGTTCATTTCTGAGAAAAATGAAATCTTTTTAACAAAACACATGCTTTTTACCTTACGCCCTCATATTTAGTCTTGCTAATATCTGTAGACACACACACACACACACACACACACACACACACACAGTGTTTACATACATTGATACATACATTATACATATATAACAAGTTCCCTTATTTTTCCATGCAGCAAACCTTATCCCGAATTGAATAATGGAGCCTGAGGTATATGCTGTTGCATGGAGAAAAATGATAGCTAATGTGTCACATAGAAAGAAGAGGCAAAGTGTAGAATAGAAAGTGTGGTGCAGGTCTCAAGTGTTGACTCTTCACAGGGGAGGCCTTGGTTTCTCTGCACAACAGAGCCCCAGAGTGTGCAGGACTCCAGCACTCACCCCCTTTTGTGCAGCTCCCTCAGGGACACACGGAAGGCAGGAAAGCCTTCCCTTACAGATGGCTACTGATTTCATCAGGGACCTAGCGTGTGTAAAGGGAGAGCCTCAGTTATATAGAAAATGGACTTAAATGGAGCACTTCTATTCCCAGGGATGCCAGATAATTGACTTACTGCTACATCCTGAACCATCTAACGCTCATGCATACACATCTCACTTTTGGGTGCTGAGAGGTACTAAATGGCTTGAAAACTGTAATTAAATAGCTGAGATTGTGTTGCAGAAAGAACCACTAAGCGTTCCTTCATGGAATCTCTCAGCACTGAGTGCTAAAATTTAACCCGAGTCGCTGTGACTAATCTAGTCTTTGTAACATTGGACTTAAGATTGTGTTCTTCGGGTATGTTCTCATTATCACCAATACTGATGATGGGAGTGATGGATGTGGTATGTGTTTGCTCCATCACTCAACCTTTTAGAGTACTACTTCCTTATAGGGGGTAATTTCCACTCTGCTACATTTAATAGATTTACCCAAAAGAGAATATGTCTGTGGGGACTGTCTGTCTTAGTTGCTGGGCTCTGGGCAAAAGACATTTGTATTAATCAATTTGAATCAGAGTGAAATTATGGTGGCAATTCATGTGAGTAAGAGTACCATAATATTTATTTATTTCTATGTGTCTCAAACATTTACCCCTCTTGGTTATTAATTTGGAAGACTCAGTCCCAAGTTCTCAACTTTGCTTTCTTGTGCTCTGGGTTTCCTTTTAGGTTTTACTTCTGTAGACTAGTGTTATAGAAAGTAGTTACCATACTTAGGATGATTGAGGTAATTCAGCTATGTAGTTAGTTACATTACAACTTGCCCAGCAGACTTGGTACTGCACCATTATTTCCAAATAACATTGAAACTGTTTGTTTCCTAGTTGTGAACTGTCTGTGTTTCTTACTTTTGAGACAGGGTCTTGTGCATTGCAGACTGGCCTCCAGCTTGTCCTTATAGCTGCGGATGACCTCTAATCTCTGATTGCTTTGCCTTTACTTCTGGAGTGGGTGGTTACAGGCTTGTCCAACTACAGTTTATGCAGTGCCAGGGATTTGCAGTGCCGGGGATTGAAGTGGAAGTTTTCACTTATGCTGTGCACACACCTGTCTGCCTTGATCCACTCAGTAGCCTTCCCTAACTGTGGAAATGGTGTGTTACATCTTCTGTGTAATACAGAAGTAAAAAGATGACTCAGAAACTGAGAATTTGAAGTCCATGAGTCTTCCCTGTGCCTTAGTATTTCCATCTGATGAGTGGAGAATGATTAGCATCTAACACATGTACTTCAAAGGAGATGTGATGCTGGATGGTATACACACAGGAAAGGATATGACACACATGCACATGTGTGTATCAGATGCAGGAAAGGGTCTTGAGAGTTGTCAGTAAAGGATTCAAGTAAAAGATACAATTATTTGATAATTGGAAAGATCAAACAATAGTTGTGTTTGACTATCCTCAAAAATACACATTTTCTTAACTTGTTAGAAACATTTTTGGGGATTTTTCTTTTTCCTGATATTTTATGGAGCCATTAATATGTTTTTATGTAATCCAGTTTTTAGTGAATTAATGTTTTGAATGGCAGTTACTTCTACATAAAACACCAAGGTAATAAGGTTCTTTGAGAAAGCAGTGCACTTTGACAAATAAAAGATCATTCGGTCCTTTTGTGTCCCACGGTACAGCAATACCAGCCACCATATTAAATCTTAATCAGCAACAATGTTTTCACTAATTACACAGCTGGTTTGTATATTAAATAAATTGCCATTTGTAATGTTAGATTATATTAACTAACACAACTAATTGCCAGCCACAAACAAGCATAAAGCCATTCATTCATTCATTCATTTATTTATCTATCTATCTTCTATCAGTAGATTAAAGCAAGCATCGCTGCCTGGTATTTCAGTCAGTGTGGAAAGACGGGCCATGAGAAGTAGGAATACATTTGTAATGCAGCCAATTTTTAAAAAATACATGTAACTATTATTACCATACCAGGAGTCTGTGAAATAAGATTTATTTAAGGCATTTCGTCTCTCCCCCCCCCCAATATTATTAAGAAAAAAATTGAGATTTTAAAAAAATGCATGTAGTCAATGTGGTACATGAATCATAGGTTTAAATTGCTTGTAATTTTAAAGGCACTTAAGGGAATTGTGAAATCCGTATAATGCATTCTTATATTTGGAAAAGGTTATAAGAAGAATAGTCTAGTTATTTTAGTATTTCTGTCCTAAAAATAGGACTTTTTGAATTGTTAAACCCAAGATAGCCATACATGAGCAAATCTATGTCTAGTTCTTGTTAACTGCTTTTTATGTTTTCCCTCTAAACCTCTTGTGCTTAGTGAGGTAGTTCAGTGCTATATAATTCCTGTAAAGGCCACAATGTCATTCTTGTAAACTATATAGCTGGAATAATGACAACAGCATGAATGTTGCCAGTGCCTTTAGAAGGGAATCAGTTAAATGGCACTTGGAATTTTGATGATTATTGCTTTGAAAAGCCTGAAAATCACAGGTCTTGGCTTTATGGTTTAATTACTTGCTTAAAAATCGCTAGTGATTCACTAAATCAGAGGCTTCCAAACAAATAGCATCAGTAACTCTGTCATGCCTGAACAGCTCTAGTTTTCTTGACAATGGCTACCAAACTGTGTTTAGCCTAATATAAACTGTTAGTTTAACAGCAAGCAATAGGAGCTTCAAGCAGCCATTGATGAGGAGCCAGTAAATTGAGCACTTAGACCAGCAGTGACACTGGTGTCAAGAATAACTTCAGCATGCTTTATCAAGACCAGTTGGGGAAGCAAATATAGTAATTATCCACATCCTTTTTTGATATTGGATTTAATAATAATGAGAGCCATCCAGCTTTCTGGGGCTTCTAATTAATAATTGGTTCTTAAGAACACAGCATGTGGCTTCTCACAGTTTGAATGAGATTAGGAAATAGGGCAAGCTTAAGGTCCCACATACTTTCGAGACCAAATTGAAAAGGCAGTGAAAAAGAACAGGCTGTACGGTGAGACTCAGGTGTGCTGGGGGGAAATTTAATTCGTGCCTTCATTGACCGGCATGCTCCTTCCTTGCTGTGTCTTAACTTTGTGACATTTCTGTGAGTATTCCTCTCTCCCATCTTCCCCTTTTGCAGTGGTCAACTTTTTATTTCAAATTGACTCTCCCAGAGTTCGCTGAGTTCCTGCTTGGCCTTTACTCACACAGCAGCCACAGTCTTGCTCTTGAGTGTAACATTAAAACACATGTGGTCCAAATGTACAGGGCTTTGACTTAGGGTTGTGTTACTTTGTTGTGATGGGAACGTTGCCTGCGAACTCAGTAGAAAATGCACTTTCAATAGTGAATTTTGAACTTTTCTGGAGCAGAGAGCTGATACTTTGAGAATATGGGCTAGTGACAGCAGGCCCCAGCCTTACTGGGCCTGAGTGATTGGGAGGCCGTGGGTAGATGACTTGTATTTTGCCATGTCCTTTGTTGCTAAGCTAGAATGTTAAGTAGATTGGTGTATTGAATGTGCTTCACTGAGGACATTTTCAACTCAGGAAGGATTGATTAGCATGTAGCCTCACAGGCCAGCAGCATCTATAATGGAAAATGAGCGATTCAGATACTCATTTAGTGCTTTATGAGTGTTAACTCATACCATACAATTTATAAAGTACGGTTGCCTGGGGTTGTCATTTTATGTATCTGTGTTAGGAGTAACTAAGAGATGGTAAGCAGTTCATTCGCAGGGACTGATCAGTTTGTCTCCAGACTGTTCTCTGGTTTGTTATGCCATGCTCTTTCCTTAGTAAGTATGACTTAGTGTAATTGTGAATGTTACTTATTAAAGTGTCAGTACTATATGAAGAATGATCCTTCCTGTTGCAGACAATTTTTTTTATTAAAAAGTTTATTTTTAACGAATGGTTATTTCTTAACAATTTTAACAAGTTCTTTTTTTTAAAAGCTTCTGTATTTTTTTGAAAAGTTTTTAAAATTTATTTAGCTTCATTATATGTGCATTGGTGTGATCCCCCCCGGAACTGGACTTACAGACAGTTGCAAGTTGCCAAGTGGTTGTTGGGAATCGAACCCAAGTCCTCTGGAAGAACAGCCAGTGTTCAATGCTGAGCCAGCTATCTTCTCTCCAGCCCGAAAAGTTTTTTTTGTCCTCTTCGAAATTTGAATAAATCTGGAATTTAGTTAGTAGACAAGAAAGTTTCTTTTTAAAGTTTTGATCCACAATAATACATTAATAGCATCTCCCAGTACACAGAAGTCATTCGTCCTTCTGTAGATGATTCTTTCTACTTGAAATTTACTATTTTTGTCCACTTGTATTTTATTTTGTATCTATTCTCTTTCGCTGTACCAGTATTATCTGTAAAGTGCAACAGCAGTGCACTAGCAGTTACCTGGCAGTTTGATAATCACCACAAACCTGTACTGCCTGGTGGGTGGGGCTCAGGCCGGCCATTGAAGCCCCGCCTCCTCCCAGCCCGTGTGCTGCCTCGGGCGCATGCTCTTCTAATTTTGTTAGTTTTCTAATTTTGTGAGACCTTGAATGGTTTTGCCGGTAGGCATTTGTGAGTGATTGAATTCCAAGGCTGGATTAATGCTTTTCCCAAGGCCATGAGAGTTTCTCCTTTGCCATTTCATCATGGTCCTTTGGGGGCCTGGTGGAGTGGATGGCATGGCTGTACCTAGAACTTGCCTTTCCAGAGGGTCCTTTCTGAAGTTCTTCTGTGACAGGCAAGAAGGTCCGATATAACAATAGTAGAAAAATGGCCCCTCTCCAGTTATCCCTTTTCTGTTTTGTCCTCCCTCCCTCCCTCCCTCCTCCCCTCTTTTCCTCCCTCCCTCCCTCTCTCCTAGGTTGCTGGACACAGTGTACCAAATACACCTTAAATAGCAATGAAGATGCAGAATTGTCTCATTTTTGTTGTCTTGTCCATTTTCCCAGGCAGACTTTACCAGAAGGCTGGAGCTATTTCCTTGCTTGCCTTTACCTACCATAAACTGGTAGCGGACGGATACCCTAACACCATCTTGGTTTGAGGTGTCCATATCACCACATACCTGGTTCATTCTGAGTGAGCAGAGGCATGTTGAATGTTTCTTCTGTGTCTTTCAGGCCCCAGGATTGCCAAGGGGAATAAGACACATAGGTTGCTATTCTCTTTTGTTATATTGCCTAGTGGAAAAGACAGACAAGGAAGCAAACCAACTTAAGGATATGCATTAAACATTAGAATGTGGAGCTGTATGACGATACATGTCAGATAAGGGAAGCAAGCTGGATTGCTAAATTTGTATCGCACCAAGTCCTCCTGAAAGATCCCAGGATAGTGAAGATGTTTCACAGAACACAGTCGTAGCAGAGGAACTGCCATTACCTGCTTGTTTATTAGAAATAGTCTCTTTAGCCCAGGTTGGACCTGTCAAAGCATAATTATCATCTGAACACAGTCTTCCTGTGAGCCCTTGTATGAAATTAGAGTTTGAAGCACACAGATGGAGTATCTCTTACTTGAAAACTAGGAACCAGATCTACTGCAGATGCCAAAAGTTTGGGATTTTGGGACATTTCTAAAGATTTTTACTGGTTGAACATCACTGATCTGAAAATCTCAAGTGCTCCCCCAAAATCTCTTTTTGCGTTTTCATAACAGTTGTACATGGCCGGAGCTGGTGTGGAGGAGCGGTTCTCAAGCTGGACAGCTGTAGAGACCAGGGTGGGCTCTATTAGGGTTTGGGCATGGGCAGTATTCATAGAGGCTCACATGTTTTATGGTGGAAGGTGATGGAAATTTAAGATGGGGCCAAGCAATTAGGTCACTTGGATTGTGACCATAAAGAGACTGGAAGACCCTGCACTTGCCCTCTGTGTTAGCTCTTGGCTTGGTGAGTGATGGTTTTGCCCCACCGGTACCCACCTAAGTCGTTCCTCATTGGTGGTCCAAACAATGAGGTCACGTGGTCTTTGATCAGAACCTCAAAATCCATGAGCCAAAATAAAAGCCTTTTCCTCCAAGGTTACTGCCCACTGTATTTCACTGTGGTAACATAATGCGGGCAGAGTCACAGTACTTCACTCTCTGCAAAGTGACATTTGAACAGATCTTTAATCTGCCAGAGATATGTGCTAGTTTCACTCGCTAGGTCTGGGAGTCCACCCACACAGAGGCTGTCCTGTCCTGCCCATCGGATGGATCCCTCCTCTACCGAAGATGGTAGACACAGCAACATGAAGTTAGTTGTCCACCAGAATCATTCTGAAACCCTGCTTGTGCAAGACAGTCCTGTGTGCATGTCTCTAGGATCTGACAATCCCACATGAGTTTTGCTAAGGCCTGTGGTTTCTGCTTACCTGGCCACCTCGCTCTCCCTAGCTTGCACAAGTAGTGACCTTCTCTATTACAAATGACACAGGCATGGTGCAGATAAGGGGTCTTGAAAGGAAACCTTTGTCCTCAGGCATTACTCCCAGCCAGTGAAGCCAGCATGTGTGCAAGCTGGGCCCTGGGCTGCAGCATTTTCTGCAGCTTCACTGGCTCTTCTTCAGGCAGCTGAGATCAGAATCCCCTGCTCTAGTGAGAGTTGAACTTACCTGTCTGCTGTTAGGGTCTCAGACACTGTAGGAGATTATCATGCTCAAGATTGCATTGGATCGCTGAAGCTCATACTTCTTGTATGGACGGTATGCTGAGTACACCATTAGACTATTCTGATGATGTCATTTGCTTCTGCTTGACCAACAGGTCTGTCTGTAGCAGTTTAAACTAAAACTAAAATGTTAAAACCATTGCATGTTATCTGTAGTGCTCCTGAAATGAAATCACCATTAAGGACTACCACGACAGAAATGACTGCAGCGGGACAGTAACTACAGTTAAGCCAGGACCAAACATCATGAAACTGCACCAGTTATCCAGGAAAATATGTTGCCATAGAGGTAGCTCAGTTGATAATGAGTTGTGGCATTCTTTTTTTATATTTGAAACTATATAGATATATTTGCCTATTATTTTTTAAAACTGAGACCAGAATCTTGACACATTTATAGTACTGGTCTGACCTCCATCTGAATCTGCATCAGAAAGTGATCCCTACAGTCCAGAACTTACTTGTTGGCCTTGTTCTGGCCTTTAGCCTTTTTAACTGGCACACTGCTGAAAGGATCAGCTAGACCCCCCCAAATCTGGAGAGCTAAATAGAATTAAGAGGAGGTATTCAGAAGAAGGCAACATTGGTTAGAGATGAAAAAAGAAACTGTCGTATAAAGAAAGATATTAAGACTCTTGGAGTTTATGAAGTCTTATAAGCCAGGGCTATGAGTCATGAGTGGAAGAAGAGCTCAGGTGGAAAAATTGAAAGGAGGTCCCTAAAATTTTGTAGGATGTAGAAATGAGAAAATTTAGCAGAAAAGGCATATGTGCAAATAATGAGGCTGATTTGGATTTGCAATACTGGGCTTGCAGCTCTTTGATATGCTCTTGCCTTTGACGTTAAGGCCCTGTGTGAGCCAGCTTAACTCGTGAATCCTGACCAAAAGGAACAGTCAGAGGCTGCAGTCTCAGAGCTGCTGGGTGACAGTGATAGGCTCCTGGAGTCGCTGAGGCCAATGTGTACAGCCTTCCAGGGCAGAGAGAGATGCCTGCCTCTCTTTGTCTTTGTCTTAGTGTCTGCATGTCTTTGACAAGGGAACAATAAAACGTGCTGTTTGATTGCAGAGTGACTTGCTTCTGTTCTGTGTACCCCCGCAACCCGTCTTTTTCATGTTGCATTACACGAAGTGCTTTTCTCCTCTCCTTCCTGACCTCAAGTTCCAGTGTTCGCAGCCCCCGCTCACCCAGGCTGTGCTCTAATTGGCAAAGCTGTAACCTGGTAGCAGCAGCTCTGTATTGCCTTTCCCTAATTGGTACCAGGGGCTGCTGGCGGAGCCCAACCATGTTGGATTGATTGATAGATTTGCTGCTGTCATGGCCACGCTTCTGCTTGACCAACAGGTCTGCCTGTATCTTTCAAAACTAAAAAATAAAATGTTAGGTATATTGCATAGTGTCTTTAATGCATCTGAAATAAAATTAGCTATTCACCATTAAGGAGTACTTTGGATGTTACCTAAGGTCCCTTGGGCTTGCAACTTGCAACTCCAAATTTTGTTCTATTTCTAACTCACAGCTGGTTGTTTTCCTGCTTTCCTAATGCAGAGTTAAAGCTGCATTATGTTTCACACTGCCTGCTGCACAGTGGGTTTCTTCTTTTCAGAAGTAACACAGGCATGGTGTTCAGTGTGTGTGTGGGGTGGGGGATCATAAAAGCATCGGGAATGTTCCTTCGGAACTTGAAATTTCCAAGCTCAGTTTACATTGACCAGTGAGCATGTACGTCATTATGGCAATGTTTAATCATAAGAAGAAGTGGTACAGGTTCCCTTTTAGAGGCCATTTCATGTAATTGACATTTATATTAAAGGTATAACAGCGTTTAGGAGTATGAATGTAACATAATGACTAGTTTACCCAAATTACTGCCTGGAAGTTATAGAAGGATACAAAGGACTACATTTTCAAATCTCATTTTAATACTTTGATGAGCACTGAGCATAGGCAGTAAAATGAAATAAGCACAGTGACCTTACAGTAACAGTAACCAAATACTACAGTGACTGCTACTTTGTCATCTTGAGTTTGGATAGGAAAGTGCTTAATTATTTATAAAGTAGAATGTCCCTTGTAGCAAGGTTAATTGGTCAGTCTTTACCAGTGACCGTTGTGCAAAATATTCTGACAATAATACTATCTTGTGTGCATTTATATTGTGTGGATCTTTCAAAGATCTTTCATTTGTCCTTTGAAAAACTAAGGTTAATTGTTATTTTTATGTTTTATTGATGAGGGGGACTGAAAATCTAAAAGTTTAACTTTTGAAAACCATGGTTGTCATACCGTGACTTGAACAAGTCCTTGGGACTCTATGTCTAGGTCACAGTAGTGACTCACCCTGATGGTTTCACCATGATGGCTTGAGTCTTAAGTGGCCCTCCATAGGCTCATGATTTGATTCTTCAGTCACACCAAATAGTGGTGCGATTGTGAAGGTTCTGAAGCCTTCAGGCTACTATGCCCACCTGATAGAAATAGAGTTTACATCCCCTTCCTTCTTCCCTACTCTGATATGTGAACAACCCCCAACTCCTGCAGCCACAGACAGAGGTGCACAATCCTGCTTCCCCTTCTACAATAGACTAAAACTAGTCCGAAACTGTGGCCTAAAGATGAACCCTTACATGGACGTATCAGCAGAGAAGTGTCCAGTACACCCGTCCGCCCTATAGTGAGCATTGCGCTAGTACCCTTGACCAGACAGGGGATGCAAACCTCCTGGGTTTTACATTCTAGTTCAGAAGGTTGTGGCGAGGACAGGTAGGAACAAATCAAGTGCTAAAGGGCTAAATGAGTAATTCTTGATATAGATGTAGGATTGACAGGCTTGAACAAGGAGAGAATCTGGCAGGGTTTCTTAAAGAAGGTCTGATCTGACATTTTTAAAAGGGGCAGGTGTCAGGATTTGAAACATGTTCGACATTTTGACTGAGAGAACAGTTGGAATTAAAGATGTGGCTATGGGAGAACATGGGTTCTCTTTCAGCTGTGGAGTAGCATGATGTAGTTGGACATAAGGCGTAGTGTGTAAAGGAGGGGCCCTCACATTTGATAGGACGAGCAGGTAAAGAGTGGGCAAACTCACTGTGCTGGTCAAGAGAAAAGTGGCAGGAGAGAAGAAAGAAAGGAACCTGTTAGAAACGTGGCACAGCCTTCCCAACAGGGAAACACGCTTGACCCAAGGCTTTGTTATAATTATACAGATTGCGCGTGATGCATTGCTGAGCTTATAGTAATGTTAGCTGAGGTCAGAAAGGACGAAGGAGCTAGGTCATAGTGCACTCTGGCTTTGAAGACTCTGAAAAATCACCTTGCAGTTAAAGATTTCTGTCACTTTGGTTCGTTACCAGACCAAGAACTAAGCATTTCCCAATGTAGAGAAGGATCCAAGCAGCTGGGTTTCTCTTCTTCTTGCCTGCCTAGTTCTTCATCAATTCGGCTCAAGGTTCTGGGGCATTGTGGCTAGCTACCATTGAGAAGTAACCTTCTTCCTTAGTGGCTGTTGGAAGTGGCTTCTCTGTAGGTTAAACTCAGGCAGGAGACCTCCCAGCTGGCAAGCATCTGCCCTTTTACCTTGTGGGGAAGCTTTCCTTTCATCCTGTCCCTGGGCCCGCTGTGGCCCTGGTCAAGGCCAGTATGAAGCCTGGTGACTAGCATGGGGAGCAGACTTAGAGTGGATACATTTATTAGAGAAATTGGAAATACTGGTTTGGAGCTGGAAGGGCCAATGTTCTGGAACTCTATTTTAAAGATCAAAATCTAGTAATGAGTGAGAATACTAGGGAATGGTATATGGAGCCAAGTTGGTGAAGGCGTAACTGGGGACTAGGACAGCATTGTCTTCTGAGCAGTGGACTGAAGAGAGTCGCATGGGAGAACATTCAGGAGCGCCCAGCATGGCAGAGGTTTCTGAGAGTGTTTCTAGCTGAGCATCAGTGAGAGGATGCTGAATTAGACACAGTGACCAGTATCTGTCTTTATATGGCATATATACCCAGGCAGAAGCAGAGCATTAGAATCACAGAGTAGATTGAAGAAGAGGAAAGGAGGAAACACTAAGATGCTTAAAGTCAAGCCTCTAAGTTTTGAAAAGTTAAAATGTGTCCCATAGAGAAACTATAGTTTGAGGGGTTTGTCTCTTACAGAGATTGCTGTGTTTGAACACAAAGAAGTCAGTGCTGACAGAAAGACCAACAGCGCTAAGCAGAGTGGCAGAGGGCTGACGGGCCAACAGTGAGCATCATGCCAGAAATTGTGCAGGGGTAGAATAGTGGAGAGGGAAGAGGAATCCTCCCTCCACAGGCCGAGAGAAGGAAAGCAGGATGGCTTGAGCAGATGGAAGGACGAGAAGTTTGTATTTTGATGGCTTCCGTTCCCTGTTGGTGGTGTTCCCTTTTCTTTGTAGCTTTAGGTGTCTGAGGCAGTCCTGGGTGAGCAGGCTCACAAGAGGCGGAGCATTCATTTTGGTTGGTACCCTCTGCCCCTTCCTTTGGCTGTCACATAGTACCTTAGAGTTCTCTTTGCTGTCCTCATTATTCATGATACCAGTTCCTAGTCATGATACAGGTCACCACCTGTCTTCCCCTTCCTTATAATCAAGCATCACTGTACAACTCCAGCCTTGGCTTTAGCTGGGACTCCAGGCCACCTGATAGCGTGTCACATGCCAGGAGGCAGAGCAGCTGAGTTGCCGGTTGAGCCCTTCCACTGCTTCATGAGCCAGTACATTTTTGAGTGTTTTGTGTGAGTGTGTGTGTGTGTATCAATAAATGATATATTGGAAGACCCTTCATGATATAGATGTGCTTATGTCTGAGAGTAAATCAAGAGACTTGGGAAAATGAGGGTTATGGAAAGTCCAAAAAGCAGTGTTCAGGGCGTCAGGGTTAGACTTGAACGTTAGAAGGAACTGACCAGCTGTTGGTACAGTAGGACGGAGTGGCGAGGAAGACAGCTTCCTGCTGTAGCTGATGGACGAACAACGGTGGAAGAGAATGGTAGATAAGAAGAGGTAGTGTCACGTGATGGCAAAGGGGAGCCTGAGAATAGAGCATCTAAGGCTTTTGTTTACTCGGAAGGCCTCCACCATGGGTGGGATGGACATCTCAGTTTCAGAGGAGTTTGGGAGTGGCAAATAAGATCTGTCACTTTCACCTTTGAGCCATAGGAATTTTCACTTCTTAATATAATTTTCCATTAAAGCCTTTATCCAATTTGCTTGCCAAGAGGTTCTACTCAGTGTCTTTATACGAGCTGCTCTATATGCTGTAAGGCAGGCACATGGATTAGACACAGATGTTATGCAGAGAACTTTGCATCATTAAAATAGCTCACCATGGACAGTACACATACATCTATGAAAGATTAGAGCCCCAGTTAACAGCCACTGGAGCAGTCCACAGTCACCACTGAAAGTAATTCATAGAACACAGCTACACTGGGTTCCTCACAACCTCCTGTAACTCCATCTCCTGGGGAGCCGAAGTTCTCATGTAGCCTGTGTCGACACCTGAACTTGTGTGCTCATACCCACACATACACATAATGTTAAATAAAATAGATCTTTTAAAAAGTTCTCTAAGTAACACTAAATTAAAATTCATATAACTGTCTTGACAGTTTAGCCAAGGAGGAGCTTAGCTTTGTCTTTTACAAGGAAGCATTTAATTAAGTTCAGTTTTAACATCAGAAGGCCCCGACTGCATGGACTCATCACTCCCAGGGAGTGAAGTGCGGTGCTGATGCAGGGAAGAGTAGTGGGGCTTAGTCATTGGGAGTGGACATCCATCTAGCCACAGTGGTGAGGGCTACTCCAGGGGCTGTGTGTGCCCTGCATCTCCACCTGGTTCAGCAGTGAGAACCTCTTCCTGGCAGGCCGACGGCATTCCCTCGATAACCCTTCCGCTCTCTACGCCACCTGTTCTTACTCCTGTTTTGGTATTGTCATCTCATAAGTATTGTGCTGTGTTTGGAGAGTTTGCTTTTCTTCTAAATCCCTTCATCCTCTTCCTTCCAAACAGAAGGAGGAACTCAAAGAAAGAATCACCCTTTCATCCATTATCAATGATTTTTCATTTGAGTGTGTCATTTTGCTTTTGTTCCAATGGAGATCAAAGGCACACCAGTTTACCCCTGTGTTCAGCTTCTTCTCAGTGCTGGACCCCAAACAAATGGGATCGAGTTGGATTTTCTGTAGTCTTAGATCTCTCTCCAGACATGTGACACTCCCTTGGTTGGGCATGGCTGCCTGCCGCGTTTATTCTTTCCTTCTCTGTGCCCCCATCCAGGTAGGGGTGTGTGGTGATGGGGTAATGGGAGCTGGTGTTTTCCTGCATACAGTGGTACCTGCACACATCAAAAGCACACATCCTACGTCAATAGAATGCTTTGTTCTGTTCAAATCAGATTTGTAGTTCTTCAGATGAACCCCATCTTAAAATAGCTCATAGAATCTTGAATTGATATTACATAGCTGTTTCGGTAGGTTTTTGTTTGTTTGTTTTTTTTTTAAAGATGCTTAAAGAAAATACACAGTAAATCCTTTCTTTGACCACAGCCAGTAAAAGTCTTATTTGTGATGGCAGAATAAGGTCAGAAAAGAACAATGTTTATATTAATCTGTATTTAAACTTAAGAAAAAAATGTGGACTTTAATGATAAAACATGAAATCATTCATGTCTATTTCTAATCTTAACTTCTCTATCTACAGGAAAAAGTGGGTCTGGACATACAAATATGTCTGTAAACACACAGCTGTTATTTATTTAACTGTGTTGACATTCAGACGTATAAACCAACTAAAATAACAACGTTGAAAACAGCTATTCTTACAAATGCTATTTGTTTTGTAACTTTAAAAACAAGAATAAATTAAAAAAAACTTAAGATACTGCAGATGCTTGTGGGCCCTTAATTGTTCTTACTACACATCTTATGTTACGTGCTTTTGTTTGAACACATTCTGATCATTCCAAAGTCCTATTCTGACTGGTCTCTTCGTTCACCTTTCCTTCCTGGCTGTTTTAGGCTCTGTCTGTGGGGGAATGTTCACAAGGAAGTCTCACTGCACACTCAACAATGGGATAGGTTGACAAAGCAGCATTTTCACAGATGTTTCCTATTTATTGGTTAACAGACCTTTTAAAAAGTTAAAAGTAATTGTTTTGTTGGTAGATGACCTGTTCTTAGCTATAGAGTAGTTGTTTGTAAGCAAAGCTAAAAATAACCTTGGAAATCTAAATTGTGGCTGAACCATGGAAGTGAATAAAACTCCCTAAAAATCGATCGGTTCACTTGGACCATGAACTCAGTAAGAATCCTGCTCAAGTGGAAAATAGGACTTGAGCATTTCAAAGCTAGAGTTTGCATTTGTTTATGTTATTATTCATTCATTCCTTTATTTTGAGAGGAAGAGAAATAGGTATGTGGTACTGAAACCTCTTATGCTGAATGTAAGCTCTGTCACAGTGGGATGTCAGACATTTTAAAGACTGACGTTCCTTTTATTGTTTGTCATGTAAATGGAGATTGAATATTGGATAATTAATGACCAAAGACATTTAGCAGTGATATTAGTGATTACTTGGGAAAGGCCCCATTGAGTGCCTTCAAATGTATTGTCAGAAGAGATATGGCCATTCCTTTTCTCCTCCTACCTCAATGTTGCCCCAGCCCTGTGGGAGTGAACTTAGGGTCTCAGGCCTGTTAGACAACTGCTGTAGCACTGAATTATAGTATCCTCAGCTCTTTGTCACTTTCTGCGTCTGCCGTCAGGGTACCTTGGCTGACCTTGAACTCAGGTTGTAGCTCAAACCTTTCTTGAGTTTTTGGGGTTTTAAACTTGCACTATCGTCCTTCCTTCTTAAGATGGGGACAGCTTGCATTGTATCTACCTACCATTTGTCTTGATGTCTGTCTCAGGCCTCCTAGAGCCTCTTTGCATGGAGTTTGTCCCAACTGTAGATGGCTTTGGTTCAGTGGCTCTGAATCCAGGGAACAAGTCTTTATGATACCATCATCCCTGTTCTGTTGTGGTCACAGGCAAGAGCCCGGTCCCCTTGCACCACACGGTGTATTGATTGTGGTAGCAGGCTTCCCTAGATAGTTGCTTTGAAGGAACAGGAAACCCCTTCAGTTTCGCTTTCTTCCTTGGAGTAAACTTGGATCTTTATAAGATGGAGGCCCTGAATGGTGGGCTTTTGCCCAAGGCAGTACAGGCTTTTTTCCTTAGGTGATAATGATCTCTTCAAGAATAAGATTTACTTTTATAGCATCAGCCAGCATGTTCTCCTGTCTTGAAATTCCTCTGCCGAACAGATTACCTCATTACCTTTAAATTCATCTTCCCTTATTCTTAGCAAAATATCATATGAGTGACTCTATCCCAAGTACCATGTAGAACCCTTGTTCTCCTGGGAAAGCTCGCAAATCTACTTCCAATCTCTACATTTTTCTCAACATTTTTTGTCTTCCAGGTTTCCACCAGAAGGCCATTAAGTTCTCTTTACAGCTTCCAAAATCGTTGCTGTTTCAAAGTCCTAAACTAACGTTTCTACTGCAAACCGGTTCCAAATTCAGTATGGTCAGGATGATCACAGGTCCAATTCCACTCCTGGTAAACATTTTCTGTCTTAGTTACTTTTCTGTGGCTGTGATAAAATACCCTGACAGAAGCAACTTAGGGAAAGGGGTGTATGTATGGTGTGTTATGTATGCAAATGTGCATGGGTGTGTTTTTCATAGTCAGAGTTATAGTCTATCATTGTTGATAAGTCAGGTACATGGGTTTAACTGGTCATACTCTATTCATGGTAAGAAACCAAAGAACAATGAGTATTTTTTTCTCTGTTTTCTCCATTAAAAAACAAAACAACAAAAACCAGTTCAAGATCCTTGCCTAGGATGAAGTGCTCACAACAGTGGATAGGTTTTTCTGGATCAGTTATACTTACCACAAACATCCCACACAGGCATGCTCAGAAGCCCTGTAATTGTGGGTCTTAGACACTTGACTTCCTAGCTAAGAGCAAGGGCTTCCTTTGTTCTATATGCTCTTTGTTCGCTTACGAAAGCCAATCAAGGCTGGTGCAGATAGATCCACTCCCCATACAAGAAGATGCAGAATGAGACAAACTTTCAGGGCTTCCTGTGTGTTCTCGCTGCTTGTCCTTAGACGGGCATCCAAGCTCTAAGCCTTTGTTTCCTCCTCTGTGTGGAGACAAGGCCTCAAGGATTGATGTCTAGGTCCTCTGAAAGTATAAATTCTGTGTTTTGGAAGTGCATTGTGTTCTGTAGGGAAATCAGGGTTCTCACTAGTCCCCTGCCATCAGCTTCTGATTGTTGGTGATAAGAAGCCCCCTCCGGGCTCCATAGGCTGCCCTGGGACCAGTTTCTGATGGAAAAACTATGATCAGAATCCCAAAGAATTGCCTTGGAACTTATTTTCAGAAGATGACTCATGTGGCATCTTTTTTATTTTGTTTTCTGTGGGTGTGATGTATTTCTGCTGTATGTTTAGTAAGGTTTCAAGGCTTCTTTATTTGTTTATCTATAAATTGGGTTTTTGATGACACCTCCAAGCGAGTGTTAGATTTATTTACTGTTTACTCTTTATATGAGCCTTAATACACAGAGACTTGTACATTATTAGTCTCATTACTTTGGAAGAAAACTGTTTCAAGGAGTGAGTACAGAACCTGGCCTTAGTATTTGGAACTTACTTGCTTTTATTACATTTCTTAAATGAAATTTCAGAGCCTGGGGGAATGTAGTGGTATAAGTATATTTCAGGAATATATAATTGGCTTGAATTCTTTAGTAAAGAAGAAATTTATAAAATTAGAGTATCATTTTGAGTGTAGTTTAACTTTGTGCCTATGTGTTTAGAGAGGCCCTCAAATCGTTTAAAAAACTAGAGCCATAATTTACTCGAATGTAATAATCACAGCACTAGAATGCTGCTCAGCTGGTTTGGATCACTGTTTTCTTTCCTATGTTCTGGGTTTAATGACATTCCATGGATTTTGCCTCTCTGTGGTAATGATTTATCATGGAGAAACTGGGAATGATAGCCAGGGAATCGCCTCTCTCTGCAGTTGCTTTTTCCCCCCAAGCCTCCCAACGCTGGGCTCCTTTCCTGGCCAGTTAGTGTGGTGAACGGGCAGAACAGAAATGGTGGTGGGATCACCCTCAACCAAAGGAAAGAAATAGTGTGGTGATTACCCATGATCAAGCTTGCGTGTCCCTGGAAGTAGAATTTTAAATGCTGTTTTCAGCTGCCCTGGTACCTCCTGCCTGTAATCCAGTACTCTGCAGACTGAGGCAGGAGAATCACAAGTTGGAGGTCCTCCTGGTGTAAAACAACAGTGAGACAGAAATGATACATACCAAAAAAAAAAAAAAAAAAAAACACACAATGTACTGCTTTCATTATAGATTACACAGCTCAACATAATAGAAATGGCTTTTAGACAAACAGCCCTGAGAAAAACATCAAGCAAGTATTACAATGTTCCCACTGGGGGTGCAGTCATCAGTGATTCTAAGTAAAGCAAACCACCGCACCCCAAACTTGCATTGACTCTGCCATTTGTTGGCATCTGCATGGCACACAAAAGTTAATGTGCCTTTAAAACACACAAGAGCAGTTTGTCCACATCATAGGATTCCACAGACACAAGCAAACAGAAAGTAACAATGAGGCAGAATGTATCTTCTGATTTATTTCTCTTATCTAACAATAATTTGAGAAAACACAGTATTTTATTGTGTATGTTAAGAAGTTTGGGAAACTAATCCTGCATTAAAATCCTATGTTTCTCTGCTGCTGGCAGAGATTGGGGGTGTTGGGGTTGGGATGGTAGAAGGATTGTCCATCAGGCAAGCAGCATGTTGATGTTTTAGGAGGACAAACATCATATTTTCCACTAAAAGAAAGGTTCCGGAACCTTTTCTATAAAGGGTAGGGCAGTAAATATTTTGGGCTTTGTGGCTAGTTTGTCTTGTATTGTTACTTTGTTTTGTATCACAATCCCTATGCAGCCCTGGCTGGCCTGGACTTTGTCCTTCCCTCCATGTGCTGGGGTTACTGGGATGCACCACTACACCCTTAACTTGTCTCTTAGACCGCTTCCTTAAGATAATTCATTGGTGGTGGTATGGGTAAACTAATGCTGTCAAGATTCATTTTTACTTAGTGTACAAAACAGTGGGTTTCACTGTGATTATATTGTACCTTTATATTACTCTGCTTAGCTCATGGCTGTTCTCCACTGTCCTTGTAGCGGGGAGCAGTCACAGACAGTACATGAATGAATTGATGGCTCTAATAAAACCTTATTTCAAAATGTGAGCCATGGCTCTTGGGCCATACTGTGTTGATGCAGTACGAGGGTGACAGTTTTTTCATGTTCTCCATTCATACATAGTATAACTCTGAATCACTCATTCTTGATATGGGAACTTTGAGGGGACAGTGATGGCACCCATACACACATAGATACATACACTTGCAGACCTTCGGCCCATAAACGCACACTGCTTTTTTAGATATAGGATTAAATTCGGGTTTCAAAAGGTAAAATAGATATTCTTAACTCTATATTGTTTATCTAGATCATTGGGCAGTAATTAGAAAAATAGGCTACCTGTGTCCAAGAGACACTTGGAAATCTACCTGGGTTGGGGGAGCAAAGTGACTCACTGTATTGGTACTTCTTCGCTGCTGTGATAAAACAGTGTGACCAAAAGCGATTTTTGGAAGATTATTTTTGTGTTCCCATTCCAGAGGGACAAGAGTCCATTATGGTGGGGCGGCGTAGCTGCAGGTACCAGGCCTGGTAGCAGGAGCAGGAACTGAGAGCTCCCGTCCTCACCTGCGGCACACAGCAGGGAACACACCCACAGTAGGACAAAGCTTTTCCTCTCAAAGCCTATCCCTGGTAGCAGGTTTCATCCGCAAGGCCTTGCCGTGCCCCTCAGCCTCCCCACCTGTACCAGCTGCGGTCCGTATATTCTCCACCAAAGCCATGGGGGTCTTTTCTCGTCTAAATCAACACACCCACCCCCAAGTAGCAGTAACCGGTTTGTGTGTTTTGTGTCATCACAAAGAGCTACAATCAGCGTGTACCAAGTATATTGTGTCTTAGTACCCAGTGTTGGCATGTTTACAATGGAAATCTTAAGTCACTCTGGGCAGAGGTACTGAGTGGGGAAATAAAACATGTGCAAGAAAAAAATGAACTTGGGTTGGGGTTGGGGCAGGGGTGTGTTCCTGAATACCGGGCGGAGAGGAAGAGAGACGGTAGATCCGTGGAAGAACCCAAAAGGAAACAGAGACTGGGGTGAGCCCCGGCAACTTCTCATGTTCGTGGCTTGCTTCTGCCCTCTTAGGGCCACCTCTTAGGGTATGTCAGGGTTGTTTTCTCCTAGCTCCATGATTCCATCTTCCTAACCCTTGTGCCCCTTTCCTGGCCATGAATCCGTCTGCTCTGGTCTGCTCCTGTCTTACAGCAGTTGCTCTCAGAACTTTGGGTAGTAACTTCCCTTCTCTTTATTTAGCTTTTCTCCCTGCTGTCTCTGACGCAGTGTATTCTCTGTCTCTGTCTGTCTCATGTTACAGCCCTTGTTCTTCTGCCCAGTGTGTGCACGCCTGTGGCCCCTGTCCTGACCCTCCCTGCTGCTCCCCTAGGTTAGGGGCCACAGCTTTGCCATAGCTGCAACACCCCTTGCTCTTATTTCCAGGCTCATGGGGCGAGAACATTCAAAAGTGTCTAGAAAAGAAATATGTTCTCTTTAACTTTTAGGACATTATTAATCACAGCAAGCACATATGCTAAATCATGTTTTTCATGCTTGCCCCCTGTTACCTTCATTTTTGAGAAGATATACATTTATTAATTACATACATTACTACTAATTCCAGGGGACCTTGAGCAAATAGAATTGCATCCTCTCTTCTAGATAGTTAGGAAGCTGTGGGATTAGAAGTCACTGGTAAACTGACCTCTTTCCCTTGATTGGCTGCAGTACTCTATGTTAATCAGGGGCTGAGGGTGTGGCCCAGTTGGTAGAGGAGTTGCCTAGCATGCTTGAAGCCCAGGGCTCTGTCTGCAGGTTCATATAAACTGGACATGGTGACACAGACATGTCATCCTAACACTTAGGAACTGAAGGCAAGAAGTGGAGTTCAAGGTCACCCTCAATGACATAGCAGGTGCGAAGCCAACTTGAGTTCTCTGTTTGTTTTTAAAATTTTTTCAATTATAGAACAAAATTAATCAGAATTAAGGAAGTTTTATTGCTCTGATTTTTATCCAGTCACTTGGGATGCATGCAGCCCTCTGTATAAGAGGGTTTTGTATCTGTAGAGTCAAGCAATGGCAAATGTAAAATATTTAACGTGTTTAACAATAACTGTTTCCCCCCTGAGCTGAGCACTATGCTAAATTTAAGTAAATTAGGTGACATGTAGGCTAGAACCCTCACCTTTCTCGTAGTTTCTCCAGCTGTCGGGCCATTGTGACTATTTCCTCTCCTTTGTGTGTTGGGTGTTCTGTAAAGCCTGTCATGGTGGTATTTATGTAGGGTATAGACACATTTTTTTTGTTACCATTATTCTGTAAACAGTCCAGTGTAAGATTACGTAGCATTTATATTGTACTATCATAAGAAATTTGGGGATGATGTAACATGTGCATGAGTTATATACAAATTTACCCCTTTTCATTTCAGGAATTTGAGCATCAGAGGAATTTATTCAGTGTAAGGCCCCACGCTCATTGTCTTGTGGCAAGTGCATACCACGGAAGGCCGTGCAGTTAGAATCACCTTGGCTTGCCTGGCTGGTTACCAGCGCGGTTTCTCTACATACTTGCTTGCCAATAGGTCACATGAGTGCCACTATTTCTATTCGCTTTCAGCCATCTTAAAAGTTTGCTTTCCTTTCCTTTATTCCTGGACAACTGACCTCAGTCCATTCAGGTCCTCCTTGTACAGATTCCTTGGTCCTTCTTGTTCTGCCTGTGGCAAGAGGTCACTGCTTCGGGGTTCAGACTTTGCTGTAGAAGGACTTACCCTCGGTGTTTTTTTTTTCTTTCTTTCTTTCTTTCTTTCTTTCTTTCTTTCTTTCTTTCTTTCTTAATTTCTTTCTTTCTTTCTTTCTTTCTTTCTTTCTTTCTTTCTTTCTTTCTGTAAACAGTTTAACATGTCAGTACTCACTGTTGCTTCCAGGATTAGAATGCTGTCTGATCTTCCAAGCACCCTTAATGTTTCACACATTCTGTTCCTGTGCTTGAGGCATCCTTACTCTTGCTGAGCATGCCATAGCTACTGAGACTCTCTAGTGAACACTTTTTAAATTTTTTTTTAGTGAACACTCCATTTTATCGATTTTAAGTTAGGGTTTTCTCATCGTGGATGCACCAGCCACAGCTTCCAAAAGTTAGTATGTGTGAGTCAGTCCAGGGGACACTAACCAGTAGGGAACAGAGGAAACACTTGTTTGGAAGGTGAAAATTGACCTTGGAAATGCACCCATAGACTAGTACACAACAGCACACATCATGTATACTCCCTGATCACATTTTATTCATTTTGACCATCAACATTGACATTTTCACACTACTCTTTTTGAGAATGGTAATATAACTTGAGACAGATGTGGGACATCCATAACATGAAAAGCTTAATTTTATAGAGGCTGGAGAGATGACTCAGCAGTTAAAAGTATGTGTGTTCCCAACACCCATGTTGAACAGCTCACAGCCTTCTGTAGCTCCAGCTCCAGGAGATCTGATGCCCTTCTCGGGCTTGTATGCACCCACTCCCATACACATGGACACAGACACAAGACAACTATTTTTTTAAAATCAGATTTGTAAAGTTAATAGTTACCAGATGAGAAAATTATACCTATGGTTTTTTCTTTTATTTTAATTGCAAGAAATCAAGTAATTACCATCCTAATACCTAATACTCTGTGATGACCCTGAAATGGCAGTCACCTTCTTTATGGAGTCTTGATTCCCCTTCTGTTACACTTTATGGGACTGATGGCTATGACATGTTTTCATCCTAATGGCTGCCTAATGGCCTAATTACGCTATACTTTTCTACCATGGCCATCTTTAAATAGTCTCTGTTAGATTTGTGCAGAAGATGACACTGAGAGATACTTCAATCAAGATGTGGAGTGGCCCCTAATTCTCCATGGGATTGCCAAGTCTTCTGTGTATATCCTGTGCTGGGACTGATTTTTTTACCTAGGCCAGTCCTAATTCTCAGAGTGGGGCCTACCTGTTCTTCCCCTTCCTCGGTATTGAAGTATTTGTTAGGATAGCTTCCCCAGGCTATCCAGTCACTGCTGTGTATATGTGGGATTCTGTAAGTCTCCACATCCTGTGACTTCTGATGCTTGATGGCTGAGAATGTCTTTTGCTTCCTGTTGGGCCTAGTCAGTGATTATATCTGATGAGTCTTCGTCGTCCTACAGACTTTGTACTTCTGTTTCTTCTATTTTCTTTCTCATCATCCTGCATTATCCTTCTCGACCTATAGAAAGTCTGAAGATAGGGTTGTGATCTTGCAAACTGCCAGCCGACCCTAGTTGATGGGTCATGCTTGTGAGTACTGCTGGCTGGGACGGTGAACACCACTCAGATACAGTTGTAAAGGGCAAGAGTGACAAGTGGCGATGCTGTTGACTCTGTCATGTCTTCAGAGCATCTAATTGTTAACATCTTTTCTTTCTCCAGTGCACAGCTGTGTTCTGTGTGATAAAGTTAGAGGGGCATATCAGAGGAATGGAATAGAAAGCTATTTGCACAGAGCTAGCGCTTGGCCCAAGGAACATGGAGAAAATGGCACGTAGATATCCATTGTATTGACTTGAGAGACAAATTCACAGAGGGCTGCAGAAGCATCACCTCTTTCCTTTCCCTGTCAAAATTCAATGTTTTAAAGTCTTAAGAATTTTTTTAAGTATAAGAAGGTTGGTATAACATGAAAAATAAAAACTCAGAGACTGATATTGGGGATTGAAATTCAAGCTGAATGTCAGAAAAGCAAAGCAGCTAGCCACTAGCTTCTTATCTCTACCTCAGCCTGAATGGGCTGATCCTGTCTCCACAAGCTCTCACCAAGCCTCAGTGTGGCTGGAGAATGAATGCCTAATACTGAATCCTGATACTGACATATACCTCTTATGAATCTTGGAATTAAAGGGGTAAGCTATATATAATTCGCTTTTTAGACTGATTCAGTCTTGTATAGATCTTGGTGGCCTTGGACTCACAGAGATTGTCTACCTCTTAATCCTGAGTCCTAGGATTACAGGTGTATGCCACCACCTCCTAGCTTCTGGCTGGTGGGATTAAAGGTGAATGCCACCACTGCCTCTATAGCTTGAGGCTCACTTTGCATTTCTGAATCCCCAGGCAAGCTTTAATAAATCATAAATAATACATCACTACAGGTTGGGGCACAAGGAGTAAATGTTTAGTTTCTGTGTGAGTGAGGAACCTGGGAAATGTGGACATGCATAGAACCCAGAGGAAACCTGGGTTACCTGTAATGCCTTGCAGGCACTGTGCTAGGCGCTCGCTCTCATGTAGTGATGACAAGATAGACCTCTTGCTATTTGTTGAGCACTCCTTCACATTTATTTTCACTCTTCATAGTTTATAATTTACTGATGTAAAATTTTCATAGGCAAGCCTCTTCTGATCATTTCCTCATTATTCCTCTGCCCCTAAGTTGTACAGGGACACAACTCATAACAAGGCTTCCTGTGTGTCATTGAGTGAATTGAATGTTGGGGAGCAGACACTGTAAAGAGTATAGGAAAGAAAATGGAGAGTACCCATAGGGGATGGCACAGTTGTTGTTAATAAAGAACAATTGAGGCTTTAAAGTCTTGGGCACTTACGGCCTGAGTGACTGTGCCGTTTATATCTGCCACCCTAGATGTCCTCCGCCATGAGCCTTGTGTGGGAACTTTGACAAACTTTTTTTTTTTTTTAAACTTCAATTTCTCTACTGTGTGCATTACTTTGAAAATTGAATTAAGTTATATAATGACTATGAAGGACATTGTAGACTCTGTAGAGTCATACAACTGTGTTTGTTTATTGACTTTTAGTATTAGAAATAACTTTCCATAGACTACTGAATTTGAGGACACATCCTTTTGGGCCTATCCTTTCATTCTGCTAAATGGCTCCTGAACCTCAAGGACCCTGTTGATCTTGTCTCAGACTTGCGGCAGCTATCTATCAAAATTGAACCAACGGAATGTAAATGACCTGAATGGATCTACAACGCCAAGGAGATTGAAGCAGTAATAAGAATCTAGTGACAAAGGGCCTTATAGATTCACTGTTGAATTCTACCAGACCCTTTAAGAATGACTACTTACAATGCTTTCTAACTATTGCCATCACTGTAGAAGTTCATTGAATTCTATAATCTTTGGGTCTAGTTAATTTTGGTGTGTGTGTGGTAATGTGTTAATTGCAAGTTTTTTTTTTAAATAATAAATTTTAAAGTAAGTTAAAAATAGAAAAAAATAAAAACGTCCAGCAATGCTTCCAGACATAGCCTGTGTAGCTACTGTTACCCTGATGTCAGAATTGAAAAAGATATATAACAAGAACAACAGCAAAACAAAACAAACAAAAACAAACCTGGGGCCAATTTCCTTGTTGTTTATAGGCACAAGAATATTCTAGAAGATACTTAAAAACAAGATTCAGAAACACATTAGCGATATCATGCTGCATGATCAGACTGGCTTCATTGCAGGGATAAAAGGATGGTTCAGTATATGCAAATTAGTAGACACAATAAAACACATAAATAGAGGCAAGGACAAGAATCATGTGGTTATCTGAATAGATGGAAAAAGCTCTTAAGTTATTTTTAAAAGCAATCAGTTCTTTGTTAGCATATAAAATAATAGGTTTCTTGTTGACATGGTCATACATGCATGTCATTGGGTATTGCTCATTCATCTTCCAGTTACCCTTGCATGTTGCATGTCCCTCCACCTCCCAACACCTGCTGGCTGCCTACTTGCCAAATTCTCTTCTTGTACCTTTATGTCATGACTTCACACACATGTATTTGTGTGATTTGTTAATCCAGATTCTTATGTAAGAGAAAAACCTTGTTCCCCATTATTGTCTCTTTATTACCCCTCTTCCAGTATGTTCATCTCATTGTCTGAGGCTGGTGCACATCAGGTGTTCAATACTTATTCAACAAATGACTAGGTATGTTAAATTTGTTTTATTCTTCAGATGGGTCAATTATTTTAGCATTTATCCTTCTACCATGTATACAGTTTAAATTTTATTTCTTTGGTGATAAAGAAAGCATGTTCAGAATGCTCTAGGGTCATTTATAGATTATCCTAACTGTGACATCTTACAGTGTCTGTGTGCTTGCTTAGAGCTGAATAGAGATGGCCAGGCCATTCCACCATCCGCACCGGATTAGTTCTGCATCCAGCGGATTGCAGGAATCGTGTGGACAATAGATCAGTGAATGGTTTTCTGTTCTTTTTTATCTCTTGAAGATACGGGTGATCTCAGGTGACAGAAAGCTCCACCAGGACAAAGGACAGCTGGTTGCTAAGACCAGCTAGGCAGTCTTTTGCAAATTTCTCAGCCAGTTGTCAGTTCTTCCTTGATCATGCCATCATTACTGCCTCATGCATCTCACCCCAGAGGAAAAGAGAAAAGGAAACCGAGAGGAGGAGGCCTTGGGAAGGGATTCCTCCAGCGCCTAAGCCAGGCTTGTCACACTGCAGGGGCACACACTGCAGGGGCACAGTGTCTGCTTTCAACAGGCTCTCATGCCATTAGTAGTAAAATAAAAACCTATCTTTTAAAAGAGTTTTATGAATTATTATTTGCTAAGATTACAAGAGATCATTTATGCTCTCCCTAGAGCAGAGTGGTGGAGGAGGTGTTGGCTTGTAAACGTCATTACACAGCTTGTTTGCAGTTTTAGATTAAGGCAGGTAGTAGGCATTTTTCAAAGCAAATAAGCTGTCTTTTTAGTGCAGATGGAGAAAGTGCCAATTCTTTACTGTAGCTTAGAATATTCTGGCCAAGGTGACAAATGGCAGAGAACACATAACACTCAACATTTAAAAACTCGAGTAGCTAATATTCTAAACTTTCTAAAGAACCAGGCTAGAACTTTTAGCAGAGTCTTGATGCTTTATGCTGAGCGTGTGTGGCCTTTATTTTCAGGCAGCTCTATCAGTTTGTCTTTGTCTATTCTGCCTCTGGAAAGACACTGCTGAAGTTGATCACCTATGTAAATAGTGGTTATTGTGCGCCCCTCCCCTTCCGCGTGTTTACATGTGTGTATCTGTGCATGTGTTAGAGGGGTTTGGCTGGTTGATATTTGAAGTAGTGTATTAGAATTTTTATTTTGTTTTTCTTATTCACATATTTCTCATTGTCTTAGGAACTGAGACACTGCTCAATAACAAAATTATTATAGATATGAAGTAACAATGAAAATAATTTTATGGTTGGTCACTACATCACAAGAGGAACTATACTAAAGAGTCACAGCATTAGGAAGGTTGAGAACTGTTAATGTCTGGAAGAAGTATTGTTTAATATTGTCAGCTTTAAAATATGAACTAACAAAATGCATATTCTTTATCATTATATATATATAGATTGGTTATATAGATTGAATATGATTAGCTATACAATTTTTAATACCTAAGACCATTTCTTGTTACACACACACACACACACACACACACACACAATGCTTTATCTATAAGTCTGAATAATTTTGCACAAGCTATACCAGTGCTTTATCACTGAGTATATACCCTATATGAGTGTGTTTAATAACAGACACCTGCATAAAATGTTACTCCCATTTGCCATTAATATCATTGTTTTACGTAGACTTTACTTGCTTTAAAAGGTAGAGTGTGGGGGTCACTTTCTTTTGGGTGGTTGCCTGAATGCTTAGTGCCTGGCTGTGCAGATGTTAGGAGCTTTGGTCCATCTGAGCAGATAATGGGTTAATGAGAATCTCACTCACAAATGGCAATCTATAATTAAGATGATAGCTTGAACCATAACGCCAACAGGATACCCCTGTCAGGCAGTTAATAATATTCCCACTTCCCAGCAGGCAAAACCTAATCAAAGTCCTGAGGTTGCTCGTTATTGTTGGATCCAAACCTAGAGAAGGTTGTGCCTGGGGAGCTTTAGTGGGAAGAGTCATAGTCTATGCTCACTAAACGGTTCCTTTGACTGTGGATTTCCTGCCTGGCTACTGTCTGCAAATGTTCCCTTGACTGAATGAATGTGCGTGTAAAATAAGTCAAAAATGAAAATATGTGCATAAAAATTGTGACGCTTACTCCACATTTTTTCATGTTCACATTATTTCATGTTACTCTGGGTCTTTGCAGTGGTAAAATATATTATAAATATGAATTGAAATATACACTATATTGTATAAATTGTCCTACTTCCTTCACATTGAATCTTGGGTGGTTAGTTGCTACAGGTCAATTTTTAAAATTTATAAAGCAGGTGCTGCTTGAAGAGGCCAAAGGATTTTTCTTCTCCTGTAAATGAAGTTATAAGCAGTTGTAAGTTTTCTGACGTGGGTGCTGGGAACTGAACATAGTTCCTACAAGAACAGCATGTATGTACCCTTAATCACTGAACCATCTTTCTATGCCCCAATAGGTCTTCATAAGTGGGAAAAGTTGTTAAAAATGTAAGTTGCCATTCCCGAGTCTCTGGATTGTAATTTAAAAGTGTACACAACATGCTAGAGGATTCTAGATTTTAAGATAGTCCTCCCACATCAGAGTATAGCTGGGCCCGAAACAAAGCTGAGGACTACACATGAAGAGACCCAGAACAATCACTGTGGAATTGCTTTGTGTGCCATGCATGCCATAGTGTGAGCTGCCTGGAAAGCATCAAGGAAGGTCTTGTAGCCCAGTCTGCTATATGGGAAAGATGTCTACAGATAGGAAGTCAGACTAACGCGTTAACGGCCAGGAAGGAACTACAGATTTACTTACCCCATACCTGTTTTGTTTTGCTGCATAGACTCTGTGGATCTAATTGTATTTCACTGATCTGTCATAGTAGAGTTGCTCAGCCTGTCCTATGCACAAGTAAATCCATTCTGAAGGAATATTTGCAAACATGGAGCTTGGTTTGCTGGTGTCCCTTCTGTGTGAGCAGAAGTTGACTTTCCCTTTCATTTCATTTGGTTCCATGGCAGTTGAGAGCATATGACCTTCAGCGCCTGTGAAAGGCAGCCACTGTGCAGGGTCCTCCCCTCTTCTGTTGTGGCATCAGACCTGCCTGGTGGCCTGATTTTCTCAGCCTGCTCCTGCTCCTCTTCCATCCCAGATACTCTCTCATCACCCATGTCCTGTGTTCTAATTCTCCCTGACATTTGAACTGACACAGGTAGAGGCTGTTTTGAAAATACTTCTGGAATGGTCTGTATCCACTACTGCAGGAAACTTTTTTATAATCCTTTTGTCGCTGAGAAGTGTCAGAATAACCCGGTGTACTGGGTGAATCATTGTTCAGTGTTCTTCCTTTAGCTTTAAACCAGTGCAGAAAGAAGGATCTCCAGAGCTATGGGAGATAAACTGCCTTCTTCCCTCAGTCAGCAATGAGCTTGGAGCCTCACTGCCCATAAAAGGGCATAGATGACGTGTGCCCGCCCACCCGCCCGGCTGTGTGTCCGGCCGTCTGTCCTTCTGTCCGTCCAGCTCTGTGAAACAGATTGCAAGAGAAGTTGACTAGCCAATTGTTCTCAGTAGTGTGAACATTAAATCTAAATTTAAATGGAAGAAATGCAAGTTCGTCCAGAGATTTCAGTAGTCTTAAAGTAATTGTCTCTGTGTAGTTGTCCAATTTATTTGTCAGATCAGTCACACTGAATGCCTTGGCCCAGATAGTGCAGTTTAACTTGCCTCTCTTTCAGAGCATCTGAGCTTTGTGATGTTCAGGATAAAACAAGATTATATACAAATGCCTGGAAATAGACATTTATTCTCCACCGTGGAATAAGAAAATAGATACACTTTAATATAATGGTACCCTCATTTACACAACCCCAATGGCTTCGTGCTTCTTCACACTCTGTGCATCTCAGCTATGATTTACTAGGAACCAGCTGCTTCCCATGTAATAGTAGTGGTTAGTGTTTGATAGCACTGATCTCTGCTGTGGCTGGGTGTGCTAATGATTGTCCCTTTCTGTTCCATGCCTACATTAGCGTCTGTGTCCTTTACTGTGTTGTCCTCTTTCATCTAATTGTGATCTTAAAGTTTTCCCCCATTGTAATGATTATTCACCCGACAGATGCCTTACTTTTTTTTTTTTCTCTCCCCTCTAAAATTTTAGTCTTCTAGTATTTGGTTTTGCCTTCAGCTTCTGAGCTTGATTTAGTGTGGTCTTGTACCGTAAGCATGCACTAGCACGAGCTAGAGAAGACTCGAGAGCCCGGAAGCCCTGAGAGTCAATCTCACGTCTGGTTCTTAGACACTGGGGACTGTTCCCTGTTCTTTTAAATAGGTGTTGAGAGTAAAGCCCCAGCTGGACAGCCTGGGCTCTTGAGGTTGTGGTTTGAACTCTCCTTGAAATTTCCTGTTACTCTGTGACATGTACCCAGCAAGTTACAGTGGAAGAACACTACGCTTCGTTCTGAAACGTACTTGCAAAACATTTCACAGGGATCCTGACCTAGACAGCAGTGCCCAAGCAAAACAAGCTAAACCACTGATACCAGCTGAGTATTAGTCCTCCCTGAACCGACCAGGAGTTCAAAGGCTTCAGAATTGTGTGTGTGTTGGAGGGTTCATGTCTTATTTTACATGGAATATCTTTTACATGTCTCCTTCTAGTTCAAAAATAATGGATCATAATTTCTAGTTTGATCTCTGATTGGGATAGGATCCATTACCTTATTCATTTGTGGCCATTCCCAACAGTTTTATGCACTGTCTTAGCAGGGCAACCCTGCCGTCACGTTATGATACAGCCAGTTCCCAACCCAGTTTTTCAGTACATATGGATACCTATTAAGCTAAAGTGTGTTGGCAGGCAGGTATGGAGTTAGTCATGCTACCCATTTTGTGAAGTCAGTGATGTCCCAATTTTCTGTTCTTTGCTGAAAAGGTTTCCCAGGGGGAAAAGAGCTGCTGATCATTGGCTTCAAATGAATACCAATCCTTAGAACAGCCGTTCACTACAGGGGACACTTGGCCATGGCTGGAGACAGATTTGGTCATAATCTTCTTGGGCTATGTAGGTCAGAGCCAGAGATGCAGCTGCGCATACTGTGATGCACAGGACAGCTTCCATAGCAACGGTTGTTTGGTTCACATGTCAGAAGGGTCTCAAGTAAGGATCTCTACCTTCATTCAGTGATCCGATACAAGACCTGCTATTCCTAATATCCCTGTGCTGCAGGCCTTCTTGGAGGGGCCTGATAATACTGGAAGGAGCATCTGTATATAATATTGTAGCCTGCTTTCAAATATTTAACAGATTTATTTACTAATAAGCCATATTTATAGGCTGAAGAGATAGCTCAACAGTTAACAGTACTATTTTAGAGGCTCACAACCATCTGTAGCTCCTGCTCCAGAACATCTAACACTCTCCTTCTTACACTTGCACACATGTGCCCATACACATAAATTAAAAAAGGGAATTTAAAAAATGAAAAAAATCCATATCCAACGTGTATCATAGTTAATAGACATGTTCGCCAATAGAATCGGCCATTGTTGATAAAGACCTGGTTGAATGGCGTTCTTTGCAGAAGGTCCCTTCACACTCTGAGCATTCTTTGGGCTCCTACTAGCAAGACTAGCTTTTGTTCCTGGTGGTAAGATGCTGGCACTGCCTTGCTCTGCTCTTGGCCTGAGTAAGACAGGCACACGATGAGCAGCGACTGCTCTATGGTGTTCTGAAGTAAGCCTTGGTGCTCCTCCCCCACAGCTGTGCTATCTTGCATTCGTCCTTCAGGGCAGCAGCCTCTCCATCCCGCCTGCCACTTTTGTGGGATGTATTGACTTAGCTTGAACCAAGAATCTAGACGGAGGAGCAAAGGTGCGCAGGCCTCTTCCCTGCCCCAAAGAGTGGAGAGTTAAGGACAGGAGCCGGGGTGAGAAAGCAAATGCCAAAGATGACAGTGTCTAAATGAACCACGCAATAGGGCGCCTTGAAAGGCTTTCGGATGCAAAGATCAAAGGAAATAAGGCGGGAGCGACATGCAGTACCATTCAATGCCGTCCTGAAGGACGCACTGGTGCTGGTCAATTCATGGTCACATGGCGACTTAGCAGCACCAGGGTACACAGCCAAGCCTCCTCTTAGCAGCTGGGCTTCCTGTTGTCCTATGTCAATAACAATTCTGTGTATTAAATTAAAAATGAGATATGAATTTATAGGTTAATTCCCCCCCAAAGACACCAAGAAAATGGTCATATAATTAAGATTTCAGTCAATACTTAATTTATATTTTTTTTTATAAATACCATGATCTGGTATTTACTGAGGAAAGAACTTGGAAATGTGTGACATGAACACTGGTCTTAAACACTTGCCTTGATCCATCTCTTCTCTTAATTGTTGGTCTTAGGTTTTGCCTTACAGAGTCACTCACTGCCTTTGTACCTGCTTTCTGCTTCCCAGAGAATAGCCAGCATGAGGAGCAGAGGATGCTCACAGTCGGCCGTTCCTGTATACGATTAGTACCAAAAAGCTGAAATAGAGAGTAGGGTTCTAGAAACTCTGTTAGGACAGAGAAACGGACTTGATCCAATCCTGGGGGCTTGTGTGAGTTCTCAAATTCAGATAAAGAAGTCTGTTAGAAGTCCTACCCCCTAGCCAAGAAGCTGTTTGAAATTGATAGCGCTGAGATAAGGAAAATTGCTTTTCTTCAATAGAGTGACATGGGGGTCTGTCAACCACACTCCAGGAAAAGTCCAGGAGTAAAACAAATCAGACTTCTATGGTTTTATTTTATTTTATCTTTTGTGTGTGCTTTTTTCTTCATGTTTTTCATTTTTTAGGACAGAGACCGTAAACTTGGACAGGCAGGATGTTGGGGGGGTGGGGGTGGATCTAGGAGCAGTTAGAGGAGAGGAAAGAATATGATCAAATATAGTGTGTGAAAAATTAAAAAGGAGTGCTGTTAGAAGGGAAGGCTTTGATCTCATCTGTTTTCAACCAAATCTGTTATTCCATAGTAGATATCAATTTAGTTGAACATTTCAAGCTGGGATTTACATGATGCTTATAGTTATGCCTCTTAGCAGTCTCTGAAAAGTGTTACAATGACCAGAGGCCAGCCCCATGTAAGTTCAGTGAGATGCACTAATCTTGAAGGTCACCTTTGGGTGTGCTTTAGAAAATGCTGCTTTCAGTATAATTCCTTGTTGGTGTATGTTACCAATGTCCATCTTACTCCCCATAGCTCTATCAAATACTTAACAGAATGGACTTAGGGAAGGAATGGGTATATTTTGGCCCGCTACACAGAGGTTTTAATCCACAACAAGGATGTGTGCCTGTGTTGCTTTCTCCAATCCCCTCGTATTCCATCTGGGATCATAGCTGATGGCTGGTACTGTCTACATTCAGGCCAAGTTGCCCTTCCACTCAATCTTCTCTGGGAATGAATAGAAGGAAACAAGGAGAAGTCTGCTTTGCTAGTCTCCTGTGTGCTTCTTTGTAGTCATGTAACACTGGACATTAACCATTAAGCCTCTTACTGTGTAGTTTTCCCTTCATGACAAAAGCGTAGTGCTCATCTAGTTGAGTACATGGTCACGTTGTCACCTTGTCACACAGTGATCATGTTCTGTAGCTTACAATATGTTCTTGAAGTGTTTGGTAAACTAAACGCTTTGATATTTCTTTTAGTTTTTAATGTGAGCATACACTTTTATTGAGATTTTATATATATATATATTATGCTTCATACATCATTTTGACAAGGAGTAAAGTTCCATTCCTGCTCTTACTTGCTTATCTTCTTACATGAGCTGTGAGGACAGATAGAGCTGCTTGCCACAGATTATTCCTATCATTGTGAACACTGAATCTCTCCCAGCTCACTGTCTTATTTCAGAATGGTTGAAGATGTAGAATTAAAAAAAAAAAAAAAATGTGGCAGTAGGCCGTACCTGTTCAGAACTCTTTAAAAATGTTGCCTGTCCTTAGCTCTAGTAATGTTTGCATTCATGGTATTATCTTATGGACACAGAGTTGGTACCCATATCACTTTCTGCCCAGAGCTTTGTGCATCAGCCCTGGCATTTCAAGGGCTTTCACATGCTTGTACTGTGACCAAGTCATTGTGACATCACTGAGTTCCCAGTGCTATCATTTTGTGCCATCCGGAGCCATACCACGGCTAAGAGGGCATAGCAATGCCAAAAAGTTTGAGCTATGAAGATTTTCCAAAGAATATACGTGGGAAGGTAAAGTTCCTATCAGCACACTATGTCTTGCACATGTCCCTGTGTTCTCTTGTATTGACATTATTGTATCTTTTGTTGTAAAGCACCTTCATACTTTTACTGAAAAGAGACAAGTCTATAAAGAGGTAAGTGTGTATAAATTAACATTTGGTCTAGTGACCAACAACTATTTAAAACATCAGAACATTTGTTTCAGGTTCATGAAACTTGATTTCCTTATTTGGTTTGATTCTCTTGATGATGGGAGACTGGATTTCCATAACGACCTGTGCATACTCTGTCACATTTTCAAGCCCAATCATGTTGTCCCAAACCTAGCAATCAGTGTAGATTTCTTTTTTTCCCCTGGGAATAAATAGCAAATGGAGGTGGGGAAAGACTTTATATTCATCTTTTCCTCAGGAAAAGATTTACTTAACAGCAAATAATGTTCTAATCCTCATTGTTTTTATTTGTTCATTTCCAATGATTCTGTTTCTGAAGTTTTATTTCTTTGCAGTCAGTTTACAGCTTTCTCTTAAGCTGAGTGTGACTCTCCATCCTCATCAGCCATTAGCTTAGCCAATGTCTCCTCGGCTTATTTACGTTTCAGGATTCATATCGTGTGACTTCTCCTCCCAGCATCCCATTAACTGTTTCAAAGCAATGTGCCATTGAAGTGTTGTGGCCATGTTTCTTGCTTTGTTATTCTCCCCAGCGGATCTCACGCTATCGATTCTGTTTGCAGTTGAGGGAGGATATGTGATGTTTTCCTATAGTTTGATGCTGTCAGATCTTTGGCGATAGCTCCCTCTTAGGTCTTCAGTGTATGCTTCTGACATTTGGTGTGTTGCTTTAAAGTTTTTCAAACATTGTATCTGCACTTTATTTAGATAGAGAGCAACTCTTCAAAATTAAGTTTGTTCACTGTTCCTGTGCTCACAGTAGACCCAACAATACACTTGCCATCCTGGATTTTCTTAGTGTTTTTAAAGTGTCCTTATGACACATGCTCATTGTAATTTTTTCAGTAACCATATTGGGAAATATCCTGAGTGGAAGAAAAGCAGATATTAGTACAATAAGGGTTTAGGAAGTAATTTCTCTGCTATCTATTACTGTTCACATTGTTAAAATTTGAAGTTGTGTACTGCTGTTACTTGATACTTTACTATTTAAAATTTAATATCTTAGGCCAGGCATAGTAGGTCACACCTTCAATCCCAGCACGCAGGAGGCACAGGCAGGCAGATCTCTGAGTTTGAGGTCATCCTGGTCTACAGAGAGAATTACAGGACAGCCAGGGGTGTTACACAGAGAAACCCTTTCTCGAAAAACAAAAATAGTCTATATCAGTTGATGTTTCCATTGTTTAAGATGAGTGTATTCATACTGATATGTTTCTTTCTGGTTGTAGAAGTAAGATCTATTCACTATTATAATAAAGAGTAGTCCAGTAGTCATTGTATATTCTAGCCACTGCTAATATTTCATCATGGTGTACACTTCTTTGTACATCTTTGTAACAGACTCGATTTTCTGTCCTCTGCTTCTCCTCCATTCTTTTTTATTTAAAGTAAAAACTTGTTACCACTTGCTATTTTGACTTGTACCCCCCCAACACACTATACACATAGTTGATATCTTGAGTATTTAAAAGTTATTTTCTAAAATGTCAGTATATAATGATTCCTAATATATTTTATCTGCATTCTTTGATTCGGTACCTGTATTGTTTTTCATACGCTCATTGTTTGTAAATGGATGTGAATACATTATCTATATTATGTCATTTTTGGCTTTTGTTAAGAAGGATAAGGTTTAGTATTTAAAATAAGTTCCTTGTGTATTGGTGATGTTAACTTTGACAGTTATATCTTTGGGTTTTGTCCTGTTTATCCCTGGCCTATTTTGATTTTATTATTATTATTTCTTTTTTGTTATATGAATGTTCTTGTGAGTCCAGTCACTTTCAATTTTATTTATTTATATTTTGAGCATGCGTCACTGAATTTATTTTTTTCTCTTTTGGTCAGTTCTTGACCTGTGGGTCATGACCCCTTTGGTGGACAGGGTTCAAATGACCCTTTTACAGACCTTGGAAAACACTGTATCATGAAAATAAAAGATTCAGAGACAGATATTGGGTTCTGAACATCAGAGAAGCAAAGCATAGCAGCCATGCCACTAGCTCTTACCTCTAGCACAGGGTGAAAGGGTTGGTCCCGTCTCCAAGCCTCAGGCTGCCTATCATCAGTGAGGTTAGAGAATAATCCTGAGACTCTACTGAAGACCCTGATCCTATCGTTTGTGTCTCTGTAGTGCTGTGGATTAAAGGGATGTGACCCCAGGTGTTGAGATCACCTTTGTGTGAGCTGTTGCTTTTAGGACTGATCAAGTGTATTCAGGGTGGCCTTGAACTCACAGATCCGTCCACCTCTTAATCCTGAGTCCTGGGATTAAAGGAGCGTGCCACTACCTTCAGGCATCTATAGTTAACAAGTATGGCTGCTTTGCTATTTTGGTCTCCAGTGGTTTTAATAAGTAATAAACAATGTATCACCACAAAACATGGTTATGTAAATTAATGGTTCATAACAGTAGCAGAATTACAGTTATGAAATTGCATAAAACAGTTTTATGATTGAGGATTACTACAACACGAGGAACTGTATAAAAGGGTCATAGCATTAGCAAGGTTGAGAGTACATGTTTAGATGATGCAGTTATATATGGTTTTTCTCACTTGGCATTGTTAAAATATTTTTTGTACATTTTTTTCCTTTTTAATCCTAAAAGATAAGTTTTTACAGTATCTACCATGAAAATATAAATGATTTACTTGTGTATGTTTTTTTATTTAATCATACTCTGTTTCTTATTATTCATATAATTTCAATTAGCATGAACATGACAGTTGGAACCTTTTACTTAACCTTTAAGAGTACAATGACGCTTAAATGTATTCTAAATTAAGTCATCTTTTATTTCCCCATTATTATGATGTTTATTTTGGTTTGTATTTTCAATATTTTTCCAGATTTAAGGGGAAAATGGCATATGTATACATATTGCTAAATATCTGTTTATTTTTAACATGCTACAGGATATTGAAGATAAAGTAAGTAACAACAACAACACCTACTAATGAGCTAATGGATTAATATAAACTACACAAAAACTTGATTGCATGGTTAACTCTTACAGAGTGAGCCAAGCAGCACAAGATCACTTTGCAAAGGAATATAAGACCAGTACAAAGATGGAAATGCCAAGATACTTTGATTTCTCCTAAGTAGCAGTCAGGCATCTATGTATCCTTCACTGAACACAAAAATGGTACTATGTAACTTTGTTAGTGTGAGGTAATATAAAGAGAGGTCTTTTCTGTTTCAGGAACAAAGACCACTTTAACATAATTGCAGATAGGAAACAATTTAATATAAATATATATACACATACATATATATATGTATGTGTATATATATACCAACTAGTCTTGACACCCATGAATAGATCTTTTCACTAGTTCAATATGGAATTGCATATTATTGCTTTTTTAAAAGTTCATAAAATAAGATCTTGTAAAATTAATATTATAAACAAATGTCTTAATTATACTTATTATCTTAAAAATTTCAAATAAAGAATAAACAGTGATTGTAGCTCTCTATCCTTTAAGCTACTACCTATTCGTGTGTAGGGAAATGGAATGAACACATGCATCTATATATAGATTGCACTGATCATTTAAGGGTTCTGAACTGTACGCTTCATGTGCATGAGCTATTTGTACAGATTTTTTTGTTATTTGTTTGGAATTAGCAAGCATGTATCCAATTCCAAGAATCAGATCAAAGTTTCATTGTTCAGACTATTAATCTTTAAAACTACTCTGTAAAAGAGACTTTAAATAAGGCAGTCTATTGTACACTGTATTCTGATTTCCAAATACATTTGGACAAAGTAGGACACAGCTGTTACAGTAAAAAAAAAGTACAATGCGGTTCCATTCTTTACGTAAAAATGTAGCAATCATCATCATATTAATATTTTTCTATAGCAGAGACCTAATGGACTACAGTGAACATCAGCTCTGTATATGTTTATAATGCAGTTTCTGCCTGAGTTTTGTTTCACGGTTGCTGCTTTTGCTTTTTCTCAATATAGTATACTCCCCATGTCTTTTTTAGGCTCGGCAGCTGGAAGAGAAAGACCGAGTGATACGGAAGCAGGATGCGTTCTACAAAGAGCAGCTGGCCAGACTAGAGGAGAGGGTATGGCTATTTCTTGTCAATGCTTTTCTTCTCTCACAGCATCTGTATCTCCCCATATATTTGTTTAAAAACCAACAAATTAGCACAAAGTTGCTTGTCCTAGTTAAGAAGTGAGGAGATCAAGTAGCTAGGTCATTGTCTCCAAGAATGTCTTTTTGTGTATGCTTGTATGGTTGTATTACTGTTTGTTATGTTTTCTATACCCAAGAACTCCCTCACTTAATTTACATTATATAATGTGTTTGATCTGCCCTGCCCCAGGTAAAACCACAGCATTTCTTTTAACTTCCTCAAACATTGTTTATGTTACATTTGTGTGTACTCCTGGATATGGTATTGTTATTTGTCTTATTTGGGATTTTAGGTGTTGTTTGCTTTTTTTTTTTTTTTTCTTTGTGTTTTTGAGACATTACCTTGAATTCACTAGATATACATCTAAGGATGACTTTGAATTTCTAATTCTGCTGCCTACACCTTTGAGTGCTAGGATTGTACATGAATGCCGACATACCTGGCTTGAGGTGGTTCTGTACTGAAGGGTATGCTGTCAGCGAAAACCTCATTTTACAGCAGTTACAGCCTAGCCTGCAAGAGTGGTTAACAGGAGCTAAAAATATGTAGGACTTAGAGGAGAGATTGAGTCAGCCTGTATGCAAAAATGGACCAATACACAGCTGAGGGATCAAGGCTGGAGGATACAAGACAATGGGCTTAAGATTGATGTTTTAACGTCTTGTCAAAACCCCTGTTCAGTGAACTCCGTTTATTGTTTAGATTACCTTTTTATAGAATCCATGGTATTGCAAAGTGACCTTTCTTCTGTGTTTAGGATACAAAATTTGATTTATTTAAAATATGACATTTGATCAGATATAGGGGGGAAAAGAAAGTGCATTCAATTCTGCTTAGTGCAACTATTTGTATTTCAAACATGTTTCCTTGTTCGCTTCTCTGATGTTGGCCAGCCTATCTGGAATATATAAGGTGTATTTACATACCTGATGTCTCTGGTACTGGTGTTTGTGCCCTAGATGTATGAGATAAACATCTCCTTTTCCTAGAACTTAAAGTCAGTTATACATAGCATACTGGTAGCATAGAGGATGTGGAAAATAGTAACTTAGCAGGGAATAGGGAGTTCTTCAGCCACATGTAAGCCTGGGGTTCCATGAAGAAGGAAAACAGGCTTTTAATCACAGGGAAGCAAATCTGGGTCACCCTGAGATAGGGGCAAGGACAGAAGAAGCCTGGTGGCATCAGAAAAATAGGCCACTACCTTGGGCAAAAGTTGAAGCAAGGGAGACTTGGCAAAAGATGAATTGAGAATTGGGATGACAAGCCTGGCATGGCGGCACACACCTGCTGGCCCAGCACTGGGTAGTGACCAGGAGTTTCAGGATTTAGAAGTCTACTACACAGCAAGCTTGAGATTACAATGAACTATATGAGGACCCTATCCAATTGGCATCATTGGGGACAGAAGGGGGTAATTGGATGGCCATGGCTATTACTAGGGTGCTAGCAGTGATGATGAAAAATTTCTGGTTTGTATATCCAAGGTAGAGGCCAGATTTGATCATGGTTTGGAAAGTCAATAAAAGAAAGACTTAGACATATTCTAGGTCTAGTCTTGTAACTAAGAAGATAGATTTGACTATAGGGGACGATTATGCAGATACCAGATTATGCAGACATCAATTCGGATAAGTGTGGTGGCATATATAGGGTTTGGTTTGGGATTATTTGTGGTGCTTCTTAAACATTCAGGTAGAGATATGGAGGGGCATGATATAGAGTGATTGGAGGAGAAACCAGTGATAAAATCCCCACAGTAAATATTTTAGCTCACGTGCACTCCACTGCACCTGCGTATAATGTTCACAAAAGTAATCATTTATTATTATTATTATTTTAAATGAAGACCATTCTTAGGACTTCCTCATCCAGCAAAGGAGTCTGACTTGATGTGCAGGTCGCCGTCTTCAGAAGGGCCACTTAGAGCACCAGTTCTGACATCCCTCATCTTTCCTTCCCAGACTGTGATGAGTCTTACTCTCAGTTTCTCAAGCTGGCTTGTTAAAAAGACCTAAGGAGGGTAACATGCGTAACACCCCAGTTCAATCCCAAGTAATGCCGCTGCCAAAATAAAAGATGACATGAGGCCCCTGTAGGAACTGGCCAGAATTTATCAAATTGAGATGTTTTTATCGTAGGACATATGGTTGTCATTGTGCCCAAGATTCCCATAGTTGATGGAATCACTTTAATTCCAGCCTCACGTCTTTCTTCTTCCTGGTTCTGTTTTTCTTTATTGTTGATATTACTAGAGGAGCTGTCATTTTGTCCAGGTGGGTTTCATCTGTGGTTGCACGAAGTTATATTCATTCTGTAAACCGTTTGAAGGCATTTTCTTCCATATTATTAGTGGTGGTGAAGGTACACTGTGTAAGGGTTTCCATTAGGATTTCTGAGCATACTTGGTATTAAAAAGTATCAAAAGTGCTGAATTAAATGTTGCCTAACATTAGAGAAAAAAATGATAACATGAGTGTGGGAATCATCTGTTTATATTACCACCCATGTAGTTATGGTTTGAGAGTGGATTTGAACGTGTCTTTATTTCAACCACTAGTAATGATAAAGCCTTTAAGTCAGTACTCAGTTACTAATGGAGAGTGGGAGATCAGCAAGTCCTATGTGGGGTGGGAATGAAGCCACTGTTAGTATGTGCCCTGTGGTGTGCAAGCCCTGGGTTCTCGTGGATCACTAAAACCTTGGCAGGTCTTAGGATATCTTCCCAAGGATGTTCTCTGTGATGGACTACGCACAGTAAGTGTGTGTACTCCATCTTTGTGTGAACACTTAGTTATTCCTTCAGCTGTGCATTCTGATGCAGTTGTCCTTTCCAGTTGTGAACCAGTCATTTTGAGTATGTGCAAACCTCCAGCTCTGTAATACAGCCTGGTTTGTTTCTTGATTTTATTTCAGTGAACTGTTTATCAGTTAGGCAATTGCCACGTGTCAAGTTCTCCTCTTCCCAGGTGTCCACCAGGAGTCTGGGATAGCCTTCCCTTTGTTCACTAATGTGTGAGGTTTAATAAGTGAAATTTCCCCAGATAACAATTGTATTCTTCCATGAACCAGTGTTCCAAAATCATAGGTAGTAAAACTTTCCCAGGACCCCATTTCCCAGTCAGTCAGAGGTCACAGACTTTGCAGCTAGCGTTGGGAGAAATCAGACAGTAAACTCTTGCCTCTTAGAGTGTTAGAAACCTCATGTTTAAATTTGAGGCCTGAAGGGAGTTTGAGGAGTAGGACCCTTGTTGAAGAGCCCTGAAGAATATTAACTCCTGTTTGACAGTTTGCCCAGAGGAAGCGTAGAGCAACCCCTAGAGAAGATGCTGACATGTTTCAAGGGACTGGCCCAAGTCCTCCCACAGTTCCTTTTCACAATTTCATTGAGGTATAATTGATTGACAGATCTATAATGCTTCACACCTCTCTGTGACAATTACACATTTTGAAATAATTGTGATTAAGACTATATGTTGCAATAAACACATTTTATAGTTTGTCTCATTTTTTCCTCACAATTAACAGCATGAGGCTACCCACTCTGTGAGTATCCTGAAACTCAAAGCAACTTGCCCCACAAATATAAAGCCAGAAGATTGTCAATAGATCTAATTTTGAGTCAGCTTCCTCAGCGGCCCTGGGAACCAGGACACAGCTGTCTTTAAGAGGCATGGTTGTCTGCTTTAGTTGTTGAGTCTGGCTGGTTGTAGTGCTAACTGTGAGTGCTAAGTTAGCACCTCCGCCTCTAGTGCTTCTTGGGACCCACACCTTCACCATTACTGTGTCCTCATCACCTGAATGTATTAAACAGTCAAAAGTCTGTTGTTTCCTCCTCAGAATTTGTCACTTCCTGACAAACTTTGACCAAAAAGGAATGATTTCTGTACCTAGAAATTGCATACTTTAGCGTCTGCTCTTGGTGCTTTCCGCTCCTTCTAGTGAGGAAGCTGGAGTCATTGGAGCAGCTTGATTCCTTGGGGTGACCTTACATTCATCTTTAGTCTTGTGTGGTAGTCAGCTCTTTCCGCCTTCTGGAGAGAAGATAGACTTTCTCTTGCTAAATTGTTTTGCTGGATAATTTGTTTCAAGTGGATTGTTGGCACATTCTTAAGGAAAATGTATTCTTCTGCCAGTGGTTCATTGGTTCTAAGAGAGAAAAGTTAGGTTGTCATTAGTTGGACGATATGTGTGAAAGTTTTCCAGGATGAAGGCCCCCGTATTCCCAGGAAAACTTGGTCCCTTTGAAGGTTCCAGTGGCATGCATGTATAACTTTTGAAGTTTTAAAATTAAATTGAATGAATTCTTTGTTCCGAGCCAGCCACTTTGTTCTTGACTTTCTTAAAGGTGATGTAGTTTGGCCCAGCATTGAGGAGGAACCAAAGCCCTCGTGGCCTTAGGAGCTTAAGGACACGTAGCTCAGTGCTCAGACCAACCTGGTTGTGTGGCACATAAATATTCTTGCATTTTTCAGATTCCTTGGTCTCAGTAGCAATGTGCATACACTTTTCAATAAACCACCTAGAATTAACACAGAAAGGGAATTGCACCAGCTGGGCAGAGGAGGACATTAAAAGGGAATAGTGAAAAAATAAATTACTGTTCAGAAGTAAAGTATATTACCAGCTTGTCACCTGGGGAGAAAATTACTAATTAAATTCTAAGGTCATGCTTCCATCAAATGAGCAACTTTTTAAAAGCTCCCCACTTCCGGTGGGTGGCATATCTTCGGCAGCATCAGCAAGTATTTGGTCTGTCTGTATGATTAATTGATGATGGCATTGCTTTACTTTTTGTTGGTATTTTTACCTATGTTCCTTTGTGGAAAGCTCGGAAGACAGGCAGAAATGATGCTGACTGATAATCTGAGAAACAAAAAGAGGTTATTTTGCACCTGGTGTACTATATATGGGCAGAAACTATTATGTGTTTTTACTACCAGATGAAATGTGCCATTGGAAAATACCTTCCCAGGTGAAGCCAGGGTAGCATGGGATAGAATCACTAAAATATAAATAATCCTTTTTGGAAGGAGGAGATAGTAAATTGGCTTACTGGATTTAAAACAAACAAAAATCGCACCTTTGCCATTTTTCACACAAAACCACTTTAGAAGCAGTTGTCCGTGCTTTTGGGTCACTGGGTGACTGTCTGTGACCATAAATGTGAGGTGGCAAACTCAGCACAGCTCCTCAGCCAGGCCTGCATAGGTTCAGCTGGTTTGTACCTGCCACCCTAGAGAGACACTTGGTTCCTGTGACACTTGGGAATTTTGTATTGGCTTCCTAATTCCTGTGGAAACGGGGCGATAACCATGGTTTCTGTAGTTAAAGACAATTGCAGAAACAGATGAAGCTCTCTGGTCCACACATTCATACATTGAAGGTACACCAAGCCACTATCATGGCTGAAATGCCTTCGCAAGCGCCAGATCCTAGCAAAGCCCCTTGCTGTGCATGTTTTATACATTGAGTTACACTCTTAAATAAAAGCCTTTTTCCAAATGAAGTTTCAAATAAATGCATTTTGATAATATTAGGTAGAAAAATTAATGCAGCCTACTCACATCGTGTCTTTTGTTACTACAACCGACACAGCTGATTATAACTTAGGTGCAAACAGTGAGCCGTTGTGCACTCTGGCCTGTTTCTAAAAAGGAGCTTTATCAATACAGATGCTTTGAAAAGTAGCAAACAATATGCGTTGATGTTACCCCACTTCTATGCTTGCTATTTCCTCCTCTCGGGGGAGAAAATCAATATAGTTAGTAGATATGGGGTCTTCTCCTCAATTCATTATTCAACAAATCCTCCAAGTACATTGGCTTTTCTGTTAACCTCTGGAATTTCCAACAGAAAATGTGGTTTGAATAACCTTGAATTGCTGTTTTAATCTGGCTTTAGGGATATAAAACTTACTTCTTTTTTCCCCTTAGGGTGAGCTTTTAAAGTGTATTCTGTTAAAATGATCCCCTTAACTGGAGCCAGTTCTTCTGTGTCTAACTTTAGAGAAAAGATTTGCAAATCATGGGATCAGCACTTAATTTGGGCTCTATTTACCATGTTGGCTGTCAAGAAGCATTAACCTTAAGGTAAGATGAGAGCATAGAGTACAAAGCTGTGAGCTGATGGCATACAGTACACCAGGTATTAAATAGCATTATCCATCCTGCTTGCTACAGTAAATAGGATTCCACTATTATGATGTGTCAGGGCTTTCAGTGAAATCAAATTTACAAGACACTAAACTGCCTTCCTCTCTGCTGAGCAGCTTTATTCTGGAATCTTGCTTTCATACTAATCCTGTTGGTAGGAAATACTTGTAGCAGTTGTGCATAGAAATTATAATTTAATGATCTCATCCTCTCCTCTACTCAGAGATTAGAATGGACCACTGTGCCTCTGCAGTGATGGCTACAGGGATCTGCAAAAGAGATGATGGAGAGTTTGTCTTTAAAGACCAGTGGCCTCTCTGTGAGTGCTTATAATGATCATAGTTGTGAAGGAGCCACCAATATGGGCCACCTACTTGCTCAGTGCTCTGTATTTCCTTTGCCTTTGAAATCCTGTACAATGAAAAAAATCTGGTTCTGTTTATCATGATGACTGGGAGAAATGACATGCCATTTGGATGCATAAAGATAAGGATAATGTCTTGTGAATTTTGAAGGGAAATTCCAATTTAAAGATTTGTACAATTTGTAGAAGCTCAGCAAGCATTTGTATTTGAGAAAAAATAACATCTTTCCTTTCACTGGAATATTTATGGGGGCAAGTGAAGGGTTATTGACAAGAATTTTTCAGCAAGGAAGTCATTCTGTTTCCTTTAAATTGAAAAGTGGGCTAAAATATCTGAATTTTAAATATTTTTAAAACATCCAATTTTAAAATTAGTGATTATCTTGCATTGTGCTATCTACTTTATAAATTTCAGATGTACTCCACATAGGCAATCCAGCCACTGCTTATTTCCTCACTTTGCTGACTAAAAAACTAAAATACATGAGCATTACATTTTTTTTTTTTTTAAAGGAAATTGCAGGGCTTGTGTTAGAAAATACTCTACAATCCCAGTTTTATGTTCAGACCATGAGCCAGCTGTGACTCTAGAAGAGATTACATTTCAGTACATTAGTTTCAGTTAGAAAGATACATATGGTCATTAAAATATTTGCAAATAATATTAGCTCCTGGCATTGCCCAAGAAGAAATGTTCATATCTGAACCTGGCATATAAAGTAGGTTTACTCTGTACTCTGCATTCAGTGAAGGGAACCCAAATCCA